>NW_027526233.1:25337140-26064640 GCF_048455015.1 Haemaphysalis longicornis | reverse complement strand
CAATGACTAGTACCTTCCCATCTCTAGCCATCTCACTTGAGACCACACCAACTGTGGCCGTCAAAGCTTCCACCACGAAAAACACCCATGCAAGATCTTGACTGATACATTGCCTGTACGGGACGGCATGGCGTTTTGGCCTGTATTCTTCAAAAACCACTTCAGAGCAAGCTAGTGTAGCCCGGAAATATTGAGCCCTCAGAAGCTGTGAAGGGTAGCCGTTGCTGCGAAGGTCCTTCAATTCCACGGCTAGCTATTGCTTGCGCAGACAAGGCTCAAAGCAGATTAGTGATGTGCCTGAGAAGAATGCGGTGGCAACGGATCGTTTTTGGCCAATACGATACCGGGCCGTGTGGGTCCGCTATCCATATACACCAGTTGTAAATCGTTTGGCCAACCGTCGCGTCGAGGAAGGCAATCTGGCCATTATTTTCTTGTTCCACGGTGAACTGGAGGCTTCGAACACAAGACTATAGATGTTCAAGGAAAGGCATTACGTCTCGGTGGGGGAACACGCAAAAACAGTCATCCACGTAGTGGACAAACCATTTTGGAACCGTCTTGTGCGAGCATAGCGCAGAATATTCTAGTGCGCTATGCTCGTACCAGACCGCTCCAAAATTGTTTTTCCGCAAAGTGGATGACTTTTTGTGTCATCCATAGCCGATACGCAATGACTATCATTGGACATTTAAACTATTTTCTTAAAAGCATCCAGTTCACCATGAAAACAGAAAACAATGGACAAATTTCCTTCCTGGGCGTACTGACACGACGGTCGGCCAAAGGATTTACAACCAGTGTGTGTCGAAAGCTCACTCACGCGGTAGATACCTGAGGTTCGACTCTGCCTAAAACGCTCTGTTGCCGCCCCGCTTTTCTCACGCGCATCGCGAATCTGCTTTGAGCCAGGTATGCGCAAGCAAGAGCTAGTCGTGGAATGGCAGGATCCTTCGCAGCAACGGCTGCCCTTCATAGCTTCTGAGGATTCAACAATTGCGGGCTACACTTGATTCCTCTGAAGGGGTTCCTGAAGAAGACAGGCCAAAACGCCATGCCGTCCTCTACACGCAAGGTATCAGTGAAGTGCTTGCAAGAGTGTTTGGTACCTAGGGCATTGAAATTTCACGTGCCAACTAACAGGCTTAAAGGGAAGGTGAAGCGGTTTTAGAATTAAAAGAAAAGTTGACGAGCAGCAAGTGCACATTGAATAGTTCATGTGTACGAAATATTTTCGCAATACATGCAATAGAAGCGGCGCAATGAGCAAACAAAAGTGGCCCGATGCTCCGCCCCCATCTCGCCGCGCGATGCCGGAAGACCGAAGAGCGCGGGCGAAAACTGGCTGAAAAACGTCATACCTGGACTTCCGGCCGGATCGGCCGCCTCGGCCATGCTCTTTTCGCCGTGTTTCCTTGTGAATGATACTTGTTGTTGTTGTGGTTGATAGCACTCATTTGTAGAATTTTTGTGTTCAAAAAGTATGCACGAACGCCAAACGAGGCATACGTTATCATGCCGTATTCCTAAGCAGAATAATGACACGCCGGGATGCTTGATAACATACGGAAGGGACAGCCGAGGTGGCTGTGCTTGATGACAGAGAATATACTACACTACGTTAAATACTTTGTAAATAGCTCCAATGCAGTTTTTTTTATGCGACGGACGTGAATGTTCAAATTAGATTCTAGATTTAGGAAGGATGGGGAATACTGCTGTACTTTGGCCGGGGATGTTTCGTTCCATTTCAGAAACCAAGTCACATTTGTTCAGGAAATACTTGTTTCGTTAAACGCGTCGGTTTTCTTTCCCTATGCGCTCAGGACAGTGTTCAAAAAAACATTTTTTTGGCGAAACTAAAACAAGGGGCCAATCCTGATAGAAGTTCTCTCCCGGCTAAGAGGTAAACAGTATTCCTACAAAGTAAAAGAACCAAGACAACCAGATTACTTATTTTGCAAGTATACATGTCACGATAAGGGGATGTTTGTGTGGAATTAAAAAAAAAGCACCACTCCGAACCACCACCGTGCCGTAATTTGTGTTGACTGCGGGGGCCTAATTTTTTGCCCAAGATTCCGTGTGGCTGCATATTATAACCTGGCAAGCACTTGTTGTCACTGAACCTGAAGTGTGCTCCAGTGATAGTCGGTGATATATATATATATAATGATGATATTAAAAAAATTACGAGCGAAGAGTAAATAAACGGCCTCTGTCCGACTAGCGCGGTAAATGCTTAAATTTGGAAATGCTGAAACAGGCCAACGATTCATTATCACAAACTTTTGGTGATTGTTACCTAAAGTAACGTAACTACAACGTAACTGCCTTGTCAGACTGGTCTGTTAATTATAACGAGGTGGCCGTAATATTGTAGCAGAATGCGCAACGCACAAGCGAAAATCAAGCCCTGCTACAGCCAATAATGCTGGGCAGGCACTAGTATGCTGCAGTGTTTTTAGAATGAATGCATGTGAAGCAGTAAGACGCCACTCATCGAAGTGCAGCTAGCAATCGTGGAGGCGCCGTAGCGCCGCTGCCGAAATGGCGCGCGCGTGTGGGTCTGTGTACGGGGATGAGTAACGGGGCTGGGGTGGGCGACAACGAACAAAGGAAATGCGGAAGCAGAGTCTGCTTGTTGGTTTATGCGTGTACCGGCAAGATGTGTCTCGCATATACGTTTACAGCGCATGAACGCTATTTTTTCGCGCAGTGCTCGTACGTGCTTTTCGCTGGTAGATTGTTTATAAAACGCCCATTAATCTTCGGCATAAATTGTTTTGTGTATAATAAGAAACAGTTAAGGCAGTACCTAATATTAACATGAGGTATAAAATCCCCCTATGCTGGTTGCCTAATTCAAAAATATTTTGACAGAACCCACTAGTCGACGTCACAGTCACTGCTTTGGGGTTCTCTGTCGTGTAAAGCAAATTTAAGCTCCAAGATAATTGAACCAACAGCACGAGAAATTATAAAACAAACTTCCAGTCATGTGCAAAAATTAAACTGCAAGATAAATTGCCGCATTGCGATCGTTCGCAATGCTTCCGACAACCCGCGCGGCCGAAGGGTGTCCTCCTTTGACGTCATGACGGGCGCAACCAATCAGGGGCGTCAAAAGACGAAAAGCGCGGGTCTTTCAAACCGGGCCGCGCTTTTTGCAAGATAAATGCCACTTGGACTCATGTACGATAAATTTCAATGTGATATTCCGAATCAGCGCGCAAGAAACTATGTAACTGTTAATCTAACTCAAATTTTTTGGAAAGCGCTTCAGCTTCCCTTTAAGCCGAAGCTGGTACGCATGAAGGAATCTTTAGAAAAATAAAGATTCTCAGGAGTTGTCTACAAAATACCGTGCAAGGATTGCGACGCAGCCTACATAGGTGAAACTGGAAATTCTAAATGAATTCAGCTGGACAGTAACGATGTCAAAAAAGGCAATGCAGGATTAAATGCCTTCGCGGATCATCGCTTCATTATTAGCCACGTCATCGATTGGGATTCTGCAAGCATAATCGCAACAGAGGAGCGCCTACCGATGCGGGTAAATTTAGAATCAGTACATATTCAAACAACTAAATACTCTATTAACCGGTCGCGGGGTAATCCTCCCAAGATATACATGGAAAATCTGCGCCACGGAACTTGTAAATAGTCGCGCGCTTTCACGCCCCTCTTTATTGGCAACAAAGGATCCGTAAGGGCCCGGAAACGTAATTATATTTTTTTTGTTTTTGACAAGACGAGTGCCTGTTTGTCTTTTATTTATGTCTGGAGCGGTCAAGCTAAGAAAGCTTGACTGGGAAACCGTAGGACTAAAGATAAACGGCGAATACACCAGCCAATTAAAGTAAGTGAACGACAAAGTATTGCTGAGTAAGACTGCAGAACACCTGCAAACGATGCATGAGGAACTACAATACGAAAGCACGGCCGTGGGGCTAGAAATAATTACGAATAAAGCTTAAGTATATAGGAATAAGGTTGCGAAAAACTTCCTCTTCAGCTTAGAAAACGAAACGCTAGAAGTAAAAAATGCAACTACTCGGATAGACGGCTGGTGCTGACCCCGGCCACGAGAGGGAAATCCAGCGCAGAATAGGTCGGGCTTGGGAAGCACTAGGCAAGCATTCCGAAGTAATGATAAGTAACGCTACCTCTGTCACTCAAAAGAATAATCTAGAACCAGTGCATAAATCCGGTTATGACGTAAGGAGCTGAAACTTGGCGCCTTACTAAACAACAAGAAAGCAAACTTAGTCGGATCAACGGACCATGCAATGATTTGTGTTAGGAGTAACACCCACGGACTGGAAACGAGCTACCTGGATCAGAGAACAAACTACAGAATAACATATCACAGTTAAATTAAAAAAAAAAGAAATGGACTTTGGCAGGCGATGTCGTGACGCAAACCGACAACCGGTTGACCATTAGGGTAACAGAGTGGGTACCCAGAGTTGGGAAGAGAAGACGGTGTAGGCGAGTAATCCGTTGGAGGGATGAAATGAGAAAATTTAAGGGGCAAAGAGTGACCTCGAGCCGCGCAGAACAGGAGCAGATGGAGGTAAAAGGGACGACCATTCTCCCTACAGTACACCTAAGTAGGGTGATGATGATGATGATTATCAATAACATTTCTTTTAAAGCTATAAACATTTTTCTATTTTTAGTGGCTTGGGTTTGCTTGTTGAGATGTCATTTCCACACGTGGTAAAATACTATCCATGTTCGTTTGTTACGGCGCAGTCCTGTAAGTAGCGTTTGAAGCGAAGCTGTGTTCTGGTAGGGAACATTTATATTTATTGCTATTTACATTTGCTGGCGTACCCACAGGAATACCATCACGAATAACCACAAACGTAAAGGAAAGCTAGGAGCCTCCCGTCTGGCGTACAAAATAGCAACACACGTCTTGTGGGAGAAAAAAAAACATATCTGCTGAAAATGCAGGTACGCAGTAATCTCACGTCCTCACTAATTGAGCGAATCAAGCGGTGGTGAAACCGGCTATACGGGCAGGCCTAAATCAACTAGGTTACCGCTACCAGGGGTCGTAAAATAGAGTGAACAACCAACGTAATTGCGCCGATACTGCTGTGTAAACCGAGGGGAGATACGGAGCCAGTGTTTCTGGGAAATCGAGAAAACTTCAATACTGCGTATATAAACTACGAAGGCCCGTCTGCAGTATGTGTGAGGTGCGTGCGAGAAAAGCGACGTCTTCGAGATCTGGAGGCGAAGCAACACGTACACGAAGCCGAGCGACACTCGCACGCCTCCCGAAAGATGTACCATCGTGTTGCACTACTTTTTACGAGCGGTGCTGTTTAGTTTCCAGGCGTTTTCGTCGTAGGTCTGCGGTCTCGCTGTGTATAGGCACTGCTTTGACCCGTAACACGAACTCGGTTTTACTCACCCAGAACCGTGGCTTGAAAAATATAGCCGCTTGCCCTACAATTCTGCATTTCGGCTAGTAGTTTAAAGATTACTTGCTCAAGAGGTTTATCAAGGCAGAATTGTTCAAAACGCAAGAAACTGCTTGTGTTGGTCTGACGTTTCCCCGTTTTGGGGGTAAAGAAACTGCGGGTCCACCCTTTGTCAAGATTTTGTGGGCCAATCCCAAGCCTTCTTGACCATACAGAATTCAAACAAATGGCTTTGCCTTTAAATGTGAAAAAAATATTTTGAGGCAACAAGAAAGCAATGTGGGTTTCATTTCATTTCATTTTGTCCACCTTGAAGGCCCAAAGGCATTACATAAGGGGGGGAGGGGGCGTTCCAGGTATGTACACAACTCAACACAATTCAAAGGGTTCCAAGCGTAAAGATTGAGAGAAAAATGATAAAAAAGGTACAATCTGCAAAGTAAAAACGTAAACATTACTAAGTGTAAATAAAAAGTACAGTTAAATGCAGGTAAAAAGTACAGTAAATGTATATGTTAAAAAAATGTTTAAAGAAGTACAGTTACGTAAATAAAGAGTTATGTAAATAAAAAGTACAGGTTAAGCTTGCAGAGAATACTGACAACGGTTTATACTGTAGTTAAAAGTTATTTCAACATTGGCAGGGAAAAAGTCCATTCAGTTAGATTGCGACATGTAACATTTTAGTTTATGGCGGAAATTTTGGCGGGTATTGCACGTGACTTTATTATCAGGTATCTTGTTCCACAGTGTTATCCCTTGGGAATAAAGGAGGTATTTATTGCAGACGTGTGTCCATTTATTGGTGCGAAAGAGTGGCTGTGGTTTGTGCGGGATATAGTTCTGTGTGATAGTTGTAGGAGGACGTGCCGTGATTGAGGGTGATATTAGAAAGCACGCATCAGATACAATCGAGAAATGAATGGACGAGATTCAAGTGAAGGCAGTTTCAATGATTCTTTTAGTGCGGTAACGCTGATATTGTTAGAGAATAGGGTGCAAATAAATCGGGCAGCGCGGTTCTGAATCCCTTCTAAATCGTTAGATATGCTTGTGAGGGGTGCCAAATTGAGCAAGCATATTCTAATTTCGGTCTTACGTAAGTTTTATACGCTAACTTTTAAGGTCTGGCGAGGCTAATTTTAGGTTGCGGTGCTGGCATTCGAGATTGCGTGAAGCTTCTAAACCGGTGATTTGAATATGGGTTGACCATGGTAGCAACGATGACAGATGCACTCCGAGATATTTGTTTGATAGTGTAGGGCTAATGGGAACAGATTTTGTGGTATAGGTAAACTTTTATTGGCTCATTTTGCGGGTGAATGACATCATTTTACTTTTGGTTAGGTGTAATGGCATCACACCAAGCTACAAATAAATCGAAACCTTGTTGACGTTTAGCGCTGTAGTCTGGTTTGGAGATTGGAGAGTATAAAACGCAATCATTGGCAAAAAGTCCTAATTTGGTTAGTACCTTGGTGGGTAAGTCAAATATTAACCTCTCTCCTGACCTCTCAATTAACCTCTCTCCTGCCGTTACGTCGGAGAGAGGTAAATCGTGGTCATTAGCACTGGGGAACTGCTTCCGTTTTTTTTTTCATTTCTATCCAGAAAATTATGTTGGGAGGTATTCCAAGATTGCAGTGTTTAGAGAGTAATAGGTTAGGAGAGACATGGTCGAATGCTTTAGAGAAATTAAAAAATATGGCGCTACTTTGAGGATGTTCATCCATAAAGTGTAGTATATTATGTGTGAATTCGGCCGGTTGTGTTTCGCACGATAGTATTTTCCGGAATCCATGTTGATGATCAAAGAAACATTTTATGGATTCCAGATGTCATTAGGTTTGCAGCTATGGTTTGAAGCTCTAGCTTTCCTGCATAAAAAGTTTCACCCTCGCTCGGGACGTCAGTTTGTACATTGAATTTTTTGCAGCCTGCGCGTTTCCGGCTTGGACCACAAAATTGTGAAAAAGAATGTACATCTGAGAGAAATAGTGTGTAGTTAACAGGCAGTCTACCCATTGTTTGAATTAAGAACCCTCATTGGGTTGTTTTCAAAATAGTATGCACAAAACATTGTCCGCTGAATAAAAAATGCACTGACCATTGCTATACCACCTAATGCGAAATCTGCCCTCACCGCGAACTGCAGTTTTCTCGGTCACGGCGCATATCACGGCGCATTCTCGGTCACGGCGCATATCAAGGAAGTGATCGCTACTATGCGGTTATCTCGGAGCATGTCGGCGCTGTCGGCGACAAAGTTGTTGCAAAAAGTGCTTGACCTTCCTGCGAAAATTGGGGTGGTTAGGATGAGCCAGCACAAAGTAGTAGCGTCAACCGAAAGTGTCAGGGAGGGGCAGTGAGAAGATGGCGCCATCAAAGCGCGTGCCGCCCTCTCTTTGGTAATTTCGCCACACGCTCCGTTGAGCGTCTCGTGTGGGCACAGCATACGGCCCTGTCCCGCGTACTTTCGCCTCATTTTCCTCGGCCATTTTCTTCGTGCCTTCGTACGCCGGATTACGACACCACAACCATCCTCATCGCCGCCCCAAACGCCAGTAGCGGCCGCCAGTGGGCTTGCGCACGAAAACAATGTGCCATATCCTCAAAGCATAAGTTTTCGATAAATTCGCAATGCTTTTTTGCGTAGGCAAAACGTAATCAATCTGTGACATGTTGTGCGTATAGCTATGACACTAAGAAGTGTAATTGGGCGCTTAGCTGATAAAGATAACAAAAAGCCATGAAATATGGCACAGAAAAGATGTAAAAACTAAGGGTGTGCGATTATCAAATTTTTCGAATACTAATCGAATACGGATCGAATACCTTTCGAAAATAGAATCGAATATCGAATAATTAAGGCAGACTTTTCTTTCGAAATCAACTTTTTTTTTGTCGATTTTGATGAAAATTGGTACAGCAACGGGAAATGCTTCTGTGATGCACCGTAAAAATGTCAAAGTAAATTTCCAAAACTTTCTTATGTATGAATTGTTTTTCTGTTCAATCTTGTACCGAGCTTGAGCGGCCTATAAAACATAATGTGAACTTGTTTCAAGGGCTTTGCATTCTGAAATGAATGGACGAGGTCGAGAGAATCTAAGATTTTTTATATTACAACACAATGTTATTTTAGTTTTCAGGTTTTTAGAGGTGAATGTACAACAGGCGTATAGACCATGAACAAATATTTGAATAAAAATTCACAAAACGTAAACCTAGAAACCCAAGCCTGTCATGACCTTAACTGTTCATCAAGGAATGCAACGCAAGAATGGAATCAAAGTAGACCTAGTGGAGTAGGTGGCAAAAGAACTCTTTTGATAAAAAGGCTTCTTAAGTTCCAACCACATATTTTATTCTTCAGACGTCGCTATGGTTGTAGCCTTTCGTACCCTTTTAAACACACCGCTTCCTTAATGCCTTGCCTTGAAATTGGAGTGCCTTTTGCAGATTTTTATTTCCATAAAAAATTCCCCGCATTTCCCCGAGGGGAAGAATGTGAAAGTGGAATGCACGATTTGAATTTGCGCGGTGCGGTAATGTTCGCGAAAGAGAGATCACACACACACGCACAACTACAAAGAAAGAAAGATGCATTTATTCACAGACACCTATTTGTGTTGTCGTTGTACATGATTGCTAGAGCGGATCTCAGCTTTGAAATTTCGTTTCAGTACTCCTTTAAGCAGGTGCATTAGTTCTTCTCACGCCCGGTTCTTGGCCAATCCCCCACGTGGGTATGTGCCATGTCAGCGGCCAGGCAGCGCGCGCCCATCTCCCCCCGTTGCCAAGGAAGACGAGGAGATTCCTGGCCAATCCCCCACGTGGGTATGTGCTATGTCAGCGGCCACGCTGCGCGCGCCCATCTCCACGTGCGCGGACATCGCCGGTGGACGCAGGTTCAGGGTCGCTTAAGAAGTGCATTGCACTTAAAACATCAGTTTCAGCCCTTCTGTGAAGAATACATAGCCCAGTAGGTGGACCAAAAGGGAGGAGATGGCTGTAAGTGCAAAGAAGGTTAGCTAATTGCCTGTATTGCACTGGATAACTTCCCTCTACAAAGTTGTGATCATGGCAACAAATGAAGCACTCTTTTTTTTACTTAAATTTGAGAACTGAGTTTCGGCTTCTTTTATGCTTTAAAACCTTGCCTGGAGCAGCAACCTCGTACTCGTACGTGCAGGTGTTCATTGCGAAAAGTTTATGTACCACAAAGATACCAATGAGCTACTTTGAAGCTCATTGGTATCTTATCTTGCATACCTTCAACTGAAATATGTGCACGTTCTTTTAGTGCTCTTGAAATTCGCGGGAACCACTATTTCTCGCAGCACAGCTAATATGCACCAAACTGTGGATGTATGTATTAGTATTATTATTTTCCCTAAAAAATCAAATTGGTAAATGCTACGAGAGTACGGTACATGTTTAACGCCATCAGCGCGTTTTTACCCCGAACTCGGACTTTTTTGCGTGATTACTCGAAGTGCACGCGAAACGTTGCGCAAAAAGCCGATATGGCTCGCCTGCATCGCGGCGCTCGTATATTGCAACATGTCATACATTGAGTAACCCTGACATGGCCAGTCAGGTCACTCTTAAGACTAAATCTAACGCCGCAGGAATTAATTACAGCTACTGGCATTCAATCCTACCACACGGCGCAGTAAGGTGATGCTCCAATACCCAGCGGCTACGCGTGTGCGCAGCAGCTTTTCACGCGTCGGCCGTTCCTTTTCCAAGTCTAGCAAGCCTACTGTAAAACATGGAAATAACTAAGCGTGTAACCATCGCAAATCAGACGAAGAGTTGACTCCGCGAACCGCTATCACAGCCGCAGACACCGCGTTTCACCTTCACGGGTAAACTCACGCACACCAGGAATCGTTCGTTGACCTCCCCCTTTCGAATCAGAGCAACCTCCCGTAACCTGGCGTGTCATCTCAGGGGTTCAGATCGCAATAATATCTGTGTTGAATACCACAGACGATAAAATGACTGAACAGAAACATGGCCAAGCAAAGCAGCAGCAATGAACTCGGAAACGCACTCTACGCAGTTCAGGCGGCCGCCATCTTGCATCGCCGGAGCCACGCCCAATCAGGAGGGCCGTTCCAGTGCGCGCCGACGGGAAGGCCAATAACGATTCAGCATCTCTTTGTTGCTTCGGTTTTGCATGTTCATTTATCTTCTATTTGTGCGTTTGTTAATGAGCGAAGATAAAAGATATAAGTGGGACCGGAAAGAGGGTCGCTCGGCCGATCCAATTCTACCAAAATGACTGTGCCCGGTGGGACCTTTGCAGAGATACAGCGCTCTGAAAATTTCCGTTTTTAGTCCTTTTGCGCTTACATTTTCTCTCCGCGGCTGCCAAAAGTATTTTTTTATGTCACTCTGTGGCGGTTTCCGGCGGAAAAACTTTGAAAACAAACAGGATACAAAGCACAGATAGCAAATATGTTACTTTCAAAAAAAGATGTTTTGGTCATATTTCCGACGTTGAAAGCCGCTTCCCTCCCTTAAACTAATCAATCGAAATATTCGATAATAGCCGATTATTCGGACCCTTTCGAATATTCGAAATGTTCCGAATACATAGTTTTCCAGGCGAATACAAATATCACATATTTGATAATACGAGTAATATTCGAAATTTTCCAATATTCGCACACCTCTAGTAAAAACACTTGGCCTGCGTTATACAAATTAGGAGTGCACCGTAATTTTACAAGAGAAACACGTATCTTAAAGGGAAAATTGGCGTAAACACCATGAGGCGATCACGTACATTGATTCAGAAGCGAGCGAATGGTGGCTGTTGAGCTACTGAACGTCGCACAATCTTTTTACCGAATTTCTTAAATTTAATAAATAGCGCTTTCCGTAACATAGTTGAGCTCTCTGCTTTAATGCAAGCTTTGTTGTGCCAACACCTTCCCCTCAGCCAAGACCGCGACACTATCCGTCTGCTGCTATGACAGGTTTATTGCGTGATCACAAAGACGGCCGTGAAGATCGGTTGCATGACGCGGTGAGGACACGGAAACGCTACACCTGATAACGAAACAGCGCACTGATACCGCTGATTCACTCGTTCGTTTAGCTGGAACTCAGTCAGAGCAGTAATGAATAAAGCAGTCGTATTTCTGTGTTATTTTTCTCTTTATTTCGATGACATGGCCATCCGCCTTACTATAGGAGGAGTGTGTACAAATGCCATGCATTGGGTTCTTTGTAATAGAGAGACCTGTACGGTTCTCTTAGGTTACTACTACGTCACACATAAAGTTTCTATTTTGTTGCCAAACATAAGAACGAAATCCAGGGCATTGTTTTTACACTCCGTTCTCGCTTACTTGGAACCGGTCAAAACCACAATTCCTTACGCTAGAAAATAACTTTAGACGTGCTTCTTGGTAAACACCGCCTGCTGCGAATTAGGGTGATTTCGCAGCGGGGAAATTTGGTGAAATGTTTCAGCCTATTTCACGGCGAAGGAAGCAGCTATTTGCAAGCTGTTACGTAACAACACGGAAATTTTACGCAGTGTGAAGTTGCAAACGTGGGGCGTAAACTTTATAGTGTGTCACATCTTCTCGGGCAATCAGAGAAAGGGTCTGAATCACAAACTCTACTGTTGTTGTATAGCACAGACAGGCGTACGCTGTCATTTCCACTGTTTTTCATTTTCACTTTCAGTAGAGAGAAATCAGGCAAAGTTCATAACTGGAGCCAGGAAACGTCATGGAACGTCAAAATGCCGAATTAACACACACAACTGCTTTATCAGCCGAAAGCACGTGACCCATAATGAAATACATTGAAACAATGCTTCCGACGAATTCACGGTTACGGGGAATTTACGGCGTCAACAATAGAACCCGAGGTGTCGAAAATGGAGTCGAAAAGCTCAAGCACGCGAGAGATGAAAGCAAGCACAAAAACTACAGAACTCCTGCTCCTGCTCTGTCACGCAGAACATAAGAAACAAAATCCAAAACAAAGGGGGAGATATCTCAGGAGATGCCGCGCGAGCACTGAAAAGGGGGAAATTTCAATTGCGTCGGTTCAATTTATCAAAACTTATCAAGACACGCGGGAAACGCGCAGGGGAAGGGAGTGATGAGCGGCAGAAAACAGCGGAGAACGGGTTACGTGCGAGATGGGGCGGACGACTATCGTCTTTCAGTGAGATTTGCAACAGAGCAAGCAAATACGCGCAAACCGAAGCTGAGAAAATATCATTGCTCTACCTGGTCTAGATAAACTTGGGTGACTCGCGGTACTAAGCCGATGTGAAACTTATTGCGCCGACGTGGCACATCTGCCTTCTAAGGAACGTGTTGAGGCGAGCTTTGCGCAGTAGCGTTACCATGGACACTCCCGTTGGAAGGACAGAAATAATTACGCTACAATACAAAATAGCCGAAGCCGTTAATTAACTACGCAATAGTTACCCCAAAATATTTAGAGCTCCATTTTTTTCTCCTTATATAGGCTGCGTTCCAATTCGCGGACAGCTTCGTAGACAGCCTACAAAGCAGTCTAACTTGACGTCAGCAGGAATAAAATTGGAACGGCGCCGCGGTCGCAAGCGCAACACCAGCGCAGACGACAGCGTCAGAGCAGACATGTTGAGTTGCGCAAGCCGCAGGTTTCGTAACTATTATTACCGTTGTTATTAAAAATGTTACGTAATTAAAAAATTAAACAAAGTCATCTTCATCACTAGTAACTTATACTAAATATTTAAATTAAGGAACAAGTGCTTTTGTTTTAACAATAATACGCAAAAAGGTGGCCCTGGCGTCACTTATTAGTTTAGACAGGAAGGTAGCCTTATGGTCCCTAGAATATGAGCTAGTCTACCGTCCGCGCGCCTTCTCTATGGGGAGGCGTGTCCGCGCCGCAGATGCAACCACAGCGCTGCGCAGAGGGCGCTGCCAGCAATCGGAGCGCCCGAGCGGCGGGAGCGAGAGCGGCCGCAGGCCGGCCTGTGCCGCGCGCTACTGCCGCGGAGAGCGGGCGCGCATGGGGGCTTTACGGCCAGTTAGAGCGGTGAAATCCAGCGGCTCGGGGTACATCAGCTCACAATTGAAGCTGCGATAGAACTACTATAGGTCCTTTTAATTTCGGCGGCCCTAATGTTTTGCAAATCAGGCTACAAAGCCTAGGCTATTTGCGGACGCTTACCTTCGCGAGTGAGACCGAAGGATGAAAATTTCCCCGCATTTCCCCGAGGGGAAGAATGTGAAAGTGCGAATGCATGAGTTGAATTTGCGCGGTTCGGTAATGTTCGCGAAAGAGAGATCACACACACACACAACTACAAAGAAAGAAAGATGCATTTATTCACAGACACCTATTTGTGTTGTCGTTGTACTTGATTGCTAGAGCGGATCTCAGCTTTGAAATTTCGTGTCAGTACTTCTTTAAGCGGGTGCATTAGCCCTTCTCACGCCCGATTCCTGGCCAATCCCCCACGTGGGTATGTGCCGTGTCAGCGGCCAGGCAGCGCGCCCATCTCCGCCCGTTGCCAAGGAAGACGAGGAGATTCCTGGCCAATCCCCCACGTGGGTATGTGCCATGTCAGCGGCCAGGCAGCGCGCGCCCATCTCCCCCCGTTGCCAAGGAAGACGAGGAGATTCCTGGCCAATCCCCCACGTGGGTATGTGCCATGTCAGCGGCCAGGCAGCGCGCGCCCATCTCCCCCCGTTGCCAAGGAAGACGAGGAGCGCGCGCACCCGCAGCTGTTGCTATGTGGACGGACGGCGGTCACCGGAATTCAGGGTCGCTTATAAAGTGCATTCGCAGCAACAAGAGTAGCCGTTTCGCTACCACCGCTGGTACCATTATTTCGCGCATTGTGAGACAGTGAGATCCGTTCCAGGAGAGCCCGGCGGCGCCACACGCAGTGTTTGTGCTAATTGTGAAAACTACGTGGTTATCCCCGAACGTCATGTATTGAAGGTGGTCTGCATGTATATAACCGTCCTGGCTGCAGACCCGAGAAGAAAAAAAAAAGCTGTAGTGAAATGCTTTACAAAAAAACCCGTTCCTAAATACTTCTGGCCGAGCCCTCCTACTTCCCCTAGGGAGGGGGGATGCTAAAGCAAGGCATATGGTCATTGAAATAAATAAGCCTTAAGAGCTCATCTTTTTAATTTCAAACAGCCGCAAGTAAAATCATTGGACATAACACAGATGTTCTCCCTTGTTGCTTTCCCTGCGTGCGTCTCGCGATTCACTCCGAGTATGCGGGCGATCAATAAAAGAAAAAAAGAAAGCCCTGTGTAATGAAGAATGCAAGCGCAGTGACTGTTTGGCAGCCTGCTTCTGGTGAAAAAGTTTCCCGCACTCTTCAAGCTAGCGAATTTCCCAAATCGCGGAATTCACAAAAATTACAGGCGCGCAAAATAGAAGCTAGTACCACAGTTTCTGCCTGTTGATTGAACGTGCCAAAAACATCATATGCGTGCGTACATTCTTATTACTTTTATTCGGCATTCACATTTAACAGATATTGCCAACTAAGGAGGCAGCGTTCGACGTGCGATTGGGCCTAATTAATGAACGATGCGAATTGGTCAGATTCCGTTCAAGCTTCAAAGCGTATACAGTAATTCCTCGTTATAACGAAGTCAGCAGGACGGTAGAAAATTTCGTTATAAGCGGTATATCGATATAAGCAACCGCTCGAGAAGAGCTTAAGCAATTGAGCTTTAATTGCGCCGCAACTGCCAGGAACCAAAACACAATGTATTCAGAGAAGAACAACTTTATTCGGTTGCAAAAAGGGAAGTGAGTTTTGGCTGTTTCAAGTTTTTGTCGGGCACGAGCAACCCCATCTCCGATTTGACCAGCAATGCATGAGGCCGTGGTCGTCGCCCATAAAAGTGGCAGTGGCTGTGGCCAATTTATAGGGAGGCGTGCGGGCGTCACGGAATGATACGCGAATTTCGCGCTGGAAACCGCCGCAAATGCCGTGGCTAGAGTTGTGCTTGTTGCGCTCAAAAAACGATTACCCGCTCACTCTGGGTACACAGCGCAATCACGAAAACTGGCGGTTTTCGCACCAGAGGCTTAGCATGATCACTGGGCAAATTTCCCTAGAGGTGTGCAGCCGTGAAATTTGCAAAACAAGCGCTTTTCGGCGTTCCCTTGTCAAGGACACTGCTAATTCTACGGTTCGAGTGTCGGTGTTCGCACACCGTCGCGCCCACGGCACTGACCAATGTCTCGGAACAAAATTTAAGGACCGTACCACGCAGTTGGATCGTTTGTCTAAAGTCGGATGACGCAAATCGAGCATGAACTGACTCCAGAAAATCGCGGGGAAAGACCAGCTTGCGTTGACCGGCCATGTTGACCGCCTGACTTGCCGATGGGTCGCCGCCAATGGGCGACGCCTCCGCTCGACATTTCGCTCTATGCGGGTAAGGCTCTTCGAGCGCTTCGAGTAATGCGGCCTAAAAAGCATGCGTTTGGGTTGGGACCAGAAGAAATTTCGAATAAAGCGATATTTCGAATAAAGCGATCTCGTTATATCGAGGGAATACTGTATTTCACTCCCAAGCAGAAAGAAGTGAGGATGGTTCCAAAGCGCCTCAAAAAAAAAGAAAAAAAGAAAAAAAGAAAATTGTGAAGCACCCTACTACAACACAAATATTTTCACGCTCTTATATATCCACGAGGTCGCGGGTTCGATTCCGGGCCGTGGCGGCCGCTTTTCTGATGGAGGTGAATAGCAAAAACGCCCGTGTGTACGTGATTGCGGCGCATATTAAAGATCCCCAGGTGGTAAAAATTAATCCGGAGCCCTCCACAACGGCGCGCCTCATCGCCTGCGTTGCGTCGGCGCGTTAAACCCTACAATCAATCAATTATATATCCACGGCAGTGTACGGCGGGGGTATACACAAAAACGCTTCTTTGTTAGGTAACTTAGTCGAAATACCGCGTGATGTGCCCCAGCTAGCAAAAGATTCCGTGCCGAAAGTGTGTCCGATGCCCCCCAGAATGTGTAGAAACCTTTTTCCTGGAAGAGGATATCGAAGATAGAGCGCAGTGACACGATTCCATGGTTTGGCGGCTCGATCGTTCTTAATTCGCAAAAAACGTACTGGCATCAATTCATGCTTCGGTAACAAACTCTTCCTATTCGTAGGAACCAATTTATTTGGCTAATCTGTTTCGTAGAGGACGAAAATGCGCCCTTAAAATCGGCTGAAAGCGCCCATACCTGCGAATGCAGCACAGCGAAGCGCCGTCCGCTGCACTCCTTCCCATGCCGACACTGGCCGGCCGCGCTCCGACTGCGTGCAGCGCCGCCGCTGCATGCATCACGGAGGAGCCCCCTTCGCGGCCGCCGGACGGCAGACTAGCAAGTATTTCTAGGGACCATAGTAGCCTGCATCGTTGCTGACTTCGATGCTGTCTCCTCGAAGCAGTCTTTGTTGACTGCTTCGTTCGAATTGGAACGGGGCTTAACATGGCGTACTGTCCGCGAAGACGGCAACGAAGCTGTCTAAACGGTAAATTGGAACGCACCCTTAGGTTTTCAATGTCTTCGGCGGGATATGTGGTGACTAATTTCGTTTGAAACGTCACGGCTGATATAGCTTTTAAAGAAAGGGCGCCCAAGCCCCTTTGTCGAATCGTTGCTCCTGACTTTGCAACTTTTAGTTTAAGTGAAGCACAAAATTTTTGGGTACTTCCCGTGTTTGCGAAACCCTCTTCCTTTGGTACTACCTATATTTACAAATGTCTTAAAAACTGAAAGGAACAAAGTAAGGGCATAAAGAGGACGAAAATCGCAAAGCACAGTAAAAAAATTTGACTACGCTGTGCAGGCTATGACGTGCAGTTCACACCGAGAAAATGTTTTGGTCAGAGGGACGAAAACCATGTTATTTTTTAAGCAGTGGTAATATTCGCCGTGCTCCGCAGCTCTGCACATATTATGTCGAATATTACTGTTTATACGATTAGAGTAAAAAAGCGGTAATGCGTACCACAGAGCTGTACGTACCTCCCAAAACTACAAAGCTTCTCAGTTTACTAACTAGTTTGCAGACACTCCATTCCGTCTTACGTTGTCGCGAGATTCTTGGCAGCAATATTAAGCGGAAACCCCATAGCCCAATTCCGCTCGAGCATGCCGCGCCTAGTCGCGCCGATTGCGTTTTTCCGAAGCGAGTGCAAGCGACTCAACGCCAGATATTGTTTCGGCGCTTCTATATCAGATGAAAAACGAAGCGTTGCAAAGAGGGCAGTAGGAGGACGTGGCTACTTGCGCCAATATACAGAAGCTATTCGCCTAGTGCAGACCAAAGCCCTGACGCACAGGCGTTCGCCTAGTTAAAAGAGTCGGTATGCACTTAGCAGTATTCATTGTCGAATATAGTGGGAAAATGGTCAGCCCTAAGAAAAGCAAAGGTAAAACCAGTGAAAACCACTAGCACCGCTGCTTTACAGTCGTCTCAACTGCGAAGTCTATGCTTGCCACCCTGGACTATATTTAAGGACGAGTTTCTTAATTGGCGCATGCGAACTCTTTTATAGCCAATATAGACCACTGTACCAGCTGCTCTCCCACATGAGGAACTTTGTTTGCACCTCGTGTTTCATTGCGGCTAGGTGTAACAAGCGGGAGGTGGTGATCAGCTATGGGCGGTGCGTTCCCCCGTTTCGGAGCTCGGAGATGATGCTTGAGTTGCGTGCTTTAAACTAGCAGAATATACAGAGCCGCACTGAAGTCACCAACATGCCACGGTGACCCTACATTTAAACTGCCTGCTTGTCCCATTGTTCATTTTAAAAAGGGCGTCTTTTGCCTTCGAAATTAGATCCCGGAGAAAACGATACATGGATTCATCACTTAGATGCAAATGTGTTGTATCCTTCAGTGTCCCTTCGACTAAGATGGCTGTAAGTGCGCAGCAAGTCACACCTAAAAAGTGGGAAGCATTTTTACACTCATAAAACGGTCTAAGGAACATTGCCTTTGTTCAAACAGATAACGTTTCCTCTAAATCTTCCCTCCCAAATGAACGTTATACCTAAATACCACAGGTTGGAGCCAGCACGGCTCTACGCGAGAAGAAAAACGTGGTACAATTCTTTTTTTATGTCTATTGCCGGGTCTTTAGGTACGCTATACCAGTCTAATTTAGTATCTCAAGGTACGCTACTACATTATCAAATCCTAATTTATGCTGCTTCCCCACGCCAGTCCGAGCATTCCAGCTTAGAATAAATTTGAAATCTAGGTGGGGTTTAAAAAAAGACACAGATAGACGATACTTGCAGAATTTCTTATCTTTTCCCTATCCTCGAAAAAATGCCAATGTGCATAAATTCATCATCGCTAATTACAGAAGTATCACACTGATTAAAATAAATACTATAGCTTCGTACTCAACTCACCATTCGTACTTTCAAACACCTCCCTCTTGACTACTTAACACGAAAGTGTATTCCCAGATACACCCAGATTTCGATGACGTCATATCCGTCACGGAAATGACGCCAGCACAACGAACACCGAAGAAACACCAAAAAACGTTTCACTGACGTAGATGGTTCTGCCGTCTAGGAGAGGTGAAGCGAATTATTCCATCATGATGATAACAAGCGCCCACAGTTCACATACGCTGCGTCGTAGCGACGCCCACAGGCGAATGGCGCGAACGTCGACAGATCTGATGAGAAGAAAAACGCGAGCGGCTAGCGGAACGCGTTCGCGCGTGTACGGTTCAAGCTACAAATTCTACCCCCCGTATTCCAACAGCTGATCTCGTCGCAATTCGTCGCTCTTCCGTATACGCCACGGGGCAAGGCCGAAGTGGTCGCACCCTTCCTGAAGCGAACCGGTAGCAGTACGTCGCTCGCTAAGCAGAACGACCAGACAGACGCCATCCCGCAAATCACGCTCCTTTCGCTGCAGATTTCGATGCACATTTCACTTCCGGGCTTTACCGATTACTACATCAGGGGAATCAACCACAGTTTTTTTACAAGGCTATTGCCTATTAAGACATAAGACACGTAATAAAGACCTCACCGTTACAGTGCCCGCTGGTTCGGCGTCAGAAGCTTCTTCTTTGTCTTTCCCTCACACAGGAAAATTTGTCAAACGCTCCTGCCCAAACCCTTTTACACAATACATGCACAACAAGTTTGTCGCCAAGGAAACAAATAACAGCTGGCTTTGTGCGTAACCGAACGAAATTCACAAAAATAAAAGTTATAAATGTGAATTGATCGGGTACTGACACAATTATAAAGCTCCGTGTGATAAGTTTTGGTATCAAACGCGGGTTGTATGCCTTGTAAAGCAGAACAAGAAAGAACGCTGTTGCGCTGGTTTTATGTAACTGCATTCAAGACTACTCATATTTAAAATGTTCTCGTCGGTTGGTGTATTGTTTTGGTACGTGCCTGTTTTAGTGCGGAGTAAAGGAAAAGAAAACAAAGTGTACTTTTTAGGAGATGAATCAATGTGTGTTGCCGACATTTCTGTTGCAAGCCAGGCACTTGAGCCACAATTTATTATAGTGGGCGAAATACCCGCCCCTCCCACCGTTCCTTTACCTGTCTCCCTCTTTGAGCGGCCGGAGAACTTGATTACCCGCGATAAGAACGCCCGTTAAATGTTTAAATCTAAGGTGTCGGCCGCTGGCTAATCTCTAGGATTCCCGAACTCGGAAACCACACCTATTCCTTGGCTCAATAAAGTTTTGTACTACGCTACTTCGTACTCCACTTTTATTGGAAAAGTCTTAATTGACATGTGCTTCAAAGAAGTGCCATTTCTGTAGGTATTGTCGCGGTAATGCAATAGCCGCGCCCTGAAAGTACGTAATTAAAATAAAGTAACTGTAATCAGATAGGATTTGAACCAGAGCCTGTTAAGGGTAGGCGCAATGCTCTATCTGTGAAAACTCTTTTGCTTCTTCATTACATGGTAATTTTTCAAGTTTTATGCGCTTTACAGGGGCACACCACAGTCACTCTGAAAGAATTATTAGATTACCACACAAAACTACACCATCTCTTTCCACCATGATGAAATAGAATGACATCAGTGGTCATGTTTGTCCTTCTTGACTGCCTGTCGTAGAATGTACCAAAGAACCACTGCCTCACTGCACTGGAAAAACAATGCTAAACAATTTAAGTTTTCCTACACAACTGACGGTTCCCACCCTTGGTACCAAAGATCACCTAGAATGTAGGAACGTTTTAAGAGGGAGGGTTGATGTATACATTGTAAGAAACCTTTTTCACAGCCAACTGAATGAAGATGCTTGTCACTCGTGATAGAACATGGTCTTCCCCAACATTTCACTATAGCTGCCAATACACTGATACAGGAAACACGCTTTGGAATAATAGACGGGTTATATTCTTCCTGGTGATCAAAAACAAGTGTTTAAATAAGGCACCTTTGTTATAAATAATGTATTTATTCGTTATTTTTTGGCATGCCCACCAGCAGCACTGGGCATCCTCGATGCCGGCTATAAAAGTTGAAAACGACAGAGAAAAACCAATAATATAGGGTTCCTATTTTCGCAGTACAGTTCACAAAGAATCAAATTCTAGCACCGCACATATGTCTACACGCATACGCGGACACATTTATGTTTATATATATATATATATATATATATATATATATATATATATATATATGTATATATATATATATATTTATATATATATATATATACATTTATATATACATTGTGAGCGATGTTTTCATACCGATTGCTACAGTGGTCATTCTCCCCATTCATAGCATCTAGGAACACTCCCATCGATAGCATCATCTTCATTCACGCGCCACCAACTGCCACCCTGATATTCGTTGCCTCGTGCGTCCGTCATCTTCGTCGGAGTCTCTCTGGGTTGTTCCTTTCGCGAAGCCGGAATAAACGGTCTGTGCTTTCCCGTGACCTTGCCTTTGAATGGTGGAGTTGCCTTTTGACCCGGTCCTCCGCCGTTCCCAGTTACACCCGTGGAGCTCCGTTCCAGTCGACGCATCCTGCTACCAGCTCCACTGATGCAGCGAGACGCCAGGTCGGAGTCCGCCGCTCAAACGGCGTCGACGTGGTGGCTAACAAGCCCCCAGCGTGACTCTGCCGACTGGCTCGATGATTTCAACCGCGTCAGTCTGTTTAACAGGTGGGATGACGTTTGCAAGCTGCACATTGTCCCCTTCTCTAAACAAGGTGGCGAAGACGTGGTTCTACAACAACAAAGGACGCTTCGCTGATTGGACCACCATTACGTATGAGATACGCCAGGCCTCCGCACTCCGTCTCTTCGCTCAGATTATGCCAGAAAGAAGCTGAACTCTCGCCTGCAACATCCCGAAGAAACATACATTTCTTACATCGAGGACGTTCTTGCCCTATGCCGCAGGGTGGACCAAAGCATGCCCGAGGCTGACAAGATGCGCCACATCTTGAAGGGAATCGCTCCTTTCGCATTTAGCGCCCTTGCTCTTAAGAACCCCAAAGCGTAAATGATGTGCGAACAACCTGCCTACGTCTCGATCAGTTGCAGTCTCTTTGCTTGCAACCTCAGCCTTCGTCAACTTGCATGGATGGGGACATGGACTTACGTACCCTGATACGTAGTATCATGCGTGAGTAGCTAGAAGACCGTACCTCACTGTGCCCCCCACGTGACAACTGTCGCCCGAACGGGTCTTACCTGCGAGACCTCATCAAGGAGGAGCTTGCGTTCATGACGGCGGTACCATCTGTTAACCCCGCCCCTTCTACCACTCTCGCCATGTCATACTGCGATGCCGCTTCGAAACCACCCATGCGAGTGGAAGCTCCCCCGCTACCACCTTCTCACGGACATCTGCCAGGTATTTCAACCGGTCTGTATCCTCAGCTATACTACTCGCACGTCCGTCCCGAACATCAGCTTTTCCTGCGGGACCGCAACGTCTGCTACTACTGTGGTATTCGGGGCCACATTTCTCGCTTTTGCCGGCGACGCCAGCAGGACGACCGACGAGGTTACGCGCATGATGAACGGGATGACACCCGGTTTGTCTACGGGGCTCGTCGTAATGGGTACGTTTAGCCTCCTCGCCGTCCTTCGCCTCCTCGAGACTCGACTGATATTTCTTATAATCGCGCGGCACGACGTCGATCACCCTCGCCGTATAGCCGCTCACTGTCGCCTCTTCGACCTGCTTCCCGTCCCACTGATAGTGCCTGCAGTTTTTAGAGGGGAAACTGCATTGCTCCGAGAAAGCAGAACTCCTCCGGGCCGTCCGTCGAACATTTTATCCGTAGAAGTGGAAGGGGTGTGTATTGATGTGCTTGTGGACGTGAGCCAGTGTTTCGGTTATTAGCGCACCGTTGAGTTCCCGCCTGAGAAACGTTTGAACTCCCTATACCGGTCCATCTTTACGAGGATCAAATGGTGATAAGATTCGCCCCTCTGGATACTGTACAGTGCGTGTTATGATTGACGGGCTTCTACATCACATTCAGTGTGCGGTGCTGACTCGCCAGGCAGCTCAGAAAACGTGGCCAACCTTTGGCTTATTTTTGGCCGATGCTTGGCCTGCTTTGCCATTAGCAAAGCATGGACTTATGTCCTTTGGCACACATTTGTTAACGGAATACTTGTGGTCTTTTCGGCCAGCTTAAGTATTTACACTAAAGGCAAGCATCTGGCCACAGAGAAGATGTTTTTTCATTGGTCACCATACGTCCGATGATGAAGAGCATGCGTCCGGTGACAGATTACTTGTTTCCTTTTTGGCCAGTTGATGTCGGAAGACGAACTGAAACCGTCTGGCCACGGTGGCCGCGTTGTCTGTTTGGCCAGTCTAGGTCCCCAGATGAACGGCAAGCATCTGCCCACGGAGTACATACTTTCTCCGTGGCTACCATACGTCTGATGACGAACAAAGAGCGTCTGGCCACACAGTAATCGTTTTCAATTTGGCCAGCCGAAGGCAGAACACAAATGGCAACAGCCTGGCCCCGAATTACTTCTTTCCTGTTTGGCCAACAAATTTTCGAAGACAAACAAAAAGCATCTGGCCGCCGACTACTCGTTTTCTCTGCGGCCACCCATGTAGAAAAGATCTCCGGACAGAGAATTGCGCGTGTGTACGTGACGACCTCTAGAAGGAGGGGTCGCGGTGGGCGGGAAATACAATGGTGCGGGGGAACGAGCCACTTCTCCGCGGGGACTCTATGGCATGCAGTGGCATGGTATGTAGCTCCGCGAGTGCCTGGCGGTGGCAGTGACCTCTACCACGAAGCTCCCTTTCTGTGAGTCAGCTAATGATGGCCATTATAGGCTGAAAGATCTCTCCTTTAGTTTATAAGCTCTGATAAAGCAGGTACGGCTGCTGACATGAGACTTGCTTTAACATAAATATTAGTGTGTGGGATGCTAAATTCTACTTGAAACATTTTTTCGCGCCGAAGCTGGCTAACACAAAAAGGCACACCTAAATGCTACATTGACACCACACGAGGATATTAAGTTAGCGCCGCAAAGGCGAATCTAGCGCATTTGAACGCTTTCTTCACGATTTATACTGCCGCCATTTTTACGCAGCCGAGTTGATCAGTCGTCTCCAAAATTAATTATTGCGAGAGCATTACGTGTTATTACTTCCGTACAATTTCCTTGTGAGGCTATCAGTTGGCCAAGAATTTCTGTAGTATATTCGATATCGCCAGAGACAAGCCATCTATAAATTGAACGACACACCAATGGAGGTTACTGGTGACACTGCTGAAGGAAGATCCGGCATGAGGTGGCGTCTTGCCTAAACACAAAAATGGTTGCCCCTACGCCTCCGTCACCCCCATCCTGTTCTTCCCACGTGCCCCCCACTCTTGCATAGGTCGCTTCCTTTTTTTTAACGAACATTTCCGGCATAGCGGACCTTTGTGGTTACTAAAACACTTTTGAGCTACTTCTACAGATTTTTCCTCACTCGAAAGATAGAAAAAAAGAAGCATCGGCTCTGTGCAGTACTATATGCTTGTTTAAAAACTTCGGGGAGGAAGTCAAAGAGTACTGTCACCCGCCGCGATGGGTCGGCGGCTAAGGCGTTGCGCTGCTGAGCACGAGGTTGCGGGTTCGATTCCCGGCCACGGCGGCAGCTTTTCTGATGGGGGTGAAAAGAAAAAAATATGCCCGTGTGTACGAAATTTCGGCGCACGTTAAAGATGCCCAGGTGGTTGAAATCAACCCGGAGCCCTCCACTACGGCGCGCCTCATCGCCGGCATTGCTTGGGCGCGTTAAACCCTACATCAATCAATCGAAAGTCTACTGTCTGCTCAAACGTGGGGCTGAGTGTAACTGAGGGAAGAGGAGGGGTAGGAGAGAGAAGATAAGGGCCATAAGCGAAAAGTTATACGTTTGAAATACCGACGAGTATGCTTGAAGTGCACTTCAAATATGCTTTGTATTTGTAAAGGTATTTCAATTGCATTAAAAATCGCATTTTTGCAATTTTCAGTAAATATTGAAAATACATTATTAAAGTGCGGAAAAAATACAGTGCCTTTAAGTACCCCTCAAACAGATTAAGAATGTACTGAACCTTACGAATGCTTGCTTAGGGCATTCAGAATATATTGTAAATGTATTTCCACCCGCCTAACGATCACGGTGTAAATTCACTGTAAATATACAAATGCGCTTACCTAACTACATTTAGAGCAGCCCTTTGATTATACTTAAAAGTGTGCTGAAGCATAGAAATATACTGCGAATATATTAGAAATATATTTCTAATGCATTTTACGTTTGTGAAACAAACATGGTAGAGATACACTCTCAATGCAGGAAAAAGTATTTATTGAAAATACATTTTAAAGGTATTTAAAAAGCTTTGCCAAAATACATTTCGAGTACATACAGGGGCTGCTTCAGTTGCTGCAGCGTAAGATTCACGTAAAGAATAACCTAAGTGCCGGAAAAAATACATCTCAAAGGAATAAACGTCCTGAGAATTTCTCCTCGATCTTTACTTATAAAAAAATAAACTGAGGGAGATACTTTCACTTAGTGCGCTGTCGAAGGCAGGCATACATATAAGCTCTCCGTATTAGAGAGAAACTCGGCGTACAAATATGTAAGCGGTGGTGTACCAACGCAATCGGCAAAGCAAAAACATCTAATTAAACGAGTATATATATGTATGAAGACACTTGCAATTTGCCAGCGTTGTTACGACGGTATAGCTGTGGACGCTTTCAAAATTTTCTTTTTCTTAAAAATATTGGCCCTAGATGGACAACGCTGGCTAAGCTGGCGAGGGCGAGCAGCTCGCCGCCTCTCACTGGCGCTCACTACCTCTTCCCTTGTGCCCGGTACCTGCGGTGAGCGGCGCACCCTTCCTTCACGTTTTGTCTGCCCTCGCTGCGTTTCTTTTGCCTGTCTTGTGGTGTTACAAGTTTTTGGACTCCTCAATGCGCGGTCGTCGTGCGGACGCAGTCTCTGCTTAGACGTCGCGCTGCAGCGGCGTTTTTATCAGGATTGCCGTCTAGCCAAAGTAAGCGCGATTTACCAGCTATTTGCGCGTACGGTGTCGCACAACAATTAGTCGACGTATGTTTGCCTTGCAATCAAAGAGTGTTAACGCCTTTTATGAAATCCTCACGTGGTTGTTAAGCTTACCTCCTCCGCGAGGAAGATTTCCTACCGTAATAGACCCTATGCGAAATTCTTTGGTGATCTAGCAACACTGATGTAAACGAGACCGTCGGCCATATTGGTACGGGCGCCGATCGGGAAGTCTCGTATTGTTTACTGTGGAAGAGTAGGTGATGGTAACGCGGTATGGCTCAAACGGGACGGTGTTTTCCGGCTCTCGACCGCGGATTGTGGACGAAGGACTTTCCTGCGCTGCCGACTGTGTCTGAAGACTCATACCACTTGGTGTGCCGCGCCAAAGACCCATCCGAGCGGCAGCGGAGCAGGGCATGCCGCCTAGCCACCGAGGCGCATTGCTCGCCTTCATCGGTGCGGACAAACACGTGCGACTCACAGTAAGTAAATCCTTCTTTGTTTTTACTTGACGCGAGTTAACCGGTATGAGCATTTGTAGAGCACTTTGTTCACCGTTGTTTACCACGCAAATGCGTAGCGGCGACCCTGTTGCAGCAACCCTGAAAGAGGAGAGCGACGATCGCCAGACCGTACCGCTAGTGGGTGGATTAGGTATTTTCAAATGCTGTACATGGAATTTACGGGATGATTTTTGGCGAAGATGTTTACGGAAAGGTTGCGGCCGTTTTCTGTGACGGTCGTCCGCCCGCGCGTTTGTCGCAAAGCAATCGTGCTTTGCGGCGAAGTCAACTACAAAAGCGCACATACGCCTTGAATTTTCTTTTTTTGTGTGTTTTCATTATTTATTGCGCATGTTCTGCGCAAAAATCTGTGTGTCTTTCTTCTCCTTTTTTGGCGGTGGGGTGGTTGTGTTTGTTTCTAAAGCGCATGTTTTTGGTGTGCACGAATAGATAATGCAGTGAAACCTCGTTAGCTCGAACTCACTGAACTAGAAGATTTTTTTTAATTCGATGGGTCATCGGTATAGCCCGAATGTTTACCTGTTTATCTCGAAAGATTCTGGAAGTGAGTTCCAGATAATCATATTATTGCTTGCTTAAGTTATGACAAACACGATTATGCGGGTACTGGTATCGTTACCCATGCTGAGGTTTTTAAATGTTAAACTTCCTTCTCTTGAAAAATGCATTAACAAAGCATGCAGAGATACTTGCACGCTCGAACTTGACAAACATTTTTGACATCATTGCTGTTTGAGGTGTAGATTATTGCCCTTGCAACACTGTTAAGCAAGACACAAAATCTGGTCATTTTGAGTCTGTTCCTTGTGGCCACTTCTTTCTGCTCTGTCCCTTTACCATAAACTGTAGCGGACTAGTCCTGTTCTTCCCTGAGTGTTATTTACTGATATTCTCTCTGTTCTTGCAGGTTGGGCCTCATCCATGCTCTCAGCAGCTGCTTTCGCTCCCAGAAGAAAAGTGGCCGGCCCTAAGTTGTGTGCCTCACCTTTGAGACGGACAGTGGGGCGATTGGGGAGGCATCGTGCGAGTACCCAGCGGGTTGCAGTGGAGCATGGAGTCACATCCTGGCTGCTGTGCACCTACTAGCCCTCTTGCAAGCCGAAGGTTTTAAGAGGCGCCACCGGAGCTTGCGTGCACTGAGCTGCCACAACAGTGGGGACGTCCGAGACAGCAGGGCATCAAGACAGCGAGTGTCCAAAACATTGACTGGAGAAGCCCGCGATAAAATGGCCCCTCCCTTCCCTTGCCAATGCGTCTGTTCGATGCACGTCGAGTACAGGAGCAATGCGAGCAGCAACAAAGTGCCGTGCAGGCGCTTGGGAGAAAACTTGGTAGCCTTGGGAATGAGCTTTTTGCCCCAGTTGTGCTGGCCCCCCGCTCCTCCTCTTACCCCCCCCCCCCCTCCCCCCCAGTGACAGAAACAAGGACTGGCATGGCACCTGAAGGGTCACCTATGAGCTGCCAGCAAGCATTCATGCCACATTTCACCGTGGTCATCTCGCGAGCACGCAGAGGCTGGGCAACGTCGTGTTTACTAGACCGCGACAAGCAGGGGTGCGCGAATGCTTCTGTTTGTTCCATTTATATCCACAGTTTACTATACTGCACGCGCTATAAATCAGCGAAGTAGTTTAATTTACTGGGATTTTGCACTGTGGATACAAAACACGCAAAAGCACTCAAGCTGATGCGCGGCGGCCTGATGCAACTGTGGCCGTTTTCTTTTTTTCTTTTTGAATAAAACTTGAAAATTGTCTCAGCTACCTACATCAATGGTCACTATCATTACGTCGGAGGCATGCATGCAGCATGTGACAAACTGGAGGAGTGAGTGTGTATTTTAGTTGTAAAATATTCGATAGTAAATACATCGTTGCTGGAATGACAATGGGCACCAAGTTAACTTGACGTAACAACAAACCTTTGAGCCCGGCAAGTCGGGAACCAAGTGCAAAAGCTCGAATTTTCCACCGTTAGATCATCATAAAACAGTGTTCGCCACTTCTGCAATGACACGCGGCTAAATGCAACATAATGAAACCAACAACATACTCCCATACCGTGAGCGCCCGCCACAGAGGAAATTTTCAACCGCGCCGTGACGGCGTAGTGCGGCAGGAAAAGTTTGTTTACAGCCCTAGGCAAGATAAAGGCTCGTGTAGGGGCTAAGCGGTACCTTTTAACAATGAAATGAAGCGGGCGCAGAGCCACAGGGACGAGTAACGAAACAGCCTAATTTTGGCAACGTGTGGTACTGTTTTCCCGGTCGAGCGCCGCTGTCAGTCGCCTGAATAGGCGGCGCACGCTCAGGCTTCATTTAGAATACAAAGGCTGGACAACAGAACTCCAACGCAGCTGTATTTTTCATACGGACAGCGACTACGGAACCCCCCGCTTAGCGAACCAACGACAAATATTCGCTCCAAGCGCACCGCGCCCAGCGTGTCACTAAGGTTGCTCGCGCCGGCACAGTTCGCGTCACAAAGTTCGTTCAAAAGCGTGGAACTTCAGGTACTTTTTTTCCATTTGAACCGGTATTTCCGCATTGCGTGCTCTGCGGCACGAAGCAATGCTCCGGCATTGTAGTCCATCACCAAGAGCGGTCAATGCCCGCCTTCTATGTTTTGCTAATTGGTTTCGGTTTCAAACGACCGTACCAAAATGGCGGACCTAGTTACCGGAGTCGACGTGAGATGGCGGGGCGCATTTTGCATAGGGTCTATTACTCCGTCCAAGGAAATGTATTCACAAATCAACGACAGCAAGACGTAAAAAATGGATTTTAGTGCTGTCCTTTTTGCGCCTAATTTTTAGCTCGGGTTCTGCTGAGTGGCCCGGGGACCGTTGCTACGAGTTTCATTGTAGATCGAGTTATCCCGTTCTGAGGTTATTGAGGACCAACACCTGCAGAAAACACGTAACAGCCAGGAATGTTTTTAGCACAGCCGGTTCACAGAAAGTCCGCCGCCCATGTTCACGCGCTTGAGAAATTTGCAAAGTGTATTCATGCTGAGCACGAGGTCGCGGGTTCGATAGAGGCGAAAAGCAAAAACGCCCGTGTGTATGAGATTTCGATGCACGTTAAAGACCTCCAGGTGGTCGAAATAATCCGGAGCCTTCCACTACGGCACGCCTCATCCACTGTTTAGCGCCGGCGCGTTAAACCATACAAACAGACTGTGAGAGGGAAAGTGTTTCCCCGCCTGCACTACATAAGTATCGCACCCTACAAACAATCAAATCAGTGGGTTCAGGGACGCAGCTTTTTTTTTCTGTTCGCAGCAGCTGCTCACAGCTGCGCATGTTCACAGCAGCCGCCGTACGGGGAAAGAACCCAGTTTGTGGCATGTATACATGCATCCGACTAATGCGCATGCCCAGGCCATACGGCGAGAAGCCGAATAGCCTTCGCGAATTTTATCTGTCGCATGTCGCCATTCTGTCAACTAAAGCCATTAAAGAGTTTATGCCGTATGTTAGCGAATGCTAGCGAATGCACGAGTTGAATTTGCGCGGTTCGGTAATGTTCGCGGAAGAGAGATCACACACACACACACACAACTACAAAGAAAGAAAGATGCATTTATTCACAGACACCTATTTGTGTTGTCGTTGTACTTGATTGCTAGAGCGGATCTCAGCTTTGAAATTTCGTGTCAGTACTCCTTTAAGCGGGTGCATTAGCCCTTCTCACATCCGATTCTTGGCCAATCGCCCTAAGTGGGTATGTGGTGCGGACGGACGGACGGTGGAGGACGCGTGATTCAGATTACTTGGCCAATCGCGCTAAGTGGGTATGTGGTGCGGACGGACTGACGGCGGCGGACGCGTGATTCAGATTACTTGGCCAATCGCCCTAAGTGGGTATGTGCTAATGAAATTAGGAACTCTTCTTGGCCAATCGCCCTAAGTGGGTATGTGGTGCGGACGGACGGACGGCGGTGGACGCGTGATTCAGGGTCGCTTAAGAAGTGCATTCGCACTTAAAATGTGCCCATAGGGACCGGAAAACAGCAAGTCCAGAGGGTGTGCGCGTGGGCTGCTTGGCGGTTGTTCGTGTTTAGCAGCTGAAATTCCTAATTTGCGTCTAAAGGGTGTACTTAAACGAGTTTCTTTTAGGTGTCTCGAGTATTTATGAAACCTCTACTTTTAACTGCGAATGCACTTCTTAAGCGAGCCTGAATCGTCCGCCGCCGTCGTCCGCATAGCAACAGCTGCGGGTGCGCGCGCTCCTCGTCTTCCCTAGCAACGGGGGGAGATGGGCGCGCGCTACTCTCCTCCTCCTCTCTCCGCTCAGTGACTGCGGGTGTTGGGCGCCTCCTCTCCACTTCGGGCGGGAGAGCTCTCGCTCGCGTAGCGGGCGCTCCGCATTCCGACGCGTGAGGGCGCTCGTGTAACCCTCGCCGTAACGGCGGGCGCTACTCTCCTCCTCCTCTCTCCGCTCAGTGACTGAGGGTGTTGGGCGCCTCCTCTCCACTTCGGGCGGGAGAGCTCTCGCTCGCGTAGCGGGCGCTCCGCATTCCGACGCGTGAGGGCGCTCGTGTAGCCCTCGCCGTAACGGCGGGCACTACTCTCCTCCTCCACTCTCCGCTCAGTGACTGCGGGTGTTGGGCGCCTCCTCTCCATTTTGGGCGGGAGAGCTCTCGCACGCGTAGCGGGCGCTCCGCATTCCGACGCGTGAGGGCGCTCGTGTAGCGGCCGCGTGGCGCGGGAGGGTATTAGTCGAGCGCGCGCCGTCGTCGGGAGCGGTTGCTGGTCCTGCATCTCGATAACGATGATGGCGGACCGGGCAATGGTACCAGCAATAACGATTGAAATATCTTTCTTTGTAGTTGTGTGCGTCTGTGTAATCTCTCGACTACTCATTAAAATCACGATATCCACCGTAATCGCGCAATCAACAACCGTGCATTCGCACTTACACACTCTCCCCCTCGGGGAAGTGCGAGGGAATTTTTTACTTCATGGTCCCTGACGCTTACAGGTGTTTATCTGTTTTTTGTATGTTAACGACGTGAGCATTTACAATTATTTTCCGCAATGCTTCCTAATTAAATGATTACATTACCTGTGTAGAGCAAAAAGTATAAAATTACCGGTGATGTGTGGCGGAGAGCAAGAAAATAATTACATATGTGTGTAAGCAAAAATACTTTTTCTTGCTTTGTTTGTTTTAATCGCTTTGGTTACATGCCTATCATATCAGAGCTTGTAATTATAAGGACGGCTTGAAAGTTTTCTTTTTTTCGAAATAAACTTACTTTGCCATTCTTTTGAAGGCATTGTTGAGCACTTGCGCCAATCTAATCACTTTTATGTAGCCTTTCTACTACAATCCATCCTGCCCATGCATTTTTAAACTGTTCCACTGCGCACTATTTTTTTAGCACATAATCTCCGAAGAAGTTGACGCAAGAAATATGGAACACATAACAATAATGATATTTAATAATATTAGTATTTATCTTATTTTATTAGCGTCCTGTGAGGTCACAGACAAGTTTTGTCCAAGTAAGTTAAAAAACTAGAATGGCCACCATTTCAAGTTAACAAAAGCGCCTAAGAAATAGAGGCAGCGTAACGCTAAGACCTCTGTTGCATATTTGGTAACGTTGTTAGCCGTGTCTTCTTTTGTACTAATTTTTCGCAAATTTTTATCCCTAGACAATCTTCATACATAAGCCTCCCCCCCAACCACCATCTTTTTTTTATAATGGTATTGAAGATCCAATGTCGCTGCCACATGACGATATAAACTATGCTTAACATTATATACATTGCCTCTCGTCCTGCAAAGGGGCATTGTTTTCATGACGGTTTTTTTTCTTTGAAGGGGAAACAAAAAAAATCCTTGCTGACGGGGAACGGTGGTACGGCTAGAGAAATGGCCTGATTGATTTGACATTTATTTGCCTTTGAAAAAGAAGTGTTTCCCTAATATTTTTTCCTGTTTTCTTTTCTTTTCACTGCAGGTGCTGGTGAAATTGCCCTCGTGGAGAATCGGAAGTACGAGGACTCTGATGCACAACGCTGCATCTGCGCTGGCTGAAGAGGTGGCTGGAAGGCTGCTGCTGCTGCTTACTAATTCCTGCTGCTTACTAATGGCGAAATTGGCCACTTTGCTGAGGTGTACAATAAACAACTTTCAAACTTCCAATCTGTGCACATACATGCTGTTCTTTTCAGTCATTTGCTGGCCCGCAATCAGAGCATGGCCGGTCTACATTTTCACAATGGAGTATATCTTGAGGCTAGAGCCTATTAAATTTTTCGAAACCACAACATGAAATTTTCTAGTTGAACGTTAACAATTCCCCCTAAGACGCATTGCAAGGCATCTCTTAATATATTCATGGTTTTTTTACTGTACACGAGTAACACAATTTGAGTATATTTGAAGCAGCATTTTCTGTGCATTTAAAATGCATCACTAATGCATTTCGGGCGTATTTAAAATTACGTTTTCTGAGCATTTTAATGCCATTAAAATTCAATAAATATATATTTTCTGCGTTAGTCCAATGGCAGGAGCCTCGGGCGGGCTTCCTCTGGCCTGCAGAGAATAATCTGAATCAGGCCAATGGTAGGCCATACATGCTTGGCCAAAAGTAGGCCATACTTCTTTGGCCAATGGTCGGTCAGCCGATGGTTTTAGCGGCCATAGTAGATTGGCCAATGAATGACAGCCACGCTCCAGACTTACACGGCCAAGGACAATTTTGGACTAAGGGCCAAACACTTTGGCCGAAGGTTGGCCAGGAAGAAAAGACTGGCCAATTTTTTGGGGCAAAGATTGGCCGCACATGCTCGTGCTGCCTGGGTCTACGTGCTTATGAAATCATTCTGGGTTGGGACTTTTAATCAGCATCGCCCGCGGTAATTTCCTGCAGACAACCGGCTATTCACCTCACTGAGACAGACATTGCCAGTGTATCAGATGCGCCAATACAGCGTTTGGTAGCTACCGAAGATTGTGTTCTGCCTCCCGGTGAAGAAACTGTATTTTTTTGTGGCTAGCGACAATATCGCCGACGGAGATGTCTTTGTCACACCAGCTGGCAGCTTCTCTTGTAAAGGAGCCATAATACCCCCATGTCCCGTTCGCTTTTCGTGGGGATCAGGTTCTAATCACCGCATTGAATGTTGCCTCTGAACCGATTCGCCTTCCACAAGGCATTAACGTTGCCACTATTTCCCAGGACGACGTTACCTCCCCAGCACTTTGCCCTCTTGCGTCAGTGCAGTGTGCTGTAATGCAGAGTTTACAGTCTCGTGGTTTACTTCTACCATCGGCCCTGAGCTCAGCTTGGAAAAGAGGAAAGCGCTCCTCGCTCTGCTTACGGAACACAACGCCTTATTTGACTGCCACTCTTCCAGTCTTGGACGGACATCAGTGGCAACTCATCGTATAGAAACAGATGGTTCGTGTATAATTCGCCGTCGTCCTTACCGCGTTTCGGCCTCAGAACACAAAATTATTCAGGACAATGTTGACGATATGCTTCAGCAGGACATTATTCGCCCTTCTGAAAGCTCCTGGTCATCACCGGTTGTTTTGGTCTCCAAGAAAGACGGCTTCGTGCTCTTTTGTGTGGACATTCGGGCGCTTAACAAAATTACTAGAAAAGACGTTTACCCCATGCCCCGGATTGATGACGCTCTGGACACTTTGCACGGCGCCGAATACTTCTCGAGCCTTGATCTTCGATCGGGATAATGCCGAATCCCTATCAATGAATCAGACAAAGAAAAAACAGCTTTCACCACACCCGATGGCCTTTACAACTTTAACGCCATGGCATTCGGACTGTGCAATGCTCCAGCCACCTTTGAGCCCATGATTGACACCGTACTGCTTGAATTAAAATAGAAGATCTGTCTTTGTTACTTTGACGACATCGTTATCTTCTCATCCACGTTCGATGAGCACCTTCAACGTGTTGACGAAGTATTAACCGGCCTCCGCAACGCTGGTCTTCAGCTCAACACCAAAAAGTGTCGATTTGCCACTACTTCCATCAAAGTCCTGGGCCACGTTGTAAGCAAGGATGGAATACGTCCTGACCCGGATAAGATCAACGCAGTTTTTAACTTCTCTCGGCCGCTCCGTCAAAAGGAACTTCGCAGTTTTCTTGGATTGGCTTCTTATTTCCGTCGCTTCATTCGCAATTTCGCAACAATAGCCTCGCCCCTGAACAAACTATTGACATTCAGAATCCCATTCCTCTGGACCGAAGACTGCGAAACAGCTTTCAAAACCCTCAAACAAGCTCTCACATCTGAAACTGTCCTCGACCATTTCGATGAGTCGGCACCGACAATTCTCCACACTTATGCAAGTGGGCATGGTCTTGGTGCGGTCCTTCTGCAGCGCAATGATTCGTCTTTGGAGCGCGTCATCGCCTACGCCAGCCGCACTTTGACACCCGCTCAGCAGAACTACACAATTACTGAGAAAGAATGCCTCGCGGTTGTCTTGGCCGTGCAAAAAATTCGTCCTTATTTCTACGTGCGCCACTTCTTCGTAGTGCTTTGTATGCGCTTCTACGGGCGCCACTTCTTCGAATGTGCTTTGTTGGTTATCCTCGCTCAAAAATTTATCCGGACGCTTTGGCCGCTGGGTTCTCCGTTTACAGGAGTACGATTTCACGGTGACTTACAAGTCGGGCGAGGCTCACAATGATGCTGACGCCGTGTCCCGTTGCCCACAGCCGTCCCCCGAGGATACCACGTCCCATGTCATATCTTCACCCACGCTGACAATGGTGCCTTTGCGCACAGCAGAACAAGATATTCAATCAAACCTTGAATCTCTTCAACGAACCGACTCAAACTGCCGACACTTCATGGAACAACTCGATGGTTCTGCTTCACCACCCAATGGCCCCTCCCGCCGCCAACTAAACACATTTCGCCTGTTGAATGGTGGAGCGCTTTACCGTCACAATTATCACCCTACCGGCGACAGGTGGGTTCCAGTCATCCCTCGCTGTCTTCGGAACCAAATCCTGGAAGTCTTTCACGATGACGCCATGGCTGGCCATCTTGCGTAGAACAAAACTTACGACCGCATTAGGAGCCGGTTCTTTTGGCCAGGCCTTTCCACCAGCGTCGCGAAATATGTTGCATCATGTCCTGCCTGTCAGCGTCGTAAACACTCAACCTCAGCCCCTGCAGGGATGCTACAGCCCCTGCCTTGCCCTCCTGCTACATTCGAAGTCATTGGCATCGACCTAAATGGACCTTTGCCTTCACCTTCGACTGGCCATCGCTGGATTGTGACTGCTGTAGATCATTTTAACCGATTCGCCGAAACTGCTCCTCTTCGTACCGGCTCCGCTTCCGAAGTCCCAGATTTTTTAAGTGCATTTTAAGCCAGCCTGAATCGTCCGCCGCCGTTGTCCGCATAGCAACAGCTGCGGGTGCGCGCGCTCCTCGTCTTCCTCCTCGTCTTCCCTAGCAACGGGGGGAGATGGGCGCGCGCTACTCTCCTCCTCCTCTCTCCGCTCAGTGACTGCGGGTGTTGGGCGCCTCCTCTCCACTTCGGGAGGGAGAGCTCTCGCTCGCGTAGCGGGCGCTCCGCATTCCGACGCGTGAGGGCGCTCGTGTAGCCCTCGCCGTAACGGCGGGCGCTACTCTCCTCCTCCTCTCTCCGCTCAGTGACTGCGGGGGTTGGGCGACTCCTCTCCACTCCAAAATCACGATATCCAACGTAATCGCGCAATCAACAACCGTGCATTCGCACTTACACACTCTCCCCCTCGTGGAAGTGCGAGGGAATTTTTTCTGCAAGCCATCTTTTTACGTCACGGACCACCTCGCACTATTTTAAGTGACCGAGGACCCACATTCCTCTCAGCAGTACTTGCGGAAGTTCTTCGGGCGGCCGGTACCATGCACAAGACCACGTCAAGCTATCATCCTCAGACAAATGGCCTTAGAGAACGCTTTCATGATGTCTGCCTACATCAACCCCGACCACAGAAACTGAGCCTCCATTCTTCCCTTTGTAACACACGCCTACAACACTGCTGGTAAACGTACCACTAGATTTTCACCGTTTTTCTTCGTTTATGGCCGGCATCCAGCATCTGTTCTGGACGCATCTTCCTTTTCCTGCCCAGTTTCTCCAACAGTTACCATGACAGATCAATGTGTTTCTCCTGTCGCGCATTGCTGGAATCTCGCCCGATTGAACACCGAGTCCAACCAGAATGACTGGAAGTCTCGATATGATACAGATCGCCGGGACGTCACCTTCGAACCAGGAGACAAAGTTTTGCTTTCCACACATCTACGTGCTCCAGGACTATGTGAAAAGTTTATGCCACGATTCATTGGCCCGTGCACAGTCCTCCAGCGTACCTCTCCAGGGAACTACTAAGTTGCTCCTACATGTGGCGTCACTGGCCGCCGGTGCCGTGGCGTTGAGACTGTGCATGTTTCGCGTCTAAAACGCTTTCTTCGCCGATCGCCATCCCTCTGACTTGCGGCCAGGTTAGTGTGAGGGAGTTAGTGTGTGGCCAGGAAGTTAGTGTGAGGGACGCTTTCATACCGATCGCTACAGAGGTCATTCTCCCCATTCATAGCATCTAGAAACCCCCCCCATCATAAGCATCATCTTCATTCACGCGCCACCAGCTGCCACCCTGATATCCCGTGCCTCGTATGACCGTCATCTTCGTCGGAGTCTCTGCGGGTTGTTCCTTTCACGAAGCCGAAATAAACAGTCTGTGCTTCCCCCATGACCTCGCCTTACAGTATATATATATATATATATATATATATATATATAGTGAAAGAAGTCGACTGACACGTTTCCCGTTTTTGTTGCCAACAGTTTCGGAGTTAGAAACTCCTTCTTCAGGGCTGTATTTTAATTTCTCACATTGCGTCTTTATACAAAAACTTCTGTGAGGGAGGGTTACTTCCCTCATCCCTGCAGGAGAGGTCGCGGGTGAGGGGTGTTTCAAACAGTTTGAGCAAGTGAGACATTCCTATTGGCTAGAAAGGTGGAAGGTGAGGGAAGGGGAAAGAACACGGACGAAAAGGCAGCACGAAAACACGTAACAAGAGGCACACAAGCAAACACAATATCAAAAACAAGAGTGAGTCCTGCGCGCTCCGCAAATGGTGTAAAAGTAGTCAGCGGGAGAAAAAAAAAAAAAGGGGGGGGGGGGGGGAAGGGAGACGGACATAAGATGGCGGCACAGGCATGGATCTTCGATTCGGTCAAACTCCCAAGGCCGCATGCATGCACGGCCCGCCCAGTCGACGCATGGTCCCCGCGCCATACTCGGAATTTTCTGTCCCATTTTCGGTTTTGTTTTACTACTGGTTAAACCTACAGAAGCTCTCGTCTTGGCGCCGCTTCGACGAAACCGAGTGGTGCAGCCAAGCTTTGCTACGCGGCCAGCGAGCCGCGGAACAAGTCACACTGGGATTTGGTTTCATTTGCGGCGCATTCTTCGGCCGTTTGTCTGTCAGTGGTGCGGCGGTCATAATTCAGGCCGCTGTGCGTCGGCGGGCCCGCGGGGCGCGCTCACAGCTGTTCAAGGTCACCTATTAGTCTGGTGGTGGTTGCCGAACGGGCGGGGAAGGGGGGGCGCAGGGGCGGCGTTCTACCCGTTTGTTTTGCTTGACTTCGTCCCTAAAGCGGGGTTTCCTTTTTTCCTTCTTGCTTTCTTTTTTAAGTTGTATGCACGCTCTCGGGTCCGCGCTCACCCCCTCCATTGCCCGCAAGGTCCCGATATTTGCGTCTAAGGCGCAGCTTTTTGTCGCAAGAATGACAGGCGGCCCGGGTCCTCATTGATGCCATGGGTGAATGCCTGGAATTTATGTATAAAGTAGGACTCCCTCTGCTCGCGTTCGAGGGAAGAGCGGAAGCCGGACTGCAGGAGAGTGATTCTGATATGCTCAATGGAATGGTCCGGCAGGCGCATATGTTTGGAAAATGGTAGATCCGGCTGTGAGGTGACGTGGGATTTGTGGTTGTTGAATCTGAGTCGGAATGCATTCTCGGTCTGGCCAATATACTCCTTGCCACACATTTCGCAGTGCAGTCTGTATACGACGTTACTGGAATCACAGTCGAGACTTTCTTTTATTCGGAAGGAAAATTTGGAAAAGTTAGATTTTGCCGTGTCGGTTGGGGTGATGAGGGGACAGATTTTGCAGCGCGTTTTCCCGCATGGGCGGCAACCTGAGTGTTGTTTCGTGATCCCAATTTTAGCCTTAACAAGCATATCTCTTAAGTTCTTGTCTTTACGATACACTACACGGGGTGGTTCGGGGAAGATAGCTGACAGGTGCTCACTTTGTCTGATCATGTTGAAATGCTTGCTCAGTATGTTGTTCACTCGCGGCATGTTCGCACCGTATGTTAATATCAGGTTGGTCTGGGGTGTTTCCGTTTTTTGTGAATTGGCTTTTGACAATGCTGACTGGCGGTCTGTTTGGCGGGCCCGGTTGATTGCGTCATCAATTATATTTTCTGGGTAATTTTGATTCAGGAGGGTGTTCTTTAGATTTTGCGAGTTTCTGTCAAATTCTTGGACATCAGAACAGATTCGGCGGTATCTGTATGCCTGCGAGTATGGTATTCCAACTTTGCAATGTCGTGGGTGGTTGCTGTCAAAATGCAGGTACTGTTGGCGATCCGTGGGTTTTTTGTAGACGGTGGTCGCGAGAGAGTTGCCATGTACCTGAAGGGTTACATCCAAAAAGTTGATAGTATCTTGAGATATGTCGTGGGTGAACTTGATTGATTGATGGAGGCAGTTAAATTTTGAAATGAAGTCGAGAAGGCTCGCTTTGTCGTGGTTCCATATCATGAATATGTCATCTAGAAACCGCCTGTAAAACAGTGGTTTCTTTTCTTGCTTCTCAATGAAAGGAGTTTCCAATGATGCCATAAAAATATTGGCGTAATTTGGAGCCATCTTGGTTCCCATCGCCGTGCCGCTGATCTGAAGGAAGTGCTTTTCGTTGAATTCGAAGTGGTTATAATTTAATACAATGGTTAGAAGCGTTGCGAGAGTTTCGCTTTCTATGTCTATTGATGGGTTGTTTAAGCCAGTAAATGCTGCCACGGTCGCTGCGATGCCTTCCGAGTGGGGAATATTTGTGTACAATGAACAGACGTCCAGCGTCACCAGAAAACACCCTGGGGAGATGCGCCCCCCGCGGATGGAAAGAAAGACACAGAACACAAAAGAGCATTACACAAGAGCTAGCAGCGGAACGGCAAGTAGGCAGGGTGCATAGATCACAAAGGGTTAAACGTTTCTAAATGGTGGGTGGAACGCGGCCTCCTTCCCAAGGGCAAATCACATTGTCGAGTCGTATTAGGCTAATAAAGCTGCTATATTTGGGGAGATTCTGCAAATTCGGATGGGAAACTCAAGGGCAGGGTTAATTAACAATGTGATAACAATTGTGAAGTCGCCAATTTTAATCAAGTCGGATACACATCAAGAACAATCCCAAAGAACGTTTATTTACGTAGCGGCAATGGGACTTGGCTTGATCACAGTTACATGATGTTGCTCTCACAAACGTTTGAAGCATATTGCTTATATAGAGTTGCAGAAAACTGTGAGAAGGATCGGAAGATGTTTCGAAAACGGAGAGTATGTATGCCGTCGGGCTAAGCCTATGTTACAATAACAACAACGACAACAAAAAGAGAGAAAGAAGAAAGGGAGAGAGGGAGCGAGGGGTCGTATTTAGAAGACACCGGTCAAGGTTGCTCCACGACGGGATAACTCACCTGGCATGCGCTGGAAGTGCGGAAGACACGACAATCGCGGTTTCAAGAGGAAGGGAAAAGTATACAACAAGGTATTCAGTGGGTGGTGAGACTGGTTTATACAGGCATGAACGAAGAATGTGCATTGGGGGCGCCCCCCGCGGATGGAAAGAAAGACACAGAACACAAAAGAGCATTACACAAGAGCTAGCAGCGGAACGGCAAGTAGGCAGGGTGCATAGATCACAAAGGGTTAAACGTTTCTAAATGGTGGGTGGAACGCGGCCTCCTTCCCAAGGGCAAATCACATTGTCGAGTCGTATTAGGCTAATAAAGCTGCTATATTTGGGGAGATTCTGCAAATTCGGATGGGAAACTCAAGGGCAGGGTTAATTAACAATGTGATAACAATTGTGAAGTCGCCAATTTTAATCAAGGGATAAGCACGCTAATTTTTCATAACTTTCAATATTACCAAGCGTCGCTGACCCAAACTTATAAATGAGATAAGATACCCGAACCTCGCGGTCGGGGTGGGTTTTGAAAGCGAATTCTAAAATTGTTGCTTTAAGATGTCTAAATGCATGACCGGGACCATTCACATGTCTTGACAGAAGCAAATAAGGGCAACTTTTTGCATGAGAGCGGTGAATATTGAATCATATTCAGAAGGGCCTTTTAGTTTGGCCGATATATTGCTTCCTACAAACAGTGCACTCTAGAAGGTATACGACATTAGCAGAGTCACGGTTGAAGTTACCCCTAATATTTACGTAGTTGTCTTAAGCCATGCTGGTGGCACGCTCTGTAGTCGTTATGAGTGGGTATACTTTACATCGAGGTTTATTGCAGGACATGCAACCAGTAGTTTCCGCTCGGCTGATACGAGACTTAGTAAGAAAGTCGCCTAAATTCTTATTACCCCGGTAAACAACGCGTGGTGGCTCGGTGAATATGCTTTTTAAGCGTTTACTTTCAATTAGGATATTGTGATGTTTTCTTAGTACGGTTGACACTCCTGGAGCGGAGGCTGAGTGGGTTAGAACTAAGTTTGTTTGCGGGTTAACGTTCGGGGCTTTTTTCTTACAGATTTTCTTGCGGTCCAGTTGGTTGGCTCGCACAATAGCGTCGTCGATAACTTGTTCCTGGTATTTCTAATTCAGGAGGGCGGTCTTAATTTGTAGACAGTTTGAGTCAAACTCGGCTTGGTTATCACAAATGTTCCTAAAATGGTGGGCTTGGCTATACGGTGTTGCTGCCTTACGGTGTCTGACATGGCTACTTTGAAAGTGCAAATACTGGCGCGTGTCCGTAGGTCCCCGTGTTCGTCCAGAACGTGAAATCTTTGGCAAAGAAAGCGTGCTGAAGGTTGGGGACGGCAGAAAGCTGGGCTGAGAGTTGAAGAACGGCTGTGTTAAAAATGAGTGGGGAGATTACAGTACCTTGTGGTGTTCCTTTCGGCGGAGTCGGGAAAGGGTCAGAATGGATGGGGCCAATACGGCAGGGTTGCGTTGCGGTTTTTGAGAAAGGCCCGAACGAAGTTGTTTGTGGCCTCCCCGCAATTGGTCGTTTGGAGTCCTTGGAGTATTGCTGCATGCGTGACATTATCAAATGCTCCTTGTGCATATAATACAAGTATGGAACTCTGGTGCGTCTTACGTAAATTTTCGATAATTTGCTTTTTAAATTGTTAAACCACATCTTGGATAGACAGGTGTGCTCGAAATCCAAACGTGGTGTTAGGATAGAGGTCATTGTCCTCCAACAATGCCGTAAGTCGGGAGTGAACGAGGTGCTCGAAGAGGTTATCCAGGCACGATGTGAAGGAAATTGGGCGAAGGTTGTCAATGGAGATTGGCTTGTGCGGTTTCGGGATGAGGGTGATATCGGCGTGGCGCCACTGAGGAAGAAGGGTGCCGGCTGCCCAGTGCTTGTTGAAGAGGGAAAGGAGGGAGTTTAGGGTTTCTTCAACGAGATTTCGTAAGGTCTTGTTGGTTATTCCGTCTTTTCCAGGGTTGTATTGCGCGTTATGCGTGTGAGGGCCTGCTTCCATTCTTGAATAGAGAAGGGGCATCAAGCGCAGGGTTCGGTGTACCCATATAGTCGTTCGACGGAGGAGGTGGCGCGGTTTTTGGGGGACGAAAAAACTTCGTGCCTAAGGGGTCTAGAAGGTGGGCTGGGGGATGGGGGTAGTTATGAATCACACGTTGAATGTGGTGATACGTGGCTGTCTTGGAGTGTTTTGAGCCCAGCAGATGTATCAGAATACGCCACGCACGCTTGGTGCTATGCGTACCCCGAAGCTCGTTGCAGAATGAGCACCAATGTTGCGTTTGCAGGGTTTGAGCATATTCCTTGGCACGCTGGGTGACTTGAGCGATGCCGCGCTTTCACGAGCGATTGCACCTACGCGTATTCCAGCAGTTTACTAAGCCTCATCGGGCTGCCCACAAATGTGCGAGATCGGCGTCCACAGGGGTATTGGCTGTAGTCGGTGGGATAAGGGTTGTGTACTTGTGAACCAGCGATAGATGCTGCGAGGTCCATTCTTCGAGTACGTGATGTCATCTTGCTGGGAGGAGGTTGGATTCTTGCGGAACGAGGACAATCGGTGAGATTAGCCTGACCGATTTTACGTTTGAGAGGAAGGTGGCGAATAGTGAGTACCAGAATGTGATGGTCACTCCCCAAAGTATTCTTTAGTCTCTGCCATTCGAGGTAAGGGGCACTTCACGCGAAACTCTGGTCCGGGTCGGTGTCGCGTGAAAAACTGCTCCCTATATGGGTCGTAAGGCTAACGTCGTTGCACAGCGTTAAAGCGTGGTGCTGTGTTACGTGAAGGAGGGCAGTGCCTATCCTTGTCGCTTTGTTATAACCCCATGACTGGCGGGGACGTTGAAATCCCCAAGCAGAAGAAGGATCGAGCCGGATTTTTGTGTAGCCATCAGGAGGATGGGGTCGATATCCTTAAGTGGGTGTGGCGGGGGATTGTACACGTTGAGGATTTAGAGGCTGTGTTGACCCGGGATAGTACGAAGAATCTCGACGGAAGTGCGGTTAATGAATAAAACGATACGATGCTGTTGCGCCGTGAACGTTTTAGAGACAAACACTGCTGTGCGATGAGGGGGCTCCTGGGTGAAACATCCGAACCCACCAAGCGTTGGGGTTGGCGTGTCTGTTCCCTGGAGGGCAATAACGTCCGGGAAAAATTGCCATATGTAGTGGCCGAGCTGGGCTTTTCTCTGGTATACGACCGACAGTTCCATTGATTGATGGTAATCGCGGAAGGGTCCGTCGTCATCGGACAGAAGGGGGTGGCGGCGGCTATCTGGGCATCGGAATGCTCAGATATCTTCAGCTTCTTTGGTTGAGGTGTCCTGCCGCCTTCGAGTGCGCCAGGGCGCTGCATAGTAGCCTGGGTAATGTTGGATGGGCTCGCCTTTTCTAAGGCGGTCATGCGTTGGGTGATGGAGCCAGTGAGCCGATGAGAGTATTGGTAGTGTCGGTAATGGCTTTGTAGAGAGCAGCCAAGGCATTGGTGATCTGTTTTTTGGCAAGCGGCGTGATTTGCGTACGAATCTTTTCGTCAATGAGGGTGTCGGCTGGTACATCAGAAAGGGAAGGTGGGGGTGGCGGTAGCGAGGCAGTCTCTGGGGTAGGTAGCGTTTCCGGGGCTCTGTTGGGAGATGCGGTTAGCGTTTTTGAGCGCTTCAATACGCTAGAGCATGGCGGCGTTTTGCTTTGTTATTTCGCTTAAAAGTTGTTCTATTGCGGGCCGGGCTGGGGAACTGTAGTTTCAGAAGCTGGTTCAGGTCGCCTGGAGAGAGGAGGGAAGGCGTAAGCATCAGGGCAGCGCCAGACTACAGCTGACCAGCTCACCTGTCGGGGGTCAACGTCAGAGTGAGTGGGGCGTGGCTTGGAGACTGGGGGTGTAAGAATGAGCCTGTTAGGGCAGTCTTTGATTCCGGTAGCATGTGGGAGGCTGCACACTTTGCCCTGGGGACTCCACGGAAGGATTGCTGAGTCCACAAGCGGGGCAAGCCGGGCGGTCGGAATGCGGGCAGACATCTTGCCTGTGGCCGATGTTGCCTCACAGTTGACACACTTGTACAATGCGGCGGAATGCGTGGCAGCAGTGCAGGAGGCTGCCGACTTTCACGTAGAAGGGCACGTGAGGGCCCTGCAAGATCACGAGTGTGAAGTGGTACGCCCCATGAGGCGAGCATGTATGAGTTGAGGACTCTTTACTTGTAGGATGTCGCCGAGAGCTTCATTTGTTGTATCCAGTTCCAAGCCTTGGAAGACTCCTCGGCTAGTGTCGGGAGGTGACTTCATGTATGGCAAGATTTCGTTTTGTATTCCGCCTATTTGCACACATCTTATCTTGCTTAGCGTGATGGCAAGGCTGGCGTTGGACGTGCTCGCGACGACTAAATTTTGGGACGTCTGGATTTGAATAACGATGGTGGCATAGAATTCCTGCTGTGGAACCGCACTTGCGGTTGCGAAGCTTTGGAGAACGGTGGGAGGAGCCCAGTTAGCAACGTTAAGGCCAGAGCGGGGTCGATAAACCACGGTGTAATTGTCTTTCGGTAACCGCAGTTGAGGTGCACGACGCGTGTTGGCGCCCCCGTGGTAAGTGAAACTTTTGGCTGACCTTGTTACCGCGCTAAGGCTGACGTGGCGCGTCCCGGTGGCTTCGAAGGCGCTTACTTGATGCGTGAGTACATGACATTGGTCCAGGGGTTTTCTGGTGGAATAGTGTGGCCACTCAGTGGGTATTATCGCTAACGAAACTTCATTTGCGGGCTCACGACCTAGAGTGTCGACATGTGTATTGCCGGAATGAGTAGGCCTGCCGAATGTTTACCTCTTTAGAGTGATGTTTCAGCTGGCATACAAAATGTTTTTATATTCGCATGGCAGTTTGCAACAAAAATATCTATTTAGCAGGACGATGAAGTGTAAATTTAAATGATCTTCACTACCATCCTATGGTCTTGGTAAGACCATTCAAATGATCTGAAGACGAAATGCCCAAAACAAAATTTTGATGGCATTTTAGTAAGTTCTGTTTTGGCAAGCCAACAAATGTTTTTGTCACCCGAAAGTCTCCAACCGTTTGCGAGGATCCCAAAATATTCCAATGCCTCGTCAAGCAGTGGACGCCTTGTTTATCGTTACTACATTTCCAAATATTAGCATTTGTGATAAATTCTTACAAGTAAATGTTTGGAGTCATACCGTTTTTAAATTTGAAACAGGCGTACCGTTTACGCGTAAAGTCTACCGCTGCATGACTGGAGCAGCAGTGCTCATAAAAATGGTCCAGACAGAGTCACTCTGCACTCTATTTGTTTTGAATGACGTGAGTTCTAAGGCACCCTTTTTAATTAAACAACGGGGCATCATGAATCCACACCGACTTGCTTCCTTAAATATTTCTAGAAAATGGTAAAAGAAAACGTAATTTGACATGATGGTTTTCGTGCTATGATGGCAGTTTTTAATGATCAAAGCACCTGTTTAAGCAGGTGCACGTGGCATGAGTTTGTATTTTAAACAAGATAAAGCTATCTAAGCGAAACTGACCATTTGAAATACTCAGTGAAAATGTTCGACTGTTCCTCTCCGTGCCTTCTCTACTACGATTAGGAAGCTGGACGCCACTGCACCGACTCTGCAAAGTCGTCGCTGACGCACTGTAGTCGAGGCACATAAATGTGTGCCTTGCACCGAGCCTTGCTACATTACTAGGAGTAGGAGACTATCGAGAGACGAAACGACTGGCAGCCCGCTGACCGCACTTGTGCATGTGAGGAATCATGGCTCCTACTGTTGTCCGCGGTTGCTTGGCTTTTAATGTGTGTCTGCTAGGACTGGCCCTTTCCGTGCCCTCTCCACTACGATTAAGAAGCTGAACGCCACTGCGCCATCTCCTCAAAGTCGTCGCTGACGCACCGTAGTCGAAGCACATAAATGTGTGCCTCGCACCGAGCCATGCACCACTACTAGGGGACAATCCAGGCACGAAAGGACTGGCATCCCGCTCACCGCACTTGTGCATTTGAGGTGTGTAAATAGTATCTCTTTTTTAAATGTTCCCTATATTGTGCCTGGATGGTCCCGTGCAATGTCTGATGATTCAAAGGGTACCGACGCCGAGAAAAAACAGGCCAGTGATGAACTTTTCGACAAGTTTCCCACCACAGTGAAAGGGGTTTGAAGCTTACTCCTTTAGATAAATGGCAAAATGGAGGAAATGAACTCTAACATCGGTCAGGAACTTTCAACGTTAAAAAAGTCTGTTGGGCGCATGAGTGACTGCTTTGATTCTTTCAAAAAATCTCTTGAAGAATAACGAACGCAGTTAGAGGAAGTAGATGCCGAACAAAGCCCCCTGAAGAGCGAAAACTGCGCCTTGAAAACAGAACTGATGACTGTCCGGGCTGAACTGACAAAACTGCAACAGTACAGGCGCCGATCTAATCTAGAGGGAAAGGCATTGCCGAAAACAGTTCCAAAAACAGAAACCGATGTATTTCTTGCTCCATCCGAGAAGTTGGCGCAGAAATAACATTGGCTAGCATTGATGTTGCGCACTGGGTCCCAACGAAGAACAAAAACCAGGTGAACTTTATCGTAAAGTTTCTCTCATCTTCCGCCCGGGATAAACTACTCACCTCTTCGAAAAAGGTGCGCCTCAATGCTTCAGATTTGGGTCTGAGCGGTACTACGCCGATTTACGTGAACGAGCATCTTTCCCTGAGTACAAGCATTACTTGTCACATCTATTACTGCTAAAAGCAGCACAATTGGCGGTACGCTTGGGAGAGAAAAGGTCGCATTCTTGTGAAGAAGCCTGATGATTCTGAGAAGATTAGAATAGGCACCGAAGCAGATCTTGCCCAAGTAGCGTAAACCTTTGTGGCTTCCCCCAACAGACCCTGCCTCTTTTTGTTTGTTTGGTATTTTTCGTTTCTGTTTTTTCTTTTATCGTTTTTTTTCGTTTTTTCATCCTCGTTTTATATGCTGAACATCAGCGTTGTTAATGATTTGCAGACTAAACCAGCCGCGATCAGTATTGCACTGTGATACACGGACTATTGCGAAGAATGTTGACACTCTGTCCGATTTCGCAGCGCAGCACAGCTCTTTGTATGATGTCATTGCTGTAACAGGAACCTGGTTAATGCCTTCCGAGTGCTACAACATACCTAACTACATATTTGTATCCTGACTCAGAATTTGCAGTAACCGAGTAGTTTGTATATTTGCTGGTTTGTATATTAGGAGCCAGAGGTCGGCGAACTCACTTATGAGTCCGCTCACTCAGACTCATTTGGACTCAAACTCAGCGTGAGTTTGTGTTTGAGTGAGCGCGAGGCTAGTGTGGCATGGTGAGTTTGAGCTTGAGTGAGTTTGCGGCGAGTGATCCCGACTGTGTTTGAGTCCGATTGAGTTTGAGTACGTCTGAGACCTAGTGAATTCTGAGTCCATTTTGAGTTCTGAGTACACTTTGAGTTTGAGTTCATTGTGAGTTCGGAGTACATTTTGAGTTTGAGTCCATTTTGATTTTGAGTCCATTTTGAGTTCTGAGTATAATTTGAGTTTGAGTCCATTTTGAGTTCTGAGTACATTTTGAGTTTGAGTCCATTTTGAGTTCTGAGTACATTTTGAGTTTCGAGTTTATTTCGAGTTCTGAGTACATATGAGTTTTGAGTCCATTTTGTGTTTGAGTACATATGAGTAGACTAGCAGGCAGCCAGTGATGGCTGTTAAGTTTCATGCGTCACTGTGGGCACGGAATTCAGGTTACCTGCGGGTACGGCACCAATCGCGATCTGCATGATCGGTTGTGAGGGAGGGGTGTCTGATTTTTTTTAGTTTCTTTTTAAATTTTCATGGCCATAAGCACTTGCTGTATACCTAATTTCCGCGGCAGGGTGCGTGAGTGATAATTGACTGGTGAGGTCATAAAAAAGGGTTGTCTTAACTTTTCCTCCTGACGGATCCACTAAGAGCGTGGAAAGGGTTGTGGGAAAGCACATGGCGGCGCTGGCGTGCTGGTCGTTCGCCTGCTACTGTTAACGGCTTGATATACTAGGGGTCACAAAGGAAGAGGTGAGAGCCGGGGGGAAATGGGGGCGGGGGCTGTCCTTTCTGCTGTTTTAAATGAATTAGCTGAATTGACTGCGCAGCACCCTTTAAGACAGAATAAACACCAGATTATATTGGGTGAAAAGTGAAACTGATGAGGCTAAGGCGTGTAAGGTATCAAATGAAAGGTCCGGATCAACGGAATCGCGCGGGATAAATAGAAAAATGCTTCTTGATTGTAGTCATCAGGCAGTCATAATGAGTCATAGATTAGGTTAAAAATAAAAAGACGCTGCGAGGGCATGTGGGGAAGCAAATTGAAGGTCTCGATGTGGGGAATCATTCGGGACGAAAATGCGTTATGGATATATCATGACGTAGTCATGGTAAGTCATAGATTGGTTTAAAATTCAAGTTCATGACGCTAGGGTGTGTGGCGTATCAAATTAAAGGTCTTGATCAGGGTAATCACGTGCTTTCTGATTATTATCATGACAAAGTCAAAATGGGTCATAAATTAGGTTAAAATTCACAATGATGCCGCTGGGTGTCCGGGGCATCAAATTGAAGGTTCCAATAAGAGAAATCACGTGGTACGAAAATGTGGTAGGGCTATATCATGAGATAGTCATGGTTATTCATTGATTGGTTTATCTTTTAAATTGATTCCGCCAGGATGTCATGGGTATCAAATTAATTTGTCTTTATGAGCGGAATCACGTGGGAGAAATACAAAAATGCTTCCTGGTTACAACCATGAGATTGCCATGGCTAGTCTTATATTGGGGTAAAATTCGAAGTGACCCAACTAGGGCGAGTAGGGTATCAAATTTACGGTCTTGACGAGGGGAACCACGGGGTGCAAATCAAACAAGGCTTCGTAGTTGGAATCATGAGATAGTCATTACGAGTCATAGATTGGGTTAAACTCAAGGGGAGGCCGCTGAAGCGTGTGGGGCGTCGATTGAAGGTTGCAGTTAGGGGAATCACGTCGGACACTTAAATAATGCGCCCTTGTTACAGTCATGAGAGTGATGGTTTGACTGGTATGAATTCCATATGACCCTGCAGGGTGTGTGGGGTACCAAATTAAAGGTCTCGTCGAGGGTGATCACGTGGGGCAAATATAAAAATGCTATCTGGTTATAATTATGAGGATATAGCAAAAGGTACACACTCACACTCACTCACTCACCTGATCAGTCACTCACTCACACTCACACTCACTCTAACACTCTTCTGCTCACTCTCACTTTCACAGTCACTCACACTCACACTCTCACTCTCACTCACACTCTCACTCTCACCCTCACTCTCACTCACACTCTCACTCTCACTCTCACTCACACTCACACTCTCACTCCCACTCTTACTCTCACTCTCACTCACACTCACACTCACACTCACTCACTCACATTTACACTCACACTCACACTCACACTCTCACTCTCACTCTCACTCACACTCTCACTCTCACTCTCACTCACACTCTCACTCACACTCACACTCTCACTCTCACTCTCACTGACACTCACACTCACACTCAGACTCTCACTCACACTCACACTCACACTCTCATTCTCACTCACACTCACACTCACTCTCACTCTCACTCTCACTCACACTCACTTTCACTCTCACTTTCACCCACACTCTCACTCACGATGATAATGATGATGTTTTCTATTGGTTTCCCCTTTGTATCGGGGTGATGACATGTCATCTTACCAGAAAGGACTAATATACATATGTTTTACACTTTTGGTTCAATACTAGCGCTGCTTAGGGCAGGCACAAAAATCTTTTTGGGCACAAAATACTTTTTTTTCTGTTACAGGTGGTAACTGTCCTAGGCAATATTCCCCTCTCTGCTTTTCGTCTACCAGCATTCTAATCTTCTTTTCGTCCCCTCGACAGCCTTGAAGGTAACTTCCTCTGTGATGCCGTTAAATCCTAGGGCTTCTGAAAGCCCAATATTCCCTTCATGTAGATTTGGATGGATACCCTCACATTCTAACACGATGTGCCGCATAGTTTCTGTTTCTTTTCCGCAGACCACGCATACCCCATCATATTGTGAATACTTCCCCACAAAACTCTTAGTTCGCAGGCAACCTGCTCTAGCCTCAAAAAGCAAAGCACTGCCCTGGGAATTATCGTAGAAATTTTCCTTTGTGATGTTCATCTTCTCAGCACTGTACATCTCTAATGACGTTTTAGCTTCCATTTTTTTCCCCTCCATTTATTCGTTTTAATCTGCCTTGCCTCTTTTTTGGTTACCTTGGCTGTTTTGGATTCCCCACTGTTCTTTCCGTATTTCATCGTTAGCCTTCTAGTCTTTCTTAACCACTGCGTGTCCACGCTTTTCAAGTATAGGTACCTAAAAACGTTAGCTGCCCACCTTCGTTGATCCATTGCCCTCAACCTCACCTCAAAGCATATTTTACTCTGAGCTTCTCTAACTTCAAACGACGCCCAGCCAATATCTCCCGGAACTGCTTCGTTAGTTGTTTTTCCATGCGCGCCTAAGGCCAAACGTCCTACCGTTCTCTGGTTTACTTCAAGGCCTGATAGAACGTCTGATTTTAAGCAGAGTACAGCATTCGCAAACGTGAGACCCGGAACCATTACTCCTTTCCACATTCATCTTACTACTTTATATTTGTTATACCCTCACAGAGCTCTATGCTTCATTATAGCTGCGTTTCGCTTTCCCTTAAGTTGCTCCTCGTGAGTACTTAAGTAGTTATCCCCTTCGTTTATCCACACTCCCAAATATTTATATTCCTTCACTCTAGGTAATTCGCCTTGCTGGATAGACACTACGTCGGTGGTAGCGTCATTGAAAATCATTATTCCTGATTTTTCTGCACTGAAATTTAATCTGAGGTCAGCGGCTTCCTGGCCGCAAATATTTATTAGCCGCTGCATATCGGTTTGGTTATGAGCTAAAAGAACAATGTCGTCTGCGTATAACATTCCCGGAATATGCTGTTGTACCACTTCGCCTTGCAGCATATGGGTTAGGCTAAACCCTACTTGGCTTTCTTCCATTTTCTTTTCTAACCCTGCCATGTAAAGCATGAACAGTATTGGGCTCAAAGGGCATCCCTGTTTCAGTCCCCGATGGATGTTGACCTGCTGGGCGCATTTCTGTCCTTCCCAAGTAAGGTACACTCTATTGTCTTTATAGATTGCTATAAGGAACTGTACTAACTCGTCATCTAATCCCCGGAGTTTCAGCATCCTCCACAGCCGTTCTCTGTTTACGTTGTCATATGCCCCTTTAATGTCCAAGAACGTAATCCATAGTGGTCTATTCTGTGCTTTCGCAATTTCAATGCATTGCGTTATCACGAACAGATTGTCATCCAGTCGCCTGTCTTGTCTAAATCCATTCTGCAGTTTCCCAAGTATTTCATTTTCTTCCATCCATGCTTGAATTTCTGATTTTATCGCCTGCATTACGAATCTATACACCACTGACGTTACTGTGAGTGGTCTGTATGAATCAATACTGGCTTTGTCTCCTCTGCCTTTATATATTAAATTCGTCCTACTTTCTAACCAGTCCTCTGGTATTTGTTTGATTTCTATCACCTTATCTATTGCCCTCATAAATGATTCCTTACTTTTAGGTCCAAGTAGGTTTATCAGTTGCATTGGTATTCCGTCCGGGCCCACTGCTGTCTGAGGGGGAAACCTTTTTTCTAATCACGGTTGCTCAAACTTATTTCCTTTCCGCAGTCTTTTGTGGCGCTGATGTTATCGGTGCAGGTTTCCCTACCACTATTGTCCTAAACTTCTCACTAATCACTCGATGAATATGCGCCAACGCGTGGTCTCCTTCTAAATGTTCCCCCTCCTCATCAATCAGGAATTTTTGATGGTTATCGTTTTTTGAGCTTAGCGATTTTACATGGTTCCAAAACTTCTTGGATGCGCTTTTGTCCTTCTTCCGTATTTCTGCCATCCATTGTTCACTTTTCTGCTTGATCTTTGTTTGCACCATTTTTTGCACTTCTAGTTTTTTCCCACGGTACACCTCCCACTTCTCCTTCACTACCTCCGGTTTCATACCAGTTCTTTTTGCTTCTCTATGTTCTCTCGACGCCTTTCTTCGGTGGTCACTCTCACACTCTCACGCTCACACTCAAACTCACACTCTCACACTCACACTATCACACTGGCACTCACTCTCACTCTCACACTCACACTCTCCCCTCTCACTCTCTCACTCTCACACTCTCACTCTCACATTCTCACTCTCACACTGTCTCTCTCACACTCCCACTACTCTCACTCTCTCACTCACTCTCACTCTATCACTCACTCTCAGTCTCACTCACTCTCTCACTCTCACTCTCTCTCACACTCTCTCTCCCACTCTCTCTCACTCACACACTCTCTCACTCTCACTCTCACACTCTGTCACTCTCACACACTCTCCCAGTCTCGCACACTCTCTCACTCTCACTCTCTCACTCTCACTCACTCTCTCTCACACACACTCTCTCACTCACACACTCTCTCAAACACACACACACACTCACACACGCGTGCATGTTGGAAGTTAACAGCTGGGTATGGTGGCGGTCATTGCTTACAACGACAGCGTGGTGTTTTTCCAAGCTACGAGAGCTGATCCCACCTAGGAAATGATAATAAAAACTAATACAAGTGCCCCAGCAAACAACGAGGCACTTTTTTGTTGGTCCCACGTGAGTTCCCTCCTCGAGACCCTCAATTTGATACCCCACATTCTTTAGCGCCACACCTCTCTGCATTTTCACCCAATCTGAGACGATCTACGACTCCCGTGTTACACGGTTCGCCATTTTCGATATTTTTCTTATTTCTTTTTTAGCTTAACATTTATTTTATCAATTCTGTACATTTAAGGTTTTTAATGACTACAGGTTGAACTTCTGTGATATCTTTATTTTTGTGTATATGCAGGGCGTTACAAGATCAACGCGGGGATAGGGGGAGGGGTGTACTCGGCAAAGAATGCTACGCAATAAAACAGCAAAGGTATATCCATGAACGCCTCGCGCTTCAGAGATTTGCGGGGACAGTTCGCTTTGACACAAGGCTTTTTTTCAGGATGCAGAGCAAGAATGCACGGAACCGTAACGCTAAACAGCTTCGACATAAATGAAAGGAGCATTGAGCGCACGTCCCCTCACACAATCTTGCTTGTTTCGACCTGAGGACTTGGCACACCATCGAGCTTGGACCGCCTCTGTCATGTCGTGGCGAATGCAAGAGTTTGAGCTCACGAATTTGCACGCGTAATATTTTTATCACGCGTGAATTTGAAAACATCGACTGCTAATGAAATCAGAGTCCATCTGACCCCGAGTAAATTCCCAGCATGAGGGAGTTGTGAGGCCATTTGAATTCTGAATTCATTTTGAGTTCTCAGCCCATTTTGAGTTCTGAGTTCATTTTGAGTTTTGAGTACTTTCTCAGTTTGAGTACATTTTGAGTTTTGAGTACATTTTTAGTTTTTTGAGTTCACGTTGAGTTTGAGTATATTTTGAGTTTTGAGTATATTTTGAGTTTTAAGTCCATTTTGAGTTTGAGTACATTTTGAGTTTTGAGTCCATTTTGAGTTTGAGTACACTTTGAGTTTGAGTACATTTTGAGTTTTGAGTACATTTTGAGTTTTGAGTTCATATTTTTGAGTTTTGAGTTCATAGTTTGAGTACATTTTGAGTTTTGATTACATTTTGAGTTTTAGTACATTTTGAGTTCTGAGTACATTTTGAGTTTTGAGTCCGAGTGAGTTCTGAGTTTTGCGATCAATGTGAGTTTGAGTTTCAGTGAGCGCAGATGTGCTGCTCAGCATTGAGTCTGAGTTTGAGTGAGTGATGATTTGAAAAAAAAAATTGTGAGTGAGTTTGAGTGAGCCGCGCCAACCTTGCCGAGGTATGTTAGGAGCTCCGTAACTTTTGAACCATGTCATTTGCTGAATTTCCCTCTGCGTTCAGACGCTGAAACTTTGTTTGTCGAGCTTGACGACCTAGTTTTAGGAGTCGCGTACACGGCACCTCAGACTGACCGCAGCCTTTTCTTCGATGACTTAGAAACGGGGTTTGCTCTGGTCATGGAGAACAATAAATGAGCCGGTATATTGGATGATACGAACATCGATATTTTAGGCATTTCTATTCAAGAATACAGAGACCTTCTCGATACGTATGGTTTTCATAATTGTATTTCAACGCAACCCGAATAACAGAAAAAAGTGCCTTGTGCATAGATCAGATTTTGTGTAACTTCTCTACGTCCTGTTTTTTGTGTGGTGTATACTATACCACTATTGCGGATCACCAGGGTGTTGCCTTTAGGTTCAGTTTAAAAATAAGCACCATGAACGTAAAACTAACGCTGAATATGTCACTAATTTTTCTAAAGCAACAACGCCATTGTCCCTGTATAGTTTTAAGACATTGAATCCTAATACGGCTAATGAACATTGCCGTCGGCTGACAGAACAAATTCAAGCCATACCTAAAGAGTGCTGTGAAATCAGCCGTAAAAAATATTATACGCGTCCAATCGGCCCGGTTATGACTGAGGCGGTTCTAGAAGAGATAAGAACTCGTGAGCACTGGCATCAAACAATGAAACAAAACAGAGGAAATGTAACTATTCTTTTCAGTATAAGAAGCATAGAAATAACTTTGGGCAACCATAAATTCTATCATTCGAATTAGCGTTCCCAAGAGAATGCTACCCTTTCTAGACTGCTCAGTTGATTTCTAAGCCTTAACTGAAAATTTTAACAACCACTTTTGCACTGTCGGCATGAACTTAATAGCCGAGATGCATGATACCAAATGCCTTCACCTGCCTCCCTGGCACGAGTTATCTTTCGCTTTCGGGGATTTAACATGCGAAGCAGTTATATCAACGGCCAAACTGCTTGATTCTAGTAAGGCTACTGGAATCGATACCATTCTAGTATTTATTCTTAAAAATAACCTTAACACTCTGGCCCCCACTTTGGTCTCGATTTTCAACATGGCATTCTTTACTGGTGTCTATCGCGATGATTTGAAAGGAAACATACTTGGCACGTCTGTGAAGTGGCCAGCCAAGAAGTAGCGACTGCGAATACGGTGATAGGTTTTTGCCAAACCAAGATGCCCTGCTTTGGCTTCATCATGAAACGCCTCTAAGATGATATCTCCGTAGTGGCTGAGGCACCACAGGTACCCAACTGCTGCCTTCAGGATGATGGCTGCAACGATGAAGAATTTCATCTACAAGCCGGATATTCTATTGCTCTTGACGTAAACGGCTGTTGGGAGGTAGGGCGGAGCCATCCATCTTGTTCATTATGGTACGACAATAAGTGTCGCTTCGCTGTATTTCCAAGAGGTTGTCCGGAATTTCAACCATTGCGGGAAGAATGGGTGTGACCAGGAGAGGAGCTTCGTTTGCAAGGGAGACAAATGCGAATGATTGAGGCAACGGTAAGCGTGAAAGAGCGTCTGCGTCTATGGTGCTTCTTTCCCGATTTGTTGGCAAGTGTAAAATTATACTGCTAGAGAAGGAGAATCCAACGGCCCAGGCGCCTGGAAGTGTTCTTAAGCGTGGACAACCAGCATAAGGCATGGTGGTTGGTAACGACAGTGAAGTGCGGGCCGTATAAGTAGGGGCGGAACTTTTCAATGGGCCACACAACAGCGAGGCACTCCTGCTCCGTTATGGTATATTTCCTCTCTGTTGAGCTGAACGACCGGCTGGCATAGGCGACTACTCGCTCCCTCTGGTGAGAGTCAAGTTGTAGCAAGACCGCGCCGATGCCTTGGCTACTGGCTTCCGTTCGCAGAATGGTTGGCGCAGCATCATCACAATTGGGAAGCACTGGAGGCGATGTTAGGGTGTTTAAAGAACTGGAAAGCCCATTCGCATTCCTCATTGCAAACAAAAGAGATGCCAGAACGCACTAGGTAGTGCAGGGGAGAAGGAATTGTGGGAAACTTTTGTATGGAGCGCGAAAATCGGATGCTAGCCCGAGCAATCTACGGAGATCTTTCTGGTGTAGTGGTCGAGGAAAATTTAAAACGGCAGAAATTTTGTATGGGTCGGGGTAGATGCTGCTTTTGCTGACGACGTGTCCCAAAACTTTTATTCACTTGCTGGCGAAAGTACAGTTTTTGTATTAAACCGCAGTGCTGCATTGGAGAGGCATCTCAGCATTTTTTCTAGACGTTCCAGTTGTTGATCAAACATAGTCGAAATAACAACGATGTCGTCCAGATAGCAAACACAGCTTCTCCATTTGAGCCCCCCGAGCACAGTGTCTATCATTCGCTCAAATGTCGCACGGGCATTACACAAACAGAAGGGTATCACGTTGAATTCATAGAGTGTGTCCAGAGTAGCGAAGGCCGTTTTTTCCTTGTAACTCTTGTGCATCATGATCTGCTAATATCCGCAGCATAAGTCGAGACTACAGAAGTATTCGCCCCTTGGAGATTGCCCAACACGTCATCGATGCGAGCCATTGGATAAACAACGTTTCTAGTTATCTTTTTTAGCGCACGGTAGTCATCGCAAAACCGGAGGGAACCATCCTGCTTCTGCACGAGCACTATCGGCGATGACCATGAACTTGATGAGGGGCGTATGACATCGTGCTTCAGCATGTCGGAAACTTGTTCTTCTATAATTTTCCGTTCGGGCAAAACTACTCGGCAGGGATGACGGCGTACAATGGCTGAGCCGTCTGTTTGAATCCGATGCGCGGCAACAAACGTACGTTTGAGTGTGTTGGAAGTAATGTCGAATGATGCACTGTGCTTTTTCAAAACAGTCAGCAATTGTTCCGTCTGTGCCGCCGTGAGGTCTGCGCTAACAGTGGCAGCGATACTAGGCAGAACAGCCTAGGGTGCAGAATCCCTAATGCGCGAAGGTGTAATGGTGTTAGACAAGATAGAAAGAGGCTCGCTGTCGAATATAGAAGCAAGGTCCGTTCTCTTGCGCAGCAATATTGGCTTACCGGTGGTGTTGAGCGCTGCTAGAGCTGCAAACCCCCGCGAAAAGTGAAGGAGTCAGATAGACATAGTGATTCCGCGGGGAATCAAGGGGCTCGCTCGAGAAGCTATGACATTGCTTTCAAAAACGTTTCCCGACGAAACCGTCACGACATCTTCGCTACCAGGTGGCAGGACGGGATCAGCTGGCAGAATCAAAACCTGACGTCGAAAGGTCGCAGCAGATGTAAGCTCGGTATCGCTGATTTCTGTGGCTGGGTGGCGACAGGATGTTATGCTAGAAACTGAGGAGAGAAAGTCCCAACCCAAAATAAGTTTATGGGAGCACTGTGACACGACCGCAAATTGGATATTTTGCCGATCTTTTCCGATGAACAAGCGCGCAGTACAACTTGCGACAGGCTGCAGGTTATGTCGTTTGCATTAAATAACGAAGGGCCAGAGTAAGGAGTCTTCACTTTTCGTAGACGAGAACACAGATTACAATCTGTAGCACACAGGCTGGCTCCGGTGTCATCTAGAGCTTTCACGCAAATACCTTAATCTTCAACTGATAACACATTTGAAGGGCGCTCTGGAGGAGTTTCAATCAGTCCAAACGATGTAGTTTTACCTCCACAAATTGCAGCCCCTAGATTTTCGGTTGGAGGTCGGGGTGATGAGAGACGGGGTCAATGGGTGGCACGAAACGACGGTAAGGCGAGGGTGAACGACGCCTAGAGTCACGTCTACTGCGCCAATGGTCGAGTGAGTCCTGAGGGGACAGAGTACATTGTCCAGGAGAGTGCGCAGGTCCTCGAGGCATGTTGTTAAAGGGCACATCACGTTCGTAGGGTGCGTAACCTCGCCGTTCATCTTGCAGGCGGCGCCGGCAGAAGCGCCTGATGTGTCCTCTTATACTGCAGTAGAAGCAGACCGGGCGTTCTTTGGAACGAATGTCGAGACGTGGCCGCAAGTTTAGATACACACTCAGAACCGGACGTCGGGGCGAGACGGCTGCTAACTGGCCGAGCATAGGTGGTGGTGACGAAAGTTCAATTGGCGCAACCAGTGGTCGTTGCAGTGCGTCCTCGTAAGAAGCACCGATGAGAGCCAGTAGGTGACCGTTGCGAGGACTGCCAGTCATTGACGCCAACTCTGCTTTGATGACTTCTCACAAGTCAGTTGGTGGATGGGAGCAGCGGTCAGCGTGAGTGCAGGAGCTTAGGTAGCTTTGCGGCTGGAGCTCCTAGCGGATGATGCTGCGTATTAAAGCTTGCAACTCTGGCTCTGGCAGAAGATGAGCGAGTCCCGTAGTCGGCTGTAGGCGAATCGCGTGAAGCTGGTCAAAGCGCTGACATGCGGTCCTTTTATCATTTACGCTTGATGGTTTTTGCAGCGCAAGGGCAGTGAAGGCAAAGTCAGCCATTCTCTTGCGGACATGCTTGACTTTGTCTGCTGCCGACATATCCGTGCTGACCCCATGGGAAAGAGCGAGAACATCCTCGATATACGCCGCGTACGTCTTATCGGAATGCTGCATGCGGGTTTCAAATTTCTTGTTTGCTACATCCAAGCGAGCTCAAGAAACGCCGAAAATTTTGCGAAGCTACTCGGTGAAGGTAGCCCAATCAGTTAACCTTTAATTGTTATTTAAATACCATGTTTCGGCTACTTGAAACAGGTGGAATCAGACATTTTGAAGCCTGAAATCGTCGTCCCACCTGTTTTACTGAATGACACATTTTTATTGTTTCAGCCAGTCCTCAGATCTTTGCCTCGAAGGCTACGGAAAGACGGGGGGCAGCACCGGCGGCGGGTCACGAGGAACGGTGACGCTTTCGTGGGCGCTTCCTCGCGCTTTCTCGGCGCGCTTTCTCGTTCCTTCGGAGTGGTTTGCGCCGACAAAAGGCGGCCGGAACGGAGCTCCAGGGGTGCAGGCAAACTAGGTAGAGGTCGGGATCAAGCGCAACCTCACCACTTGTAAGGAGACAGGGCACTTCTCTCAGGGAGGCAGCTGAGCGAACGGTTCCGTCCTTTACTTTCCAAATCGTTATTCCACAATCAAGTACATCGGCCACGGAGGCTATCGAGAGGGCCGGTTTAGGCCTCTAAAACCGTTTTCCGAGCCGCCGCTCACAGCGAAGTCTCTGTGTGGGCGCGCCGCCGGAACGTTCCTCGCGCCGCGGGAAGCAAAAGCTTCAGGCGCTGTCGGTAGCCCGCGTGCGCAGGAACCTCCCAGTTTGGTTGTTGCTGCTGCCGCGGCTGATTTCTCCTGCCCTGCGTAGTTTCCACCTCGAGGTCTGGGCGAGGTATTGCGCGCGCTCTTAGCAAGTTCTAGTGAGGTGACAGCAACGAAACTTGACCGCGTCTTGTCGTTAGGTGACTTCGGCGAGATATTCACTGAACAAGTAGGTTACACCAGGTTGGTGCAGCACTGCATAGACACCGGCGATGCTCAACAACGAAATGCAATCCCCGGCATGGCAGCCCCCCCAAGAGGCAGGCAACTGATGAGAAGCTGGAGGAACTGCTGAAAGAAGGCATTATCCACCGAGTCAGGAGCATTTGGGAATTTCCAGTGGTGCTTCTTCAAAAAACGGTAGCTGGCGTTTATGCGGTGACTATCGGCAGGTGAATGTGGTCACAACAAAGGATGCGCACCCCTTCCCAAGCGTTGACGAAATCGTCGCGAACATCGGTGGCACAAAATACTTCTCCATTTTGGATGCCAGCAAAGGGTACCTTTAGGACGAGATGCGTCCTGGCGATGAATACAAGACAGCGTTCACGCGCCATCGGAGGCTGTACGAGTTGAACGTGTGCCCTGCTTTTTGTGCGGGAGTCCCAGCACATTCCAACGCCTGATCGACCGGGTGCTCGGTGAGGCAAAGTGGCAGCATGCCCTCACCTAATTGTACGTCATTGTCGGCTACTCCCGCACCTTCGTGGAGTACATCTGCCACCTGAGAGACGTTCTGGAGGGACTCAGGGCGGCTGGCATAACCATCAATCCTGCCAAGGCGCGAATATGCAGCGCTCAAGTGAGCCTGCTCGGCTATACGATCGAATGCATACAGGTGCCCCCGATCCCAAGAAACTTCGTGTGATTTTGGAGTTTCCCACACTGAAGGATGTCGCCGGAGTTCGGCGCTTCCGAGGGATGATCGGTGTACTACCTTCAGTTTATCCCCGCTTGCGTGCACCTTCAAGCACCCTTTACAAAGTTGTCGACGAAATCCGCCTCTTGGAAATGGGAGAGAAGCAGGAAAGCAGCGTACGCAAACTGGCGAAAGCTGTTGCAAACACTGCATCGCTGAAACTACTGGATCTGCACAAGCCGTTCGTGATCCAAACGGACGCGAGTGACCTCGGGGTTGGGGCAGTGCTCCTTCAGGTAGATGCAGAACAACTGCTTCCGTTGGCTTTTGCTAGCCTTGCGCCAACCCTGGCAGAACTAAAGTACTCCTCCACCGAGGAGCGTCTAGCCATAATCTACGCGTTCGAAAGTTCGAGATGTGCGTAGAGGGGATCATATTGCCAATAGAGACCGATCACATTGCCCTCACTTGGCTTTCCCGCCTCTGTGAGCCCAGCGGGATGCTTGCGTGAGGGGCCCTGACATCGCAACGCCTCGAATTTTCAGTTTGCCACCACAAAGGCGCCACAAACGTAGTGGCCGACGCGCTGTCACGGGCACGGGGTGACACCTAAGTGGCCGGAGAGGCCGACGAGGACGCTGAAGGTCAGCGCCCTTCCATCTCGTCGGGGGAGGACGTCCGCTCGAGGTTGCGTTCAATCAGGCAGAGCAAGTCAAGGCTCAGCAGGATGACTTGTTTTGTCGTGACGTGATCGCTAGTCTTAGTGAAGAGACGGACGTCCAAGCAAATTGAACACTGGGGAATGATGGGCGCCCAGAAGTTGGTGTTATTGCGGCTGGCGCGGGCTCTAATGTAGCTCGTATTGCTGCGAGTGAGCTGGAGAGTTACCTGCTTGACGCAGATGGAGCTCTGCGGAAATACGTGCCTGGCAAAAATGACTCAAGTGAGTGTTTTAAAGCCGGTATCCCGTTCAAGCGGGCAGGGAGGCAGGCAGGCAGGGAGGCAGGCAGGTAGGTAGGCGGGCAGGCGGCCAGGCGGGCAGGTGGGGCAGGTGGGCAGGCAGGCAGGCAGGCAGGCAGGCAGGCAGGCAGGCAAACAGGCAGGCAGGCAGGTAGGTAGGTAGGTAGGTGGTTAGGTAGCCGGGCAGGTGGGTAGGCGGGCAGGCGGGCAGGCATGCAGGTAGGCAGGCAGGCAGGCAGGCAGGCAGGCAGGCAGGTAGGCAGGCAGGCAGGCAGGAAGGTAGGTAGGTAGGTAGGTAGGTAGGTAGGTAGGTAGGTAGGTAGGTAGGTAAGGTAGGTAAGTAGGTAGGTAGAAACATTATTGTTGAAGTGATGGTGGGGAGAATCAGCCGCTTCGGTCCAGGCAGCCACTGAGGGCCCTGATAATGTGGGCCGCCAGTTCCCGTTGCTCTTGGAGACTCGCCGCAACAGCCAGCCACTCTGCGGTGTAATTGTGCGGCTGGGTAGGGTTGTAGGGGCACTAACACAGAATGTGATCCTGGTTAGGGGGAATAACGCAGTGCAGGCAGAGTAGGACACGGGTGTCTGGCGTGTATTGGAATAGATGGAGCCGAGTGGGTGTGGGCAGTGTTTATGTTTGAGCCTGCCGAATGACTACTTGCTAGCGACGGGTAAGCCCGCAAGGGATGCGAGGAAACGTGCGGCGTATGCTTAGAATGTCTGCTAAGGTGGGCAGCGGTGAGGCAGGACAATAAATTGTGACGCGAGCGTCAACAGGGGTCCAGAGGAGAGCTTCGCGGGCAAGCTGATGAGCGCGTTCATTCCCTGCAACGCCAGCATGACCCGGCATCCAGTGCACGTGAAAAGGCCCCTTAACATTGTTGAAGAGAGACAGTGTGGAGGAAAAGGCGAGATACTGAGCCAGGTGGTAGCATGCTGATTTGAAATCGGTGTAAATATTGGTCGTGCGGAAGGGCGATCTGTTTTCAGCAGCTGCAAAAGCGATAGCGAGAAGTTCCGCTTTTTTCTGGGGAGGTGCAACGTCGAGTGATGGAGTAGTGAGTACCCCCTGAAGTGATGAAGGCGACCGCACCGAGGTTATCTTCAGATGCCTCAATGTAAATACGTGGCGGCTGTCAGTATCACGGTTTACTTTGTTCGCGTAGTATGCGACATGAGTAAGACGGCGTCTGGGAAGACGCTGAGGGGATCTCGCGGCTGAACTAGAAGATGAAAGAACCGAGGGAGGAGGTGCGGAAGGAAAGGTCCCGACGCACCGCTACAACACTCGGAATCGGCGAGTTCGCTCATTGGGTGGGCCACCGTCTCCAGAGTGGTCAAGCGTGCACGCCTAGGTTCTGAGACCCGCCAAGTTTCGAGGTTCTCCAAGTCCGGTAAAGATATGGTACAGATATGGTCTAAATTTGCCGACGGCCCACACCAGAGCAAGGCATTCACGCTCGGTGATTGAGTAGTTGCGCTCGGATGGAGACAAGAGGCGGCTTGCGTAAGCTATCACCCGGTCAAGGCCCGCCTGTGTTTGGGCTAGCACAGCCCCTATTCCATGGCCGCTGGCGTCCGTGCGGATTTCCGTCGGAGCAGAGCTGTCAAAGTGAGTCAGGACTGGCGGGTTCGACAGGTGGCCGATGAGCGCGGAAAAAGCCGACTCGTGCGCTTGGCCCCCAGAGAACGCTGCATCCTTCTTAAGAAGATCAGTGAGGGGGGAGCGATGGCAGCGAAATCCTTGACGAAACGGCGGAAGTACGAGCACAGCCTATAAAGCTGCGCACGTCGTGCACTGAACTCGGAATGGGGAAGTCTTTAACGGCGCGTATCTTCTCAGGATCGGGTTGAACACCGGTGGAGTCGACTAGGTGGCCGAGAATCTTGATTTGGCGGCAACCGAAATGTCACTTTTTGGAGTTCAGTTGCAGACCGGCTCTACGAAAAACGCCCAGAATGTCTGAGAGACGTTGCAGGTGAGTCTCAAATGTGGGCGAATACACAACGACGTCGTCAAGGTAACAAAGGCAAGTTGTCCACTTGAACCCGCGAAGAAGAGAGTCCATCATCCTTTCGAATGTGGCGGGGGCGTTACACAGTCCGAATGGCATGACTTTGAATTGGTACAAACCGTCAGGTGTTACGAAAGCGGTTTTTTCTCTGTCTTTTTCGTGAACAGCTATTTGCCAGTATCCGGACCGCAAATCGATGGATGAAAAGTAGGAGGTACCATGTAGGCAGTCGAGGGCGTCATCAATTCGAGGGAGCGGGTATACATCTTTCTTGGTAATTTTGTTCAAGTGCCTGTAATCAACACAGAAGCGGCATGAGCCATCCTTCTTTTTCACCAAAACAACCAGTGATGCCCATGGGCTAGAGGAGGGTTCAATAACATCCCTTCTGAGCATTTCGTCAACTTCCCACTGAATGACACCTCGCTTGGTCTGAGACACGCGATATGGGCGTCGACGTATCAGACTTGCATCCCCGGTGTTTATGTGATGCGTCACAACGGACGTCTGACCTAAGGGCCGGCCGTCGAAGTCAAAAATGTCACTATGGCTGGCAAGAAGGCAGCGAAGCTCGTGAGCATGTTGCGCTGGAAGGTCCGGGGAAATCATTCGTACAAACTCCTCTGATTTTGCGAGGTTGTGGTGGTCTTCTTTGTCAACTTGGGCTGATTCAACGGCCATGGCAGAAATCTCGCAGTTATCTAATGGTGAAAGCTGGGCAAGCGCTATTCCTTGTGGAAGGACTTGTGTCGAAAGTCCGAAATTTAGTAACGGCAGTGTGATCCGATTCCGGGCAACTGTTACGACCGAAAATGGGAGAGCCACGTGTCGGTCGAGCAACACGGCTGTAACCGGAGAAACGATGTAATCACCATCCGGCACGGGCGGAGACGAGGTCAGCGGAAGGTAGGTCACTGCCTTTGGGGCCAGGCGAATGTGCTCAGTGGAACGAAGCCGGGATTGAGGTTCGACATCAGTAGCAAGGGGGCTCGGTAGTTCAAGCCGAAGAACACCTGAGGCACAATCGATTAAGGCTGCGTGGTCCGCGAGAAAGTCCAGGCCGATAATAACATCATGAGGGTACGTGTCCAGGACAGCAAACATAACAGGGATTTGGTGGCCGGCCAGTCCAACACGCGCAGTACACATTCCGGCTACGGTGGTCATCCCACCATCGGCAATTCTCAAAACACGGGACGGGGCAGGCGTGAGGACTTTCCGTAGGCAGCGGCTAAGGAACGAGCTCATGACGGACAACTGCGCACCTGTATCGACTAAAGCAGTTACCGGGACATCATCGACATAAAGGGCTAATAAGTGGTGCTTTCCAGAACGAGGAGGTAGAGAATTTTCTGGCCGGGTCGGGAATGCAGCATCACCTCTGGGAGCTGCACTGCCTAGTTTTCCGGAGAGTACCGGGCGGCACGGTCGGGAATCGGAGATGAGCGGCGAGGTTGCGGCAATCGGGACTGGCGGCGTTGGGGCGAGGGTGAGCGGTTGAACCGGGTGTGCACAGGGTCTGCATTCAAGTGTTGGGTATCCGAGGTTGGGGAAGTACGGCGCTGCGCATCGGGATTGTAGCCGTAGGAGAAAGGCCGAGAGCCGTAACGAGGTGAAGCATTGGGCGGGGGTGGAGTCCAGCGGCTCCTACAGTAACTAGCGATGTGGCCAATACGGGAGCAGTTGAAGCATAGTGGTCTGTCGTCAGGCGTTCGCCATTCAGCTGGATTGCGGCGGCGGTTACCAAAAGGCGCTTGGGGGCCCATGTGCGTGGTCGGCGAAAACTGTTGGGCACAAGGAGGATGGGGATGACCGATACTGCACACTTGATGTATTCCCATGCTTGCCATTTCATTGCTAACGACGGCGTGGATTGCAGCGATCGTAGGGAGTTGGCAGCGATCATCTGCATATGGCAGTGTGGGGGGGTCGGGACCATCGCTTCGATTTCGCGGCGCACGATTCTGGTAATATCCACAGACGGGGCGACAGGGTCCGGCCTGCGTGGAGCAGGAGCGGGTAGATGGACGTCATGGCAGGAAGATGTCGCAGCAGTGTGCGGGAGCCGGGCAAATTGGTGAGCTATACGGCGTCCCTTGGCCTGCTCAAATCGGAGGCACTCTTTGATGATGGAATCAACGGTGGCGCAGTCCTTACAAATGAGCAGGTGAAAGGCGTCGTCGGCGATGCCCTTAAGGATATGCCCAACCTTGTCATTTCTGACATTCCTGGGTCAACTTTGGAGCATAGGGCCAGAACGTCGTGGATGTAGGCGACGTAACTTTCAGTGGATGTTTGAGCCCGTGTTGAGAGCTCTTGCTTTGCCGCAAGCAGGCGACCAACGGGCTTCCCGAACACCTTTCGAAGCTCTTCTTTGAAAACATCCCAACTGGTTAGCCGTGCTTCATTAGTGTCAAACCACGTCTCAGCCGTTTTCTTGAGGCACAAAGCAGCGTTGGCGAGCTTAAGGGTGTCGTCCCATCTGTTGTGAGCACTCACACGTTCGAACCTACGGAGCCAATCTTCTACATCAATGTCGTCCGTCCCAGTGAAGTCGCCGGGGTCCCGAGGGTGGGATACAACGATGAACGATGAAGGCGATCCGGGCTCATTGGTAGGCATCGCGGGGCCGCGAGCGATGCGCCCACTCCGAAGTTTCGTGTTGTTAAGAAGCCGTGCTGACGAGAGGTACAGGAAACTGGAAGTCCAGCACCTCTACCAAAGACGTCACGTGACAACGCGGAGATGAGTAGTCAGGAAGGAGGTGTATTTACAAAGTACACCGTAGCCACCGGGCGAAAAGACTGGTTGATGGCGCAAACCCAGCGGGAGCCCGGGCTTTGTCTACTTCCTCTTCATTCCATTGGACATCGCCCAGCGTCTTTCCACTGGAGCACATACCGCGATATAGAGAGATTGCCCCGTGTACGTTTCTCGGGAATCTGTCCGAAGTCTGTGACAATATCATCACCAGCCTATCTACGCCCACTGCTGGGGCAAAGGCCTCTCCCATTGTTCTCCAATAACCTCGGTCCTGTGACCAATTTATCTCCGCAAACTTCTTGATCTCATCTGCCCATCTAACTTTCTGCCGCCCTTTGCCCCGCTTGCTTTCTCTAGGGATCCACTCTGTTACCCTTAATGACCAACGCTTATCTTGCCTTCGCAGTAAATACCCTTCCCACGTCCATTTCTACTTCTTAATCTGTACTAATATGTCCTTAAATGCGTTTGTTTCCTGACCAACTCCACTCTCTTCTTGTCCCTTAATGTTATACCTACCAATTCCCGCTCCATTGCCCGCTGAGTCGTTCTGAATTTAAGTTGAACCCTGTTAGTGGTCCTCCAAGTTTCTGCCCCGTAGGTGAGTACCGGTAATATGCAGCTGTCATACACTTTCTTCTTCAGCGACAATAGTAGCCTGCTATTCATTATCTCAGAATCTCTGCCCCATGCACTCCACTCTATTCTGATAATTCTGATTACCTCTGCTTCATGGTTGGGATCCGGGGTCACAACTTGGCCTAAGTACATATATTCGCTTACAACTTAAACTACCTCGCCCCCTATCGCAAATTCGTTTGCTGTTTCGAGGTTATTGATCATTGCTTTGGTTTTCTCCATATCAATTTTCAGGCCCACGGTTCTACTCTGCTCGTCCACTGCGGAAAGCATGATTTCCAATTCGTACCCTGAGTTACTTAGCAAGGCAACGTCATCAGCAAATCTGAGGTTACTGAGGTATTCTCCGTTAAAACTTATTCGCACCTGTTCCCAATCCAACGTTCTGAATACTTCTTTTAAACATGCTGTGAATAACATTGTAGAGATTGTGTCTCCTTGTCTGACGCCCTTCCTTATAGTTATTCATCTGCTCTACTTATGGAGGATGATGGTAGCTGTGGACACATTGTGGATATCCTCTAGTATTATTACATAATGCTCATCTACAGCCTCGTTTTGCAATTCCTGAATGACTGCTGAGGTTTCGAGCGGGTCAAATGCTTTCTCATATTCTATGAACACTATATATAGGAGTGCAGTATACTCAGCGCAATTCTGTATCACCTGATTGATCGTGTGAATATATGGTTCATTGCTGAATAGCCTTTACGGAACCCTCCTTGTTGTTTAGGTTAACTGAAATCTAAGGCTACAGAAATTCGGTTAGCGATTACCTTGGTAAGTACCTTGTAGTCGACTGACAGTAAGCTGATGGGCCTGTAATTTTTAAGTCCTTCATGTCACCTTTCATATCAATTAGGATGCTGTTCGCATTCTTCAAAGATCCCAGTACACTTGCGGTCACTAAGGATTGCGTACACAGGTTTGCCAGTTTTTCGAGTACAATTTCTCCGCCATGCTTAAAGAGGTCTGCTGTTATCTGATCCTCACCAGGTGCTTTGCCCCCTTCCATTTTGTTCAAAGCTATGCGTACTTTTTCGGTCGTTATTGGTGGGATGTCTATCTCCTCGGAACTACTTTCTCGTTCGGTATTATCCTGGATATACCGGCTACTGTACAGATCTCTATAGAACTCCTCGGCTACTGGGACTGTTTTAAGCTATTTGTGATGACATTGCCTTGCTTGACTTTACATGCATACGTCTGATTTTCCCAATGCCAAGACGCCGCTTACTCGATCCTCTCCATATTGTACTTCCGTATGCCAGCTCTCTCACATTTATTACCTTCGAAAGCTCCGCTAGTTTATTCTGTCAGCTGGGGTGGAGATTGTCATGGTTTGCCGTTTCCTAATTCGATCTTTCGTCTCCTGTGAACGTTTACGGTATCCTGTCTAGCCATTGTGCCCCTGACTTCTACTGCACATTTCTTGATGATGCGTGTAAGGCTGTCGCTGGCTTCCTGTGTGGTAAGCTCGGCTTCCTCGGTAAGAGCTGAATATCGGTTCTGCATCGCAGTTCTGAATTCTTCTACTTTACGTCTTGCTATTAGCTCATTATTCGGCTTCTTTGGTACTAGCTTGTTACGGTCCTTCCTCAAGTCTAACCTAATTCGCGAACTTACCATACCGTGGTGACAAAACCTTACCCTTACGAGCACTGCCACATTCTTCACGAAGCCAGGGTATCGCATAATATAAAGTCTATTTCATTTTTATGATCCCCATTCAGGCTTCTCCGCGTCCACTTCTGGCTGTATCGTTTACAGAAGAAGCTATTCATTATGCGTAGGTATTCTGTCCTCTAAACTCAACTAGTATGCCCCACCTGCTATTTCTACAGCCAAGACCATAGTTCCCAACTGCCTTGAATCCAGCCTTATTCTTGCCTACTTTAGCATTGAAGTCCCCTGTACCTATGGTATACTGTTGTTTTACTTTAGCCGTTGCCGATTCCACATTTTCATAGAAGCACTCCACTACCTGGTCGTCGTGGCTGGATGTGGGTGCATAGCCCTGCACCCCCTTGAGCTTGTACCTCTTACTGAGCCGAATTACAAGACCTGCTGCCCTTTCGTTAAAGCTGTAGTATTCTTTTATGTTGCCAGGTATGCTTCATTGACTAGAGATCCCTCTCCCAGTTCTCTTCTGTCCACTAGACCACAGTAACATAGGACGTGTCCATTTTTCAGCACCGTAAAGGCTTCACCTGTCATAACCCCACTAAGCCCTTTGACATCCCATTTATTGGCCTTTTATTTCTCGAGCAACACCCCTAGACTCGCTTCCCTAGATAAGGTTCTCGTGTTAAATATTGCAAGGTTCAGATTCTAATGGTGGCCTGTCCGGGTCCAGGGATTCTTAGCACCCTCTGCTGCATCACAGGTCAAACCGCCGCCGTGGTCAGTTGCTTCGCAACCACTGGAGACTGAGGGCCCTGGGTTAATTGGCGTATTCATGGGAGGCTGTGGCCGTTACTACATCAGGATGGCCATTCCTGGTCTGGTGAGGGAGTGCGTTACCGGCAATGGCCGCCGGGGTCAGGCCGCACCCCAAGCCCCATTCTGAAATTCCATCGATACGCGGATTTTTTAAAATATCCGGTGGTAATTGTCTGGCACCGGGATTTGAACCACGGTCCTTCTGCACGCGAGGTGGATGCTCTACCTCGACTCTATCTATAATTGGTAAGGAGACAGCACCCTATATATACAGGACGTTCTATATGTGTGTATATATATACAGAAATAAGGGTTGGCAGTCGAGAAAACCTCGGAAAGCAAAGGGGAGGATGTGGTAGATCATTGAAACAGATTAAGAATTTGGAAAGAAAGAAAGTGAAGAAAAAACTTTTTCTTCATTTTTTCTTCACTTTCTTTCTTTCTTTCCAAATTCTTAATCTGTTTCAATGATCTACCACATCCTCCCCTTTGCTTTCCGAGGTTTTCTCGACTGCCAACCCTTATTTCTGTGTTATTTTCAACGAGCCCCTCATTTCCTATTCTGATTCGCTACATGTGTATATATATATATATATATATATAGTATAAGCAAAGAGTCGGATACACAGCAAGAACAATAACAAACAATGTTTACTTACGTAGCGGCAACGGGACTTGCCTTCATCAAAGTAAAGTTACATGATTTACATGATTTACATTACAAAATCAGGTAACTTTACTCTGATGAAGGCAAGTCCCGTTGCCGCTACGTAAGTAAACATTGTTGTTACTGTTCTTGCTGTGTATCCGACTCTTTACTGATAATATTTGTGCGCGCTTTGTGAGTTTATCTTTCTCTAGGTTTATATATATATATATATATATATATATATATATATATATATATATATATATATATATATATATATATATATATATATATATATATATATATATATATAGTCGTGAAGTGTTATCATTAGTTGCCGCAGGAACACGCACACAGTAAAAGTACATTCTTGGGATCTTCGGAGACTTTATTTCCCACGTTTCGACCTGAGACAGGTCTTCTTCAAGACTATATATATATATATAGTTATATCTATATATAAATATAAATATAAATATATATATATATATATATATATATATATATATATATATATATATATATATATATATATTGTAATGAACAATTGGAGCAGGGAACGGTATGTGCGGAACCATGGCCAATCTACGCGCGGGTGTGTGCTGCGGACCTGCAACAGTCATCATCAGTGCCTGTCTGTGCGTCTTGCAAGGTTATCTCCGGCTTCGCCCGTTTTTGAAGAGACTGCTCTTCCTCGCCTCTCGCTTGGACAACTGATCGAATTAAACACCATTGGAAGTGGTGGAGGTGCGGTTTCAACGTCAACCAGCACGAATCCTGGAGCTTCGAAGCCGCAGGCTCCCAATGCCCACTACCCCCGTTGACGCTGTTGATCAACAAGCACCAGCGATGCCACAGATCGTCTGCGCTGGTTCCATCCGTCAGCGCGATCCCCCATTCTTCAATGGCGAGGGCGATCATGATGCTGAGGATTGGCTGTCGACATACGAGCGGGTGAGTGCTCACAACAAGTGGGATGATCCCGCCAAGTTAAGCAACGTCGAGTTCTATCTGACGCAATTGGCTCAGACGTGGTTTTTGAACAACGCACGTGACTTCAAAATATGGGGCGATTTTAAGACCCGCTTCCTTCAAGCATTTGGCAGCCCGGCCGTACGCAGACTACAAGCAGAACAACGCCTCCGTGGAAGAGCTCAGACGCAGGGGGAGAATTTCATCAGCTACATCGAAGAAGTTGTAGATCTGTGCAGGCGCGTCGACGTGGCCATGTCTGAAGCAGATAGGGTGAAGCATATTTTAAAAGGCATCGATGATGATGCGTTCACTATGCTGCTTGCCAAGGACCCGAAGACCATTACGGAGGTCGTGAGCCTCTGCCAAAGCTTTGATGAGCTGCGCAGGCAACGAGTGCTGGTCCGGCGATCTCTGGGGACAAATGCAGAACTCTCCGCTTTGACTTTCACTTCCGAGCACTCTTCACTTGAGACGAAGATAAAGGACTTCGTCCGCGAGGAAGTAGCACGCCAACTATCGATTGTGCCGTTCGTTCAAGAGCCACGCCAGCGGACGGAGGCACCGCCTTCATGCCTTTCTTCGTCTCTTCAGCGCACCATCCGGGAACAGGTCACCGAGGCCCTGCCAACTAATCGCCAAGTGGTAGCAGCTCCTGCTCCCCTTACTGTTCGACCAGGTAGCTACTGTTGCTCTTCCCCTGGCTTCACCGGCTGCATTAACCGGTCCCCTGACGTATGCTGAATGTGTCACACAGCAACCCCGACCGTTTGCCTATTCGTTCGAACCAACCATCCCAGTGACTGTGCCGTCCAGCTATCAGCAAGTCTCCCAGTTTCGACGTCCAGTGCAAGTGGTCGCGCAGCAATCCAATCCGTGGCGCACGCCGACAATCGCCCCATATGCTACTTTTGTGGATACGCCGGACATGTCGCCCGTTACGGCCGCCGTGTGGTGCCGCATCCTGAGGTTTTCAACACTCCAGGATACACGCCTAGGCACGTTCAGCATCGCGTATCCTCGAGGCCTTCCCCAACGTCATATGAGACCGACCAGCCGACGTTCACTAGTCGCCGATCGCCTTCTCCCCGCTGGCGCTCCCTGTCACCTATGCGCCGTCAGCCTGCTCCTCCGGAAGTGGGAAACTAATACCCGCAGTTCCAGAGGCACGAACTGCGTACTCAGCGAAAATTCAAAGTCCTCGTGCCTATCCACCGAACGTTATAGATGTAGTCGTTGAAGGAGTCCCTGCCCTCGCTCTAGTCGACACCGGTGCCGCCATATCTGTTATAAGTGCTACACTCTGCCGCTCGCTGAAAAAAGTAATGACGCCGCTTTCTGGACTTTCGCTTCGGACTGCAAGTGCAGCACACGTGTCCCCGATAGCAGCCTGTACTGCTCGAGTGAGTATTCAAGGCACCTGCTATCCCATTGAATTTGTTGTCTTATCTTCGTGCTCCCATGATGTCATCTTTGGCTGGGATTCCTCTCATGTCATCACGCTGTTATCGACTGTGCCCGAGCTGAACTGGAACTTTTTCCACATTGTGACGTCTCTGGTGACACAAAACTCGTACTTTCCGAAGACGTCGATATTCCGCCGCGAAGTTCAGTGTTAGTGGCTCTTTCTTGTGGTACCCTGCCGGATGGCCCTGTTCTATTTACGCCATCCGACCTTCTTGTTCGCCGAAAGCATTTATTTCTTCCGTTCGCCGTCCTTACGCTGCGTGCTGAACACACCACGATGTTTATTACCAACCTCACAGACAACCCTGTCAGTCTGCTTCGCAGCGAGTCGATCGGCCAAATTGAACCTACTTCCTCCATTCTCAGCTTCGACATTTGCAATGACGCGCCTACCCTGCCGCTAACCGCCCTGACGTCATCCCGTCTCACCGACCAGCTTCTATCCGACGACGTGTTCACGAAGTCTCTCGACACCGCTTTGGATTCTACCTAGCGCAAGCAGCTACTGAACCTTTTGCACGCGTTCCGTTCTTCATTTGACTGTCAACAAGCTCCCTTGGGTAGAACGTCAACGGTGGTCCACCATATCGACACTGGGACGCACGCACCTTTGAGGCAGCGACCCTACAGAGTGTCGGCGTCAGAACGTGGGATTATTAATGAACACGTCGAAGACATGCTGCAACGCGACGTCATTCGTCCGTCACAAAGCCCCTGGTCGTCGCCAGTAGTTCTGGTTACAAAAAAAGATGGGTCCCTAAGGTTCTGTGTCGACTATCGACGCCTTAACAAGATTACCCGTAAAGACGTTTATCCCTTACCTCGGATCGATGACGCTCTCGATTGTCTTCACGGTGCCGAATTCTTTTCCTCCCTGGACTTGCGCTCCGGCTACTGGCAGGTGCCGGTGGCTGAGTGTGACCGGCCCAAAACGGCGTTTGTGACCCCCGATGGGCTTTTCGAATTCAACGTCATGCCCTTTGGGCTATGCAACGCGCCAGCCACCTTGGAGAGAATGATGGACAACATCTTGCGCGGCCTCAAATGGCATATCTGCCTCTGCTACGTAGATGATGTCGTTGTGTTCTCTCGCGACTTCGAAACACATCTTGCTCGTTTGCACCAAGTACTGAGCTGTCTCACTGCAGCTGGAATACAGCTCAATCTCAAGAAGTGTCGTTTTGGTGCCCGTAAACTAACCATCCTGGGCCACGTTGTTTCGAAAGACGGCGTGTCACCCGATCCCGAAAAACTGCGTGCCGTTGCCAACTTCCCCAAGCCTAATTCAATGAAGACCCTCCGCAGCTTCATAGGGCTATGCTCTTATTTCCGGCGCTTCGTTCGCAATTTTGCTTCCATCGTCGCCCCACTCACGCGGCTGCTCAACGGTGACAACACTCTATCCACGTGGTCTTCTGAGTGTGACGACGCCTTCACATCCCTGCGACGTCTACTAACCTCACCCCCTATTCTCCGCCACTACGATCCCAGCGCTCCTACTGCAGTGCACACGGACGCCAGTGGTGTTGGTATCGGTGCCGTGCTCGTTCAGCGCAAGCCCGACTGCGACGGAAATGCCGTTGCGTATGCGAGCAGAACTCTCACCAAGGCTGAGCGCAACTAAAGCGTTACTGAAAAAGAATGCCTGGCGATAATTTGGGCCCTTACAAAGTTTCGCCCCTACATTTACGGCCGGCCCTTTGACGTTGTCACCGACCATCACGCCCTGTGTTGGTTGTCGTCCCTAAAGGATCCCACGGGACGACTGGCCCGTTGGGCCCTCCGCTTACAAGAATATGACATTCGTGTTATCTATCGGTCTGGACGCAAGCATTCTGATGCCGACGCACTCTCGCGCTCCCCTGTGCCTGTTGATGCTACATGCATTGACACAACGGCTCCCCTATTGTCATCGCTGACCCTCACAGACATGGCCTCCCAACAAAGGAAGGATCCATGGATTGCTGCAATCGTTGACTTCTTGTCGGCAGCTTCAAAACGAATTCCGTCTAGGTCCATCCGTCGCCAAGCTGCCCACTTCTCTATTCGAGACAACCTCCTCTACCGCCAGAACTACATGTCAGACGGTCGGAAGTGGCTGCTAGTGGTGCCACGGAGCTTACGAAAAGAGGTGTGTTTCGCCCACCATGCGGATACGCAGAGCGCCCATGCAGGAGTCCTGAAGACTTATACTAGGCTGCGCCACAGGTATTACTGGAGGGGAATGTACGCCTTCGTGCGCAAGTACGTTTGCGCATGCCCCGAGTGTCAACAACGCAAGACACCTGCTCCGAAGCCAGCTGGCACGCTGCAGCCCTTGCCGTGCCCCGTTCTTCCATTCGAGCGAGTCGGTATCGACCTCTACGGCCCTTTACCACACACCCCTTCTGGCAATCGCTGGATCATCGTGGCTGTAGATCACCTCACGCGCTACGCTGAAACAGCCACGTTGCCCGCTGCCGCTGCGCGCGACGTCGGGGGATTTATTCTCCGTTCCCTTGTTCTACGCCACGGTGCACCACGGGAACTGCTCAGTGACCGGGGGCGGGTATTCCTCTCTGAGGCTGTTAAAGCGCTTCTCACCGAATGCAACATTGTGCATCGCACCACGACCGCATATCATCCGCAAATGAACGGGCTCGCCGAAAGGTTCAACCGTACGTTGGGGGACATCGCTTCAGACCATTCGAACTGGGACGTGGTACTCCCCTTTGTGACGTATGCATACAACACGGCGGTACAGAGCACAACGCGTTTTTCACCTTTCTTTTTACTTTACGGTCACGAACCTTCTTGTACCATGGACACTATCCTACCATACAGCCCTGACGCTTCCGAACGCCGCCATCTTTCCGAAGTGAGGCATCATGCCGAGGAATGCCGACAGCTTGCCCGTTCGTTCACGGCAAATGACCAGGCTCGTCAGAAGCAGCATCATGACCAGAGCCACTCCTCGCCCACTTTTCATGCTGGTGATCTAGTTTGGCTATGGATACCTTCTACAACGCCAGGTCTTTCTACGAAGCTGCTTTGCAAATACCACGGCCCTTACCGTGTCATCAGTTCTCCATCCCCTGTAAACTGTTCATGTCAGCCGCTTAAAGCGATACTACGACCCTCTCGTCCTGGACTCGCCGTAAGTCACCAGGATGGCTCCTTCTTCGGTGGGGGGTGATTGTAATGAACAATTGGAGCAGGGAACGGTATGTGCGGAACCATGGCCAATCTACGCGCGGGTGTGTGCTGCGGACCTGCAACAGTCATCATCAGTGCCTGTCTGTGCGTCTTGCAAGGTTATCTCTGGCTTCGCCGTTGTTTGAAGAGACTGCTCTTCCTCGCCTCTCGCTTGGACAACTGATCGAATTAAATACCATTGGAATATATATATATATATATATATATATATATATATATATATATATATATATATATATATATATATATATATATATATATATATATATATATATATATATATATATATATATATATATTTATATATAAATATATATATATATATCTATATAGTACACTTAACAACAAAGTTGGTCTACAGGGCTAAACGTTCCATTTGTCTCCTGCTCTAACAGCTGTTGAAGAGGCAGCGAGTGATCCTGGATTGCACCCCAGTGAAACGACACTACAAATTTCTAAAATACACGTCTGCTCCAAGATTTACACAGTCTGCACTTCAGATTAATGTACCATATGTGGAGTAATCAGTGCACCTTTTTATATTCATAAATGCAGTTTTTATATCCTGCAAAATCTACGAACTGTACGTTTGTAAGCGTATACGTGCAGATTCGAAAGGCCTCGACCTGGATGACCTTGAGCTACATCTGAAGCCACTTTTCCTGCGTTTTTTCCATTGGCTTCAATAGTTTACATGACAACCCGTAACCGATCTAACGTGTTCAGGTCTCTGCAAAAAAAAATTAGCGTTCTATGCATCGCTATCTTTATCTTCCTGTAACAGTAGGGGATGTGGCATACTTATTGCGTCTTTATATGGTCAATAGTTCGTATGGCCATTAAAGCTATTAAAGTTGGTAGAAACTTTGCCCCTACCAGTAGTCGATAACTTTTTCTTAATAGAAGAAAAACACCCGCACTTTCTCGCCTATGTAAATATGTGAAGTGTATGGGCAACATGTTGAGGTCTGGTATGACTTGGAAGAAGTGCCTTAAAGGTACACTGAAGTGAATTTGTCAAGCTACCGTTTTTGCTTGCACAGCGTAGACTGGCTCAAATTAGCACACTTTTCATCGTTTATCTGGTTGACTAATCGGTAATTATTTGACAAAGCGCGAAAGAAGAAAAACTACCATGCACGGCTTGCGCCGGCCGCACCAACTAAAGCTGTGACGTTGGAAGGAGCGGGCACCATGATTGGACCATGCCCAAGGTGAGCAACCAAATAAGTTTCGGTTTCGGTTTCGGTTCTGTAAAACACAACCGGTGGCGTTGTTGGATGGGCATTCTCAATATCACAGTAATCGTAGTACCGCGCTTCTGCCATGTTGTCGGCTGTAAAATTCATAAGATAAGCCTCCCAGGACGGCTTGGAATCGTAGCATTCATTAGCTGAGTCCTACGCCGTGCATGAACGCCCTCCGCGTCCCCGCAGACGCTCAAATGCATGCACTTTTCCCCCATATTTGGAGCTTGCCTTACTCATGCCTGTATCGTAAAAAGCGTGTTCGCACCAGTCCAAGGGTCTGTTGATTCTGGCCTGTGCCCACTGCCCGCAAGCAGTCGGTGCTTATGGAAACAGCACGCCAACGAGAACTCGCTAGCGCGCCAGTGCCAGGCTGCGCGAGTTCTGTGGACTAGTTCGTGGAGCAATGAACGTTGCGGCCCAAAAAAAGGTGAACCCAGTATAGAAAACATTGGCGAAAAACGAAAAAGTGAACTTAAAAAAAAAAGCATGAACCCGCGGGGATTCGAACTTGTGACTGGCAAAACACTTCGGGTGACATACCCAGCGCTCCAGACAACTAGGCTACGGGCGGGCGACGCAGAACATGAAAATATAAGCTACATAATGTATAACCAGTTTACACTTTTATTTAGTTTTAGTATTTCAAGCAGCTTAGGTGACTATTTGTTGTATTGCGCTCGTGCAGTAACCGTCCCACGAGTTTCCACAATTGCTCACGTCTAGAAATTGCATTTCGTAGACGGAAAAGCGTTCGCAGATGCGTAGTCGTGCTGCTGACCACTGTGCTTGTTCGCCCAGCGCAAAAAAGTGCTTCCCGCACCCTAGTTTTACGCTGTACGGTAAAAATATCAGTTGATTTTATTTCCTGAGGACCTATATTGACTTCGCTGACTCTTCTCGCCCTTCAAGGGGCCTTATATTTTCCTACTGGCGTACCAGTCAGCGAAGCGTCGCATGTACGCTTGCGCAGCGCTTGTGTGAAGCGACCTTGACTTGGAGCTAGATACAATGTACGAACTAACGAACTAAAGAAAGGCACATTCTTCCATTCCCAAACGTGTTGTGGCTTAGTTTCAACTGATCGAGTGAATTGCGACGACCCGTCGGCGGCCGGCGGACTAAACGCTCGGCCGACTGACTCGGTCGCGGAAGGTCTGCGAGCCGTGCAGTAGCGCAGCCAATTGCCAGCTCCTCTCCTGCTGATGTCACACGAAAAGGCCACAGAAAATGGGCGAGCGTAAAGAGAGGATGACAGCATTTTCGAATGGATTTTTCTACTAAATAAATTCGCGTAAACGCGCTCACAGTGGTCGAAACAGGGTCTAGGGACTCCGGACTACAATTTGCGCTCGTAATCCCGCATTGTTTACAAATCACTTCAGTGTCCCTTTAACGTTTTTGCAGCTATTAAATCCGGGAGATCTACATGAACATTGCATCAGATGCGTTGTTGTATAGAGCCGGTTTACAGCTTGTGGTACCAGTTTAATAACACGGCTCAATAGTCATAGTTTGTCTACTATGTTTCTATGGACTAAAGCTAATCCCCGAATTCATAATGTATCTTCTTCTTAACTTAAACCGAGCTTAACTTGCCGCTGTCTATGTTGGCTTCCCTCGTTTCATAGACCCAACGCGCTTTTCGATCGTACTTCAACCGTACTTCGACTGATCTTTATCGGCCGTTATTCAAGTATGCTTCGTAGCTAGCTTGAAGTGCTTGAAGGCGACTTCGTTATTCCAACATGGGGGCTCGTCATCGGCAGCGGCAGCGGCGCGACATTGTGCGACGATTCGCCAGCTTAGAGGCCGTCCGTCGTGACACTGATGTTGTGTATGGTGACGTGTACACGACGATAAAAGCCGTAAACACCGCTGTAATCGATGAGTGACCACCAAAGCCCGTGTAGGATGACAGCCGGGGACTGCCACTGCCTACACTGCAACAGCTGATGCTGGCCCTCCATGTTCGCCAGCTTTTACGGCGCCCGCTCCTTTCAAGCAGGGACGGAAGATCTGGTGAAACCTACTGTGTGCCGCACCGTAAGGTGGGCGACTGACCTTATGGGCAAAATCTGGTTTCAGAGGCTGGTACACCCCGCAGACGCGCCCAGGTAGTGCTGTAAGTGGTATTGCCCTTCACGGCACTCAGATGACTGATATAAGCCAACTAACGTTTGCACTTCAGTATCTCTTGAACTTGTCACCGGGTATACCTTGTTGCATTCCTCGCGAAAGTTGCTTCACGTGGTTAGTTTGAACATTTTCAGGTGTTTTATTTTTCTCTTTATGTTGCAACATAGTGTGATTAACAGTGTGTTTGATCAACGTAGTAAATCCTGCAAAACATGCATGTTCTGCATGTTAGAGTGTGCAAAAGTTTCTCCCTGGGAGGGGCCATGAGTAGAACGTACATCTTGGTTTTGCTTAAAACCGCCCTCTAGTTATAACCAGCTCTATCCCTGCCCCAAAGTTGCCCTCACATTCACAGAGTTATTGCAGCTCCAAATTCTTTGCAGTGTAATCAGTAAGTTTTTTAGTGAGGTAACCAAACCGCATAGTCAGTGTCTTTACTGCATGCTAGAATTCAGGCAGCACAATCGAATGTAACCTAGGGCCCAGTAGAATAACACAATCATGTTTATTGAAAATGGCTTTTGTCGCTCGTGTGCAGTCCCAGTGACGACACAGGGGCAGTGCGAGCTGCTGGCTAGTCTCCACTCCGTCGTCTGGGGGCGATGTGCTCGCTGATTTTTAATAACATTATACTCCTGATAGCAAACCTACAGGAAACCTATTTAGACACCCTGTGGTGTTCTTGGCTATGACATGTGTTACGCCGAGTGCTGCATCAGTATGACAACAGTGGAAGTCAAATGTCCTACAAAGGCACCTTATTTCAAGGGCTTTCCATTGCAGATTTCAGTGAAGTTTGCGTTGATTGTGGATATATTTCCGGTTTGTATGCCTGAAGCTTTCATAAGCGCCTGCAAAAGGAATTTCGGTGGCTGGAAGATGATGTGGGAATGCATTTGTGATAAACATGCAGATCTCATTTTGTCATCTTTCTTTTTTCCGAGATGTCTTGTGCACAGGAGCAATTTCATGCACAAACAGACAAAACAGCTGACCTAAGAAGCAATAGAGGATTAGCACAGCACGCTACGTAGCAGAAGTACCATTGGCACCCTGTACTGTACAGAGGCCACTTAGAATGCACCACTTCCACTATTAAATCCGCCTGAAATGCACTCCAAAGCTTTGATAAACGGGTAGTAATTCCTTGACCAATTATCACCCAGTGCCTGACGCTGCACACCGTTTTGTGGAGACCACACTGAAGTGCCACAATTAAGCAAGCCGAAAAAACTGTAGGGAATGCTCAAGTGTCACTTGTTTTATTTTACCGTAGGACGAGCTGTATCGTAAGAACTGAGGAACGCTTGATTTCCTGGAATAGAACAGCAGTGATCGTTCTTGGCCCGCTGAACTAGAAGTGGCCACCCACATTCACTTGAATTGATAAGCGGAATAAATGTTTTTGCACCAATAGGATTGGCCGGCTGCAAACTCCAGCCCTGATATCGTGTGATTTTCACAAGTAACTCAAACCGATTTTTTCTTGGGAATTGCTTTATCGTGCCATAGCCTTTTGGGGCTTGTTCTCTTAAAGCGTGATAAAAGTGTATATTGATGACTCTAGCTAGGCAGTGACTCCTAATGCTGTAATATTACCATTTGTCAAATTAATGCAGGAGGCTAAAATCACAGATCTTTTACATACCTTCATTATTTCTGTTGCAAAGCCTTGGACACAATAGAAATGAAAAACACCGGCCAAACAAGATATCCAAACATTTTCAAAGACAAACAAGATGTTTTGGTTTGCCTGTGGAAGGCAAAACTCCTCTAGTAAAGCCGAAATATCTTGTTTGTTTTTTCTTTTTAAAAGTTCTTTGCCTGATGTCTGCTTTTCATTGCAATGTTTCCTACACAGTCCAACAAGAAATACCACTGCAGAAAGGACAAGGTCCCAACAACATCCTCCTGCTCGCAATACAATAAAATGTTCTCTCCCTTCATCCGAACCGCGCAGACTACTGTCGAAATCTCACTCCAAAGCCTGGGCGAGCAAAGTTTGTTCGCGCTTTGTTATACGCAGGAGCTCTACCTCATGCTCGTTTTGCTGAGGTATCAGCTGAGCCTCTAGCTGTATTTTTTCCGGTGCCCCTCCTTATCGGCAGAAGGAGCAGGTTGCGCTCCTCTTGCAAAATCTCCAACCTTGTGTAGTCAGCTCCAAGCCCACACTCGAAAAGAGCCATATGAGCAATTGGTTGCACTGCCGCATTTCTATTGGGTGCTGCTTCATTACTGTTGCCGCTACTGCCGGCTTCGGAAGCTGTAACTCCCACCACCGCACTTGGCTCCGAAAAAGACTCTCTTGGCAGGCTATCGTCTTGTCTTGTAGCAGCCCACGTTTACCCTGGATGGTCCTCTGGCTCGGATGAGTCATCTGAATTAAACAACTAAACCATATTTCATTGAATGTGACATCTTATGCGTTATGTGAGTGCACAAAAGGAGAGGGGCGAGATATTCCTTTCTAGGCAAGGGTGACGCCACTGCCTATTCCAGGATACACAAATTCGTTGCCTTACTTTTTACGTAGCCATTTGAGCGTGTGTAGGGAATGAATTTAAGACAAGTCTCAAGACCCGGAGCCGAGTGAGTTACCACTCCACTTCTTCAACACATGATGGCATGCAAGTAAAAGAGGAGCGCACTACAGCTGCGGAGAACCATAACTCTGGGGTAGCTGTGGTGTGCTGTGTCGCCAGCCTGCTTGTCCAAGTTATTCCCACCAAAAGACGAAAAAATTAGAGTGAAGGAATGGAAGTGTTTGGGCTTGTTGGTTCAAACATCCCAAAAACAAAAACAAAGGTGGCGCTACACACACATAGTGCTGTTTTTTGCCAGCTAGGAGAAGCCATAATGCTTTCTTATTCGAAGTACGTAAGCAGACTGAAGCGCCCCAAGCAATTTGCTAATGCACTGGCAAAATTTCCCCAAACTGCAGGTTTTCCACTCGGCAAAAGTGAAAACAGGAGGGCACAGGTAAATATATGAGATCAAGATACCTAGTCTCCATGCTTCATTTTTTACGTTAATTTGCATAAAACGCCGAAGTGCAACAGCGATGATTACAAGACGCACTGTAGTGGATAGCTAGGAATTTAGAACTCCTGGGGGTCATCAAAGCGGCCATGAAAAAAAATACACGTTTGTTCTGTGTTTACGTGTTTAGCATAAGTTCTATTGTTTGCATAACACCTGTTACTGCTATAAAAAGAATGTGCGCTAAATTTAAATGCAGGTATCTTGTTCTGGGAGCTTCTAATCTCTCAATTTGGTTACATTTTGTCGGCCTCGGCCTCAGAAAAGTAGCTAGGGTATTGCATGCTCATTCTCTGTTTTCCTCATTATGTCAATTACCTTACGTATTGTGTGCCAAAATTTGTGCAGTATTGCTCTAACAAGGCAATCTTTCCAGTCAACCAAACTTGCATTTTGCGTTCATGGCCCTTTTACATAGCTAACCTTACGTTTTTCAGCTTCTACCAGAAAATAGGCGGCAGCGGCCTGCATTAAATCTGCGTGCTAAAAAATTCGGATGACTGTTGTTTTTTTTTTTCTTTCTTTTGAGGCAAAATGCAAGTGACATTAGCCCACTGCTGAGAAACCAAAGCAAGGGTAATACAACCACGAGCCCTCACTGCACTGGAGCTCAGAGATGTTAGGCAGTTTTTTTTCGCTAAAAATTTGTACCCACCTGCGGTATAAACACTGTGTCCCTGGTGCCGTTCACCTTTGACTGCACAATCTGTAGGACCAGTTGAATCTACACAGGCAGCCGGTGACGTGTTCCGACCGAGTTATTCTGGTTTTCAGGCCGTGTAACGTGCTACCATGTGAACCATCTCCATGGTAGGCGACATGGGTTGAGGTGGTGGTCCTCCCCCTAGAAAGCAATGCGCAACGCATATTCAGTGAAAAAAAGAAGGCTGGAGCGAATGTGAGCATCGAAATGGCTCTACACCAGCATTCCAGTGAAAATATTCACTCACTCACTCACTCACTCACTCACTCACTCACTCACTCACTCACTCACTCACTCACTCACTCACTCACTCACTCACTCACTCACTCACTCACTCACTCACTCACTCACTCACTCCCTCACTCACTTACTCACTCAACCTCACTAACTCACATGCACGCACGTGCCTGCACACGTACACACACCCCTGACTTAGTTATCACATCTGTCTTCTCTTTGAAACTATAGTACACAGTTGTTGAAATGTGAAAATAAAAGCGTCAATTTAAGGCTGCTGTGGGGTTATACAGCACTGCCAATAAGCGGTCAGTACTGGGCGTGGACAGATTATTTGCCAGAGTTCAGAGATCTTGCGAGGGGGTTACTTACCGGCATCAATTTCTCTCGCTTTCCGCGGAAACTTTCCTCGTTCCACTCCTGCTTCGTGTTGTTCTACCATTGTTCAGTGGTTCCGCGTCGCGTTTCGTGACACCAAGGACGGAGTTAAAATTTCGTAGCATCTTCTCGCCATTGCGCAGCTTTCGCTGCAACCGAAGATACGTCCTTCTTGCGCGATACTTTTCTTCGTCACACCTTTAGAACCAACACAAGAAGAGTCTTTTCACCTTCTGTGAACCTTGGTGCAACTGTTCTGCGCACATCTCGGGTCATTTTGCTTCGCACGCACGCCAGTACGAAAAAACGAACAAGGAAACCAACGAAACGCTGTCGACTACGGCGAGGCGGCTAGATTGCGAGCGCCAAGGTTGCCAGATTACACCCACTAATGTCTGAAACACGCGTTAAGCTTTGAATGTAGATGATTATGGATTGCTATTTGTTTAAGCAGACCATTGTGAACAATTACTGTTGGTAGTTTTTTTGTAAAAGCCACTGTTTATTGACCTTAAATTACATGTGAAAATAAGTAATTCTCGATTACTCTGTTTCCCAGGCGCGTCCGGCGCCTCCAGGCTAAAGTCGCTCCGCGTCTTGATGAAGCGAGTTCGCTCCAACGTCTACGAAACGCGAAGATCGTCTTAAACTCGTTCAAGCCGCCTGCTCTCTTGGAGCGGACTTCATGAAGTACGCTCGCTGCCTAAGTTTTAGATTGATCTATGAATTCGGGGGGAAGCTTAGCAATGGGCATTAAAAGCACACATAGATGCTGCAATGTAATTCCGTGCCGGTTTGTTTTGACGGTGCAGGCGTATCTCAATTTATTTAATATTTGGATGAGACTAATAAATTACTTCTTTTAGTATTACAGTTGAAAATTTTGCGCATATTTGAATTTTTCAAATCACCGCAGTGGTGCGTGTATTTATGTATTGTTTGCAGGTTTACCATATCCTGGTTTTCATGAGTTCTACTACGGTTGCTACTGGCATAGTTGAATCGGGTGAGTATTTAGTTAGTGAGCAAAATTTTTTCCATAACTACAGAACGTTGAATGTGCAGTTTTAATTTATTTATAGAGCACGTTTGTGTGTAGCTACATGTGCCACCAAAAGACTCATATTTATGTCACACGTGACGAAGGCAGGGAAATAAAGGCCTAAAAATGCATGGACAAATTGTACAAGAATAGTAGAGATGTGGTGTTAAAACCGACCAGGCTGGGCCGGTGCAAAGTGAATATTTCTCAGTTGTTTACTGACTATATTGCTTTGCACTACCCAAGTCCGCTTCATGAATTACATCGTTGGGGATAATGAAAGTAACCAAGATGCTGATGGAAACTACATGGTATTCTGACGGGCTCCAATTTTTGGCATACTAACACGCCTGACTGAAAATGAAGTGACGACGAACATGAGTAACCATGGGGTGTTGTCCGTGGGTTTTCTTCCCTCATGCTAGCCTTGCCAAGACGCGCACTCTGATGCATTTGAATGGAACCATCGCTTTGTAAGCCCTTTGGCAACAGAGCCATTACGAGGCTGTGAAAAACATGCTGCGTGGAAGGGTTTCCCGTCTCTTTGGACAACTGTGTTTGTAAAAGTAGGTAACCTTTCGCACAGAGGTGGTTACGCGTCTGTTTACTCCATCGCCACATTAGAACAGATGGAAATGATGACTCTAATCTCCAGTGGTCCACGCAATCTGCAAGAGTTGCAATTCCACACTGGAGGGGCCAGTTCTAACTTAGCGGTAGCTGTTCAAACAATTGAGCCTCCGTGCAATCTGCACGAAACACTTTGTGAGTCTAGGGCATATCTGCAAAAAAACTATGGCTAGAAAAGATTAACTAGGGCGAATCTCAGTTCAGGTGAAAGCTCGAAGAACGATATTTTTAGGAATTTCGCAACTAATTGTTCGTACATAATTTTAAAAACTGTTTTGTTGTCCAATCGTATGCCGGCGCGGTCGTAGTCTCGTCTCATCTTTCGTCGCCCTCACCATAGATTAGCAAGAGCCAAGGCCTTCTTCGCAAGAACCCCGACACCCAAATCAGCAGCAAGGTTTCAGCAGCCCATTTAATTTGTGTGCGGGGATTCTTATTACCAAGGAAAAACTATGTTTGCATTGCATCAAACAAAAAAGTCGCCATTACGGAAATGCCATCACCTTGTTGGGTGACTTCATGAAAGATCGAAAAAGGGTGGCTTGTCGACCTCTTAAATGGGCTTGTATCTTTTTATGTGACACAATAGTTATTCCAATGTATCGATTCACGAATATTTTATTCGAAGAAATTTTGTTTAACTGTAAAAAAGGTTGGAACGGGAGAAGGTGGATTCTCACTGATACCTGTCCATGCGCCTCGGCCACATTTAGTGACGCCTATCTTCGAGAATATGTATGAATGGATATTCATAAATTTTATGCCTAATTTATACTTGGTGTAAATTTCTCAAAAATTCTTGTTACCGAGAAAAACATATATTTTTAGCAATAAAATATAAAACTCGTTGCCGAGGCCAATTTTTTTCAGACTTCCCCGTTTAAACTACCAAAAGTACTTAGGTTACAACTATGAAATTCTACTAACATGTGCGCCTTACATTTCTGAACGTACGTAATAATACATTTGTCTAAAAAGCAGTTACATGCAATGAACACGCAAGCTTGCAGAAAAAACTGGAAAATGCGAAGTTCTGAGGCTAACATAAAAAACACATCTTTCTGAAATTCTCGCTACATGTAGGCCTTTACCCGTGCTTGTACTGTCATCAAAAACAAGTTAAATCATTTTCTCCTGGAGGGCGTACAGCGCCATAGGGATGCCCTGTCTGCCCGGCTCTTCACTACAGACTGTAGTTGAAGCGACTTCTCTCAGACTTCTATAAATTACATGTGTTTAATATAAAATACAAATGATCCTTTCACTGATACAGCAATAGTAAATAGATGAGAAAAATGACATTTTTAGCGTCCACAGTGCCACCACAAGAACCAATCTGCGCCCAACTTAGAATGTATGGATTCGGGAAAAACAGATAAAACTGCTAGATTCAGGCCCGTATTCAAAAAGCACTCGTTAAATACTCGTAAAACTATCACAATATGTTCACTGGTAAATTTACTTTATATAGTAGCTTCTTGCATTATATTCAAGATAGCGAAAATGCAGGGGTCCTTTCCTACAAGGGCGGCACCGCTGGAACGTACTCGGGAAACGCGCGCAGATGTCAACCAAATAGAGCGATGTTCTTCCAGTTCAGTTTTTACAACTTCCTCTACGTTTATTTAACGCTCACGCGTCTTCTTTTTATAATCTAGGGCCTTATTCTCGACTGCACAAATTCCCAGGCAGTTCGCCCTGTTTATTTGCGTAAGAAATACAAAAACAATTAGTGACGTTAGGCACATATAGCTATGACGACATGCAGTGTAATTTGACGCTTCACTCATAATGATCGCAACCAAAGGTATCAAATATTGCCCATAAAAGATATAAAAACATTTGGCACGTACAATAAAAATTAGGAAGGTAGCTGTGGCTGCCGAAAGAAAAACATTTCTGCAGGTCACAATTGGCGTCAACACCACAAGGCGTTCGAGTGACGTTGACCCAAAACAGATAGAAACGCGGATAATGAGCTAAAAACATCCCAGTTTTTTTCTTTCCATCGCTTTTAGTAACATAGTTAGGCTCTCTCCTCCTATGCAAGCTTTGCTGCGTTATCCCCCTCCCGGCCACCACCGCAGCCACGCCGTCGTATGCTGCAATGTCACATGTTTACGGCGGGATCGCCGAAAAAGACGGCCGCGACCATTGCTTGTATGACGCATAAAAGCAGCGAAGCGCCGCACCTGATAACCGCGGAGCGCACAGATGTCACCGATTCACTCATTCATCAAGCTCGACTTCAATAAGCGCTGTAATAAACAGAATAGTCAGTTTTCTTTGTTATGTGCCTCTTGAGTGTGATCATATGACCCAGTAGCTTACCAGGAGAAGTGTGGATAGATGCCATGCGTTAGGTTCTCTTTGTCATGGAGAGGCTTGTACTTTCGCCTTATGTTGAGGTTACGCAAAACAAATAATTTTTATTTTATTGACAAACATAAAAGAAACATAGTGCATGCCATTTTGTGTGCTCCGTGATCGCTGACTTGTACACAGCAGAAACTATTAATTTTTTCTTTAGAAATTATGCTTTAATCCGCGCATCTTGCGAACCTGCGCCTGCTGCAAATTTACGGACATTTTACGGCGCGGTCGGTGAAATTTGTTGCCATGTTTTGTTGCAAAAGCAGCTGCCATTTTGAAGCTCCTATGTAGTGATACATCACTTTTACGCAGGCTGAAGTTGCCAATGTGTGACGGGATCGTTCCCCCCAACTGTTTAAATTACGTAACGCCTTCTCAGCCAATCACAAAGAGGGCGTGTAATACAAGCATTATTATTGTTGAATGGCAAAGGCAGGCCTACGTTATATTGCCCTGTGCATTTAGTTTAATTTTTCATTCCCGGCCAAGAATTATGCGTTTTCAGTAAAGAGAAATAGGTAAAAGTTGAGAACTATTGTCAGTAAACGTCATGAAACATCAAAAGGACGAAACCATACACAACCACTTTGTCAACCAGAAGCAGGTGACCAAAATTTAAACACAATCAGAAAAGGCTTCTGGCGAATTCCCCAGTTTCCTGGGAAATTGTGCAGTCGAAAAAAGAGCCCCTAATTTGCCTTACCGTGATAATTCCTATGGCCAACACATGTTAACTCTGCATACCACATTTCTAAATGCGCTGTGTTCACTCTATAAAACCAACAGTTTCACACTATGAGAAGTTGCACATTTCGCTTTAAAGTTGAAGCAAAACCATCTTTCTAATGCACTGGAAAAAGCATGCGTAATATTTTTTCAACCTGGATTAGTGAAATATTAGTGACTGTCCCTCCATATCCTCATGCCCAGTGTGAATCCAGGGTCACGTTAGATTCACGACCATCGAAGTTCCATGCTCAAAAATGACTTTGCATATACCTTTGTCACACGACGTTTCGTACACCAATCATACTGGCACGTCAACAGGAGGCTGCGATAGCCCATAATCACTCCGAATCAATATGAACAAGTTCACGAGACCTAACTTTGCAGAGATGGCAAATGCTCCCGCGGTCTTTACTATACAGTGTCGATCATTTCACCCTAAGTCCTTTTAGTGTGGGGTCAGGCATAATGCGTGTGTCCTAATCGGTTTTTCTTCTGTATATAGAACTCAATGAAGAAGCATACCTCTTAATGTGCCGTTGCTCCAAGACACAATGCCTGTTAATGTGGTGGTTTTCATTTGGTCTACAAAAATAATAGGTGCATAAGGGGCACAGGGTAATTAGCTCAAACAGAAATAGAAGGATGAATAGGCCGTAGTTGCGCACGCGCTGGCCCAACTGCATTTGGCAAATTTGTTTATGTACTTGCGGATCGACGTAAGTGGGCACAAAGAAAGCGCACAATGCATTGGTACACGACTGGGGTGCCGAACTCTGGAGAAACCAATTATCACAGTATTGAAACCACTTGCTCGCGCCAATGCAAAAGGCCTCTTGGGGGTTTGACCACGAAGGCGGTGTACTCCGTATGCGTTTCATTGCGGGTTTGTAATGGTTTGGCACGTAACGAACTGCCGGTTGAAAATGATTCAGGTGAAAGTAATGCCTAAGGGTTGCACAAGCAAGCCAATTTTGTAGAGGGAGCATTGCAGTTAGGACTGGAAATTGGGTTGCTCGTCGTCGCCGGCATTGTGCCACTCAGTGCCTTGCTTTTTCGCGCACGTAGTTGAACGTGCGAGTAAGGTATCCTTTACGACCACTTGAGGTTGCTTCAAAGTTCTGGAGAAATATGGCACTCTTTAGAACATCCCCTTGGAATTCGTATTATAACCACAACCGCCTTTTGTTTTGATATTTTCAGAACTTGAAGCCGTCGCACCGGAAATTGATATTAGCAAAACGCTGTCATATAAAACATCCAGGCACACTAAACAAACCTGCACTTTCGCTTTCCCAAGTTTCTTCATAGAAATCCTCCATGTAGCGAGCCACCTCTACGGAATGTTTTGTACTCGTAGATTTTCCGATAAGCTACGGCTTTCACATAGTAAACGACTGAATTGGTGTTGCAACATGGGGCTGGCATTCTCATCTAGTTAAACAACACCGGTTACCGTTGGGATTCTTCCGTGTGAGATTTGTACGTGCTAACCTAAAAGCGATCCACCATAGACCCCCTTAAAACGAAGATATTACACCAACTTCGCTGACTTACGGAGCTAAAGCTGATAACAGCAAAGCCGCAGGCGTTTCCAAATGGCAATGTTCCACTGCTCGCACCTTTAAATGGAAGATTTTGTTACTTTTGAACTTAGAACACTGTTACGACTGGGCGCTCTCAAGCAGCATTGCATAGTAATTAGAACAGCAGTGCAGGTATTCCTTACTTATTACCGTAACGCCTTGAATATGCCCAATGTGTTTTTTTTGTCTAACAATTTTGACAAGCTCAAGCATTTCCAGCAGTTTCAATAGCTTAGAAAAGCTTTGGCAAATGAACCTCTCGTTCAACCGCTCCAGAACTCTTGTAACTTGCTCAGCGTGTATGTGGCGCTCGGTCTTTGATCTAGTTCGGCCAGGTTAAAGGTGCTATACTGACAAAATACAAGTTTGTTTTATTCAAAATATTTGTTTTCATTGGCCCCAGCGCTTTATTGGCACCACTAATGCTTTATTCACCGACAAATTGATCAATTGAGGGGAATACATTGATTATCCCGCCACATTGTGTTTTACTGATGTGTGCAATGACACATGTGCTGGAGTGCCGTGTTTACCGTTAGTCAAATGCGCCACCATACATCGGCGGGCCGTTTTTTGCCTTTGCATTGTTTTTGACCGCATTTGTGCCTGACTTGTATTCGTTAAGGCAGAAAATGATCGTTTCAGTGAGCATAGTGTCGGCTCCACAAACATGTTCACGTAATACAGCGTCGCTTACGCCAATCAACCAGTGTCGTCTGAGACAACCCCAAAACGCACCGAGATGTGCAGCTACAATAGAATAGTGCGCATAGTTCCTACAGCCGTACGCATCGGTATTTTTAGGATTACCTGTACGGAACTTCCACTGTTTACCCCACCATTCTTACTGCTATAAAAATATTGTGCCCTAAGCGCAAAGAGCTCGTTCGGCAAGCTTATAAGCCCTGATAATTTACATTTGGTTTTGCCGGCCTGAGCCATTCGCAGGGCTGGCACATATCACATCATAGGTTCGGTTCCGGAAAATGAGCTAGTGGGTCATGTAGCCATTCTTCTTTTTGCCTAATTATGTAGCTTATTTGAGCGAAGCTTGCCTTGAAAGTGCTGTCAGTATGGTTCAAACGAGGCAAGTATTCGAACGAAGCAACGTTGTGTTTTGTCTGCATGGCCCCGATAAGCACCCTCAATGGCCGCACCCGAGTTCCCAGTGTTTATCGAATAAAACATCTTCCAAGAACTGCTTCCTGTTCAAACGCCAGTTGGTAGACAGCATTCGTGTACCTCCTCCTGGATGACGCATTAAGCCTTTAATACCCGATGGGTTGGTGTAATTCCCCACAGGAGTAATTCCCCACACCTTTTAAACATCTGAGTACCTAACTGGTGATATTATGAATGTTGATGCTGGGTATTGGGTGTTGCTTCGAAACACTGGTTCACTTGGGAAGTTACTTTACTTCTGATCACCCCTTCAACAGGTACAATGGAAATGATTTTGCAAAAACCGCATTGTTGGATTAAATGATACAGCCATAAGTATTTTCCTTACGTCATGCGTGCTGGTGACAATTATTAGGTTAGTACAGTGGAGTGGCGAATCATTAGAACCCCTTTTCTGGGCTTTTACAAGAGAACACACGATGGCATTGGTAACCTTTCACACCAGGCACTAAGGTCACACAACGTCAGGGTATTGCAGCTTATGCAAGAGCACACGCCTTTATAGGCAACCACTGCAGAGTTAAACATGCACAGAATGCTCGAAGGAACAGCGACTTCTCCCTTGAAAATAAAGCTAATATAACAGACCTTCTCAGTTAGCTGCAATTTATATTTATGGTAAGGACACGCAGTTCACTCTGTTAGAAAAAAACAGAAGTCACAACAACAACTTAAGCAGTATATTAAATGAAGTGGAAATGCTGTAGATTTTCCGAATAGTTGGAGCGATTTGTTTGATGATACCACTGCTCGAATATGTGCTGTCTAGGTATGAACTGCGAGCAAGAAAATAAATACTTCCGCCTTTAAAATATTCAATAGAATAATAATACTGACACTGGTGAGTCAGAATAATTCGTACACAATCAGTTATATAATTTGACTTTCATATACTACATTCGAATTCTCCACTACAGTCAACCCACCTGGCACAAGCTGTACATTACATTGTGAGAACTATCAAGGAATCACATATATGAATAATATTACTAATGGTTTGGCTGGTTTCTTTAGTAACTGTGACCACAGGTATCACAGTTATTTTATAAAGGCAGCTGGACTGATCATTGCCGCCTACCAGCTCGTCATTATATCATGCGGGAGACCACAATATTTCATCACCCAGTCTCACGTGGTCATTATTATAGATTTGACAATTTGTCTGGACAATTTGCCCCCTTTCATTTCTTTCAAAGCCTTCCTTACTTCTTCGTTCGTTACTGGTGGGATGTCTATCTCCTGTGAACTACTGTCTCGTTCGGCATTATCCTGTATGTCCTGGCTACTGTACAGATCCCTATAGAACTCCTCGGCCACTGTGACTATTTTATCCCTATTTGTGATGACATTGCCTTGCTTATCCTTAAGTGCATACATCTGATTTTTCCCCACGCCAAGACGTCTCTTCACTGCTTTCAGGATACCTCCGTTCTTTACAGCGTATTCAATCCTCTCCATATTATACTTCCGTATGTCAGCTGTCTTACGCCTATTGATTAGCTTGGAGAGCTCCGCTAGTTCTATTCTGTCAGCTGCGGTGGAGATTCTCATGGTTTGCCGTTTCGTGATTAGATCTTTCGTCTCCTGTGAAAGTTTAGCAGTATCCTGTCTAGCTATAGTGCCCCCGACTTCTACTGCACACTCCGTAATAATGCGTGTAAGGTTGTCGCTGGCTTCCTGCGTCGTAAACTCGGCTTCCTCGTTAAGAGCGAAATATCGGTTCTGCAGCGCGATCCTGAATTCTTCTACTTTACGTCTTACTGTTAGCTCATTTATCGGCTTTTTTCGTACTAGCTTGTTGCGGTCCCTCCTCAAATCTAGCCTAATTCGGGATCTTACCATACGGTGGTCACTACACCTTACCCTTCCTAGCACTTCCACATCCTGCACGACGCCAGGGTTATCGCATAATATGAAGTCTATTTCATTTTTGTGCTCCACATTCGGGCTCCTCCAGGTCCACTTCCGACTCTCCCGTTTACAGAAGAAGGTATTCATTATGCGTAGGTTATTCCGTTCTGCAAACTCAACTAGTAGGTCCCCCCTGCTATTTCTACAGCCCAGACCATAGTTCCCAACTGCCTTGTCTCCAGCCTGATTCTTGCCTACTTTAGCATTGAAGTCCCCCATAACTACGGTATACTGTTTTTACTTTAGCCATTGCCGATTCCACATCTTCATAGAAGCGTTCCACTATTTGGTCGTCGTGGCTGGATATGGGCGCGTAGCCCTGCACCACCTTGAGCTTGCACCTCTTATTTAGCCTAATTACAAGACCTGCTGCCCTTTCGTTAATGCTATAGTATTCGTCTATGTTGCCAGCTATGCTTTTATTGACTAGAAATCCCACTCCCAGTTCTCTTCTGTCCTCTAGTCCACGGTAACATAGGACGTGTCCATTTTTCAGCACCGTAAAGGCTTCACCTGCCCTCCTAACCTCGCTAAGCCCTATTACATCCCATTTAATGCCCTTTAATTCCTCGAACAACACCTCGAGACTTGCTTCGCTAGATAAGGTTCGCGCGTTAAACGTTGCCAGGTTCAGATTCCATTGGCGGCCTGTCCGGATCCAGTGATTCTTAGCACCCTCTGCTGCGTCACAGGTCTGACCGCCGCCGTGGTCAGTTGCTTCGCAGCCGCTGGGGACTGAGGGCCGAGGATTAGTTGGCGTATTCATGGGAGGTTGTGGCCATTACTACACCAGGGTGGCCAATCCTGCTCTGGTGAGGGAGTGCATTACCGGCAATGGTCGCCGGGGTCAGGCCGCACCCCAAGCCCCTTTGTGCAATTCCATCAATACGCGGATTTTTTTTTTTTAATCCGGTGGGAATTGTCCAGCACCGGGATTCGAACCACGGTCCTTCTGCACGCGAGACGGGTGTTCTACCTCTACGCCATCGCTGCACACTCCTAGGTGTGCCACCGCAAGTATTTTGCAAGGCACGAGTTCGAATCCCCGCGGGCACGTGCTTTTTTTTTTGTAAGTTAACTTTTTCGTTTTCAGCCGATGTTTTCTATATTGAGTTCACCTTTTTTGGGCCGCAACGTTCATGGCTCCACGAACTAGTTCACAAAACGCTCGCAGGCTGGCACTGGCGCGCTAGCGAGTTCTCGTTGGCGTGCTGTTGCCGTAAGCACGGACTGCTTGCAGGCAGTGGGTACAGGCCAGAATGAACAAAGCCTTGGCCTGGTGCGAACACGCTTTTTACGACACAGGCATGAGGGAGGCAAGCTCCAAATATGTGGGAAAAGCGCATGACATTTGGGCGTCTGCGGGTACGCGGAGGGCGTTCATGCACTGCGTAGGTTTCGGCTAGTGAATGCTACGATTCCAATCCGTCCTAGGAGGCTTATCTTTATGCATTTTTACAGCTGACAACATGGCAGAAGCGCGGTACGATGATTACTTAGTTATTGAGAATGCCCATCCAACAACGCCAACGGTTGTGTTTTACAGAACCGAAACCGAAACCGAAACTTGTTTGGTTGCTCACCTTGGGCATCGTCCAATCACGGTGCCCGCTCCTCCTAACGTCACAGCTTTAGTTGGTGCGGCCGCCGCAAACCGCGCATGGTAGTTTTTCTTCTTTCTCGCTTTATAAATATTTACCGATTTGTCAACTGAATAAACGAAGAAAAGTGTGCTAATTTGAGCCAGTCTACGCAGTGCAAGCAAAAACGGGAGCTTGACAAATTTACTTCAGTGTCCCTTTAAATTTGTAGATAATAGGCAGGTTTTTTTAAATATTCAAAGCACAGACGACTGTGACAATTTTCAGGGGGATATTTGTAGCATTTTTTAGCATCTCGCAGTGGTGCACAAAAAACTGTTGTCGCTAAACGCAACTAAAGCGACAATAATTACTCTGTCAAGGTAGAAGGCACCCTTTAGGTTTTCATGATGATGATGGTTGGGATTTTTATGTCACAAGGCCGATTAAGGGCAAAGAGCGCCAATGAAAAGTTCTGTTATCAGGAAGAAGTGATAGTAAACGTAAAACATCTAGCCAAAAGTATATTTGAAATGACATAAAAGACAATCTAGATGACTGTTGTAAAGGGCCAGGTTGTATCCATGCATGCTAAGTGTTTAGGTGTAAAAACTAGAAATCTCTCAGAAACTTAAAAGTACGCTTGTGCGTAATTATGGGGTCGTACCCTAAAAAGTGCGATGGGTGTAGCGTAATGTGTTGTCTGTATAGTTGCGCGAAGGGTGAGTGTCGTGTTGTTTTAGTCCCTTGCATTTTATGAGGATGGGGATCACGAATAGGGCCTCCCCACACGCCTGCAAAGAGGTCTTGGAGATCCAGTGAACAGGTGCGAGTGCAATTCGTGTGTGTGCCGTATTCGTAATCTAGGCAAAGCGACTTCTGTGTATATATTGCGTGTGTCGGTGGTGTATGGTCCCAAGTGCGTTTAGGTTTCCATTCGACTTTGGCAGCAAATCAATTTTTCGTGTAACATTACCAGGTAATTAGGTGTCCGCATTCTTAGTCACCTTAATTTCAAATCGCAAATTTCGCCCCTTCGTAACCCATGTTTAAACTTCTGGGGGACATTTCGTGCCTCCAATGCAGTTTCAAATTATTCGATAACATGAACCGCCTCTTTTGTTCGTAGATAAGATTACGTTTATGGTTTGGTTCCGTCGCATGGAACCAGCTTCTAAAAACATATTTGGATTTAATCGGATGAGATAAAAAATGCATGTTTGCAATTATCTGGAAACGGTATTTCGAGCGAAATGTTTATTATGAATGCATCTATCGGATAAATACAATATGCATTAACGACCTAGACAAGCGCAGATGTTGTCAGGACGTCATGTTTTTGTATAACGTTCTAAGTATTCATCTTTACGCTCCTGACTGATGCTCAGTGATACAATAAATTGCCGAGACTTTATTATTGCGGGCGCAATCTCCGACCAGCTAACGAGGCTGTTTCTTGTTATGGGTATGCGCCCACGGGTGATCAGAGGAGGAAGAAGTAGTCCGAGCTCGCTCGTTCCAGCTGTGGCATCGCCAGTGCTTGCCGGCTCAAGTTCGCCATTTTAATAAACGTCTTTTACTCTCCTTACTGGAGTTCATCGCTACATAAGTGGTGGTGGAGCTGGGTACATGATACCCCATCCGTCAAGGACGCACAGTTCAGGGTCGCCAATTTTAGTCGAGGTTTCCCCCGTCTACGGGCGAACCAGCCGTCGTCTACTCAGACTTCAAGCGGAGTGCGGCCCTTTACCTGCTCGTACGACCAGGATGACAGGACGGGACGCTAGGGCTGTGAACATTAATCCCACGGGTCTTTTCACCGAAAGTCTTTTACCGAGCGCCTTATGAAGACGCGGAAGATTGGCTTGACCACTTCGAACGCGTGGCAACGTTTAACGGCTGGGACCACAAATTTAAGCGGCGAAATGTGTACTTTTCACTGGAAGAAGACGCGCGAACCTGGTACGAAAATAATGAATCCACGATGCCGTCTTGGGAGGAGTTCCGCCAACGGTTACTAGCGACCTACCCAAACAGTGATCGCAAGGAGAAGGCTGAGGCTGCCCTTCAAGCCCGCAACCAGCGCCCGAACGAGAGCGTCGCCATGTACGCCGAACACATGACTCGTCTTTTTAGGCGCGCTGACCCCTCAATGACCGAAGACACAAAGGTCCGACATCTCATGCGCGGCGTCAAACAAGACATCTTTGCCGGGCTAATGCGGAGTCCCCCGAGAACGGTTGCCGAATTCGTCCACGAGGCTACAACAATTGAAAGGGTGCTCGACCAACGGGCTCGCCACTACAATCGTAATGAGCCAGTCCCGTCCAATGTATCCGAGATGGACAGCCTCGGTCTCCGAGAGCTCGTGAGACAGATTGTTCGGGAAGAGCTTCAAAGGCTACAGCGGGGACAGGTGCCACCGGCTCCGCTGTCCATAGCAGAACTAGTTAGGGAGGAGGTGAGGCAGGCTGTGCGGGTAGCAGAACCAGTTGACGTGCTTCGGGAGGATGAACCCCGCTCCTCATATGCAGCAGCCTTGCGCTAGCCCATATATGGCGCTCCACCTGTTGTTGCCTCGTTCGCACCACAACGTACCCTGAAGCTGTCACCACGTGCACCCTACGCGAGGGAAATGGGCCGCCGGAAGAGCGGCCTTTGGCACACCCCTGACAGCACACCTCTCTGCTTCCACTGCGGGGAAGCAGGGCATATTGCCGTGAACCATATACGGGTTTGTTTATTTATTGTTTGTTTTTATGCCCGACCGCGCCCTGATCTGTTATCTGTGTCCCATGTGAAGCGCGTGTTCCATTCTTTATTTTTATACCGCACAGGCTATCTCATTCAGATAAGCAGAGTGTTTCGCCCTAACGCAGCTAGCCCAGAATAATCTTATTTGATCTACAATGTTCTGGACAAGGTAAATATAAATGGTAGCGAAGCTTCGGGCGAAAAGCGGTTCAGAACCTATAGCCAGCGACATCAGCATGGGGGCTTCTGGGAGTGGCGATTGAAGCGCGCCTAGGTGAGGAGGGAACAAACACTAGTAACAAAAAACCAAGTTTTGCTCAACAATAACACAGCAGTGATATTTTACGATCGATATTTATTTCTGAATCACATTTAGTTTTTCACAGTGTGCAAATAATTATGAAAATGTTGTTCATTCTCAAAAACGTTTTTTGTATCGCCCTCTGAATAATGACACATGTCATTTCTCTGTGATGCAGACCTTGTAAGGCTCGGGAAGGCTCTCCTAAAGTTCGTCTGCTAGGAAACGCCCCTCGCGTGTTTTGGTGGTGCGCACTTACATTCGTTTTTCCTTGTTAATTTGGTGTGCACTTAATTTTTGCTGTGCGTGGAGTTGCGAGGTGCGTTGTATCGTCGGTGAACACATTTAGTACCGTGCCCGGCGGGCACGCTGAACTACGGAACGATGCTGCCAACGGTTAGAGCGCAGCGCTTTCCTCGGTACCTACGGAAACGATGTGCTGTACAAGGTTGCAGCAGCTGCCGTACGCCTAGCGTTTTACTGCACCATTTTCCTCTCATTTCTACAGGTAACGCGAAACTATAGTACGGTTAATACGTGCACGGGGGTTGTGTAAAGAGACGTGGTGGTGCTTCGAAAAAAAATGGGTCTACAGCTTTGGTATATCAGGCTGGCTCAGAGCAAGTGGTGTCAATTACTCTAGGACTTTGCAGCGTAGTACCACTCGAATATAAACGAGTCGCTCTAATTGTGGATATCAGTGCCTCCTCTATTGCATTACAACGCTTGTAGTGATCGTTCCTTCCGGCACTTGTATGCGCAATCATTATTTCTATAGCAGTACTGTGTTGTGCTGCTCCGTGCTGCGCTGCTGCCAGATCTTTCCTGCTATGTGGTTTTACATACTGCCGTCGCTTTCTTTTGCATTGATCCATTTCTCCTCTTTTTACTTATCTGTTGTGTCACTTCCCTAACAATGCAACCAGGAAATTGCAGGCGTTAATGCTGAGTGAACTTACTGCAGAAACCCATGTCTACTTGATAAGACTCCAGGACAGCTGCGCTGTGCTCGCTGCAATTTCGTGAATCGGCATTCCCGCGGCCCGGTTTTCTGCGTCAATATGCTGTGCCCAGTTCTTTTCTCTTGTTTCGAAGTATTTCTGCTTTTGATGTCTCCATTGCTCATAATGCTATGTGTTACGGGTAAAGTTAATTTTTCGGCGCGTAAGGAAAATGATAATGCATTTAGTGCCCACGAACATTTTGTACTTATTGTATACGTGCTGATTTTGTGCACTGTGGTAAAGTTGTTTTATGTTTATCCTGGAATATAATTCAAATGTCTTGATGATAGCATGACTATGCGTTAGTTCTTCTCTTAGAACAGAAGTACACAAACTTAGAAAGCAATATATAACCTTGATCTATACTTAAGGCACGCATGGAAACTGCGTATGTGCGACGCAATTAAACCCAGCAGTGGCGTTGTTAGAAATTTTTATCGGGGTAAGGAGTGGGCACGTTTTTAATACGAAAGGGGGGCCGGGGAGAGTGGTCAAGTGTCATTTTGCGCTTTGTATCCCAAGGCAGAAAAAAAAATTCCGGTCGGGGGGGGGGGGGGCGGAGGAGGGCACATGCCCGGTTCGGGCTTACCACCCACTGCACTCAAAATAAACAACTGATTACTTTTATACAGCAGTGGAAGGCATGAATACAGAATAAAGGTTAAGAGAAAACGCAAGATGTTTTTATAAACAGCGAGGCGAATCATACGTAAGTATGCTTAAGTACGTTTCTCTACCCGCCGCGGTGGCTCAGTGGCTAAGGCGTTGCGCTGCTGAGCACGAGGTCGCGGGTTCGATTCCCGGCCGCGGCGGCCGCTTTTCTGATGGAGGCGAAAAGCAAAAACGCCCGTGTGTACGAGATTTCGGCGCACGATAAAGATCCCCAGGTGGTCAAAATTAATCCGGAGCCCTCCACTACGGCGCGCCTCATCGCCTGCGTTGCGTCGGCGCGTTAAACCCTACAGTCAATCAATCAAGTACGTTTCTCTAGTCGCGAGTCTGTACTACTTAAGCTGGCGTTCACTTGAAGCACACACGCCTAGGGCTCGCCAACTTGCGTCAGATGGCAATGACTTGAGCCCTCAGCGATCAGAGGCCTGCTGAAGCTATTTTAAACCCAAATCTTCGCGCTAATGCCACCAAAAAGACGTCACCTTCTGACCGGATCTTGTGTCCCACCCTGTTTATTTTTTGTTCCGCCGGAAGTGTTCCCTCCTCACACAGAAGGCGCTAAGCCCCATGAGAAGCTTAAGAGCGGCCATTTTCTGAACGTATAGGCTTCTGTGGAAGCTTCGCTACCAGTTACATTTACCTTGTTCTGAATGTGAATCGACGGCTCCAGAAACTCTCGTGCCGAAAGATAAAAGCCTGCACAGCAGACGCCGCGGCATTCGGTTCTGCGACGCTGGCCGACGCAAGTCAGTTTGTTGACAGCTGCTTCGCCCCCTCTGTATTCTTGTTGTAAACGCGTGCTTGTTGTGGGAAACGCGCACGCAACACCCCAACGAAGGGGTTGTGATCTTCGTTGAGGAGATGAAGCAACTATTTCGCTGTGCGGACCCCGATATGACGGAAGAAGAGAAGCTGCGTTTCTAATGCGCGGTGTAAAGGAGGAACTGTTTGCTGGACTTGTCCGAAACCCGCCCAAAACTGTCGCCGAATTCGTGACCGAAGCCACTACAATTCAGAAGGCTTTCGAAATGCGTGCTAAGCAGTACGAGAGAAACTTTGTTGGCGCAGCTAATGCGAACCACATCGACAACATGCGGATTCCGGCTGAAAGCCTACGCGAGATCATCCGCGCAGTAGTGAGAGAGGAGCTGCGGAAATTTCTCCCCACGCCGCCACAGCACCAAGTGGCAACCCTTGGCGACGTGATTAGAGAAGTGCAACAAGCGTTGGGAACTTCTACGACATCCGAAGTACCCCGAGAGCCACAAGCTATGAAATACACCGCGGCTGTTCGTCAGCCCCGCCCTGCTCCAACACGCCGCCAAGAGGCCCCGCCGTGCCGCTTACAGTCACCCGCCCGACCCCGGTAGCCCGAAACCAGACGCCGAGGAAGACGGACGTATGGTGAACTCCCGATAATCGTCCTCTGTGCTACCACTGCGGAGAGGCCGATCATATCTACCGTCGCTGCCCATGCAAGAGACTCGGACTGCGTGGTTTCTCCGTCGACGCACCGCGCCCCCAACCCGGTCAGCGCCCATCTCACATTGAAGAATACCTCTGCAACACCAGCCGTGGACCAGCCCGTTTCAACCGTTCACCGTCGCCCTACCCATACCAATCGCCGAACCGCCGTAGCAACGCTGAGTTCGGCCGTGGAAGGTCCCCCAGCCCACGCGGGGGAAACTAAAAGCAGCAACTTCTGGAGGTGAAGTTGCTCTACGGCGAAAAACCGGAAACCCTCCAACGACGCAAGGAAGCGCCGAAGATAGTGCTTCATGACATTGCCTCATCCCTACGACCCGACCTAACCCTGGCGAGACTCCTGAACACGACGACAGCTATACGGCGCGACGCGTACCCGGCCTGACCGAGACGTCCGCTGGGAAGACGACAACGACGACGCACAGTGCCCGACCGTCAACACGCACAAGCCGAGATGCGACGCCCCGACGCACCCGTAACTCGAGGAAGGCGGCATCCGACGTCAAGGTGTCCATCGACGGCTTTGATGTAGTCGCCCTCGTAGACACGGGAGCCGACTACTCCGTAATGAGCGGACCATTTGTGTCTAAGCTGAAGAAATTTATGACCAGATGGGACGGTCCGCACATACGCACAGCAGGAGGCCACCTCGTGACGCCAAGTGGAACGTGCACATCGCGCTTCACCATAGATGGCACGACGTACCCTGCAGTGTTCGTCGTTTTGCCCAACTGCTCCCGGGACGTATTTCTCGGAATGGACTTTTTGACAGACAACGGCGCAATCATTGGTCTGCAGACCAAGTCGATAACGTTTTCCTCCGATCACTCTATGACGCCGAACTGAACCCCGAACACCGTGCAGCTGTAAGGATCGCCGATGATCATGTCACCCTGCCACCCCGCGCAAGCTTGATGATCACCGTCTACTGTGAAGGTGCTGCTCCTGATGCCGACGCTATCGTGGAGAGTGACGAAAGGTTGCTTCTCGACCGCGGTGTGTCTGTCGCAAGAGGCATTGTGCGGTTTAAGCAACGCCAATCCCACGTTTTGGTCACCAATTTCACCGAGGAGAACCAGCATTTAAACAAGGGCGCTGCAATTGCATTCCTCGAAGAAACGCAACAAGCAAGTGACGTGATTGCAGTCGCCGATTTTGAACACGCACCCGAAGATACCTTCAAGTTTCCGCATACCTTCGACGTGAATCCGGCGCTACCGCAAGAACAATGGAACAAACTATTGGCTTTGCTGCGTCGCTACAGCGAGTGTTTTTCTTCGAACTCGAAACTACGTCAGACACCTCTAGCGAAGCACCGAATAATAACCGAAGATGGAGCCCGACCTACGCGACAGTCACTGTACCGCGTCTCTTCTCACGAGCGGGAAGCCATCCGGAGTCAAGTCGACGACATGCTCAGCGACGACATAATACGGCCATCGAAAAGTCCGTGGGCTGCGACGGTCGTACTCCTGAAGAAAAACGACGGCACTTTAAGGTTCTGCGTTACTACGGGAGACTGAACAAAATCACGAAAGAGGACGTGTACCCCCTACCACGAATCGACGACGCCCTCGACCACCTCTGCCATGCGAAGTACTTCTCATCGATGGATCTGAAGACCGGATACTGGCAAATTTAAGTGGACGAGAGAGACCGAGAGAAGACTGCATTTATAACCCCAGACGGTCTGTACGAGTTCAAGGTGATGCCGTTTGGGATGAGCACGGCGCAAGCAACGTTTCAAAGAGTCATGGACACTGTGCTAGCTGGCCCGAAGTGGCACACCTGCCTCGTCACCTCGACGATGTTGTGGTGTTCGCCCTGACTTTCGATGAACACCTTGCAAGGTTGGAGTCTGTACTCGAGGCAACTCGCTCGTCGGGGTTAGAGCTGAAGCTCGAAAAGTGCCGCTTCGCTTACGAGGAACTCAAGTTTTTGGGACATGTCGTCAACGCCGCGGGAGTCCTGCCTGACCCAGCGAAAACATCAGCCATAGCGATCTTCCCTAGACCGAAAGACAAAAAGAGCGTGCGAAGATTTCTTGTACTGTGCGCATACTACCGGTGCTTCGTCGCAAGCTTCGCACGCATCGCAGAGCCACTCACGCGCCTGACAAATGATAGCATCCCTTTCGCCTGGGAAAACGCTCAAGAAAAAGCCTTCTGCGAGCTGAAACAACGCCTGCAAAACCCGCCCGTGCTCGCTCATTTCGACGAAAACGCCGAAACGGAAATGCACATGGACGCCAGCGATATAGGTTTGGGTGTCGTCCTAGTGCAAAAGCAAAGCGGGTGCGAAAAGATAATCGCCTATGCAAGCCGTGGTCTGTCGAAGGATGAGAAAAACTATTCTGCCTCCGAAAAAGACTGCCTGGCAAACATATGGGCCATTTCAAGATTTCGCCCTTACGTGTATGGTAGACCGTTCCAGGTTTTGACAGACCACCATGCGCTGTGTTGGCTCGCCAATTTGAAGGACCCCTCTGGCCGTCTTCGGTGGTGGAGTTTGCACCTGCAAGAGTTCGACGTTACAATCGTCTACAAATCCGACAGGAAACACTCCGACGCCGACTCTGTCGACCCACCACCACAAGACTCCGATGAAGACAGCACGTTCCTCGGGGTTGTTACGGAGAGCGACCCAGCCGCCCAGCAGCATGCCGACCCCGACTTGCGCGTAATGATCGACTACCTCGAAGGACGAAACGTCGCCGTGCCTAGAGCGTTCAAGCGGAACTTACCAGCATTCAGCCTCAAAAACTCCGTCCTCGTTAAGAAGAATTTAAGCCCCGGAATGGGAACGAATTATCTACTTGTCGACCCCGCAGACCTTCGTGACGAAATTTTGGAAGCGTCCCACGACGACCCGTCTTCCGGACATCTCGGCACCGCTCGCACTATTGCAAAAATTAAGGCGAAGTACTCCTAGCCGCGCCTTACATACGACGTCACCCGCTACGTTCGGAGTTGCCGTGACTGCCAACGACGAAAAACGCTACCGACAAGACCCGCCGGATTTCTGCAATTGATCGCCGTCCCGTCGAGGCCCTTTCAACCGATTGGAATGGACCTTCTAGGCCCGTTCCCTATGTCACGATCAGAGAACAAGTGGATTGTCGTAGCGACAGACGACATGACGCGCTACGCAGAGACCGCCGCTCTTCCGAGCGGGACTGCACAAGAAGTCGCCAAGTTCTTTATAAACCAAGTTGTGCTGCGACATGGAGCCTCGGAAGTCCTAATCACGGTTCGCGGAACGGCCTTTACCGCGGAGCTGATGCAAGGAATATTGCGCTACAGCAACACGGATCACCAAAGAACGACGGCGTACCACCCCCAAATGAACGGACTACCGGAACGTCTGAACAAGACGATTGCGGATATGCTGTCTATGTACGTCGACGTTGAACATAAGACGTGGGACGAAGTCCTCCGGTATGTCACGTTTGCGTACAATAGAGCGACGCAGAAAACTACGCAGATGACACCGTTCGAACTTGTCTACGGAAGACGGCCGACTACGATGCTCGACGCCATGCTTCCGCACGTAGAAGACGACGACATCAACGCCGACGTCCAAGGATACCTTCAGCGTGCGGAGGAGGCCCGCCAGCTCGCTCGAGTTGGTATAACGGACCAGCAGCTGGTGGATGCCGGCCGCTACAACTTCCGACGCCGAGACGCCGAGTACCAACCAGGGAATCGTGTTTGGGTTTGGACTCCCCTTCGACGACGCGGACTCAGTGAAAAGCTTCTGCGATTCGGACCCTACCGGATTCTACGACGTGTTGGCCAATTAACCTACGAAGTGATCCCCAGTGGTGATTCCGGCACATCACGACGACGCACGCGACCCGAAGTCGTCCACGTGGTTCGCCTCAAACTGTACTTCGTAAGATGACGAACTTTTTTGTTGTTGTTTTGTTGTTGCTATTTCTTGGGACTGTCGTTTTATTTTAGCATCTGGTCGATGCACTCTTAGAGGGGGGGTAATGCCACGAACCATATACGGGTTTTCTTTTATTGTTTGTTTTTATTTCCCGACCACGCCCTGATCTGTAATCTGTGTCCCATGCAAAGCGCGTGTTCCATTCTTTATTTTTATGCCGCACGGGCTATCTCATTCAGATAAGCAGAGTGTTTCGCCCTAACGCCGCTAGCACAGAATAATCTTCTGTGATCTACAATGTTCTGGATGTGAATCGATGGTTCCAGAAAGTTTATTGGAGTGAACTTGTGCTCCCCTAACAACTCAAAAGAATACAGAGGCGGCGAAGCGGCGGTCAACAAAGTGACTTGCGTCGGCGAGCGTCGCAGAATCGAATACCGCGGCGTCTGCTGTGCAGGCTTTTATCTTCAAGACAAGTCTTTTATCTTCAAGGCTTTTATCTTCTCCTTCAAGACAACTGCGTCGTCCTAGGCTTCGTGACAATATCTACCGGACCTGCCCCTATATCCGAGCTTTTCTGCGTGGATTCCCGCCGAACGCACCACGGCCGCAAAGTGGACAGAGGCCCCCAGAGATCGCGGACTACATCGCCGGAGGCCGTACCGTTTTTTCGCCGCAACGCCCCAAGTCTAGGTCCCCGTCCCCGATGCGACGCAGGTCTTCTAGCCCACGGTTCGCCTCAGACCCTGCCAGTCGTTCCTCTGGTAGCCCGGAAGGCCGGGGAAACTGAGGCTAGCGACTTCCGGAGGTGAGGCCGCTGATGTCACAAACTGCCAAGATCCTCCACTGCAACGACGCCTACGACGAGACGACGAGCAGCCTGCACCTGAAACTTGCGTAACCCAACCGATTACCTGCCTAGTGCTGGTGGATATCCACACCTGTACGACGACTGCATTGGCCAATACTGGCGCTGACCGTTCAGTCATCAGCGAAACTCTGGCTTCTACGCTAAATAAAGTGATCACACCATGGACTGGCCTGCAAGTTCGCTTTGCCGCAAACAATCTGATCACCCCGGTGGGTAGGCGTACTGCTTGGATAAAAATTCACGGTTTCACCTACGTTAACGAATTTATTGTGCTCGCTGATTGCTCAAGGGACCTAATTCTCGGCATAGACTTTCTGCAGACAAACGGGGCAGTCATCGACCTGCAAAAATCGAAAATCAGCTTTTCGACAAAGGGAGCCATAGCAAACAACATCGAAGACAAGCGCGACGGAGCGTTATGCATTGTTGACGACGATGTCACGCTGCCGGCCCGTTCTAGCCTTTTCGTAATGGTAAAAATGACACATTCGCGGACTTGGTAGGCATCGCTGAAGGCAACATTCAGTTATTACTGGATAGGGGTATTTCTATAGCTAGAGGATTTCTCAGCTTGCGCAATGGATGCACTCCAGTTTTGGTCACTAATTTTTCCAACGAACGTCTACATCTTCCGAAAGGCACTACAGTTGCATTCATTGAGGCAGTCGCTGACGTTACGCACGTGGGAGCGCTCAGGACGGTTCCTGACAGGTGACACCGACCTACCAGTTGAAATAAACAACGACCTCCCGCCCACTCAGATCGAAGCCTTAAAGCGTCTAGTGCACGACTTTTCCGACTGTTTCGCCACGTCTTCCAAAGTGCGTCGTACTCCCATCGCGAAGCAACGCAGCGTGACTGATGAATCCACCAAACCTATGCGCAACAACCCTAGCGCGTGTCACCTAAAAAGGGGGAGGCCATCAAGGCACAGGTAAAAGAGATGCTCGCCGACGACGTTATCCAACCATCTAAAAGTCCGTGGGCCTCACCAGTTGTACTGGTAAACAAAAAGGACAATACGCTTCGCTTTTGCGTAGGCTATCGCAAACTAAACAGTGTCACTAAACGCGACGTTTACCCACTTCCCCGAATAGATGACACGCTGGACCGTTTGCGTAACGCTAAATTCTTCTCATCCCGGGACTTAAAATCTGGTTATTGGCAAATCGAAGTTGATGAAAGAGGCCGTGAAAAAACAGCATTCGTACCACCCGACGGCCTATACGAATTTAAAGTCCTGTAATTTCGCCTTGCTCTGCCCCCGAAACGTTCCACCGCATGATGGATACCGTACTCGCTGGACTGAAGCGGCAGACTTGCCTTGTTTATTTGGACGATGTAGTCGTATTTTCTAGTTCTTTCGAAGAACATCTAACACGACTGCGAAGCGTTCTGGGAGTGATCCGCTCGGCAGACCTGACTATTAGGCCTCTGAAATGCCACCTTGGGTTCCAGAAGCTAAAATGTCTTGGTCATGGTTAGTGCTCGAGGCATCCGCCGAGATCCGGAGAAAGCAGCGGCCCTGCAATCTTTCCCGGTAACAACCGACAAAAAAGCTGTCCGACGCTTATAGGTCTCTGTGCCTATTACAGACGCTTTGTCGAAGGGTTCTCCGAAATTGCGGAGTCACTCACGCCCTTACAAGAGACGACGTACCCTTCGTTTGGACAGAGGACCAGCAAGTGGCATTTGATGACCTGTGTAGCCGCCTGCAAACGACCCCAATTTTGGGACACTTCGATGAAGGTAGTGACACTGAAATCAGAACTGACGCCAGTAACGTCGCCATCGGTGCTATCTTGGTTCAGTGGCAGCAGGGTGCCGAGAAAGTTATAGCCTATACCAGTCGCACACTGTCTAAAGCTGAACACAACTATTCGGCGACAGAAAAAAAATGTCTTGCCGTGATATGGGCTATAACTAAATTTCGACCATATTTGTATGGAAGGCCCTTCACAGCCGTAAGCGACCACCATTGTTGTGCGGGCTGGCCAACCTGAAGGACCCCTCCGGCAGACTTGCTCGGTGGAGCCTACGGCTGCAGGAGTACGACGTAACGGTTGTTTATATATCCGGAAAGACGGACAGTGATGCCGATTGTTGGTCGCGGGCGCCAATTCTGAATGATGCACATGAAACGGAAGAGGATTTTCCGTTCCTCGGAGTCATCCATACTGCGGACATTGCCCTTTACCAGCAGCAGGACGCGGAACTACGGCCACTTATCGAACACCTTCGCGGCGAAAACGCTTCTTTCTTCGAGGTTTGCCTTCGTATTCCCTGCGAAACAACCTGCTGTACAAACGCAGCTACGGCAGCAAAGAAAAAATTCTTCTGGTCATGCCCTCTTCTCTGAGGAGCGAAATCTTACGAGCTTGTCATGACGAGCCTTCTACTGGGCACCTGGGCGTTAGTCGCACGTTCGCTCGGATTCATGAAAGGTATTACTGGCCCAACCTTCTCCGATCCGTCCGACACTACGTGAGGACTTGCAGGGATTGGCAACGCCGCAAAAAGCGTCCCGTCAAACCACCGGGATTCCTTCATCCAGTATATCCTCCGGAAGCGCCGTTCCGGAAGGTTGGGATGGATCTCCTTGGGCCTTTTCCGACATCGGCGTCTCGGAGCAAGTGGATCATTGTAGCCACCGATTACTTGACACGTTATGCCGAGACCAAGGCCCTTCCCAACAGCACCGCTTCTGAAGTCGCCAAATTCTTCGTTGAAAATATTGTTCTACGCCATGGCGCGCCAACGAATATTATTAACGACAGGGGCGCCGCTTTTACTGCCACCTTCCTTCAAGACGTCTTTAAACTAACTCATAGCACTCACCGCAAATGCACTGCCTACCACCCTCAAACCAACGGCCTCACCGAACGCTTTAATAGAACCCTCACCGACATGCTATCCATGTACGTCGATCTGGAGCACAAAACCTGGGACGAAATTCTTCCCTACGCAACGTTTGCCTACAACACTGCCATGCAAGAAACAACTTGATGCGCACCGTTTGAGCTTGCTTACGGACGCTCCGTAACGACAACTTTACATGCAATGTTGCCTGTTGATGAATACAACGTAACCGCCACCGATGCCGAGGCTTTTACCCAATGGGCGGAGGAAGCACGCCAGCTCGCACGTGTCCGCATTCGACACGAACAAGAAATCGACGCCGAGAAGTACAACGAGGGGCGCCGTAGCGTCGAGTATCGACCAGGCGACCTTGTATGGGTTTGGGCGCCGATTCGCCGCTGAGGACTTTCAGAGAAGCTGCTTCGGCGGTACTTTGGGCCTTATCGTGTTCTCCGCCGGCTCTCAGACATTAACTACGAGGTCGTACCCGAGGGCACACCAGCACGTTCTTCACGATGGAGGCCGGACCCAGAAGTTGTGCACGTGGTACGCATGAAGCCATACTACACCCGTCTTGCGAATCCGCAGCGTGATGATTACGGTTACGTGCCATGACACTCGCCGATCACTCAACGTCTACGTGACTGTTTTTCATTTTGCTTCCGTGGCATCAGGCCGATGCCAACTAGGAGAGGGAGCAATGCCGCGACTTTATTATTGCGGGCGATATCCCCGACCGGCTAACGGGCTGTTTCTTGTTATGGGTATGCACCCACTGGTGAGAAGAGGAGGAAGAAGTAATCCGAGCTCGCTTGTTCTAGCTGTGGCATCGCCAGTGCTTGCAGGCACAAGTTCGCCCTTTTAATAAACGTCATTTACTCTCCTAACTGCAGTTCATCGCTACAATATCTGCACATGGAAAAAATAGCGTGTTTTAAGAAAACCACTCATGTACAGGTTCAGCAGAAACGTCTGAATTGCGAAGTATGTGCGTTTTAAGTGCTGAATAAAGGAAGATAAACGTGCGTCTTGTGAACCGCATTTGTAATAAGGTTCTAAATTTTCAAAGTAGTGCTCAAACCCTCAAGGCAATTGTTATCCTCGTGATGCTCTCAATGGGTAAATGTGGATTGTCTAGTGGTTGCCAATTTCGTTAGATTTATTCTTGGTCAGCGGAGATAAAAAAGGGTTGTCATCTTCGTAAGCGAGTATAAACGATATGATCGACTCTGAGGTAAGACTTAGTCACAAGGGACGCCGTGTCACTTACCTGTTTTGATTAAGATGACGGGAGATGACGACCTAAAAAAGGAGGCAGGCTGCTCTGCTTCATGAGACAGTCCGGACCGCGTCAAAATCTTCTACGTCTAAAGAAAGTATAGAATGCCAAAACGTGCGTGCTCCTATGCCATATACCTAATACGCGAAGCGTACATTACGATATAATTGCTCGGTCAGTTCCACGGATGCCGTAAACACGTGTCGTTCTCCCCTTAGCGGGGTAAGCGATAACCCTTGTTTGTCTACATGCGGGCTCAGAGGAACAGCTTCTGCGTTCCAGGGAGGGATATTGGTATTGTTATACGCTATTCTTTCGTACTGCCATGGGCAAACAGGCCTCCTTTGTTGCCAGAATACGTGCTCAGGCACGCACTTCTCCTTCCGTTGGCGCATAAGTTTTTGCGCCGACCGCACTCCTTTTATTAGCAAACGATTCGCCTCATGGTTTCATGGTGGCGAATGGCACCTACACACTTCGGCGTGGTATAACGACTTTCTGGAACGATGTTACCTTCTTACGAGTTGCCTAACTCTTGCATTACTGCACCTTTTCAAATCGATCACGGGTGAACGATGGTTTTTTTGCAGATTTAGACTTGTAGTCGTTTCTCGTACAACTAATGCACCCCACTGGTTAGTCTGGGCACTGTGCTTTTAGAATCAGTTTAAATTTTCCCGCCTCAGCGACATTGAGATTTTTGGCGCTTTTTTGCCAGCTTAGGTGCGCATGTTTTCGCAAAAGGGGACGTGGCTACTGCAGTTGACAAAAAAGCATGCCACTTGTGGTTATGTAGCATTACTATCAGCATTTTTTATCAAAGCCCTCCTAGCAAGTAAAATACTGGATAATGTTGGTAGCTTTGTAATCCCACAGCATTGAGAGGTGATAATTACTCGAAAATGAATCCGGCTATTCACTAAAGATCTTTGGTTCGGAGAAATGGTAGCTTTTCTCTCACACCTTGTTTCTGAAGGTCGCTCGCGTGTCTAACAACTGGATCGGGAATTTTCAGCCAGTTTCCAGAAGTTTCGGTTTCGTTTTTCTATTGCGAAATTCATATTTGGCGGTACTACGCAGTCACAAAACTTCAAGCCTATTTGCCATGGCGTCTCTATCGCCTGCTACCGTTCCTCCAAAAAAGCACGCCGCTCGGGATTCTACTTCACCCACGCCTTACTTCTGCGATAACACCTTAAGCTCAAAGTCAAAGGATAACATCGAGTCGTCAGATATCAGTTCGGACGAGGAGAGCGCCTCATATTGGCCTTGAACACCGCCTGCTGTTCACCGGCCAGTTTCATTTCCCTACGAAGGTATTTCCAGACGTCTAGTTTTGAAGCTTAGTAGAGCTGCCTATTTTCTCAAAGTTTCCAGCAAGGTTGATAATATTTGTTTTCCAAAATGGTAGGAGGCGCTGCAATAAGGAGGGTCATTGTGCTGAACTTTGTTCATAGCACGACAGCTTCTTAGTAGAAGCTTGCTAGGCGTGATTCTAGCACATAGCACATAATTCCTGCAAGCAAGGCTACCAGAGCGATTCAATAGTGATGCTAAACTGCAAATGACAGTTCTGACAGATAAGTGATGATCAAAACGTCAACGAGCCTCCGACCCGGCGTTTTGTTTTCAACTCCAAGTGCATTTTCTCGTATCGCTTGCTCGCCTTGGACCTTGTGCTGGCTGTAATCATTTAAACGGTGTTTTTATTTCATGTGCGGAGTAACTGGTCTTTAATAATGTCAAACTAGCAGATTTATTCCAGAAAAGCATCCAAAATTGCGAAATTTGAAACAGAGGTTAGGCTTCACCACAAGACATCGGCACTACGTGTGCTAGCGCTTTCCTTTATATCTGGCAAAATGTAGCGAGCGAATCAATATTTTTTCTAAGACGGGTTTCTGAAATGCTTGTCGAAAAAATTTATATTCTAAATTTTATTGTATATTCTAAACAATTGTTTATAAAAAAACAATAAAACTTCAAATGTTAGAAAGAATATTGAATCATGTGCATTTTACGTCACTCCAATATGTGCCTAACCAATATGTTTAGAACAGAAAAAATGTTATCTTAGACTCCTAAAAATCAGTCAGTTTTCCGCGGTAAGAAAAGAGCAAAACAGCGTTTGTCCATTGTCACTAAGTACTTTTTCTGTTGTTGCAAATGTTATTCTCAATCACCCAAACTCAAACATAACCAGGTGTGTATTAGCTAATGGTTTCTACGACGACTAGCAGTGATTAACATATTGAACTACAGGCCGTCTTCTTGGAAAGGAACATCTCCCGTCAAACGCGAACATGTGTCCAGCTCGCGTGCACGATAACAAAATAACAAGCTTGAGGGTTTACCTGCCTTTTTAATGTAGGTATTATTTTTTATGCAGCAGTAGAACTGGGAAACAGTAGAAATAAATGTGCCCTGGTTAAAAAACACAATGTCGTGAACGAATTATATTACCACAAGCATCCTACCATTCCCTTATCGTAACACTAGGGGTCATAGACCTTCGGAAATATAACCGATCAATTTGCACAAGCTAAGAATTGATTCACCAGATGCCGTGAAAATCGAGAGCCAACTCGTACTTGTGCTTCCGACGGCGGGTACGTCTTCCTGAAAGCACGCAGTTCATTCCGTTTTTGAAAACTTCAGAAAGGACCGCCAGGCGCACAGCTGGGTACTCTCTTTCCCAGGGTACTCTCTCTCATTCGTTGCGCCCAACGCTACCAAGGCTACAGATAGTGATTGTGCTCTATTTGCGACAATGAAAGTTGGGCCCAAGTCTGCTAAAAGCAATTACTCAAACATACAGCCAACTGCAATTTTGTAAATACGGTTTTTACAATGTTTCCAGTACAGAAACATTTTTGTGCGTTATCTGTAGCTCCATTTTTAGTTACAAGACGAACTCGGAGATGTCGCTATGTGTTCACGCAGAATGCTGCGAGCTGAGGGCGTCTGAAATTTGAGCGGACTACGCGAACGTTGTCCTAACTCCGGCTTATATTTTCAGCCGCGTAAACGATTCTCACCGGCCCGAGCACCTACACCACGACACAAAGCTAAGCAATACAAGTTTTTATTTGTGACTGAATACTTGTGGAGCTTCGACGGAGTTGTGGTTCTGCACGCTTGCTCTCTCCCTCCGGATGCTCTGCCCTCTTCACATCTCTGCGCCTGCCCTACCGCACCTCCTCCCATGACAGCCTCCAGTAAGAACATCTTTCGTGTTCACAGAAGCGCCCACACTTGGCATCAAACGGGGCACATTCTGATTACGCGTTGAATGCCCCGCCAAGTCACAGCCCTTGGGTCACTCCGCCATTTTCTGAAGCGTTTATGATCATTTACATGCATCTGTGGGCCGTGAGTAGTAGTCAGTGCGTTTCTACTACTCAGCTTGACAGGGGCCCTATTTTTCGCGCCAGATCGCGAACTGCAGTTTCTCAAGGTGGAATGACGAGGGACCTCTTATTCGTACCGATAAGATGCGCTTTAAAATAACCTCTTAAGGGAAGCGAAAAAAGAACAAAAAAAGGTTTGACTTTGTTTGGAATGAAAACAATATGTTGTTTAAATTTTTGGAAATAAATTTGAGAGAAACAAGAAATCCTTGTGTGGCTGACCTAATGACCTTCAAGATAGCGACATTAGGTTTCCACATTGATACAAGCCCCTTATCTGCTGTGCGTGCGCAACGTCACCAAGTGCTTCGCTTAACGCTCTTTTGGTTGCTTTATGCATGTGCTAAAAAAAGCTCTATTATTCTGCTTGAGTTGCATAGGGGTAGAACCGTTGAGTTGGGATCTAACGCCTCGATTTCGACTCGAGAAATTTCCATACTTTGAATAAACCCGTGATTACCTAAATTAAAGATGATCACTGCTCTGAATTCTGCAAACCTCTTATGCACGTTGCATTTAAGTAATAACGTGCCCGGGAATGCAGAATGATCCCTTTAGAGACCGATCAAAAATATTGTAGACTAACAGAACTTGCTTTCTTTCAGAAAGCCCGCCGAAGTCAAGTGCACTATTTTAAATTCAGCAAAAACAGGGCTCAAGCTATTTGTTTCAGTTTTAGAGCCAATGACGCACGGCACCACGTGACGCTTCCTTGACACAAATCGTGCAGCTTAAGGGTAACTGGCGGTATCGACCAGGAGAGATATCTTGTTAACGTCGCCGAATATGCTCCTCAGTACGCTAGTCGATATTTGTTTCACATGTGTAACCAAATAGCAGGAACGCGTTGTATGAACATCATGATGTCTGTTAGCCCAGAAGTCAAGCGAGCTGCCTTTTAGCACGGTCAAAAAATTGTTCAGCTGCCAGGCTATGATAAAAAATGTAGCGCGCCGCATAAACGTGTGTTGTTCTGCAGGCCGGTTAGCATGGTTCCACGATCGCAATTATTCGGAGCTGTATTATTTTCGTCGCCATTGGAGTGGGACAAAATATTTAGCCTCGAATTACGGCCGAGATTCACCATCAAAGACCTGTGATAAAGATATTACTTTTCCGGGAGGAACAACGTGCTTGTTTATTGGTTTAATTACGAAATATGTTTCTTGGAAAAAATGTAAAGACACCTTTTCTGCACAAAACATGGAGGACAGAACGGTGTGGCACTAATTCCGCTCGTTACAACTGACTCAGAGCTTCACTGTTTTGGCAATAAGAGGAGTAACAAAACTATGCAAGCTGATAACCCTGAAGCATCACCAAGCAGACGATCACTTAATGCGAACCGATGTACCAGCGCCTTTTCTCCGTCAAAGAAAGCAAGAATCCACGACCCGATAAAAGAAGGTGAAAAGGGGATTCAATTGGTCCGATATGGTGGCTGACCTTTACAAGACACCACAAAATTTCCTCCGTAGGCACTTTCCACTTTTTGTATGCACAGGATATTAGTGTAGTAAATGCTTAGATTTTGTGCACAGCAGACTGATTTCCATTGGATGGGAAACCTCAGCTGCTCAGTCTTTTGAGTCCTTGTTGCCAAATCCTAAAAATGTTGCACCGATTTCCTCACCCTCGGTCATTCTGAAGACTTATTTTTTATACCCTCATACCCTTTGTCAATAAGAGAAGAAATAATTGCTATCTTAAGTTTCACATGATGACATCAGATAGTGGCTATTCGCGGCTTGAGAACACGCTTTTGGATTTTAGCCGCATAAAGGCAACCAAACGTGAGGTGCGTACGCCTTGCGCCAGAAGGCAGTCTGCACATTTCAATCGACAGAACGTAGTGTCGTCTCTCCGAGGAAGCCGGGAACAACTACTTCGTGACTTTTCCCACTCACAAATGCTTGGAAAGTGAGAAAGCACGGCGAAAAGTGCATTCGCGAGAAAGCTACCTAAAAGAAGTCTTAATTGATCCCAGAAATTTTTACTCTAGCTGGCTGTTCCACAAACTCGTTGACTTTCTCTGGTAACCCTTACTTGTTACAAAACGTTGGGATATTTGTTTGTGTTGATCTCTGCATATAGAAATGACAAATAAGGCAGAAAAAAAAATCGGCGTTGTTTTTTAATCTTTCCAGTTAAAGCCTAAATTTGTCAAAGTAGTGTTCGTGAAACGCAATCAATCAGTATTTGAGAATTAGGCAACCACCTAATGAAGCATCAAGTAAGCAGCAGGGACACAATCAAAATTGAAAAAATTACTCCCACCTCCCCTCGCGGGAACCCCTGTGTAGATGCGGCGCATAGGGGGTTCCGTTGTTGTTTCCTTTAGGTTGATTAGGTTAGGTTTCCGTAAGGTGCCGTGAACCCCCTGCCGCGGCTATGACGCAACGTGGCACGGCTATGACGCAACACAATTCAACACAATCCACTTTAATCCAATCCAATCAAAATACAATCCCATCGAATCCAATCCAATAAAATCCAATACAAGCCAAGCCAAGCCCATCCAATCGAATTCAATCCGATGCCCCTCGCGAGAGATTGTTTGCGATCGGAGAGGAGAGGGGTGAGCGGCGGAGAGCGCATATCGCGCGCCAAGGAGAATGGGGGAGGGGTGTGGACGGACAACGACAACGCCGTATGAAGGGACAAGGCGAGTGAATGAGATGCCATCGCATCTAAAATTTGCCAACCGTGTAGAGTTGCGACGTACATAAAAAAGCCTCCAACCGAAACATACCATGCCTTTGGGACAAAAGGTATAGATTTTTGATACCGTTGCAGAAGTTTTCAATGTGTTTCGAAGCTATCCCAGCTGATAATTTGTTTCCTTTTTCATTTTTGTGCAAGTAAAAACTTAGTTGCGCCAACACAACAGAAACGGAGACTTCCTATCAATGTTAAAAACTAAAGTGGCTACTTTTTCAGACCCGATGCCACCGATTCTCCGAGGATATTGTTGTGATTGCGATGGGAGTATTAGGGAACTTCGTCCTTATGTTGTTTTTAAACACGCGCCGATTATTGTGTTTCCGGCAACATTAACACTTTTAAGCATAAGCAGAAAAGCATTAGAAAGAAACCTCCAGGGAAAAGAGCATACTCGCAGCTTTAAGCAGGCTTCGAAATTTGTCGAGTTCTAAGAAGGTGTGCGTCCTTATATCTCCCTTTTATGCAACAGGCGGCAGTGGCTGTAGGTGAGATCAAGGGAGCACAATCTAAACTGCTATTGTTTACAAGCACCAATATACCTGTAAGGACAAGAAAATCAGTGTTTTAAACAGCAAAGGCAATAGTGAAGCCATGAAACAAAATAAAAGAAAATTCCTGAAACGAATGACACGATCGGCACCTGTTGACCAATGTATGGTAAAAGTACTATTCCGTGAAAACCTCAGATCTCATTCAACCTGACATGGCACATAAATATAAGTGCCTGGGAAGGTACAGAAAAACAAGGACCGCAAGGTTTTAAATTGTCTTGAACAGAATTTTATCCTTATCCGTATGGCCTTATTGCACAATGCCAGATAATTTTTTATTAAAAAAACAGTCATTAGTACCCGTTTGTTGCACGTATCGTATTGCTGCCGCACTTCCTTCGTATTAGGTAGGACTTTATTTTGTTTGATAATATCTGTTTTCACTTTTCATGTCTTGAGTAACGTTTATAAAAGGGGGGGCAACGCAAACTCAGACAAGACACAAGAAGAAGGAGGTGACAAACACGAGCGCTGACTTACAACTGAGGTTTATTCCTTAGCTTTTCACATACATATGCCAATAGTCAAAAGCACAAGAAAAACCGCAAAATTTCACGATAGAAGGAGATACGAAGCCGCTCGTCACGCTTCACCGACGCCATGTGCCACAAACACTTGCTGTACTATTGAGGGACAGATAATTAATATCTTTCCCCGAGAGGGACAAGGAAGGAACGCTAACACATTTATCTTTTCTGCGCAATATTTCTGCGGCTGCCATTATTTCTCTTGTTATTTTATCTTTGTGTCGTGAAATGACCTGCGTTTTTTGAAATATTGGGGCGCAGTCCCGGCAATCCCGACAGTGGACACCTAAGTGGCCACTAATCGCCGTATGTACGTTATAGTTATGTTCTTTTAATATTTCATTGAGGCATCGTCCAGTTTGGCCTGCGTACGTTTTCCCACAAGACAGCGAAACGGAATAGACGACGCCTTTAACACATTCAACAAACCGGTTTTCGTACTTTACGGAGCAAGACTGCAATGTTCTTTTGGTTTTGTTTACTCTAGAACACATGGAGGAAAGCTTATTGGGAGCGGAAAACACAACATTTACGCTAGCTATCTTTCCTATCTTATTCAAATTGTGCGCTATCCGGTGCATGTAAGGAATAACAATAAGTTTGTCACATTTGTTAGTTTCTACATCTGCTTCACTCTCTCGTCCCTCTCTTTTTAACCTCTGCATCATTGATTCTGCCATCGGGGCCAATAGGTGCTGTGGGTACCTCGCAATCAGAAGCCGATGAACCTGCTTACGAAAGCTTTCTTGTATCGAGTGGAAACAGGACTTGTTAAGGGCATTTTTAAAACGCATTGTTACGATACACCTTTTCACGAGTTTAGAATGGGATGAGTCAAAAGGTAGAAGCGGTTTGCTGGCTCGTGGTTCGTACGCCCAGCAGATGTGATTGTGCGAAAAATGAAGCTTACGATCTAAAAACCGGATAGTTCTGTCAACTGGAATTTCAAAAGTTAAAACCAAAGGTTTAAAACAATGACGGAAATGATCTAACACCTGGAACATCAACAATTCAAGACCTGCTTCTTCGGTGTTAAAAACTACTAAAAAGTCGTCGACGTTACGAAAGATTTTGCTTACTTGTGGAATCTTCAATTGGTCATGCAAATTGCGGTCGAGGTACGCTAAAAAGAGGTCACTTAAAATTGGTGGCATGCAGGATCTGATACAGATTCCGTTAGACTGAATATAAAGCTTATCGTCCCAAGTTGCGAAAGTTGAGTGTAGGTGCACCGTCAACAACTCAAAAATCCTTGTACTGAAACACCTGTACTTTTATGCCCCTTTTATAATCATGCACCAACTCGCCCAAGCGTTAACCCTTGACTAACGTGTTTTCTCGGCAAATACGCTGCATACTAACTGTCCGTAACACGTACAATGCAGATCGTTGAGTCTTTCCGCATTCAAGCGTTAATGTTGAAGTGTAGGCACTTGTGTGAATGGGCATGTGTGGCAGTTGAGTAGGTTATTGTTGGGGGTGCAGGATTCCCTTCCATAGCTTTCACTTGGTACTTCGTCCGCCTGTCCGAAACGTCCTCCATGAAGGCAACGCACGTGCGCGCTATCGGAGAAACACTTTGGCCCCTCGCGGTAAGCCCTTTTGAGGGGGTTTTCGAGGATAGGCACACGGTCTTTCAATTCTTGGGCTCGAAAATTCTTTCATCTTCCCCTTTTTTTCTGAGCGCAATGAGAGAAGGTGAGTGTAAAAACGGGTACGGTGACCAAACGGCGGGAACTAGAAGCGTCGCTCAACAAGCTGTGTAGATCCTGGTGTTGTAACTTGCTTGCCCCGTGCGCAGTCGAACATTTTCACTGAGTATTTCAAATGGTCAGTTTCGCTTAGATAGCTTTATCTTGTTTAAAATACAAACTCATGCCACGTGCACCTGCTTAAACAGGTGCTTTGATCATTAAAAACTGCCATCATAGCACGAAAACCATCATGTCAAATTACGTTTTCTTTTACCATTTTCTAGAAATATTTAAGGAAGCAAGTCGGTGTGGATTCATGATGCCCCGTTGTTTAATTAAAAAGGGTGCCTTAGAACTCACGTCATTCAAAACAAATAGAGTGCAGAGTGACTCTGTCTGGACCATTTTTATGAGCACTGCTGCTCCAGTCATGCAGCGGTAGACTTTACGCGTAAACGGTACGCCTGTTTCAAATTTAAAAACGGTATGACTCCAAACATTTACTTGTAAGAATTTATCACAAATGCTAATATTTGGAAATGTAGGAACGATAAACAAGGCGTCCACTGCTTGACGAGGCATTGGAATATTTTGGGATCCTCGCAAACGGTTGGAGACTTTCGGGTGACAAAAACATTTGTTGGCTTGCCAAAACAGAACTTACTAAAATGCCATCAAAATTTTGTTTTGGGCATTTCGTCTTCAGATCATTTGAATGGTCTTACCAAGACCATAGGATGGTAGTGAAGATCATTTAAATTTACACTTCATCGTCCTGCTAAATAGATATTTTTGTTGCAAACTGCCATGCGAATATAAAAACATTTTGTATGCCAGCTGAAACATCACTCTAAAGAGGTAAACATTCGGCAGGCCTACTCATTCCGGCAATACACATGTCGACACTCTAGGTCGTGAGCCCGCAAATGAAGTTTCGTTAGCGATAATACCCACTGAGTGGCCACACTATTCCACCAGAAAACCCCTGGACCAATGTCATGTACTCACGCATCAAGTAAGCGCCTTCGAAGCCACCGGGACGCGCCACGTCAGCCTTAGCGCGGTAACAAGGTCAGCCAAAAGTTTCACTTACCACGGGGGCGCCAACACGCGTCGTGCACCTCAACTGCGGTTACCGAAAGACAATTACACCGTGGTTTATCGACCCCGCTCTGGCCTTAACGTTGCTAACTGGGCTCCTCCCACCGTTCTCCAAAGCTTCGCAACCGCAAGTGCGGTTCCACAGCAGGAATTCTATGCCACCATCGTTATTCAAATCCAGACGTCCCAAAATTTAGTCGTCGCGAGCACGTCCAACGCCAGCCTTGCCATCACGCTAAGCAAGATAAGATGTGTGCAAATAGGCGGAATACAAAACGAAATCTTGCCATACATGAAGTCACCTCCCGACACTAGCCGAGGAGTCTTCCAAGGCTTGGAACTGGATACAACAAATGAAGCTCTCGGCGACATCCTACAAGTAAAGAGTCCTCAACTCATACATGCTCGCCTCATGGGGCGTACCACTTCACACTCGTGATCTTGCAGGGCCCTCACGTGCCCTTCTACGTGAAAGTCGGCAGCCTCCTGCACTGCTGCCACGCATTCCGCCGCATTGTACAAGTGTGTCAACTGTGAGGCAACATCGGCCACAGGCAAGATGTCTGCCCGCATTCCGACCGCCCGGCTTGCCCCGCTTGTGGACTCAGCAATCCTTCCGTGGAGTCCCCAGGGCAAAGTGTGCAGCCTCCCACATGCTACCGGAATCAAAGACTGCCCTAACAGGCTCATTCTTACACCCCCAGTCTCCAAGCCACGCCCCACTCACTCTGACGTTGACCCCCGACAGGTGAGCTGGTCAGCTGTAGTCTGGCGCTGCCCTGATGCTTACGCCTTCCCTCCTCTCTCCAGGCGACCTGAACCAGCTTCTGAAACTACAGTTCCCCAGCCCGGCCCGCAATAGAACAACTTTTAAGCGAAATAACAAAGCAAAACGCCGCCATGCTCTAGCGTATTGAAGCGCTCAAAAACGCTAACCGCATCTCCCAACAGAGCCCCGGAAACGCTACCTACCCCAGAGACTGCCTCGCTACCGCCACCCCCACCTTCCCTTTCTGATGTACCAGCCGACACCCTCATTGACGAAAAGATTCGTACGCAAATCACGCCGCTTGCCAAAAAACAGATCACCAATGCCTTGGCTGCTCTCTACAAAGCCATTACCGACACTACCAATACTCTCATCGGCTCACTGGCTCCATCACCCAACGCATGACCGCCTTAGAAAAGGCGAGCCCATCCAACATTACCCAGGCTACTATGCAGCGCCCTGGCGCACTCGAAGGCGGCAGGACACCTCAACCAAAGAAGCTGAAGATATCTGAGCATTCCGATGCCCAGATAGCCGCCGCCACCCCCTTCTGTCCGATGACGACGGACCCTTCCGCGATTACCATCAATCAATGGAACTGTCGGTCGTATACCAGAGAAAAGCCCAGCTCGGCCACTACATATGGCAATTTTTCCCGGACGTTATTGCCCTCCAGGGAACAGACACGCCAACCCCAACGCTTGGTGGGTTCGGATGTTTCACCCAGGAGCCCCCTCATCGCACAGCAGTGTTTGTCTCTAAAACGTTCACGGCGCAACAGCATCGTATCGTTTTATTCATTAACCGCACTTCCGTCGAGATTCTTCGTACTATCCCGGGTCAACACAGCCTCTAAATCCTCAACGTGTACAATCCCCCGCCACACCCACGTAAGGATATCGACCCCATCCTCCTGATGGCTACACAAAAATCCGGCTCGATCCTTCTTCTGCTTGGGGATTTCAACGTCCCCGCCAGTCATGGGGTTATAACAAAGCGACAAGGATAGGCACTGCCCTCCTTCACGTAACACAGCACCACGCTTTAACGCTGTGCAACGACGTTAGCCTTACGACCCATATAGGGAGCAGTTTTTCACGCGACACCGACCCGGACCAGAGTTTCGCGTGAAGTGCCCCTTACCTCGAATGGCAGAGACTAAAGAATACTTTGGGGAGTGACCATCATATTCTGGTACTCACTATTCGCCACCTTCCTCTCAAACGTAAAATCGGTCAGGCTAATCTCACCGATTGTCCTCGTTCCGCAAGAATCCAACCTCCTCCCAGCAAGATGACATCACGTACTCGAAGAATGGACCTCGCAGCATCTATCGCTGGTTCACAAGTACACAACCCTTATCCCACCGACTACAGCCAATACCCCTGTGGACGCCGATCTCGCACATTTGTGGGCAGCCCGATGAGGCTTAGTAAACTGCTGGAATACGCGTAGGTGCAATCGCTCGTGAAAGCGCCGCATCGCTCAAGTCACCCAGCGTGCCAAGGAATATGCTCAAACCCTGCAAACGCAACATTGGTGCTCATTCTGCAACGAGCTTCGGGGTACGCATAGCACCAAGCGTGCGTGGCGTATTCTGATACATCTGCTGGGCTCAAAACACTCCAAGACAGCCACGTATCACCACATTCAACGTGTGATTCATAACTACCCCCATCCCCCAGCCCACCTTCTAGACCCCTTAGGCACGAAGTTTTTTCGTCCCCCAAAAACCGCGCCACCTCCTCCGTCGAACGACTATATGGGTACACCGAACCCTGCGCTTGATGCCCCCTTCTCTATTCAAGAATGGAAGCAGGCCCTCACACGCATAACGCGCAATACAACCCTGGAAAAGACGGAATAACCAACAAGACCTTACGAAATCTCGTTGAAGAAACCCTAAACTCCCTCCTTTCCCTCTTCAACAAGCACTGGGCAGCCGGCACCCTTCTTCCTCAGTGGCGCCACGCCGATATCACCCTCATCCCGAAACCGCACAAGCCAATCTCCATTGACAACCTTCGCCCAATTTCCTTCACATCGTGCCTGGATAACCTCTTCGAGCACCTCGTTCACTCCCGACTTACGGCATTGTTGGAGGACAATGACCTCTATCCTAACACCACGTTTGGATTTCGAGCACACCTGTCTATCCAAGATGTGGTTTAACAATTTAAAAAGCAAATTATCGAAAATTTACGTAAGACGCACCAGAGTTCCATACTTGTATTATATGCACAAGGAGCATTTGATAATGTCACGCATGCAGCAATACTCCAAGGACTCCAAACGACCAATTGCGGGGAGGCCACAAACAACTTCGTTCGGGCCTTTCTCAAAAACCGCAACGCAACCCTGCCGTATTGGCCCCATCCATTCTGACCCTTTCCCGACTCCGCCGAAAGGAACACCACAAGGTACTGTAATCTCCCCACTCATTTTTAACACAGCCGTTCTTCAACTCTCAGCCCAGCTTTCTGCCGTCCCCAACCTTCAGCACGCTTTCTTTGCCAAAGATTTCACGTTCTGGACGAACACGGGGACCTACGGACACGCGCCAGTATTTGCACTTTCAAAGTAGCCATGTCAGACACCGTAAGGCAGCAACACCGTATAGCCAAGCCCACCATTTTAGGAACATTTGTGATAACCAAGCCGAGTTTGACTCAAACTGTCTACAAATTAAGACCGCCCTCCTGAATTAGAAATACCAGGAACAAGTTATCGACGACGCTATTGTGCGAGCCAACCAACTGGACCGCAAGAAAATCTGTAAGAAAAAAGCCCCGAACGTTAACCCGCAAACAAACTTAGTTCTAACCCACTCAGCCTCCGCTCCAGGAGTGTCAACCGTACTAAGAAAACATCACAATATCCTAATTGAAAGTAAACGCTTAAAAAGCATATTCACCGAGCCACCTCGCGTTGTTTACCGGGGTAATAAGAATTTAGGCGACTTTCTTACTAAGTCTCGTATCAGCCGAGCGGAAACTACTGGTTGCATGTCCTGCAATAAACCTCGATGTAAAGTATACCCACTCATAACGACTACAGAGCGTGCCACCAGCATGGCTTAAGACAACTACGTAAATATTAGGGGTAACTTCAACCGTGACTCTGCTAATGTCGTATACCTTCTAGAGTGCACTGTTTGTAGGAAGCAATATATCGGCCAAACTAAAAGGCCCTTCTGAATATGATTCAATATTCACCGCTCTCATGCAAAAAGTTGCCCTTATTTGCTTCTGTCAAGACATGTGAATGGTCCCGGTCATGCATTTAGACATCTTAAAGCAACAATTTTAGAATTCGCTTTCAAAACCCACCCCGACCGCGAGGTTCGGGTATCTTATCTCATTTATAAGTTTGGGTCAGCGACGCTTGGTAATATTGAAAGTTATGAAAAATTAGCGTGCTTATCCCTTGATTAAAATTGGCGACTTCACAATTGTTATCACATTGTTAATTAACCCTGCCCTTGAGTTTCCCATCCGAATTTGCAGAATCTCCCCAAATATAGCAGCTTTATTAGCCTAATACGACTCGACAATGTGATTTGCCCTTGGGAAGGAGGCCGCGTTCCACCCACCATTTAGAAACGTTTAACCCTTTGTGATCTATGCACCCTGCCTACTTGCCGTTCCGCTGCTAGCTCTTGTGTAATGCTCTTTTGTGTTCTGTGTCTTTCTTTCCATCCGCGGGGGGCGCCCCCAATGCACATTCTTCGTTCATGCCTGTATAAACCAGTCTCACCACCCACTGAATACCTTGTTGTATACTTTTCCCTTCCTCTTGAAACCGCGATTGTCGTGTCTTCCGCACTTCCAGCGCATGCCAGGTGAGTTATCCCGTCGTGGAGCAACCTTGACCGGTGTCTTCTAAATACGACCCCTCGCTCCCTCTCTCCCTTTCTTCTTTCTCTCTTTTTGTTGTCGTTGTTGTTATTGTAACATAGGCTTAGCCCGACGGCATACATACTCTCCGTTTTCGAAACATCTTCCGATCCTTCTCACAGTTTTCTGCAACTCTATATAAGCAATATGCTTCAAACGTTTGTGAGAGCAACATCATGTAACTGTGATCAAGCCAAGTCCCATTGCCGCTACGTAAATAAACGTTCTTTGGGATTGTTCTTGATGTGTATCCGACTTGATTAAAATTGGCGACTTCACAATTGTTATCACATTGTTAATTAACCCTGCCCTTGAGTTTCCCATCCGAATTTGCAGAATCTCCCCAAATATAGCAGCTTTATTAGCCTAATACGACTCGACAATGTGATTTGCCCTTGGGAAGGAGGCCGCGTTCCACCCACCATTTAGAAACGTTTAACCCTTTGTGATCTATGCACCCTGCCTACTTGCCGTTCCGCTGCTAGCTCTTGTGTAATGCTCTTTTGTGTTCTGTGTCTTTCTTTCCATCCGCGGGGGGCGCATCTCCCCAGGGTGTTTTCTGGTGACGCTGGACGTCTGTTCATTGTACACAAATATTCCCCACTCGGAAGGCATCGCAGCGACCGTGGCAGCATTTACTGGCTTAAACAACCCATCAATAGACATAGAAAGCGAAACTCTCGCAACGCTTCTAACCATTGTATTAAATTATAACCACTTCGAATTCAACGAAAAGCACTTCCTTCAGATCAGCGGCACGGCGATGGGAACCAAGATGGCTCCAAATTACGCCAATATTTTTATGGCATCATTGGAAACTCCTTTCATTGAGAAGCAAGAAAAGAAACCACTGTTTTACAGGCGGTTTCTAGATGACATATTCATGATATGGAACCACGACAAAGCGAGCCTTCTCGACTTCATTTCAAAATTTAACTGCCTCCATCAATCAATCAAGTTCACCCACGACATATCTCAAGATACTATCAACTTTTTGGATGTAACCCTTCAGGTACATGGCAACTCTCTCGCGACCACCGTCTACAAAAAACCCACGGATCGCCAACAGTACCTGCATTTTGACAGCAACCACCCACGACATTGCAAAGTTGGAATACCATACTCGCAGGCATACAGATACCGCCGAATCTGTTCTGATGTCCAAGAATTTGACAGAAACTCGCAAAATCTAAAGAACACCCTCCTGAATCAAAATTACCCAGAAAATATAATTGATGACGCAATCAACCGGGCCCGCCAAACAGACCGCCAGTCAGCATTGTCAAAAGCCAATTCACAAAAAACGGAAACACCCCAGACCAACCTGATATTAACATACGGTGCGAACATGCCGCGAGTGAACAACATACTGAGCAAGCATTTCAACATGATCAGACAAAGTGAGCACCTGTCAGCTATCTTCCCCGAACCACCCCGTGTAGTGTATCGTAAAGACAAGAACTTAAGAGATATGCTTGTTAAGGCTAAAATTGGGATCACGAAACAACACTCAGGTTGCCGCCCATGCGGGAAAACGCGCTGCAAAATCTGTCCCCTCATCACCCCAACCGACACGGCAAAATCTAACTTTTCCAAATTTTCCTTCCGAATAAAAGAAAGTCTCGACTGTGATTCCAGTAACGTCGTATACAGACTGCACTGCGAAATGTGTGGCAAGGAGTATATTGGCCAGACCGAGAATGCATTCCGACTCAGATTCAACAACCAAAAATCCCACGTCACCTCACAGCCGGATCTACCATTTTCCAAACATATGCGCCTGCCGGACCATTCCATTGAGCATATCAGAATCACTCTCCTGCAGTCCGGCTTCCGCTCTTCCCTCGAACGCGAGCAGAGGGAGTCCTACTTTATACATAAATTCCAGGCATTCACCCATGGCATCAATGAGGACCCGGGCCGCCTGTCATTCTTGCGACAAAAAGCTGCGCCTTAGACGCAAATATCGGGACCTTGCGGGCAATGGAGGGGGTGAGCGCGGACCCGAGAGCGTGCATACAACTTAAAAAAGAAAGCAAGAAGGAAAAAAGGAAACCCCGCTTTAGGGACGAAGTCAAGCAAAACAAACGGGTAGAACGCCGCCCCTGCGCCCCCCCTTCCCCGCCCGTTCGGCAACCACCACCAGACTAATCAGTGACCTTGAACAGCTGTGAGCACGCCCCGCGGGCCCGCCGGCGCACAGCGGCCTGAATTATGACCGCCGCACCACTGACAGACAAACGGCCGAAGAATGCGCCGCAAATGAAACCAAATCCCAGTGTGACTTGTTCCGCGGCTCGCTGGCCGCGTAGCAAAGCTTGGCTGCACCACTCGGTTTCGTCGAAGCGGCGCCAAGACGAGAGCTTCTGTAGGTTTAACCAGTAGTAAAACAAAACCGAAAATGGGACAGAAAATTCCGAGTATGGCGCGGGGACCATGCGTCGACTGGGCGGGCCGTGCATGCATGCGGCCTTGGGAGTTTGACCGAATCGAAGATCCATGCCTGTGCCGCCATCTTATGTCCGTCTCCCTTCTCCCCCCCCCCCTTTTTTTTTTTTTTCTCCCGCTGACTACTTTTACACCATTTGCGGAGCGCGCAGGACTCACTCTTGTTTTTGATATTGTGTTTGCTTGTGTGCCTCTTGTTACGTGTTTTCGTGCTGCCTTTTCGTCCGTGTTCTTTCCCCTTCCCTCACCTTCCACCTTTCTAGCCAATAGGAATGTCTCACTTGCTCAAACTGTTTGAAACACCCCTCACCCGCGACCTCTCCTGCAGGGATGAGGGAAGTAACCCTCCCTCACAGAAGTTTTTGTATAAAGACGCAATGTGAGAAATTAAAATACAGCCCTGAAGAAGGAGTTTCTAACTCCGAAACTGTTGGCAACAAAAACGGGAAACGTGTCAGTCGACTTCTTTCACTATTTTTATACTGGCCCATCGAACCTCATGATCTCTATATTTTACTATGGCTGCCAGCAAACCCGCGACTGAACGTCTGTCCCGGAGATTTCCCAAATTCAAAATCAAAACAGCAATCGTTGGTGATTCACTCATCAGACATGTCTTCAATCATTTCGACCCAAGCAATACCTCTGCACCGGGATTTGTGTCCTACGGCGGAGCGATGTTCGAGGATGTCCTTGCCACCCTGGAGTACTTGCCGACCGGAGTGGAGACCCTTGTCCTACACGTGGGTACGGTGGACATAGCCCGGCGCGGATCGGCGGCGGCGGTGGCGGAGTTGAAGCGAACAGTGGAGCGGATACGACAACGTCGCCCGGAGATGAAGACCATCCTTCTCAGCCTCCCTCTTCCCCGCGCCCCCAACCGTCGCAGAGGGGGTGCCAACCGGAACTTTGTTCGTTGGTTTAACGCGGAGGCCCAGCGCTACGCCCGTGAAGTTCGACAGCTGTGCCGTGGAGGGGTACTGGGGCCCCGGATTTTCTACATAGACCATGGGTTCCTAACACTTCCCCCATGGCGCTTCCTCGCCGCCGACGGGCTGCACGCGAGTTTCGAGGGCGTCGCGGTCCTGGCGCAACACTTTAAGGAACGCCTGCGCTATCATCGCCCGCGTTGGGCCTCCGCGCCTCGACTAACAGAAGAAACAGACAACCATGACCAAGCGTCTCCCCCGGCCGGCCTGCCCCCCTGTCCCCCGTGCCCACCGTGCCTGCCGTGTCCACAACGTCCGCCCCGTCCGACGCCTTCCCGAGCCCCGCCCGTCCCAGAACGCCGCTACATGACACGCCTGGCCACGAGGGCGGCGTCGCAACCAAGCCGGGAGGCTGAGAATTGACTTGCAGTGGAGACAGGTACGGCTCGCCCTGATCATGCATGGTCCCCCTCTTTTTTGTCTCTTAGGAAATTAATCGACAAGCGTGTTCGCTTTGATTTGCATGCTGCTCACTTGGAAACATACGTCAACCAGAACGCCGCACCAAAAGGCCTTCGTCTAGCCTGCACACCCGCGATGTGCACATTTAATCCGGAGGAAATCACGAAATGGGAGAAAGTGCTGTCCGATGCGTCGGTGGGTCTCACGGAGATTGTTTCGCAGCACAGCCGAAGACGGGCCATGGAGCTTCTAGATGCCGAAATTCTAGAGAGGTCGCAATCGAATTTATCCGACTTAGAATGCAAGGAACTTAAAAACTTTGAGACGACAAAGAAGAAAGAAATATCACAACAAAAAATCAAGAAATTGCAACGCGATAACATTTCCCCACAGTTTATAGTCCACCCCGTGCAACCAACCCATCCCGTAGGCGTCACCCCAGGTCCCGATGCTATATCTCGCCCCGTGAATGCACAACAAATGAACGTGGTAAATCTGTCAAGCAAAACATTATCCCCGGCTCAAGAAAAACTTCTCTCAAAAGGTTTGACATTTTGCCCAGCCTCCGGAAATTTCAATGAGTTCCAACTATATCAGGATCTGGACACATTCGCACGTAATCTGCGTCTCCGGGAATACTTCCATGACCGCCCCAACACAAAAACACAACTGCCTGGTGCGTCAAACAAATCCTGGACACCAAAAGACCGACGAGACCAGCACTTAGATATGTATATAGCGGCTGTACAGAAGGATGTAATCCGGGCATATGCACAGCACCGACCCGGGCGCAACAACCTGTCAGTAGAAGAGCGAGCAGCTTTAAATTCCCTTCAAGCGGACACCAGCATAATTATCAAACCAGCGGACAAGGGGGGAGCCATTGTTATACTTGACAGGTCTGAATACTTGGAAGAGGGAATGCGACAACTAAGCGACAGACAATTCTATAATGAGCTACCAAATGACCCCACAAAATTCTATGAAAGTGAAATTCACAACACCCTCAAATCTCTTGTCACGGAAGGTAATATAACTGCCGCGATGGTTAAAATTATGTCACCGGAACATCCTGCCCCTGGTCGATTTTACTTGCTACCTAAAATACACAAGAGCAACCACCCGGGCAGACCCATTGTATCCAGTAACGGGACGGTGACAGAAAAAATTTCAAGCTTCATTAATCACATAATTAAGGACATCCCCCCTACGTTCCCATCCTACATCAAAGATACCAGCCATTTTCTACAGGAAATGGCTGGTATCGTCATCTCCCCAGGGTGTTTTCTGGTGACGCTGGACGTCTGTTCATTGTACACAAATATTCCCCACTCGGAAGGCATCGCAGCGACCGTGGCAGCATTTACTGGCTTAAACAACCCATCAATAGACATAGAAAGCGAAACTCTCGCAACGCTTCTAACCATTGTATTAAATTATAACCACTTCGAATTCAACGAAAAGCACTTCCTTCAGATCAGCGGCACGGCGATGGGAACCAAGATGGCTCCAAATTACGCCAATATTTTTATGGCATCATTGGAAACTCCTTTCATTGAGAAGCAAGAAAAGAAACCACTGTTTTACAGGCGGTTTCTAGATGACATATTCATGATATGGAACCACGACAAAGCGAGCCTTCTCGACTTCATTTCAAAATTTAACTGCCTCCATCAATCAATCAAGTTCACCCACGACATATCTCAAGATACTATCAACTTTTTGGATGTAACCCTTCAGGTACATGGCAACTCTCTCGCGACCACCGTCTACAAAAAACCCACGGATCGCCAACAGTACCTGCATTTTGACAGCAACCACCCACGACATTGCAAAGTTGGAATACCATACTCGCAGGCATACAGATACCGCCGAATCTGTTCTGATGTCCAAGAATTTGACAGAAACTCGCAAAATCTAAAGAACACCCTTCTGAATCAAAATTACCCAGAAAATATAATTGATGACGCAATCAACCGGGCCCGCCAAACAGACCGCCAGTCAGCATTGTCAAAAGCCAATTCACAAAAAACGGAAACACCCCAGACCAACCTGATATTAACATACGGTGCGAACATGCCGCGAGTGAACAACATACTGAGCAAGCATTTCAACATGATCAGACAAAGTGAGCACCTGTCAGCTATCTTCCCCGAACCACCCCGTGTAGTGTATCGTAAAGACAAGAACTTAAGAGATATGCTTGTTAAGGCTAAAATTGGGATCACGAAACAACACTCAGGTTGCCGCCCATGCGGGAAAACGCGCTGCAAAATCTGTCCCCTCATCACCCCAACCGACACGGCAAAATCTAACTTTTCCAAATTTTCCTTCCGAATAAAAGAAAGTCTCGACTGTGATTCCAGTAACGTCGTATACAGACTGCACTGCGAAATGTGTGGCAAGGAGTATATTGGCCAGACCGAGAATGCATTCCGACTCAGATTCAACAACCACAAATCCCACGTCACCTCACAGCCGGATCTACCATTTTCCAAACATATGCGCCTGCCGGACCATTCCATTGAGCATATCAGAATCACTCTCCTGCAGTCCGGCTTCCGCTCTTCCCTCGAACGCGAGCAGAGGGAGTCCTACTTTATACATAAATTCCAGGCATTCACCCATGGCATCAATGAGGACCCGGGCCGCCTGTCATTCTTGCGACAAAAAGCTGCGCCTTAGACGCAAATATCGGGACCTTGCGGGCAATGGAGGGGGTGAGCGCGGACCCGAGAGCGTGCATACAACTTAAAAAAGAAAGCAAGAAGGAAAAAAGGAAACCCCGCTTTAGGGACGAAGTCAAGCAAAACAAACGGGTAGAACGCCGCCCCTGCGCCCCCCCTTCCCCGCCCGTTCGGCAACCACCACCAGACTAATCAGTGACCTTGAACAGCTGTGAGCGCGCCCCGCGGGCCCGCCGACGCACAGCGGCCTGAATTATGACCGCCGCACCACTGACAGACAAACGGCCGAAGAATGCGCCGCAAATGAAACCAAATCCCAGTGTGACTTGTTCCGCGGCTCGCTGGCCGCGTAGCAAAGCTTGGCTGCACCACTCGGTTTCGTCGAAGCGGCGCCAAGACGAGAGCTTCTGTAGGTTTAACCAGTAGTAAAACAAAACCGAAAATGGGACAGAAAATTCCGAGTATGGCGCGGGGACCATGCGTCGACTGGGCGGGCCGTGCATGCATGCGGCCTTGGGAGTTTGACCGAATCGAAGATCCATGCCTGTGCCGCCATCTTATGTCCGTCTCCCTTCCCCCCCCCCCCCTTTTTTTTTTTTTCTCCCGCTGACTACTTTTACACCATTTGCGGAGCGCGCAGGACTCACTCTTGTTTTTGATATTGTGTTTGCTTGTGTGCCTCTTGTTACGTGTTTTCGTGCTGCCTTTTCGTCCGTGTTCTTTCCCCTTCCCTCACCTTCCACCTTTCTAGCCAATAGGAATGTCTCACTTGCTCAAACTGTTTGAAACACCCCTCACCCGCGACCTCTCCTGCAGGGATGAGGGAAGTAACCCTCCCTCACAGAAGTTTTTGTATAAAGACGCAATGTGAGAAATTAAAATACAGCCCTGAAGAAGGAGTTTCTAACTCCGAAACTGTTGGCAACAAAAACGGGAAACGTGTCAGTCGACTTCTTTCACTATATATATATATATATATATATATATATATACTGTAAGGCGAGGTCATGGGGGAAGCACAGACTGTTTATTTCGGCTTCGTGAAAGGAACAACCCGCAGAGACTCCGACGAAGATGACGGTCATACGAGGCACGGGATATCAGGGTGGCAGCTGGTGGCGCGTGAATGAAGATGATGCTTATGATGGGGGGGGTTTCTAGATGCTATGAATGGGGAGAATGACCTCTGTAGCGATCGGTATGAAAGCGTCCCTCACACTAACTTCCTGGCCACACACTAACTCCCTCACACTAACCTGGCCGCAAGTCAGAGGGATGGCGATCGGCGAAGAAAGCGTTTTAGACGCGAAACATGCACAGTCTCAACGCCACGGCACCGGCGGCCAGTGACGCCACATGTAGGAGCAACTTAGTAGTTCCCTGGAGAGGTACGCTGGAGGACTGTGCACGGGCCAATGAATCGTGGCATAAACTTTTCACATAGTCCTGGAGCACGTAGATGTGTGGAAAGCAAAACTTTGTCTCCTGGTTCGAAGGTGACGTCCCGGCGATCTGTATCATATCGAGACTTCCAGTCATTCTGGTTGGACTCGGTGTTCAATCGGGCGAGATTCCAGCAATGCGCGACAGGAGAAACACATTGATCTGTCATGGTAACTGTTGGAGAAACTGGGCAGGAAAAGGAAGATGCGTCCAGAACAGATGCTGGATGCCGGCCATAAACGAAGAAAAACGGTGAAAATCTAGTGGTACGTTTACCAGCAGTGTTGTAGGCGTGTGTTACAAAGGGAAGAATGGAGGCTCAGTTTCTGTGGTCGGGGTTGATGTAGGCAGACATCATGAAAGCGTTCTCTAAGGCCATTTGTCTGAGGATGATAGCTTGACGTGGTCTTGTGCATGGTACCGGCCGCCCGAAGAACTTCCGCAAGTACTGCTGAGAGGAATGTGGGTCCTCGGTCACTTAAAATAGTGCGAGGTGGTCCGTGACGTAAAAAGATGGCTTGCAGAAAAAATTCCCTCGCACTTCCACGAGGGGGAGAGTGTGTAAGTGCGAATGCACGGTTGTTGATTGCGCGATTACGTTGGATATCGTGATTTTGGAGTGGAGAGGAGTCGCCCAACCCCCGCAGTCACTGAGCGGAGAGAGGAGGAGGAGAGTAGCGCCCGCCGTTACGGCGAGGGCTACACGAGCGCCCTCACGCGTCGGAATGCGGAGCGCCCGCTACGCGAGCGAGAGCTCTCCCTCCCGAAGTGGAGAGGAGGCGCCCAACACCCGCAGTCACTGAGCGGAGAGAGGAGGAGGAGAGTAGCGCGCGCCCATCTCCCCCCGTTGCTAGGGAAGACGAGGAGGAAGACGAGGAGCGCGCGCACCCGCAGCTGTTGCTATGCGGACAACGGCGGCGGACGATTCAGGCTGGCTTAAAATGCACTTAAAAAATCTGGGACTTCGGAAGCGGAGCCGGTACGAAGAGGAGCAGTTTCGGCGAATCGGTTAAAATGATCTACAGCAGTCACAATCCAGCGATGGCCAGTCGAAGGTGAAGGCAAAGGTCCATTTAGGTCGATGCCAATGACTTCGAATGTAGCAGGAGGGCAAGGCAGGGGCTGTAGCATCCCTGCAGGGGCTGAGGTTGAGCGTTTACGACGCTGACAGGCAGGACATGATGCAACATATTTCGCGACGCTGGTGGAAAGGCCTGGCCAAAAGAACCGGCTCCTAATGCGGTCGTAAGTTTTGTTCTACGCAAGATGGCCAGCCATGGCGTCATCGTGAAAGACTTCCAGGATTTGGTTCCGAAGACAGCGAGGGATGACTGGAACCCACCTGTCGCCGGTAGGGTGATAATTGTGACGGTAAAGCGCTCCACCATTCAACAGGCGAAATGTGTTTAGTTGGCGGCGGGAGGGGCCATTGGGTGGTGAAGCAGAACCATCGAGTTGTTCCATGAAGTGTCGGCAGTTTGAGTCGGTTCGTTGAAGAGATTCAAGGTTTGATTGAATATCTTGTTCTGCTGTGCGCAAAGGCACCATTGTCAGCGTGGGTGAAGATATGACATGGGACGTGGTATCCTCGGGGGACGGCTGTGGGCAACGGGACACGGCGTCAGCATCATTGTGAGCCTCGCCCGACTTGTAAGTCACCGTGAAATCGTACTCCTGTAAACGGAGAACCCAGCGGCCAAAGCGTCCGGATAAATTTTTGAGCGAGGATAACCAACAAAGCACATTCGAAGAAGTGGCGCCCGTAGAAGCGCATACAAAGCACTACGAAGAAGTGGCGCACGTAGAAATAAGGACGAATTTTTTGCACGGCCAAGACAACCGCGAGGCATTCTTTCTCAGTAATTGTGTAGTTCTGCTGAGCGGGTGTCAAAGTGCGGCTGGCGTAGGCGATGACGCGCTCCAAAGACGAATCATTGCGCTGCAGAAGGACCGCACCAAGACCATGCCCACTTGCATAAGTGTGGAGAATTGTCGGTGCCGACTCATCGAAATGGTCGAGGACAGTTTCAGATGTGAGAGCTTGTTTGAGGGTTTTGAAAGCTGTTTCGCAGTCTTCGGTCCAGAGGAATGGGATTCTGAATGTCAATAGTTTGTTCAGGGGCGAGGCTATTGTTGCGAAATTGCGAATGAAGCGACGGAAATAAGAAGCCAATCCAAGAAAACTGCGAAGTTCCTTTTGACGGAGCGGCCGAGAGAAGTTAAAAACTGCGTTGATCTTATCCGGGTCAGGACGTATTCCATCCTTGCTTACAACGTGGCCCAGGACTTTGATGGAAGTAGTGGCAAATCGACACTTTTTGGTGTTGAGCTGAAGACCAGCGTTGCGGAGGCCGGTTAATACTTCGTCAACACGTTGAAGGTGCTCATCGAACGTGGATGAGAAGATAACGATGTCGTCAAAGTAACAAAGACAGATCTTCTATTTTAATTCAAGCAGTACGGTGTCAATCATGGGCTCAAAGGTGGCTGGAGCATTGCACAGTCCGAATGCCATGGCGTTAAAGTTGTAAAGGCCATCGGGTGTGGTGAAAGCTGTTTTTTCTTTGTCTGATTCATTGATAGGGATTCGGCATTATCCCGATCGAAGATCAAGGCTCGAGAAGTATTCGGCGCCGTGCAAAGTGTCCAGAGCGTCATCAATCCGGGGCATGGGGTAAACGTCTTTTCTAGTAATTTTGTTAAGCGCCCGAATGTCCACACAAAAGAGCACGAAGCCGTCTTTCTTGGAGACCAAAACAACCGGTGATGACCAGGAGCTTTCAGAAGGGCGAATAATGTCCTGCTGAAGCATATCGTCAACATTGTCCTGAATAATTTTGTGTTCTGAGGCCGAAACGCGGTAAGGACGACGGCGAATTATACACGAACCATCTGTTTCTATACGATGAGTTGCCACTGATGTCCGTCCAAGACTGGAAGAGTGGCAGTCAAATAAGGCGTTGTGTTCCGTAAGCAGAGCGAGGAGCGCTTTCCTCTTTTCCAAGCTGAGCTCAGGGCCGATGGTAGAAGTAAACCACGAGACTGTAAACTCTGCATTACAGCACACTGCACTGACGCAAGAGGGCAAAGTGCTGGGGAGGTAACGTCGTCCTGGGAAATAGTGGCAACGTTAATGCCTTGTGGAAGGCGAATCGGTTCAGAGGCAACATTCAATGCGGTGATCAGAACCTGATCCCCACGAAAAGCGAACGGGACATGGGGGTATTATGGCTCCTTTACAAGAGAAGCTGCCAGCTGGTGTGACAAAGACATCTCCGTCGGCGATATTGTCGCTAGCCACAAAAAAATACAGTTTCTTCACCGGGAGGCAGAACACAATCTTCGGTAGCTACCAAACGCTGTATTGGCGCATCTGATACACTGGCAATGTCTGTCTCAGTGAGGTGAATAGCCGGTTGTCTGCAGGAAATTACCGCGGGCGATGCTGATTAAAAGTCCCAACCCAGAATGATTTCATAAGCACGTAGACCCAGGCAGCACGAGCATGTGCGGCCAATCTTTGCCCCAAAAAATTGGCCAGTCTTTTCTTCCTGGCCAACCTTCGGCCAAAGTGTTTGGCCCTTAGTCCAAAATTGTCCTTGGCCGTGTAAGTCTGGAGCGTGGCTGTCATTCATTGGCCAATCTACTATGGCCGCTAAAACCATCGGCTGACCGACCATTGGCCAAAGAAGTATGGCCTACTTTTGGCCAAGCATGTATGGCCTACCATTGGCCTGATTCAGATTATTCTCTGCAGGCCAGAGGAAGCCCGCCCGAGGCTCCTGCCATTGGACTAACGCAGAAAATATATATTTATTGAATTTTAATGGCATTAAAATGCTCAGAAAACGTAATTTTAAATACGCCCGAAATGCATTAGTGATGCATTTTAAATGCACAGAAAATGCTGCTTCAAATATACTCAAATTGTGTTACTCGTGTACAGTAAAAAAACCATGAATATATTAAGAGATGCCTTGCAATGCGTCTTAGGGGGAATTGTTAACGTTCAACTAGAAAATTTCATGTTGTGGTTTCGAAAAATTTAATAGGCTCTAGCCTCAAGATATACTCCATTGTGAAAATGTAGACCGGCCATGCTCTGATTGCGGGCCAGCAAATGACTGAAAAGAACAGCATGTATGTGCACAGATTGGAAGTTTGAAAGTTGTTTATTGTACACCTCAGCAAAGTGGCCAATTTCGCCATTAGTAAGCAGCAGGAATTAGTAAGCAGCAGCAGCAGCCTTCCAGCCACCTCTGCAGCCAGCGCAGATGCAGCGTTGTGCATCAGAGTCCTCGTACTTCCGATTCTCCACGAGGGCAATTTCACCAGCACCTGCAGTGAAAAGAAAAGAAAACAGGAAAAAATATTAGGGAAACACTTCTTTTTCAAAGGCAAATAAATGTCAAATCAATCAGGCCATTTCTCTAGCCGTACCACCGTTCCCCGTCAGCAAGGATTTTTTTTGTTTCCCCTTCAAAGAAAAAAAACCGTCATGAAAACAATGCCCCTTTGCAGGACGAGAGGCAATGTATATAATGTTAAGCATAGTTTATATCGTCATGTGGCAGCGACATTGGATCTTCAATACCATTATAAAAAAAAAGATGGTGGTTGGGGGGGAGGCTTATGTATGAAGATTGTCTAGGGATAAAAATTTGCGAAAAATTAGTACAAAAGAAGACACGGCTAACAACGTTACCAAATATGCAACAGAGGTCTTAGCGTTACGCTGCCTCTATTTCTTAGGCGCTTTTGTTAACTTGAAATGGTGGCCATTCTAGTTTTTTAACTTACTTGGACAAAACTTGTCTGTGACCTCACAGGACGCTAATAAAATAAGATAAATACTAATATTATTAAATATCATTATTGTTATGTGTTCCATATTTCTTGCGTCAACTTCTTCGGAGATTATGTGCTAAAAAAATAGTGCGCAGTGGAACAGTTTAAAAATGCATGGGCAGGATGGATTGTAGTAGAAAGGCTACATAAAAGTGATTAGATTGGCGCAAGTGCTCAACAATGCCTTCAAAGGAATGGCAAAGTAAGTTTATTTCGAAAAAAAGAAAACTTTCAAGCCGTCCTTATAATTACAAGCTCTGATATGATAGGCATGTAACCAAAGCGATTAAAACAAACAAAGCAAGAAAAAGTATTTTTGCTTACACACATATGTAATTATTTTCTTGCTCTCCGCCACACATCACCGGTAATTTTATACTTTTTGCTCTACACAGGTAATGTAATCATTTAATTAGGAAGCATTGCGGAAAATAATTGTAAATGCTCACGTCGTTAACATACAAAAAACAGATAAACACCTGTAAGCGTCAGGGACCATGAAGTAAAAAATTCCCTCGCACTTCCCCGAGGGGGAGAGTGTGTAAGTGCGAATGCACGGTTGTTGATTGCGCGATTACGGTGGATATCGTGATTTTAATGAGTAGTCGAGAGATTACACAGACGCACACAACTACAAAGAAAGATATTTCAATCGTTATTGCTGGTACCATTGCCCGGTCCGCCATCATCGTTATCGAGATGCAGGACCAGCAACCGCTCCCGACGACGGCGCGCGCTCGACTAATACCCTCCCGCGCCACGCGGCCGCTACACGAGCGCCCTCACGCGTCGGAATGCGGAGCGCCCGCTACGCGTGCGAGAGCTCTCCCGCCCAAAATGGAGAGGAGGCGCCCAACACCCGCAGTCACTGAGCGGAGAGTGGAGGAGGAGAGTAGTGCCCGCCGTTACGGCGAGGGCTACACGAGCGCCCTCACGCGTCGGAATGCGGAGCGCCCGCTACGCGAGCGAGAGCTCTCCCGCCCGAAGTGGAGAGGAGGCGCCCAACACCCTCAGTCACTGAGCGGAGAGAGGAGGAGGAGAGTAGCGCCCGCCGTTACGGCGAGGGTTACACGAGCGCCCTCACGCGTCGGAATGCGGAGCGCCCGCTACGCGAGCGAGAGCTCTCCCGCCCGAAGTGGAGAGGAGGCGCCCAACACCCGCAGTCACTGAGCGGAGAGAGGAGGAGGAGAGTAGCGCGCGCCCATCTCCCCCCGTTGCTAGGGAAGACGAGGAGCGCGCGCACCCGCAGCTGTTGCTATGCGGACGACGGCGGCGGACGATTCAGGCTCGCTTAAGAAGTGCATTCGCAGTTAAAAGTAGAGGTTTCATAAATACTCGAGACACCTAAAAGAAACTCGTTTAAGTACACCCTTTAGACGCAAATTAGGAATTTCAGCTGCTAAACACGAACAACCGCCAAGCAGCCCACGCGCACACCCTCTGGACTTGCTGTTTTCCGGTCCCTATGGGCACATTTTAAGTGCGAATGCACTTCTTAAGCGACCCTGAATCACGCGTCCACCGCCGTCCGTCCGTCCGCACCACATACCCACTTAGGGCGATTGGCCAAGAAGAGTTCCTAATTTCATTAGCACATACCCACTTAGGGCGATTGGCCAAGTAATCTGAATCACGCGTCCGCCGCCGTCAGTCCGTCCGCACCACATACCCACTTAGCGCGATTGGCCAAGTAATCTGAATCACGCGTCCTCCACCGTCCGTCCGTCCGCACCACATACCCACTTAGGGCGATTGGCCAAGAATCGGATGTGAGAAGGGCTAATGCACCCGCTTAAAGGAGTACTGACACGAAATTTCAAAGCTGAGATCCGCTCTAGCAATCAAGTACAACGACAACACAAATAGGTGTCTGTGAATAAATGCATCTTTCTTTCTTTGTAGTTGTGTGTGTGTGTGTGTGATCTCTCTTCCGCGAACATTACCGAACCGCGCAAATTCAACTCGTGCATTCGCTAGCATTCGCTAACATACGGCATAAACTCTTTAATGGCGTTAGTTGACAGAATGGCGACATGCGACAGATAAAATTCGCGAAGGCTATTCGGCTTCTCGCCGTATGGCCTGGGCATGCGCATTAGTCGGATGCATGTATACATGCCACAAACTGGGTTCTTTCCCCGTACGGCGGCTGCTGTGAACATGCGCAGCTGTGAGCAGCTGCTGCGAACAGAAAAAAAAAGCTGCGTCCCTGAACCCACTGATTTGATTGTTTGTAGGGTGCGATACTTATGTAGTGCAGGCGGGGAAACACTTTCCCTCTCACAGTCTGTTTGTATGGTTTAACGCGCCGGCGCTAAACAGTGGATGAGGCGTGCCGTAGTGGAAGGCTCCGGATTATTTCGACCACCTGGAGGTCTTTAACGTGCATCGAAATCTCATACACACGGGCGTTTTTGCTTTTCGCCTCTATCGAACCCGCGACCTCGTGCTCAGCATGAATACACTTTGCAAATTTCTCAAGCGCGTGAACATGGGCGGCGGACTTTCTGTGAACCGGCTGTGCTAAAAACATTCCTGGCTGTTACGTGTTTTCTGCAGGTGTTGGTCCTCAATAACCTCAGAACGGGATAACTCGATCTACAATGAAACTCGTAGCAACGGTCCCCGGGCCACTCAGCAGAACCCGAGCTAAAAATTAGGCGCAAAAAGGACAGCACTAAAATCCATTTTTTACGTCTTGCTGTCGTTGATTTGTGAATACATTTCCTTGGACGGAGTAATAGACCCTATGCAAAATGCGCCCCGCCATCTCACGTCGACTCCGGTAACTAGGTCCGCCATTTTGGTACGGTCGTTTGAAACCGAAACCAATTAGCAAAACATAGAAGGCGGGCATTGACCGCTCTTGGTGATGGACTACAATGCCGGAGCATTGCTTCGTGCCGCAGAGCACGCAATGCGGAAATACCGGTTCAAATGGAAAAAAAGTACCTGAAGTTCCACGCTTTTGAACGAACTTTGTGACGCGAACTGTGCCGGCGCGAGCAACCTTAGTGACACGCTGGGCGCGGTGCGCTTGGAGCGAATATTTGTCGTTGGTTCGCTAAGCGGGGGGTTCCGTAGTCGCTGTCCGTATGAAAAATACAGCTGCGTTGGAGTTCTGTTGTCCAGCCTTTGTATTCTAAATGAAGCCTGAGCGTGCGCCGCCTATTCAGGCGACTGACAGCGGCGCTCGACCGGGAAAACAGTACCACACGTCGCCAAAATTAGGCTGTTTCGTTACTCGTCCCTGTGGCTCTGCGCCCGCTTCATTTCATTGTTAAAAGGTACCGCTTAGCCCCTACACGAGCCTTTATCTTGCCTAGGGCTGTAAACAAACTTTTCCTGCCGCACTACGCCGTCACGGCGCGGTTGAAAATTTCCTCTGTGGCGGGCGCTCACGGTATGGGAGTATGTTGTTGGTTTCATTACGTTGCATTTAGCCGCGTGTCATTGCAGAAGTGGCGAACACTGTTTTATGATGATCTAACGGTGGAAAATTCGAGCTTTTGCACTTGGTTCCCGACTTGCCGGGCTCAAAGGTTTGTTGTTACGTCAAGTTAACTTGGTGCCCATTGTCATTCCAGCAACGATGTATTTACTATCGAATATTTTACGACTAAAATACACACTCACTCCTCCAGTTTGTCACATGCTGCATGCATGCCTCCGACGTAATGATAGTGACCATTGATGTAGGTAGCTGAGACAATTTTCAAGTTTTATTCAAAAAGAAAAAAAGAAAACGGCCACAGTTGCATCAGGCCGCCGCGCATCAGCTTGAGTGCTTTTGCGTGTTTTGTATCCACAGTGCAAAATCCCAGTAAATTAAACTACTTCGCTGATTTATAGCGCGTGCAGTATAGTAAACTGTGGATATAAATGGAACAAACAGAAGCATTCGCGCACCCCTGCTTGTCGCGGTCTAGTAAACACGACGTTGCCCAGCCTCTGCGTGCTCGCGAGATGACCACGGTGAAATGTGGCATGAATGCTTGCTGGCAGCTCATAGGTGACCCTTCAGGTGCCATGCCAGTCCTTGTTTCTGTCACTGGGGGGGAGGGGGGGGGGGTAAGAGGAGGAGCGGGGGGCCAGCACAACTGGGGCAAAAAGCTCATTCCCAAGGCTACCAAGTTTTCTCCCAAGCGCCTGCACGGCACTTTGTTGCTGCTCGCATTGCTCCTGTACTCGACGTGCATCGAACAGACGCATTGGCAAGGGAAGGGAGGGGCCATTTTATCGCGGGCTTCTCCAGTCAATGTTTTGGACACTCGCTGTCTTGATGCCCTGCTGTCTCGGACGTCCCCACTGTTGTGGCAGCTCAGTGCACGCAAGCTCCGGTGGCGCCTCTTAAAACCTTCGGCTTGCAAGAGGGCTAGTAGGTGCACAGCAGCCAGGATGTGACTCCATGCTCCACTGCAACCCGCTGGGTACTCGCACGATGCCTCCCCAATCGCCCCACTGTCCGTCTCAAAGGTGAGGCACACAACTTAGGGCCGGCCACTTTTCTTCTGGGAGCGAAAGCAGCTGCTGAGAGCATGGATGAGGCCCAACCTGCAAGAACAGAGAGAATATCAGTAAATAACACTCAGGGAAGAACAGGACTAGTCCGCTACAGTTTATGGTAAAGGGACAGAGCAGAAAGAAGTGGCCACAAGGAACAGACTCAAAATGACCAGATTTTGTGTCTTGCTTAACAGTGTTGCAAGGGCAATAATCTACACCTCAAACAGCAATGATGTCAAAAATGTTTGTCAAGTTCGAGCGTGCAAGTATCTCTGCATGCTTTGTTAATGCATTTTTCAAGAGAAGGAAGTTTAACATTTAAAAACCTCAGCATGGGTAACGATACCAGAACCCGCATAATCGTGTTTGTCATAACTTAAGCAAGCAATAATATGATTATCTGGAACTCACTTCCAGAATCTTTCGAGATAAACAGGTAAACATTCGGGCTATACCGATGACCCATCGAATTAAAAAAAATCTTCTAGTTCAGTGAGTTCGAGCTAACGAGGTTTCACTGCATTATCTATTCGTGCACACCAAAAACATGCGCTTTAGAAACAAACACAACCACCCCACCGCCAAAAAAGGAGAAGAAAGACACACAGATTTTTGCGCAGAACATGCGCAATAAATAATGAAAACACACAAAAAAAGAAAATTCAAGGCGTATGTGCGCTTTTGTAGTTGACTTCGCCGCAAAGCACGATTGCTTTGCGACAAACGCGCGGGCGGACGACCGTCACAGAAAACGGCCGCAACCTTTCCGTAAACATCTTCGCCAAAAATCATCCCGTAAATTCCATGTACAGCATTTGAAAATACCTAATCCACCCACTAGCGGTACGGTCTGGCGATCGTCGCTCTCCTCTTTCAGGGTTGCTGCAACAGGGTCGCCGCTACGCATTTGCGTGGTAAACAACGGTGAACAAAGTGCTCTACAAATGCTCATACCGGTTAACTCGCGTCAAGTAAAAACAAAGAAGGATTTACTTACTGTGAGTCGCACGTGTTTGTCCGCACCGATGAAGGCGAGCAATGCGCCTCGGTGGCTAGGCGGCATGCCCTGCTCCGCTGCCGCTCGGATGGGTCTTTGGCGCGGCACACCAAGTGGTATGAGTCTTCAGACACAGTCGGCAGCGCAGGAAAGTCCTTCGTCCACAATCCGCGGTCGAGAGCCGGAAAACACCGTCCCGTTTGAGCCATACCGCGTTACCATCACCTACTCTTCCACAGTAAACAATACGAGACTTCCCGATCGGCGCCCGTACCAATATGGCCGACGGTCTCGTTTACATCAGTGTTGCTAGATCACCAAACAATTTCGCATAGGGTCTATTACGGTAGGAAATCTTCCTCGCGGAGGAGGTAAGCTTAACAACCACGTGAGGATTTCATAAAAGGCGTTAACACTCTTTGATTGCAAGGCAAACATACGTCGACTAATTGTTGTGCGACACCGTACGCGCAAATAGCTGGTAAATCGCGCTTACTTTGGCTAGACGGCAATCCTGATAAAAACGCCGCTGCAGCGCGACGTCTAAGCAGAGACTGCGTCCGCACGACGACCGCGCATTGAGGAGTCCAAAAACTTGTAACACCACAAGACAGGCAAAAGAAACGCAGCGAGGGCAGACAAAACGTGAAGGAAGGGTGCGCCGCTCACCGCAGGTACCGGGCACAAGGGAAGAGGTAGTGAGCGCCAGTGAGAGGCGGCGAGCTGCTCGCCCTCGCCAGCTTAGCCAGCGTTGTCCATCTAGGGCCAATATTTTTAAGAAAAAGAAAATTTTGAAAGCGTCCACAGCTATACCGTCGTAACAACGCTGGCAAATTGCAAGTGTCTTCATACATATATATACTCGTTTAATTAGATGTTTTTGCTTTGCCGATTGCGTTGGTACACCACCGCTTACATATTTGTACGCCGAGTTTCTCTCTAATACGGAGAGCTTATATGTATGCCTGCCTTCGACAGCGCACTAAGTGAAAGTATCTCCCTCAGTTTATTTTTTTATAAGTAAAGATCGAGGAGAAATTCTCAGGACGTTTATTCCTTTGAGATGTATTTTTTCCGGCACTTAGGTTATTCTTTACGTGAATCTTACGCTGCAGCAACTGAAGCAGCCCCTGTATGTACTCGAAATGTATTTTGGCAAAGCTTTTTAAATACCTTTAAAATGTATTTTCAATAAATACTTTTTCCTGCATTGAGAGTGTATCTCTACCATGTTTGTTTCACAAACGTAAAATGCATTAGAAATATATTTCTAATATATTCGCAGTATATTTCTATGCTTCAGCACACTTTTAAGTATAATCAAAGGGCTGCTCTAAATGTAGTTAGGTAAGCGCATTTGTATATTTACAGTGAATTTACACCGTGATCGTTAGGCGGGTGGAAATACATTTACAATATATTCTGAATGCCCTAAGCAAGCATTCGTAAGGTTCAGTACATTCTTAATCTGTTTGAGGGGTACTTAAAGGCACTGTATTTTTTCCGCACTTTAATAATGTATTTTCAATATTTACTGAAAATTGCAAAAATGCGATTTTTAATGCAATTGAAATACCTTTACAAATACAAAGCATATTTGAAGTGCACTTCAAGCATACTCGTCGGTATTTCAAACGTATAACTTTTCTCTTATGGCCCTTATCTTCTCTCTCCTACCCCTCCTCTTCCCTCAGTTACACTCAGCCCCACGTTTGAGCAGACAGTAGACTTTCGATTGATTGATGTAGGGTTTAACGCGCCCAAGCAATGCCGGCGATGAGGCGCGCCGTAGTGGAGGGCTCCGGGTTGATTTCAACCACCTGGGCATCTTTAACGTGCGCCGAAATTTCGTACACACGGGCATATTTTTTTCTTTTCACCCCCATCAGAAAAGCTGCCGCCGTGGCCGGGAATCGAACCCGCAACCTCGTGCTCAGCAGCGCAACGCCTTAGCCGCCGACCCATCGCGGCGGGTGACAGTACTCTTTGACTTCCTCCCCGAAGTTTTTAAACAAGCATATAGTACTGCACAGAGCCGATGCTTCTTTTTTTCTATCTTTCGAGTGAGGAAAAATCTGTAGAAGTAGCTCAAAAGTGTTTTAGTAACCACAAAGGTCCGCTATGCCGGAAATGTTCGTTAAAAAAAAGGAAGCGACCTATGCAAGAGTGGGGGGCACGTGGGAAGAACAGGATGGGGGTGACGGAGGCGTAGGGGCAACCATTTTTGTGTTTAGGCAAGACGCCACCTCATGCCGGATCTTCCTTCAGCAGTGTCACCAGTAACCTCCATTGGTGTGTCGTTCAATTTATAGATGGCTTGTCTCTGGCGATATCGAATATACTACAGAAATTCTTGGCCAACTGATAGCCTTACAAGGAAATTGTACGGAAGTAATAACACGTAATGCTCTCGCAATAATTAATTTTGGAGACGACTGATCAACTCGGCTGCGTAAAAATGGCGGCAGTATAAATCGTGAAGAAAGCGTTCAAATGCGCTAGATTCGCCTTTGCGGCGCTAACTTAATATCCTCGTGTGGTGTCAATGTAGCATTTAGGTGTGCCTTTTTGTGTTAGCCAGCTTCGGCGCGAAAAAATGTTTCAAGTAGAATTTAGCATCCCACACACTAATATTTATGTTAAAGCAAGTCTCATGTCAGCAGCCGTACCTGCTTTATCAGAGCTTATAAACTAAAGGAGAGATCTTTCAGCCTATAATGGCCATCATTAGCTGACTCACAGAAAGGGAGCTTCGTGGTAGAGGTCACTGCCACCGCCAGGCACTCGCGGAGCTACATACCATGCCACTGCATGCCATAGAGTCCCCGCGGAGAAGTGGCTCGTTCCCCCGCACCATTGTATTTCCCGCCCACCGCGACCCCTCCTTCTAGAGGTCGTCACGTACACACGCGCAATTCTCTGTCCGGAGATCTTTTCTACATGGGTGGCCGCAGAGAAAACGAGTAGTCGGCGGCCAGATGCTTTTTGTTTGTCTTCGAAAATTTGTTGGCCAAACAGGAAAGAAGTAATTCGGGGCCAGGCTGTTGCCATTTGTGTTCTGCCTTCGGCTGGCCAAATTGAAAACGATTACTGTGTGGCCAGACGCTCTTTGTTCGTCATCAGACGTATGGTAGCCACGGAGAAAGTATGTACTCCGTGGGCAGATGCTTGCCGTTCATCTGGGGACCTAGACTGGCCAAACAGACAACGCGGCCACCGTGGCCAGACGGTTTCAGTTCGTCTTCCGACATCAACTGGCCAAAAAGGAAACAAGTAATCTGTCACCGGACGCATGCTCTTCATCATCGGACGTATGGTGACCAATGAAAAAACATCTTCTCTGTGGCCAGATGCTTGCCTTTAGTGTAAATACTTAAGCTGGCCGAAAAGACCACAAGTATTCCGTTAACAAATGTGTGCCAAAGGACATAAGTCCATGCTTTGCTAATGGCAAAGCAGGCCAAGCATCGGCCAAAAATAAGCCAAAGGTTGGCCACGTTTTCTGAGCTGCCTGGTGAGTCAGCACCGCACACTGAATGTGATGTAGAAGCCCGTCAATCATAACACGCACTGTACAGTATCCAGAGGGGCGAATCTTATCACCATTTGATCCTCGTAAAGATGGACCGGTATAGGGAGTTCAAACGTTTCTCAGGCGGGAACTCAACGGTGCGCTAATAACCGAAACACTGGCTCACGTCCACAAGCACATCAATACACACCCCTTCCACTTCTACGGATAAAATGTTCGACGGACGGCCCGGAGGAGTTCTGCTTTCTCGGAGCAATGCAGTTTCCCCTCTAAAAACTGCAGGCACTATCAGTGGGACGGGAAGCAGGTCGAAGAGGCGACAGTGAGCGGCTATACGGCGAGGGTGATCGACGTCGTGCCGCGCGATTATAAGAAATATCAGTCGAGTCTCGAGGAGGCGAAGGACGGCGAGGAGGCTAAACGTACCCATTACGACGAGCCCCGTAGACAAACCGGGTGTCATCCCGTTCATCATGCGCGTAACCTCGTCGGTCGTCCTGCTGGCGTCGCCGGCAAAAGCGAGAAATGTGGCCCCGAATACCACAGTAGTAGCAGACGTTGCGGTCCCGCAGGAAAAGCTGATGTTCGGGACGGACGTGCGAGTAGTATAGCTGAGGATACAGACCGGTTGAAATACCTGGCAGATGTCCGTGAGAAGGTGGTAGCGGGGGAGCTTCCACTCGCATGGGTGGTTTCGAAGCGGCATCGCAGTATGACATGGCGAGAGTGGTAGAAGGGGCGGGGTTAACAGATGGTACCGCCGTCATGAACGCAAGCTCCTCCTTGATGAGGTCTCGCAGGTAAGACCCGTTCGGGCGACAGTTGTCACGTGGGGGGCACAGTGAGGTACGGTCTTCTAGCTACTCACGCATGATACTACGTATCAGGGTACGTAAGTCCATGTCCCCATCCATGCAAGTTGACGAAGGCTGAGGTTGCAAGCAAAGAGACTGCAACTGATCGAGACGTAGGCAGGTTGTTCGCACATCATTTACGCTTTGGGGTTCTTAAGAGCAAGGGCGCTAAATGCGAAAGGAGCGATTCCCTTCAAGATGTGGCGCATCTTGTCAGCCTCGGGCATGCTTTGGTCCACCCTGCGGCATAGGGCAAGAACGTCCTCGATGTAAGAAATGTATGTTTCTTCGGGATGTTGCAGGCGAGAGTTCAGCTTCTTTCTGGCATAATCTGAGCGAAGAGACGGGGTGCGGAGGCCTGGCGTATCTCATACGTAATGGTGGTCCAATCAGCGAAGCGTCCTTTGTTGTTGTAGAACCACGTCTTCGCCACCTTGTTTAGAGAAGGGGACAATGTGCAGCTTGCAAACGTCATCCCACCTGTTAAACAGACTGACGCGGTTGAAATCATCGAGCCAGTCGGCAGAGTCACGCTGGGGGCTTGTTAGCCACCACGTCGACGCCGTTTGAGCGGCGGACTCCGACCTGGCGTCTCGCTGCATCAGTGGAGCTGGTAGCAGGATGCGTCGACTGGAACGGAGCTCCACGGGTGTAACTGGGAACGGCGGAGGACCGGGTCAAAAGGCAACTCCACCATTCAAAGGCAAGGTCACGGGAAAGCACAGACCGTTTATTCCGGCTTCGCGAAAGGAACAACCCAGAGAGACTCCGACGAAGATGACGGACGCACGAGGCAACGAATATCAGGGTGGCAGTTGGTGGCGCGTGAATGAAGATGATGCTATCGATGGGAGTGTTCCTAGATGCTATGAATGGGGAGAATGACCACTGTAGCAATCGGTATGAAAACATCGCTCACAATGTATATATAAATGTATATATATATATATATAAATATATATATATATATACATATATATATATATATATATATATATATATATATATATATATATATATATATATATATATATATATATATAAACATAAATGTGTCCGCGTATGCGTGTAGACATATGTGCGGTGCTAGAATTTGATTCTTTGTGAACTGTACTGCGAAAATAGGAACCCTATATTATTGGTTTTTCTCTGTCGTTTTCTACTTTTATAGCCGGCATCGAGGATGCCCAGTGCTGCTGGTGGGCATGCCAAAAAATAACGAATAAATACATTATTTATAACAAAGGTGCCTTATTTAAACACTTGTTTTTGATCACCAGGAAGAATATAACCCGTCTATTATTCCAAAGCGTGTTTCCTGTATCAGTGTATTGGCAGCTATAGTGAAATGTTGGGGAAGACCATGTTCTATCACGAGTGACAAGCATCTTCATTCAGTTGGCTGTGAAAAAGGTTTCTTACAATGTATACATCAACCCTCCCTCTTAAAACGTTCCTACATTCTAGGTGATCTTTGGTACCAAGGGTGGGAACCGTCAGTTGTGTAGGAAAACTTAAATTGTTTAGCATTGTTTTTCCAGTGCAGTGAGGCAGTGGTTCTTTGGTACATTCTACGACAGGCAGTCAAGAAGGACAAACATGACCACTGATGTCATTCTATTTCATCATGGTGGAAAGAGATGGTGTAGTTTTGTGTGGTAATCTAATAATTCTTTCAGAGTGACTGTGGTGTGCCCCTGTAAAGCGCATAAAACTTGAAAAATTACCATGTAATGAAGAAGCAAAAGAGTTTTCACAGATAGAGCATTGCGCCTACCCTTAACAGGCTCTGGTTCAAATCCTATCTGATTACAGTTACTTTATTTTAATTACGTACTTTCAGGGCGCGGCTATTGCATTACCGCGACAATACCTACAGAAATGGCACTTCTTTGAAGCACATGTCAATTAAGACTTTTCCAATAAAAGTGGAGTACGAAGTAGCGTAGTACAAAACTTTATTGAGCCAAGGAATAGGTGTGGTTTCCGAGTTCGGGAATCCTAGAGATTAGCCAGCGGCCGACACCTTAGATTTAAACATTTAACGGGCGTTCTTATCGCGGGTAATCAAGTTCTCCGGCCGCTCAAAGAGGGAGACAGGTAAAGGAACGGTGGGAGGGGCGGGTATTTCGCCCACTATAATAAATTGTGGCTCAAGTGCCTGGCTTGCAACAGAAATGTCGGCAACACACATTGATTCATCTCCTAAAAAGTACACTTTGTTTTCTTTTCCTTTACTCCGCACTAAAACAGGCACGTACCAAAACAATACACCAACCGACGAGAACATTTTAAATATGAGTAGTCTTGAATGCAGTTACATAAAACCAGCGCAACAGCGTTCTTTCTTGTTCTGCTTTACAAGGCATACAACCCGCGTTTGATACCAAAACTTATCACACGGAGCTTTATAATTGTGTCAGTACCCGATCAATTCACATTTATAACTTTTATTTTTGTGAATTTCGTTCGGTTACGCACAAAGCCAGCTGTTATTTGTTTCCTTGGCGACAAACTTGTTGTGCATGTATTGTGTAAAAGGGTTTGGGCAGGAGCGTTTGACAAATTTTCCTGTGTGAGGGAAAGACAAAGAAGAAGCTTCTGACGCCGAACCAGCGGGCACTGTAACGGTGAGGTCTTTATTACGTGTCTTATGTCTTAATAGGCAATAGCCTTGTAAAAAAACTGTGGTTGATTCCCCTGATGTAGTAATCGGTAAAGCCCGGAAGTGAAATGTGCATCGAAATCTGCAGCGAAAGGAGCGTGATTTGCGGGATGGCGTCTGTCTGGTCGTTCTGCTTAGCGAGCGACGTACTGCTACCGGTTCGCTTCAGGAAGGGTGCGACCACTTCGGCCTTGCCCCGTGGCGTATACGGAAGAGCGACGAATTGCGACGAGATCAGCTGTTGGAATACGGGGGGTAGAATTTGTAGCTTGAACCGTACACGCGCGAACGCGTTCCGCTAGCCGCTCGCGTTTTTCTTCTCATCAGATCTGTCGACGTTCGCGCCATTCGCCTGTGGGCGTCGCTACGACGCAGCGTATGTGAACTGTGGGCGCTTGTTATCATCATGATGGAATAATTCGCTTCACCTCTCCTAGACGGCAGAACCATCCACGTCAGTGAAACGTTTTTTGGTGTTTCTTCGGTGTTCGTTGTGCTGGCGTCATTTCCGTGACGGATATGACGTCATCGAAATCTGGGTGTATCTGGGAATACACTTTCGTGTTAAGTAGTCAAGAGGGAGGTGTTTGAAAGTACGAATGGTGAGTTGAGTACGAAGCTATAGTATTTATTTTAATCAGTGTGATACTTCTGTAATTAGCGATGATGAATTTATGCACATTGGCATTTTTTCGAGGATAGGGAAAAGATAAGAAATTCTGCAAGTATCGTCTATCTGTGTCTTTTTTTAAACCCCACCTAGATTTCAAATTTATTCTAAGCTGGAATGCTCGGACTGGCGTGGGGAAGCAGCATAAATTAGGATTTGATAATGTAGTAGCGTACCTTGAGATACTAAATTAGACTGGTATAGCGTACCTAAAGACCCGGCAATAGACATAAAAAAAGAATTGTACCACGTTTTTCTTCTCGCGTAGAGCCGTGCTGGCTCCAACCTGTGGTATTTAGGTATAACGTTCATTTGGGAGGGAAGATTTAGAGGAAACGTTATCTGTTTGAACAAAGGCAATGTTCCTTAGACCGTTTTATGAGTGTAAAAATGCTTCCCACTTTTTAGGTGTGACTTGCTGCGCACTTACAGCCATCTTAGTCGAAGGGACACTGAAGGATACAACACATTTGCATCTAAGTGATGAATCCATGTATCGTTTTCTCCGGGATCTAATTTCGAAGGCAAAAGACGCCCTTTTTAAAATGAACAATGGGACAAGCAGGCAGTTTAAATGTAGGGTCACCGTGGCATGTTGGTGACTTCAGTGCGGCTCTGTATATTCTGCTAGTTTAAAGCACGCAACTCAAGCATCATCTCCTAGCTCCGAAACGGGGGAACGCACCGCCCATAGCTGATCACCACCTCCCGCTTGTTACACCTAGCCGCAATGAAACACGAGGTGCAAACAAAGTTCCTCATGTGGGAGAGCAGCTGGTACAGTGGTCTATATTGGCTATAAAAGAGTTCGCATGCGCCAATTAAGAAACTCGTCCTTAAATATAGTCCAGGGTGGCAAGCATAGACTTCGCAGTTGAGACGACTGTAAAGCAGCGGTGCTAGTGGTTTTCACTGGTTTTACCTTTGCTTTTCTTAGGGCTGACCATTTTCCCACTATATTCGACAATGAATACTGCTAAGTGCATACCGACTCTTTTAACTAGGCGAACGCCTGTGCGTCAGGGCTTTGGTCTGCACTAGGCGAATAGCTTCTGTATATTGGCGCAAGTAGCCACGTCCTCCTACTGCCCTCTTTGCAACGCTTCGTTTTTCATCTGATATAGAAGCGCCGAAACAATATCTGGCGTTGAGTCGCTTGCACTCGCTTCGGAAAAACGCAATCGGCGCGACTAGGCGCGGCATGCTCGAGCGGAATTGGGCTATGGGGTTTCCGCTTAATATTGCTGCCAAGAATCTCGCGACAACGTAAGACGGAATGGAGTGTCTGCAAACTAGTTAGTAAACTGAGAAGCTTTGTAGTTTTGGGAGGTACGTACAGCTCTGTGGTACGCATTACCGCTTTTTTACTCTAATCGTATAAACAGTAATATTCGACATAATATGTGCAGAGCTGCGGAGCACGGCGAATATTACCACTGCTTAAAAAATAACATGGTTTTTGTCCCTCTGACCAAAACATTTTCTCGGTGTGAACTGCACGTCATAGCCTGCACAGCGTAGTCAAATTTTTTACTGTGCTTTGCGATTTTCGTCCTCTTTATGCCCTTACTTTGTTCCTTTCAGTTTTTAAGACATTTGTAAATATAGGTAGTACCAAAGGAAGAGGGTTTCGCAAACACGGGAAGTACCCAAAAATTTTGTGCTTCACTTAAACTAAAAGTTGCAAAGTCAGGAGCAACGATTCGACAAAGGGGCTTGGGCGCCCTTTCTTTAAAAGCTATATCAGCCGTGACGTTTCAAACGAAATTAGTCACCACATATCCCGCCGAAGACATTGAAAACCTAAGGGTGCGTTCCAATTTACCGTTTAGACAGCTTCGTTGCCGTCTTCGCGGACAGTACGCCATGTTAAGCCCCGTTCCAATTCGAACGAAGCAGTCAACAAAGACTGCTTCGAGGAGACAGCATCGAAGTCAGCAACGATGCAGGCTACTATGGTCCCTAGAAATACTTGCTAGTCTGCCGTCCGGCGGCCGCGAAGGGGGCTCCTCCGTGATGCATGCAGCGGCGGCGCTGCACGCAGTCGGAGCGCGGCCGGCCAGTGTCGGCATGGGAAGGAGTGCAGCGGACGGCGCTTCGCTGTGCTGCATTCGCAGGTATGGGCGCTTTCAGCCGATTTTAAGGGCGCATTTTCGTCCTCTACGAAACAGATTAGCCAAATAAATTGGTTCCTACGAATAGGAAGAGTTTGTTACCGAAGCATGAATTGATGCCAGTACGTTTTTTGCGAATTAAGAACGATCGAGCCGCCAAACCATGGAATCGTGTCACTGCGCTCTATCTTCGATATCCTCTTCCAGGAAAAAGGTTTCTACACATTCTGGGGGGCATCGGACACACTTTCGGCACGGAATCTTTTGCTAGCTGGGGCACATCACGCGGTATTTCGACTAAGTTACCTAACAAAGAAGCGTTTTTGTGTATACCCCCGCCGTACACTGCCGTGGATATATAATTGATTGATTGTAGGGTTTAACGCGCCGACGCAACGCAGGCGATGAGGCGCGCCGTTGTGGAGGGCTCCGGATTAATTTTTACCACCTGGGGATCTTTAATATGCGCCGCAATCACGTACACACGGGCGTTTTTGCTATTCACCTCCATCAGAAAAGCGGCCGCCACGGCCCGGAATCGAACCCGCGACCTCGTGGATATATAAGAGCGTGAAAATATTTGTGTTGTAGTAGGGTGCTTCACAATTTTCTTTTTTTCTTTTTTTCTTTTTTTTTGAGGCGCTTTGGAACCATCCTCACTTCTTTCTGCTTGGGAGTGAAATACAGTATCCCCTCGATATAACGAGATCGCTTTATTCGAAATATCGCTTTATTCGAAATTTCTTCTGGTCCCAACCCAAACGCATGCTTTTTAGGCCGCATTACTCGAAGCGCTCGAAGAGCCTTACCCGCATAGAGCGAAATGTCGAGCGGAGGCGTCGCCCATTGGCGGCGACCCATCGGCAAGTCAGGCGGTCAACATGGCCGGTCAACGCAAGCTGGTCTTTCCCCGCGATTTTCTGGAGTCAGTTCATGCTCGATTTGCGTCATCCGACTTCAGACAAACGATCCAACTGCGTGGTACGGTCCTTAAATTTTGTTCCGAGACATTGGTCAGTGCCGTGGGCGCGACGGTGTGCGAACACCGACACTCGAACCGTAGAATTAGCAGTGTCCTTGACAAGGGAACGCCGAAAAGCGCTTGTTTTGCAAATTTCACGGCTGCACACCTCTAGGGAAATTTGCCCAGTGATCATGCTAAGCCTCTGGTGCGAAAACCGCCAGTTTTCGTGATTGCGCTGTGTACCCAGAGTGAGCGGGTAATCGTTTTTTGAGCGCAACAAGCACAACTCTAGCCACGGCATTTGCGGCGGTTTCCAGCGCGAAATTCGCGTATCATTCCGTGACGCCCGCACGCCTCCCTATAAATTGGCCACAGCCACTGCCACTTTTATGGGCGACGACCACGGCCTCATGCATTGCTGGTCAAATCGGAGATGGGGTTGCTCGTGCCCGACAAAAACTTGAAACAGCCAAAACTCACTTCCCTTTTTGCAACCGAATAAAGTTGTTCTTCTCTGAATACATTGTGTTTTGGTTCCTGGCAGTTGCGGCGCAATTAAAGCTCAATTGCTTAAGCTCTTCTCGAGCGGTTGCTTATATCGATATACCGCTTATAACGAAATTTTCTACCGTCCTGCTGACTTCGTTATAACGAGGAATTACTGTATACGCTTTGAAGCTTGAACGGAATCTGACCAATTCGCATCGTTCATTAATTAGGCCCAATCGCACGTCGAACGCTGCCTCCTTAGTTGGCAATATCTGTTAAATGTGAATGCCGAATAAAAGTAATAAGAATGTACGCACGCATATGATGTTTTTGGCACGTTCAATCAACAGGCAGAAACTGTGGTACTAGCTTCTATTTTGCGCGCCTGTAATTTTTGTGAATTCCGCGATTTGGGAAATTCGCTAGCTTGAAGAGTGCGGGAAACTTTTTCACCAGAAGCAGGCTGCCAAACAGTCACTGCGCTTGCATTCTTCATTACACAGGGCTTTCTTTTTTTCTTTTATTGATCGCCCGCATACTCGGAGTGAATCGCGAGACGCACGCAGGGAAAGCAACAAGGGAGAACATCTGTGTTATGTCCAATGATTTTACTTGCGGCTGTTTGAAATTAAAAAGATGAGCTCTTAAGGCTTATTTATTTCAATGACCATATGCCTTGCTTTAGCATCCCCCCTCCCTAGGGGAAGTAGGAGGGCTCGGCCAGAAGTATTTAGGAACGGGTTTTTTTGTAAAGCATTTCACTACAGCTTTTTTTTTTCTTCTCGGGTCTGCAGCCAGGACGGTTATATACATGCAGACCACCTTCAATACATGACGTTCGGGGATAACCACGTAGTTTTCACAATTAGCACAAACACTGCGTGTGGCGCCGCCGGGCTCTCCTGGAACGGATCTCACTGTCTCACAATGCGCGAAATAATGGTACCAGCGGTGGTAGCGAAACGGCTACTCTTGTTGCTGCGAATGCACTTTATAAGCGACCCTGAATTCCGGTGACCGCCGTCCGTCCACATAGCAACAGCTGCGGGTGCGCGCGCTCCTCGTCTTCCTTGGCAACGGGGGGAGATGGGCGCGCGCTGCCTGGCCGCTGACATGGCACATACCCACGTGGGGGATTGGCCAGGAATCTCCTCGTCTTCCTTGGCAACGGGGGGAGATGGGCGCGCGCTGCCTGGCCGCTGACATGGCACATACCCACGTGGGGGATTGGCCAGGAATCTCCTCGTCTTCCTTGGCAACGGGCGGAGATGGGCGCGCTGCCTGGCCGCTGACACGGCACATACCCACGTGGGGGATTGGCCAGGAATCGGGCGTGAGAAGGGCTAATGCACCCGCTTAAAGAAGTACTGACACGAAATTTCAAAGCTGAGATCCGCTCTAGCAATCAAGTACAACGACAACACAAATAGGTGTCTGTGAATAAATGCATCTTTCTTTCTTTGTAGTTGTGTGTGTGTGTGTGATCTCTCTTTCGCGAACATTACCGAACCGCGCAAATTCAACTCATGCATTCGCACTTTCACATTCTTCCCCTCGGGGAAATGCGGGGAAATTTTCATCCTTCGGTCTCACTCGCGAAGGTAAGCGTCCGCAAATAGCCTGGGCTTTGTAGCCTGATTTGCAAAACATTAGGGCCGCCGAAATTAAAAGGACCTATAGTAGTTCTATCGCAGCTTCAATTGTGAGCTGATGTACCCCGAGACGCTGGATTTCACCGCTCTAACTGGCCGTAAAACCCCCATGCGCGCCCGCTCTCCGCGGCAGTAGCGCGCGGCACAGGCCGGCCTGCGGCCGCTCTCGCTCCCGCCGCTCGGGCGCTCCGATTGCTGGCAGCGCCCTCTGCGCAGCGCTGTGGTTGCATCTGCGGCGCGGACACGCCTCCCCATAGAGAAGGCGCGCGGACGGTAGACTAGCTCATATTCTAGGGACCATAAGGCTACCTTCCTGTCTAAACTAATAAGTGACGCCAGGGCCACCTTTTTGCGTATTATTGTTAAAACAAAAGCACTTGTTCCTTAATTTAAATATTTAGTATAAGTTACTAGTGATGAAGATGACTTTGTTTAATTTTTTAATTACGTAACATTTTTAATAACAACGGTAATAATAGTTACGAAACCTGCGGCTTGCGCAACTCAACATGTCTGCTCTGACGCTGTCGTCTGCGCTGGTGTTGCGCTTGCGACCGCGGCGCCGTTCCAATTTTATTCCTGCTGACGTCAAGTTAGACTGCTTTGTAGGCTGTCTACGAAGCTGTCCGCGAATTGGAACGCAGCCTATATAAGGAGAAAAAAATGGAGCTCTAAATATTTTGGGGTAACTATTGCGTAGTTAATTAACGGCTTCGGCTATTTTGTATTGTAGCGTAATTATTTCTGTCCTTCCAACGGGAGTGTCCATGGTAACGCTACTGCGCAAAGCTCGCCTCAACACGTTCCTTAGAAGGCAGATGTGCCACGTCGGCGCAATAAGTTTCACATCGGCTTAGTACCGCGAGTCACCCAAGTTTATCTAGACCAGGTAGAGCAATGATATTTTCTCAGCTTCGGTTTGCGCGTATTTGCTTGCTCTGTTGCAAATCTCACTGAAAGACGATAGTCGTCCGCCCCATCTCGCACGTAACCCGTTCTCCGCTGTTTTCTGCCGCTCATCACTCCCTTCCCCTGCGCGTTTCCCGCGTGTCTTGATAAGTTTTGATAAATTGAACCGACGCAATTGAAATTTCCCCCTTTTCAGTGCTCGCGCGGCATCTCCTGAGATATCTCCCCCTTTGTTTTGGATTTTGTTTCTTATGTTCTGCGTGACAGAGCAGGAGCAGGAGTTCTGTAGTTTTTGTGCTTGCTTTCATCTCTCGCGTGCTTGAGCTTTTCGACTCCATTTTCGACACCTCGGGTTCTATTGTTGACGCCGTAAATTCCCCGTAACCGTGAATTCGTCGGAAGCATTGTTTCAATGTATTTCATTATGGGTCACGTGCTTTCGGCTGATAAAGCAGTTGTGTGTGTTAATTCGGCATTTTGACGTTCCATGACGTTTCCTGGCTCCAGTTATGAACTTTGCCTGATTTCTCTCTACTGAAAGTGAAAATGAAAAACAGTGGAAATGACAGCGTACGCCTGTCTGTGCTATACAACAACAGTAGAGTTTGTGATTCAGACCCTTTCTCTGATTGCCCGAGAAGATGTGACACACTATAAAGTTTACGCCCCACGTTTGCAACTTCACACTGCGTAAAATTTCCGTGTTGTTACGTAACAGCTTGCAAATAGCTGCTTCCTTCGCCGTGAAATAGGCTGAAACATTTCACCAAATTTCCCCGCTGCGAAATCACCCTAATTCGCAGCAGGCGGTGTTTACCAAGAAGCACGTCTAAAGTTATTTTCTAGCGTAAGGAATTGTGGTTTTGACCGGTTCCAAGTAAGCGAGAACGGAGTGTAAAAACAATGCCCTGGATTTCGTTCTTATGTTTGGCAACAAAATAGAAACTTTATGTGTGACGTAGTAGTAACCTAAGAGAACCGTACAGGTCTCTCTATTACAAAGAACCCAATGCATGGCATTTGTACACACTCCTCCTATAGTAAGGTGGATGGCCATGTCATCGAAATAAAGAGAAAAATAACACAGAAATACGACTGCTTTATTCATTACTGCTCTGACTGAGTTCCAGCTAAACGAACGAGTGAATCAGCGGTATCAGTGCGCTGTTTCGTTATCAGGTGTAGCGTTTCCGTGTCCTCACCGCGTCATGCAACCGATCTTCACGGCCGTCTTTGTGATCACGCAATAAACCTGTCATAGCAGCAGACGGATAGTGTCGCGGTCTTGGCTGAGGGGAAGGTGTTGGCACAACAAAGCTTGCATTAAAGCAGAGAGCTCAACTATGTTACGGAAAGCGCTATTTATTAAATTTAAGAAATTCGGTAAAAAGATTGTGCGACGTTCAGTAGCTCAACAGCCACCATTCGCTCGCTTCTGAATCAATGTACGTGATCGCCTCATGGTGTTTACGCCAATTTTCCCTTTAAGATACGTGTTTCTCTTGTAAAATTACGGTGCACTCCTAATTTGTATAACGCAGGCCAAGTGTTTTTACTAGAGGTGTGCGAATATTGGAAAATTTCGAATATTACTCGTATTATCAAATATGTGATATTTGTATTCGCCTCGAAAACTATGTATTCGGAACATTTCGAATATTCGAAAGGGTCCGAATAATCGGCTATTATCGAATATTTCGATTGATTAGTTTAAGGGAGGGAAGCGGCTTTCAACGTCGGAAATATGACCAAAACATCTTTTTTTGAAAGTAACATATTTGCTATCTGTGCTTTGTATCCTGTTTGTTTTCAAAGTTTTTCCGCCGGAAACCGCCACAGAGTGACATAAAAAAATACTTTTGGCAGCCGCGGAGAGAAAATGTAAGCGCAAAAGGACTAAAAACGGAAATTTTCAGAGCGCTGTATCTCTGCAAAGGTCCCACCGGGCACAGTCATTTTGGTAGAATTGGATCGGCCGAGCGACCCTCTTTCCGGTCCCACTTATATCTTTTATCTTCGCTCATTAACAAACGCACAAATAGAAGATAAATGAACATGCAAAACCGAAGCAACAAAGAGATGCTGAATCGTTATTGGCCTTCCCGTCGGCGCGCACTGGAACGGCCCTCCTGATTGGGCGTGGCTCCGGCGATGCAAGATGGCGGCCGCCTGAACTGCGTAGAGTGCGTTTCCGAGTTCATTGCTGCTGCTTTGCTTGGCCATGTTTCTGTTCAGTCATTTTATCGTCTGTGGTATTCAACACAGATATTATTGCGATCTGAACCCCTGAGATGACACGCCAGGTTACGGGAGGTTGCTCTGATTCGAAAGGGGGAGGTCAACGAACGATTCCTGGTGTGCGTGAGTTTACCCGTGAAGGTGAAACGCGGTGTCTGCGGCTGTGATAGCGGTTCGCGGAGTCAACTCTTCGTCTGATTTGCGATGGTTACACGCTTAGTTATTTCCATGTTTTACAGTAGGCTTGCTAGACTTGGAAAAGGAACGGCCGACGCGTGAAAAGCTGCTGCGCACACGCGTAGCCGCTGGGTATTGGAGCATCACCTTACTGCGCCGTGTGGTAGGATTGAATGCCAGTAGCTGTAATTAATTCCTGCGGCGTTAGATTTAGTCTTAAGAGTGACCTGACTGGCCATGTCAGGGTTACTCAATGTATGACATGTTGCAATATACGAGCGCCGCGATGCAGGCGAGCCATATCGGCTTTTTGCGCAACGTTTCGCGTGCACTTCGAGTAATCACGCAAAAAAGTCCGAGTTCGGGGTAAAAACGCGCTGATGGCGTTAAACATGTACCGTACTCTCGTAGCATTTACCAATTTGATTTTTTTAGGGAAAATAATAATACTAATACATACATCCACAGTTTGGTGCATATTAGCTGTGCTGCGAGAAATAGTGGTTCCCGCGAATTTCAAGAGCACTAAAAGAACGTGCACATATTTCAGTTGAAGGTATGCAAGATAAGATACCAATGAGCTTCAAAGTAGCTCATTGGTATCTTTGTGGTACATAAACTTTTCGCAATGAACACCTGCACGTACGAGTACGAGGTTGCTGCTCCAGGCAAGGTTTTAAAGCATAAAAGAAGCCGAAACTCAGTTCTCAAATTTAAGTAAAAAAAAGAGTGCTTCATTTGTTGCCATGATCACAACTTTGTAGAGGGAAGTTATCCAGTGCAATACAGGCAATTAGCTAACCTTCTTTGCACTTACAGCCATCTCCTCCCTTTTGGTCCACCTACTGGGCTATGTATTCTTCACAGAAGGGCTGAAACTGATGTTTTAAGTGCAATGCACTTCTTAAGCGACCCTGAACCTGCGTCCACCGGCGATGTCCGCGCACGTGGAGATGGGCGCGCGCAGCGTGGCCGCTGACATAGCACATACCCACGTGGGGGATTGGCCAGGAATCTCCTCGTCTTCCTTGGCAACGGGGGGAGATGGGCGCGCGCTGCCTGGCCGCTGACATGGCACATACCCACGTGGGGGATTGGCCAAGAACCGGGCGTGAGAAGAACTAATGCACCTGCTTAAAGGAGTACTGAAACGAAATTTCAAAGCTGAGATCCGCTCTAGCAATCATGTACAACGACAACACAAATAGGTGTCTGTGAATAAATGCATCTTTCTTTCTTTGTAGTTGTGCGTGTGTGTGTGATCTCTCTTTCGCGAACATTACCGCACCGCGCAAATTCAAATCGTGCATTCCACTTTCACATTCTTCCCCTCGGGGAAATGCGGGGAATTTTTTATGGAAATAAAAATCTGCAAAAGGCACTCCAATTTCAAGGCAAGGCATTAAGGAAGCGGTGTGTTTAAAAGGGTACGAAAGGCTACAACCATAGCGACGTCTGAAGAATAAAATATGTGGTTGGAACTTAAGAAGCCTTTTTATCAAAAGAGTTCTTTTGCCACCTACTCCACTAGGTCTACTTTGATTCCATTCTTGCGTTGCATTCCTTGATGAACAGTTAAGGTCATGACAGGCTTGGGTTTCTAGGTTTACGTTTTGTGAATTTTTATTCAAATATTTGTTCATGGTCTATACGCCTGTTGTACATTCACCTCTAAAAACCTGAAAACTAAAATAACATTGTGTTGTAATATAAAAAATCTTAGATTCTCTCGACCTCGTCCATTCATTTCAGAATGCAAAGCCCTTGAAACAAGTTCACATTATGTTTTATAGGCCGCTCAAGCTCGGTACAAGATTGAACAGAAAAACAATTCATACATAAGAAAGTTTTGGAAATTTACTTTGACATTTTTACGGTGCATCACAGAAGCATTTCCCGTTGCTGTACCAATTTTCATCAAAATCGACAAAAAAAAAGTTGATTTCGAAAGAAAAGTCTGCCTTAATTATTCGATATTCGATTCTATTTTCGAAAGGTATTCGATCCGTATTCGATTAGTATTCGAAAAATTTGATAATCGCACACCCTTAGTTTTTACATCTTTTCTGTGCCATATTTCATGGCTTTTTGTTATCTTTATCAGCTAAGCGCCCAATTACACTTCTTAGTGTCATAGCTATACGCACAACATGTCACTGATTGATTACGTTTTGCCTACGCAAAAAAGCATTGCGAATTTATCGAAAACTTATGCTTTGAGGATATGGCACATTGTTTTCGTGCGCAAGCCCACTGGCGGCCGCTACTGGCGTTTGGGGCGGCGATGAGGATGGTTGTGGTGTCGTAATCCGGCGTACGAAGGCACGAAGAAAATGGCCGAGGAAAATGAGGCGAAAGTACGCGGGACAGGGCCGTATGCTGTGCCCACACGAGACGCTCAACGGAGCGTGTGGCGAAATTACCAAAGAGAGGGCGGCACGCGCTTTGATGGCGCCATCTTCTCACTGCCCCTCCCTGACACTTTCGGTTGACGCTACTACTTTGTGCTGGCTCATCCTAACCACCCCAATTTTCGCAGGAAGGTCAAGCACTTTTTGCAACAACTTTGTCGCCGACAGCGCCGACATGCTCCGAGATAACCGCATAGTAGCGATCACTTCCTTGATATGCGCCGTGACCGAGAATGCGCCGTGATATGCGCCGTGACCGAGAAAACTGCAGTTCGCGGTGAGGGCAGATTTCGCATTAGGTGGTATAGCAATGGTCAGTGCATTTTTTATTCAGCGGACAATGTTTTGTGCATACTATTTTGAAAACAACCCAATGAGGGTTCTTAATTCAAACAATGGGTAGACTGCCTGTTAACTACACACTATTTCTCTCAGATGTACATTCTTTTTCACAATTTTGTGGTCCAAGCCGGAAACGCGCAGGCTGCAAAAAATTCAATGTACAAACTGACGTCCCGAGCGAGGGTGAAACTTTTTATGCAGGAAAGCTAGAGCTTCAAACCATAGCTGCAAACCTAATGACATCTGGAATCCATAAAATGTTTCTTTGATCATCAACATGGATTCCGGAAAATACTATCGTGCGAAACACAACCGGCCGAATTCACACATAATATACTACACTTTATGGATGAACATCCTCAAAGTAGCGCCATATTTTTTAATTTCTCTAAAGCATTCGACCATGTCTCTCCTAACCTATTACTCTCTAAACACTGCAATCTTGGAATACCTCCCAACATAATTTTCTGGATAGAAATGAAAAAAAAAAACGGAAGCAGTTCCCCAGTGCTAATGACCACGATTTACCTCTCTCCGACGTAACGGCAGGAGAGAGGTTAATTGAGAGGTCAGGAGAGAGGTTAATATTTGACTTACCCACCAAGGTACTAACCAAATTAGGACTTTTTGCCAATGATTGCGTTTTATACTCTCCAATCTCCAAACCAGACTACAGCGCTAAACGTCAACAAGGTTTCGATTTATTTGTAGCTTGGTGTGATGCCATTACACCTAACCAAAAGTAAAATGATGTCATTCACCCGCAAAATGAGCCAATAAAAGTTTACCTATACCACAAAATCTGTTCCCATTAGCCCTACACTATCAAACAAATATCTCGGAGTGCATCTGTCATCGTTGCTACCATGGTCAACCCATATTCAAATCACCGGTTTAGAAGCTTCACGCAATCTCGAATGCCAGCACCGCAACCTAAAATTAGCCTCGCCAGACCTTAAAAGTTAGCGTATAAAACTTACGTAAGACCGAAATTAGAATATGCTTGCTCAATTTGGCACCCCTCACAAGCATATCTAACGATTTAGAAGGGATTCAGAACCGCGCTGCCCGATTTATTTGCACCCTATTCTCTAACAATATCAGCGTTACCGCACTAAAAGAATCATTGAAACTGCCTTCACTTGAATCTCGTCCATTCATTTCTCGATTGTATCTGATGCGTGCTTTCTAATATCACCCTCAATCACGGCACGTCCTCCTACAACTATCACACAGAACTATATCCCGCACAAACCACAGCCACTCTTTCGCACCAATAAATGGACACACGTCTGCAATAAATACCTCCTTTATTCCCAAGGGATAACACTGTGGAACAAGATACCTGATAATAAAGTCACGTGCAATACCCGCCAAAATTTCCGCCATAAACTAAAATGTTACATGTCGCAATCTAACTGAATTGACTTTTTCCCTGCCAATGTTGAAATAACTTTTAACTACAGTATAAACCGTTGTCAGTATTCTCTGCAAGCTTAACCTGTACTTTTTATTTACATAACTCTTTATTTACGTAACTGTACTTCTTTAAACATTTTTTTAACATATACATTTAACTGTACTTTTTACCTGCATTTAACTGTACTTTTTATTTACACTTAGTAATGTTTACGTTTTTACTTTGCAGATTGTACCTTTTTTATCATTTTTCTCTCAATCTTTACGCTTGGAACCCTTTGAATTGTGTTGAGTTGTGTACATACCTGGAACGCCCCCTCCCCCCCTTATGTAATGCCTTTGGGCCTTCAAGGTGGACAAAATGAAATGAAATGAAACCCACATTGCTTTCTTGTTGCCTCAAAATATTTTTTTCACATTTAAAGGCAAAGCCATTTGTTTGAATTCTGTATGGTCAAGAAGGCTTGGGATTGGCCCACAAAATCTTGACAAAGGGTGGACCCGCAGTTTCTTTACCCCCAAAACGGGGAAACGTCAGACCAACACAAGCAGTTTCTTGCGTTTTGAACAATTCTGCCTTGATAAACCTCTTGAGCAAGTAATCTTTAAACTACTAGCCGAAATGCAGAATTGTAGGGCAAGCGGCTATATTTTTCAAGCCACGGTTCTGGGTGAGTAAAACCGAGTTCGTGTTACGGGTCAAAGCAGTGCCTATACACAGCGAGACCGCAGACCTACGACGAAAACGCCTGGAAACTAAACAGCACCGCTCGTAAAAAGTAGTGCAACACGATGGTACATCTTTCGGGAGGCGTGCGAGTGTCGCTCGGCTTCGTGTACGTGTTGCTTCGCCTCCAGATCTCGAAGACGTCGCTTTTCTCGCACGCACCTCACACATACTGCAGACGGGCCTTCGTAGTTTATATACGCAGTATTGAAGTTTTCTCGATTTCCCAGAAACACTGGCTCCGTATCTCCCCTCGGTTTACACAGCAGTATCGGCGCAATTACGTTGGTTGTTCACTCTATTTTACGACCCCTGGTAGCGGTAACCTAGTTGATTTAGGCCTGCCCGTATAGCCGGTTTCACCACCGCTTGATTCGCTCAATTAGTGAGGACGTGAGATTACTGCGTACCTGCATTTTCAGCAGATATGTTTTTTTTTCTCCCACAAGACGTGTGTTGCTATTTTGTACGCCAGACGGGAGGCTCCTAGCTTTCCTTTACGTTTGTGGTTATTCGTGATGGTATTCCTGTGGGTACGCCAGCAAATGTAAATAGCAATAAATATAAATGTTCCCTACCAGAACACAGCTTCGCTTCAAACGCTACTTACAGGACTGCGCCGTAACAAACGAACATGGATAGTATTTTACCACGTGTGGAAATGACATCTCAACAAGCAAACCCAAGCCACTAAAAATAGAAAAATGTTTATAGCTTTAAAAGAAATGTTATTGATAATCATCATCATCATCACCCTACTTAGGTGTACTGTAGGGAGAATGGTCGTCCCTTTTACCTCCATCTGCTCCTGTTCTGCGCGGCTCGAGGTCACTCTTTGCCCCTTAAATTTTCTCATTTCATCCCTCCAACGGATTACTCGCCTACACCGTCTTCTCTTCCCAACTCTGGGTACCCACTCTGTTACCCTAATGGTCAACCGGTTGTCGGTTTGCGTCACGACATCGCCTGCCAAAGTCCATTTCTTTTTTTTTTAATTTAACTGTGATATGTTATTCTGTAGTTTGTTCTCTGATCCAGGTAGCTCGTTTCCAGTCCGTGGGTGTTACTCCTAACACAAATCATTGCATGGTCCGTTGATCCGACTAAGTTTGCTTTCTTGTTGTTTAGTAAGGCGCCAAGTTTCAGCTCCTTACGTCATAACCGGATTTATGCACTGGTTCTAGATTATTCTTTTGAGTGACAGAGGTAGCGTTACTTATCATTACTTCGGAATGCTTGCCTAGTGCTTCCCAAGCCCGACCTATTCTGCGCTGGATTTCCCTCTCGTGGCCGGGGTCAGCACCAGCCGTCTATCCGAGTAGTTGCATTTTTTACTTCTAGCGTTTCGTTTTCTAAGCTGAAGAGGAAGTTTTTCGCAACCTTATTCCTATATACTTAAGCTTTATTCGTAATTATTTCTAGCCCCACGGCCGTGCTTTCGTATTGTAGTTCCTCATGCATCGTTTGCAGGTGTTCTGCAGTCTTACTCAGCAATACTTTGTCGTTCACTTACTTTAATTGGCTGGTGTATTCGCCGTTTATCTTTAGTCCTACGGTTTCCCAGTCAAGCTTTCTTAGCTTGACCGCTCCAGACATAAATAAAAGACAAACAGGCACTCGTCTTGTCAAAAACAAAAAAAATATAATTACGTTTCCGGGCCCTTACGGATCCTTTGTTGCCAATAAAGAGGGGCGTGAAAGCGCGCGACTATTTACAAGTTCCGTGGCGCAGATTTTCCATGTATATCTTGGGAGGATTACCCCGCGACCGGTTAATAGAGTATTTAGTTGTTTGAATATGTACTGATTCTAAATTTACCCGCATCGGTAGGCGCTCCTCTGTTGCGATTATGCTTGCAGAATCCCAATCGATGACGTGGCTAATAATGAAGCGATGATCCGCGAAGGCATTTAATCCTGCATTGCCTTTTTTGACATCGTTACTGTCCAGCTGAATTCATTTAGAATTTCCAGTTTCACCTATGTAGGCTGCGTCGCAATCCTTGCACGGTATTTTGTAGACAACTCCTGAGAATCTTTATTTTTCTAAAGATTCCTTCATGCGTACCAGCTTCGGCTTAAAGGGAAGCTGAAGCGCTTTCCAAAAAATTTGAGTTAGATTAACAGTTACATAGTTTCTTGCGCGCTGATTCGGAATATCACATTGAAATTTATCGTACATGAGTCCAAGTGGCATTTATCTTGCAAAAAGCGCGGCCCGGTTTGAAAGACGCGCGCTTTTCGTCTTTTGACGCCCCTGATTGGTTGCGCCCGTCATGACGTCAAAGGAGGACACCCTTCGGCCGCGCGGGTTGTCGGAAGCATTGCGAACGATCGCAATGCGGCAATTTATCTTGCAGTTTAATTTTTGCACATGACTGGAAGTTTGTTTTATAATTTCTCGTGCTGTTGGTTCAATTATCTTGGAGCTTAAATTTGCTTTACACGACAGAGAACCCCAAAGCAGTGACTGTGACGTCGACTAGTGGGTTCCGTCAAAATATTTTTGAATTAGGCAACCAGCATAGGGGGATTTTATACCTCATGTTAATATTAGGTACTGCCTTAACTGTTTCTTATTATACACAAAACAATTTATGCCGAAGATTAATGGGCGTTTTATAAACAATCTACCAGCGAAAAGCACGTACGAGCACTGCGCGAAAAAATAGCGTTCATGCGCTGTAAACGTATATGCGAGACACATCTTGCCGGTACACGCATAAACCAACAAGCAGACTCTGCTTCCGCATTTCCTTTGTTCGTTGTCGCCCACCCCAGCCCCGTTACTCATCCCCGTACACAGACCCACACGCGCGCGCCATTTCGGCAGCGGCGCTACGGCGCCTCCACGATTGCTAGCTGCACTTCGATGAGTGGCGTCTTACTGCTTCACATGCATTCATTCTAAAAACACTGCAGCATACTAGTGCCTGCCCAGCATTATTGGCTGTAGCAGGGCTTGATTTTCGCTTGTGCGTTGCGCATTCTGCTACAATATTACGGCCACCTCGTTATAATTAACAGACCAGTCTGACAAGGCAGTTACGTTGTAGTTACGTTACTTTAGGTAACAATCACCAAAAGTTTGTGATAATGAATCGTTGGCCTGTTTCAGCATTTCCAAATTTAAGCATTTACCGCGCTAGTCGGACAGAGGCCGTTTATTTACTCTTCGCTCGTAATTTTTTTAATATCATCATTATATATATATATATCACCGACTATCACTGGAGCACACTTCAGGTTCAGTGACAACAAGTGCTTGCCAGGTTATAATATGCAGCCACACGGAATCTTGGGCAAAAAATTAGGCCCCCGCAGTCAACACAAATTACGGCACGGTGGTGGTTCGGAGTGGTGCTTTTTTTTTAATTCCACACAAACATCACCTTATCGTGACATGTATACTTGCAAAATAAGTAATCTGGTTGTCTTGGTTCTTTTACTTTGTAGGAATACTGTTTACCTCTTAGCCGGGAGAGAACTTCTATCAGGATTGGCCCCTTGTTTTAGTTTCGCCAAAAAAATGTTTTTTTGAACACTGTCCTGAGCGCATAGGGAAAGAAAACCGACGCGTTTAACGAAACAAGTATTTCCTGAACAAATGTGACTTGGTTTCTGAAATGGAACGAAACATCCCCGGCCAAAGTACAGCAGTATTCCCCATCCTTCCTAAATCTAGAATCTAATTTGAACATTCACGTCCGTCGCATAAAAAAAACTGCATTGGAGCTATTTACAAAGTATTTAACGTAGTGTAGTATATTCTCTGTCATCAAGCACAGCCACCTCGGCTGTCCCTTCCGTATGTTATCAAGCATCCCGGCGTGTCATTATTCTGCTTAGGAATACGGCATGATAACGTATGCCTCGTTTGGCGTTCGTGCATACTTTTTGAACACAAAAATTCTACAAATGAGTGCTATCAACCACAACAACAACAAGTATCATTCACAAGGAAACACGGCGAAAAGAGCATGGCCGAGGCGGCCGATCCGGCCGGAAGTCCAGGTATGACGTTTTTCAGCCAGTTTTCGCCCGCGCTCTTCGGTCTTCCGGCATCGCGCGGCGAGATGGGGGCGGAGCATCGGGCCACTTTTGTTTGCTCATTGCGCCGCTTCTATTGCATGTATTGCGAAAATATTTCGTACACATGAACTATTCAATGTGCACTTGCTGCTCGTCAACTTTTCTTTTAATTCTAAAACCGCTTCACCTTCCCTTTAAGCCTGTTAGTTGGCACGTGAAATTTCAATGCCCTAGGTACCAAACACTCTTGCAAGCACTTCACTGATACCTTGCGTGTAGAGGACGGCATGGCGTTTTGGCCTGTCTTCTTCAGGAACCCCTTCAGAGGAATCAAGTGTAGCCCGCAATTGTTGAATCCTCAGAAGCTATGAAGGGCAGCCGTTGCTGCGAAGGATCCTGCCATTCCACGACTAGCTCTTGCTTGCGCATACCTGGCTCAAAGCAGATTCGCGATGCGCGTGAGAAAAGCGGGGCGGCAACAGAGCGTTTTAGGCAGAGTCGAACCTCAGGTATCTACCGCGTGAGTGAGCTTTCGACACACACTGGTTGTAAATCCTTTGGCCGACCGTCGTGTCAGTACGCCCAGGAAGGAAATTTGTCCATTGTTTTCTGTTTTCATGGTGAACTGGATGCTTTTAAGAAAATAGTTTAAATGTCCAATGATAGTCATTGCGTATCGGCTATGGATGACACAAAAAGTCATCCACTTTGCGGAAAAACAATTTTGGAGCGGTCTGGTACGAGCATAGCGCACTAGAATATTCTGCGCTATGCTCGCACAAGACGGTTCCAAAATGGTTTGTCCACTACGTGGATGACTGTTTTTGCGTGTTCCCCCACCGAGACGTAATGCCTTTCCTTGAACATCTATAGTCTTGTGTTCGAAGCCTCCAGTTCACCGTGGAACAAGAAAATAATGGCCAGATTGCCTTCCTCGACGCGACGGTTGGCCAAACGATTTACAACTGGTGTATATGGATAGCGGACCCACACGGCCCGGTATCGTATTGGCCAAAAACGATCCGTTGCCACCGCATTCTTCTCAGGCACATCACTAATCTGCTTTGAGCCTTGTCTGCGCAAGCAATAGCTAGCCGTGGAATTGAAGGACCTTCGCAGCAACGGCTACCCTTCACAGCTTCTGAGGGCTCAATATTTCCGGGCTACACTAGCTTGCTCTGAAGTGGTTTTTGAAGAATACAGGCCAAAACGCCATGCCGTCCCGTACAGGCAATGTATCAGTCAAGATCTTGCATGGGTGTTTTTCGTGGTGGAAGCTTTGACGGCCACAGTTGGTGTGGTCTCAAGTGAGATGGCTAGAGATGGGAAGGTACTAGTCATTGCCAAGAAACACATGTGTTCATGCTTCCAAGTACGTAAGCACAGACTCGGCATTGGCGATGTGCTACTGGCGACTGCCAGCCTCCCATAGTGCCGCGGAGGCATACGACTATGTACAGTCGGAGCTGGCGATGCCTGAAATTCTGAGAAATAGGTAGATATTTCCAGGGTAGGCATAGGGGTTTCCCGTAGACAGCTTCTGATGGCTTGGTCTGAATTTTTGTTCTGAAAATGATTCGGCGACCGATAACAACGCCTGGAATACTCTTGGTCGCAGGTTGATTTAGGGTGGCCTCTATGGCTGCTTGGAAGAGTAGGTGCAAGCGCAAAATCATGCCGTTGGCGCCAGGATGGCAACTGGTGGTGTGAAAACGCTCGGTTTGTTTGACAATTCCAGAGCGCTCTAAATGAAGATTACAACTGTTATCTTTGAGCGGTTGCAACGCAATAAGGAGTGCCAAAGCACGATATTTAGCTGGAAAAGGGAACCCAGGAGACGTCTTCTGTGGTAATTATGAACAATAGGTGGCGGTGCGCCAAGTGGAGTAAGCTCCTCTTGTCAAGATGGGGTCAACAATGTTAACACACAAGTGTCGCAACCTTCTCAATAGGAACGGGAAACCCAAGGGCGAAGTGACGTGCCGTTGATTTTAGCAAGTTCCCAATAAATGAAATGGTTGTACAGGTGCTGAGGTCACAATACATTGAAACCCAAGGGCGAAGTGACGTGCCGTTTATTTTAGCAAGTTCCCAATAAATGAAATGGTTGTACAGGTGCTGAGGTCACAATACATTGCAAGTCGAACGTAGAGATCAGTCGCAAGGCGTGTAGATGGTGAAATGCGGGGATGGTGATGCTGTTGAACAGGTTTAAAACGCTTCGGAGATGCTGCGACGAGTCGTATGTACTCCTTTCTCCAGTCGATGTGCCACCGAAGAGACGCTCAGTCTGTCGTCAAGTTCGGCAACCCATTGAAGCCGAAGAGAAGTCTTTCTCAAAGAGAGTCTGGACTTCGGCGTTCGTTTTCTGATTGTCTGCGAGAACATCAGTCGTTACGCGTGGAACCGCGGCTATGGAGACACAGAATAAATGCAGCAGCGGCCCGCTTGTTCTTCCACGGGGGCATATGTCTGTGGTAATTTGGCAAAAAATGACAGTAACCTCTGCTGGACAGGTGAAGGTTACAGTGGCTTCGGTAGAAGTAAGTGACATGTTGGTGTTGGATATAGATGGTGCAGTTGTGCGCCTCCAGAATGTGGCGAAAGGGCTGGACCGACTTCCGCATGGCATGGTATCTGTACTAAGTTAGTCAGGTTGCTTTTGTAGTTGACGGCGTCTGTGGGATGGGGAGTTTTGGAAAAACGAATCCCAAATTTAACCCGTTTTTTCACTCGCTGCACAAGGGAAGCTCCCCACAGTTGTGGTTAATGTCAGTTGGCAGTCCCAAGATTATCTAGCTTTGGGTGAGAAAGTATGGTGGCGCTGCAGAGGGAAGTTTTTTCAGTTTCTAATGTTTGTGTTAGGCGTGGGGTCTTTGAGGAGAACATACTGCCTCGTCGGCCGGCCACCACATCGTAGGGAGGGCCTAATATGTGCTCACGTTATGCACAAACAACCTGTAGAAATTGGGAAATCAAAGAAAAAGTCGAGGTTTTTTGCGGTGCTTGGCTGAGGATAGATTTTTAAGGTCATTATTCAGTGACGTAGAGGTCCAGTCCTTTATGAAGATATTTAATGGCCGAAGACTGTGAGGACGGATGCACCGAGCGTGCCTTTTCCGATGTGTATGAGTACGCCGCTGTCGAGACGCTTGAAACGTTAGCAAGGGGATAGCGGCTAATCTGGTCATTTCGAGATAAGACCAGAGTACTGCCTCGATGACAGATTGGATGTGTTATCATTGTTCGTTGATCCGCTTGAGTTGGGAGGCCAAACGGAATGATAGTGTTGCGATCCTCCCTAACTGGGCCTCACCGTTGAACACTTAGATCATTCTAGCGAGAACATCACAAAACATAAAAACTTAGTAAACATAAAAAGCGTAACAAAGCCTGGCAAACCCGAAGAACCTGGGTCGACTCCCTTTTCTATTTCGTTTTCTATCTTTGCGCCAGTAGTGGAAGCTGCGCCAGTTTCTAGACACACATGATAAATCTGAAGAACGGTACAGAAACACCTTCGTTGCACAAGCAAATGCAAAACTTTATATCTTTTGTGGAAGAGTATTGTGATGGAAATTCAGACGTCCGTAAAAACAGCTACAGTGAACCGCGAATACGTACGCTCGAAATGCTGAAATTAAGCTAAGCCACATAGCTTCAACACCCTCAGATGTCTCGATAGCGTTTCATCCGGCTGTGTCATGATCTCCTTGCAACGAACAGATGCGGCGCCCGCTTATAAAGAGAATACCAGAAAAAATAAATGGTTCAATCTTTCAAGCGCAACACAAGTTAGGTATAAAGCAAATCCTTGTATGCGGCTGGCGTTTGTACGAAACTGTCCTAGTAAAGACATCGCTTTTTCTTAAGTAAGGTTTTACTGTGTTGTACCGGTTTTCCATCCGGTACCACCGAGCGGTAAAGATGTGCCTGTGCACTACGGCAGAGCAAATCCAGGTGCTTGGCGGCGTCTGTCTGGTGAGTTTTCTTAAGATCCTTCACAAAAAGGCAGAAGTGTTCAATTGGCAATGATCCAGACAAAGACCATCCTTGAGAACACATTAAAGCTGCATGTTCGGCTAATCCACATAGTGAAGCAGGATCTCCAAGAAGGGATGATCAAATTTTATTGCAGCCACCGCATTACGTGACCACAGTCTTTTTTTGTTAAACGCGCGCATACAGTTGGTTTTGAATAAGTTTACACGGCTCAGTAGTAATACACCGCCGCCCCATGAGCAAAATAAGCTAGGTAAATGTATTGCTGAATTATAATTTTTAAATGCCCGACTGCCGCGTTGCCACGCTACCGCCCTGAAGAATAAGTAAAGAACACGCAATAAAATTTGGGATCTTAACGCGGGTCTTGACCCAAGCAGGTTCATGTTGTTACGCTATTCTGTCACCTCGGCTCTTCGGAGGTGGAACTGCAGTAGTTGTCCTTGCCATTTGTTTGGTTGTTGTGCAGGTGCAGTTCAATAATCGCCAGCCTTGAGCGGCTTTTTGCCCGTTTTACAAAATGTACAAAATGCTGAATCGGAAAAAAGCTGAGACTTGAAGAGGGCGCGCCCAGCAAAACATGGGTGTGAGGAGATGTTCGTAGCGCAGGTACACAGGAACCACGCACAGCCCTGGTTTAACAAGCCTCTTAGCCGAGTTCGTGACGTCATTTATGCCATAATGCAAATTTAAAGCCCAAAAACATTTTTATAGAAGACAAACGAGACAAGGACAAGCGCTTGTCCTTGTCTTGTCCGTCTTCTGCCTAAATTTGTTGCGCTTTAAATTTGCACTATGAATGACCAACTAGCTCGAACCCACACTTTCTTAAGTCATTTATACCGCAAGACAGAAAAAAATGAAACGCGGGGGCAGCAAACTCGGTGTATCAGAAAAGACGGCCGTGGAAATATTTTGCGCCAAGAGATCAAGCCAAGAAAAAGAAGAGCCAGATCAAAATACGATGTAGGCGTAAAGAATTTGATAATTTTAATGGGCCGTTGGTTGCTTCCATTCCACGCACGCCGACCTGAGTTCCTAGAGAATGTTTTCATATTTTCAAATGATAGTAATGTTATCCGGGCACTCCAATCATTGCCGTGGAAGTGGTTTTAGGCAGGCCTAACAAAGCTTGCTTATTCGCTGGGTGAGAGTTCGAGAACTTTTTCTGCCGGTATAAAACAAAATATAGAATTTTTCTTGAAGCAGTATGATTAAAGGCAAACCTCAAAAGCACAACGGCCATTTGGAATAGAAATTGCTTTGAAACATCAGTAAACAGTTTGCAGTCCAGAGTTTTCGTGGTTTGCACGTGCTGTAGGAGCGCTCACTCTTTTTTTTACGCATGTATACATGCTTTTGCCATTTGTACAAGTGCAGCCAAGTGAGAACTCATTCCATAGTTTTTTCAATGGCTTTGAGTGCCATTTTGCACGTGAAACGTTTGAAGCAGGAGTATGCGTTTAGTAAAATGCCTTAAATGTTTGAGTAAAAGTTGGTATCCTGTCCCTACCTGTGATTACTTGATTATTCCTTCCATAGCCTGTTGAGATGATGTAATTTGCTTTCCATATGTTCAATATGGCACCAAGTTTAACCTTCCTGTGCCCTCACCGGCGGTATGTACTGATTGCATATTTTTCTTTTCAGTGCTAAAGTTAGCTTTGTTTTCATTATTTGGGAGTCCTTGCCAAGTGCTCCCAAGGACATATCTGCTCTGCGCCAGATTTTTTTCTCATGATATCGGTCAGCACTAACCATCTGCCCAAAGTAGTTTCAATATTTTTTCTTCTTCCAACTTCTCGTTTCTGAAGTTTAAGAGGGCGATTTGTGCTTGTTTGTTAGTCATTACTTTATATTTATTCATATTTATTTAAGGGGCACGGTGGTGCTTTATGATAATAGTTCTTCGAGCATTTTTGCATGTGTTCGGTAATCTCACCAAATCTAAGTCATCTGCAAACCTCAGGGGACGAAAATATTCTTTGTTCATCCTTCATCATTTTCCTAGTCAAGCTTTCTTAATAACCCCTCCAGACATACTGTGGACAGTTCTGACCACATGTTATCCCCCGGTGTTACGCCCTTTCATATGGGTAATTCATCCCGTTGCTTATGGAGTGTTATCTTTGCCGTACCCTCGTTATATATGTCGATGTCTTATTTCCTTATTGTCACTTTCAACATTTGATACAAAAAACTCTTAAAAACATTTGTCGTCCCATAGCCTGGATGGCTAGGGTCGGCATCAATGGTTAGACATACCGCATTATTGAGCAAATGGTAGCCACTGGCAAACAGAGTAGGTACAAATACATGTACTGAATTACACAAAGCATTTTTGGGGACAATGAAAAGCGCAGGTTATTAATCAAGCTACAGCACTATCCTGTAACATAAAAGGCTTCATTGCCACAGAAAAGCTGTGTGCTGCTTTCCTATCTGCGGGTATAGCATTCAAAATGAGAGCACCATGAAATTCTATTTGCCGCCGACCATACTCATTTTTAGCAACCGTAAATTAAAGCTCTTCTACTGAACGCCGGTAACGTGCTTAGTGGTGGAGGCTAGTCAGGTTTTATTATTCTGTTTATTATATCCGCAATCTATATTACGTGGACGGAGTGCAGCGGAACTACGCGAATGTGTTTGAACAGCGGTGTACTGGTATCAGTCCTATTTGAAAATGTAATAATTTTTATTGCCCTTATTTGTAGGCAGCTGAGAGGTTTCAAATATGCTTGTTATGTGCTGCCCCACGATATTATATAGTAGCTTAGATGGCTATGCAGCAATGTGGAATATAGGGTACGCAAGGTGGCTGCGTTGAAACATTCACGGCCTTTTGGTAACGTTTGGCAGCCATACCCCACTTTTGAGCATGTCTTATCTATATGAGATTTCCAGTTCATATCGGAGTCGGTTTTTGAGAAAGGCCCGAACGAAGTTGTTTGTGGCCTCCCCGCAATTGGTCGTTTGGAGTCCTTGGAGTATTGCTGCATGCGTGACATTATCAAATGCTCCTTGTGCATATAATACAAGTATGGAACTCTGGTGCGTCTTACGTAAATTTTCGATAATTTGCTTTTTAAATTGTTAAACCACATCTTGGATAGACAGGTGTGCTCGAAATCCAAACGTGGTGTTAGGATAGAGGTCATTGTCCTCCAACAATGCCGTAAGTCGGGAGTGAACGAGGTGCTCGAAGAGGTTATCCAGGCACGATGTGAAGGAAATTGGGCGAAGGTTGTCAATGGAGATTGGCTTGTGCGGTTTCGGGATGAGGGTGATATCGGCGTGGCGCCACTGAGGAAGAAGGGTGCCGGCTGCCCAGTGCTTGTTGAAGAGGGAAAGGAGGGAGTTTAGGGTTTCTTCAACGAGATTTCGTAAGGTCTTGTTGGTTATTCCGTCTTTTCCAGGGTTGTATTGCGCGTTATGCGTGTGAGGGCCTGCTTCCATTCTTGAATAGAGAAGGGGGCATCAAGCGCAGGGTTCGGTGTACCCATATAGTCGTTCGACGGAGGAGGTGGCGCGGTTTTTGGGGGACGAAAAAACTTCGTGCCTAAGGGGTCTAGAAGGTGGGCTGGGGGATGGGGGTAGTTATGAATCACACGTTGAATGTGGTGATACGTGGCTGTCTTGGAGTGTTTTGAGCCCAGCAGATGTATCAGAATACGCCACGCACGCTTGGTACTATGCGTACCCCGAAGCTCGTTGCAGAATGAGCACCAATGTTGCGTTTGCAGGGTTTGAGCATATTCCTTGGCACGCTGGGTGACTTGAGCGATGCGGCGCTTTCACGAGCGATTGCACCTACGCGTATTCCAGCAGTTTACTAAGCCTCATCGGGCTGCCCACAAATGTGCGAGATCGGCGTCCACAGGGGTATTGGCTGTAGTCGGTGGGATAAGGGTTGTGTACTTGTGAACCAGCGATAGATGCTGCGAGGTCCATTCTTCGAGTACGTGATGTCATCTTGCTGGGAGGAGGTTGGATTCTTGCGGAACGAGGACAATCGGTGAGATTAGCCTGACCGATTTTACGTTTGAGAGGAAGGTGGCGAATAGTGAGTACCAGAATGTGATGGTCACTCCCCAAAGTATTCTTTAGTCTCTGCCATTCGAGGTAAGGGGCACTTCACGCGAAACTCTGGTCCGGGTCGGTGTCGCGTGAAAAACTGCTCCCTATATGGGTCGTAAGGCTAACGTCGTTGCACAGCGTTAAAGCGTGGTGCTGTGTTACGTGAAGGAGGGCAGTGCCTATCCTTGTCGCTTTGTTATAACCCCATGACTGGCGGGGACGTTGAAATCCCCAAGCAGAAGAAGGATCGAGCCGGATTTTTGTGTAGCCATCAGGAGGATGGGGTCGATATCCTTAAGTGGGTGTGGCGGGGGATTGTACACGTTGAGGATTTAGAGGCTGTGTTGACCCGGGATAGTACGAAGAATCTCGACGGAAGTGCGGTTAATGAATAAAACGATACGATGCTGTTGCGCCGTGAACGTTTTAGAGACAAACACTGCTGTGCGATGAGGGGGCTCCTGGGTGAAACATCCGAACCCACCAAGCGTTGGGGTTGGCGTGTCTGTTCCCTGGAGGGCAATAACGTCCGGGAAAAATTGCCATATGTAGTGGCCGAGCTGGGCTTTTCTCTGGTATACGACCGACAGTTCCATTGATTGATGGTAATCGCGGAAGGGTCCGTCGTCATCGGACAGAAGGGGGTGGCGGCGGCTATCTGGGCATCGGAATGCTCAGATATCTTCAGCTTCTTTGGTTGAGGTGTCCTGCCGCCTTCGAGTGCGCCAGGGCGCTGCATAGTAGCCTGGGTAATGTTGGATGGGCTCGCCTTTTCTAAGGCGGTCATGCGTTGGGTGATGGAGCCAGTGAGCCGATGAGAGTATTGGTAGTGTCGGTAATGGCTTTGTAGAGAGCAGCCAAGGCATTGGTGATCTGTTTTTTGGCAAGCGGCGTGATTTGCGTACGAATCTTTTCGTCAATGAGGGTGTCGGCTGGTACATCAGAAAGGGAAGGTGGGGGTGGCGGTAGCGAGGCAGTCTCTGGGGTAGGTAGCGTTTCCGGGGCTCTGTTGGGAGATGCGGTTAGCGTTTTTGAGCGCTTCAATACGCTAGAGCATGGCGGCGTTTTGCTTTGTTATTTCGCTTAAAAGTTGTTCTATTGCGGGCCGGGCTGGGGAACTGTAGTTTCAGAAGCTGGTTCAGGTCGCCTGGAGAGAGGAGGGAAGGCGTAAGCATCAGGGCAGCGCCAGACTACAGCTGACCAGCTCACCTGTCGGGGGTCAACGTCAGAGTGAGTGGGGCGTGGCTTGGAGACTGGGGGTGTAAGAATGAGCCTGTTAGGGCAGTCTTTGATTCCGGTAGCATGTGGGAGAATGCACACTTTGCCCTGGGGACTCCACGGAAGGATTGCTGAGTCCACAAGCGGGGCAAGCCGGGCGGTCGGAATGCGGGCAGACATCTTGCCTGTGGCCGATGTTGCCTCACAGTTGACACACTTGTACAATGCGGCGGAATGCGTGGCAGCAGTGCAGGAGGCTGCCGACTTTCACGTAGAAGGGCACGTGAGGGCCCTGCAAGATCACGAGTGTGAAGTGGTACGCCCCATGAGGCGAGCATGTATGAGTTGAGGACTCTTTACTTGTAGGATGTCGCCGAGAGCTTCATTTGTTGTATCCAGTTCCAAGCCTTGGAAGACTCCTCGGCTAGTGTCGGGAGGTGACTTCATGTATGGCAAGATTTCGTTTTGTATTCCGCCTATTTGCACACATCTTATCTTGCTTAGCGTGATGGCAAGGCTGGCGTTGGACGTGCTCGCGACGACTAAATTTTGGGACGTCTGGATTTGAATAACGATGGTGGCATAGAATTCCTGCTGTGGAACCGCACTTGCGGTTGCGAAGCTTTGGAGAACGGTGGGAGGAGCCCAGTTAGCAACGTTAAGGCCAGAGCGGGGTCGATAAACCACGGTGTAATTGTCTTTCGGTAACCGCAGTTGAGGTGCACGACGCGTGTTGGCGCCCCCGTGGTAAGTGAAACTTTTGGCTGACCTTGTTACCGCGCTAAGGCTGACGTGGCGCGTCCCGGTGGCTTCGAAGGCGCTTACTTGATGCGTGAGTACATGACATTGGTCCAGGGGTTTTCTGGTGGAATAGTGTGGCCACTCAGTGGGTATTATCGCTAACGAAACTTCATTTGCGGGCTCACGACCTAGAGTGTCGACATGTGTATTGCCGGAATGAGTAGGCCTGCCGAATGTTTACCTCTTTAGAGTGATGTTTCAGCTGGCATACAAAATGTTTTTATATTCGCATGGCAGTTTGCAACAAAAATATCTATTTAGCAGGACGATGAAGTGTAAATTTAAATGATCTTCACTACCATCCTATGGTCTTGGTAAGACCATTCAAATGATCTGAAGACGAAATGCCCAAAACAAAATTTTGATGGCATTTTAGTAAGTTCTGTTTTGGCAAGCCAACAAATGTTTTTGTCACCCGAAAGTCTCCAACCGTTTGCGAGGATCCCAAAATATTCCAATGCCTCGTCAAGCAGTGGACGCCTTGTTTATCGTTCCTACATTTCCAAATATTAGCATTTGTGATAAATTCTTACAAGTAAATGTTTGGAGTCATACCGTTTTTAAATTTGAAACAGGCGTACCGTTTACGCGTAAAGTCTACCGCTGCATGACTGGAGCAGCAGTGCTCATAAAAATGGTCCAGACAGAGTCACTCTGCACTCTATTTGTTTTGAATGACGTGAGTTCTAAGGCACCCTTTTTAATTAAACAACGGGGCATCATGAATCCACACCGACTTGCTTCCTTAAATATTTCTAGAAAATGGTAAAAGAAAACGTAATTTGACATGATGGTTTTCGTGCTATGATGGCAGTTTTTAATGATCAAAGCACCTGTTTAAGCAGGTGCACGTGGCATGAGTTTGTATTTTAAACAAGATAAAGCTATCTAAGCGAAACTGACCATTTGAAATACTCAGTGAAAATGTTCGACTGCGCACGGGGCAAGCAAGTTACAACACCAGGATCTACACAGCTTGTTGAGCGACGCTTCTAGTTCCCGCCGTTTGGTCACCGTACCCGTTTTTACACTCACCTTCTCTCATTGCGCTCAGAAAAAAAGGGGAAGATGAAAGAATTTTCGAGCCCAAGAATTGAAAGACCGTGTGCCTATCCTCGAAAACCCCCTCAAAAGGGCTTACCGCGAGGGGCCAAAGTGTTTCTCCGATAGCGCGCACGTGCGTTGCCTTCATGGAGGACGTTTCGGACAGGCGGACGAAGTACCAAGTGAAAGCTATGGAAGGGAATCCTGCACCCCCAACAATAACCTACTCAACTGCCACACATGCCCATTCACACAAGTGCCTACACTTCAACATTAACGCTTGAATGCGGAAAGACTCAACGATCTGCATTGTACGTGTTACGGACAGTTAGTATGCAGCGTATTTGCCGAGAAAACACGTTAGTCAAGGGTTAACGCTTGGGCGAGTTGGTGCATGATTATAAAAGGGGCATAAAAGTACAGGTGTTTCAGTACAAGGATTTTTGAGTTGTTGACGGTGCACCTACACTCAACTTTCGCAACTTGGGACGATAAGCTTTATATTCAGTCTAACGGAATCTGTATCAGATCCTGCATGCCACCAATTTTAAGTGACCTCTTTTTAGCGTACCTCGACCGCAATTTGCATGACCAATTGAAGATTCCACAAGTAAGCAAAATCTTTCGTAACGTCGACGACTTTTTAGTAGTTTTTAACACCGAAGAAGCAGGTCTTGAATTGTTGATGTTCCAGGTGTTAGATCATTTCCGTCATTGTTTTAAACCTTTGGTTTTAACTTTTGAAATTCCAGTTGACAGAACTATCCGGTTTTTAGATCGTAAGCTTCATTTTTCGCACAATCACATCTGCTGGGCGTACGAACCACGAGCCAGCAAACCGCTTCTACCTTTTGACTCATCCCATTCTAAACTCGTGAAAAGGTGTATCGTAACAATGCGTTTTAAAAATGCCCTTAACAAGTCCTGTTTCCACTCGATACAAGAAAGCTTTCGTAAGCAGGTTCATCGGCTTCTGATTGCGAGGTACCCACAGCACCTATTGGCCCCGATGGCAGAATCAATGATGCAGAGGTTAAAAAGAGAGGGACGAGAGAGTGAAGCAGATGTAGAAACTAACAAATGTGACAAACTTATTGTTATTCCTTACATGCACCGGATAGCGCACAATTTGAATAAGATAGGAAAGATAGCTAGCGTAAATGTTGTGTTTTCCGCTCCCAATAAGCTTTCCTCCATGTGTTCTAGAGTAAACAAAACCAAAAGAACATTGCAGTCTTGCTCCGTAAAGTACGAAAACCGGTTTGTTGAATGTGTTAAAGGCGTCGTCTATTCCGTTTCGCTGTCTTGTGGGAAAACGTACGCAGGCCAAACTGGACGATGCCTCAATGAAATATTAAAAGAACATAACTATAACGTACATACGGCGATTAGTGGCCACTTAGGTGTCCACTGTCGGGATTGCCGGGACTGCGCCCCAATATTTCAAAAAACGCAGGTCATTTCACGACACAAAGATAAAATAACAAGAGAAATAATGGCAGCCGCAGAAATATTGCGCAGAAAAGATAAATGTGTTAGCGTTCCTTCCTTGTCCCTCTCGGGGAAAGATATTAATTATCTGTCCCTCAATAGTACAGCAAGTGTTTGTGGCACATGGCGTCGGTGAAGCGTGACGAGCGGCTTCGTATCTCCTTCTATCGTGAAATTTTGCGGTTTTTCTTGTGCTTTTGACTATTGGCATATGTATGTGAAAAGCCAAGGAATAAACCTCAGTTGTAAGTCAGCGCTCGTGTTTGTCACCTCCTTCTTCTTGTGTCTTGTCTGAGTTTGCGTTGCCCCCCCTTTTATAAACGTTACTCAAGACATGAAAAGTGAAAACAGATATTATCAAACAAAATAAAGTCCTACCTAATACGAAGGAAGTGCGGCAGCAATACGATACGTGCAACAAACGGGTACTAATGACTGTTTTTTTAATAAAAAATTATCTGGCATTGTGCAATAAGGCCATACGGATAAGGATAAAATTCTGTTCAAGACAATTTAAAACCTTGCGGTCCTTGTTTTTCTGTACCTTCCCAGGCACTTATATTTATGTGCCATGTCAGGTTGAATGAGATCTGAGGTTTTCACGGAATAGTACTTTTACCATACATTGGTCAACAGGTGCCGATCGTGTCATTCGTTTCAGGAATTTTCTTTTATTTTGTTTCATGGCTTCACTATTGCCTTTGCTGTTTAAAACACTGATTTTCTTGTCCTTACAGGTATATTGGTGCTTGTAAACAATAGCAGTTTAGATTGTGCTCCCTTGATCTCACCTACAGCCACTGCCGCCTGTTGCATAAAAGGGAGATATAAGGACGCACACCTTCTTAGAACTCGACAAATTTCGAAGCCTGCTTAAAGCTGCGAGTATGCTCTTTTCCCTGGAGGTTTCTTTCTAATGCTTTTCTGCTTATGCTTAAAAGTGTTAATGTTGCCGGAAACACAATAATCGGCGCGTGTTTAAAAACAACATAAGGACGAAGTTCCCTAATACTCCCATCGCAATCACAACAATATCCTCGGAGAATCGGTGGCATCGGGTCTGAAAAAGTAGCCACTTTAGTTTTTAACATTGATAGGAAGTCTCCGTTTCTGTTGTGTTGGCGCAACTAAGTTTTTACTTGCACAAAAATGAAAAAGGAAACAAATTATCAGCTGGGATAGCTTCGAAACACATTGAAAACTTCTGCAACGGTATCAAAAATCTATACCTTTTGTCCCAAAGGCATGGTATGTTTCGGTTGGAGGCTTTTTTATGTACGTCGCAACTCTACACGGTTGGCAAATTTTAGATGCGATGGCATCTCATTCACTCGCCTTGTCCCTTCATACGGCGTTGTCGTTGTCCGTCCACACCCCTCCCCCATTCTCCTTGGCGCGCGATATGCGCTCTCCGCCGCTCACCCCTCTCCTCTCCGATCGCAAACAATCTCTCGCGAGGGGCATCGGATTGAATTCGATTGGATGGGCTTGGCTTGGCTTGTATTGGATTTTATTGGATTGGATTCGATGGGATTGTATTTTGATTGGATTGGATTAAAGTGGATTGTGTTGAATTGTGTTGCGTCATAGCCGTGCCACGTTGCGTCATAGCCGCGGCAGGGGGTTCACGGCACCTTACGGAAACCTAACCTAATCAACCTAAAGGAAACAACAACGGAACCCCCTATGCGCCGCATCTACACAGGGGTTCCCGCGAGGGGAGGTGGGAGTAATTTTTTCAATTTTGATTGTGTCCCTGCTGCTTACTTGATGCTTCATTAGGTGGTTGCCTAATTCTCAAATACTGATTGATTGCGTTTCACGAACACTACTTTGACAAATTTAGGCTTTAACTGGAAAGATTAAAAAACAACGCCGATTTTTTTTTCTGCCTTATTTGTCATTTCTATATGCAGAGATCAACACAAACAAATATCCCAACGTTTTGTAACAAGTAAGGGTTACCAGAGAAAGTCAACGAGTTTGTGGAACAGCCAGCTAGAGTAAAAATTTCTGGGATCAATTAAGACTTCTTTTAGGTAGCTTTCTCGCGAATGCACTTTTCGCCGTGCTTTCTCACTTTCCAAGCATTTGTGAGTGGGAAAAGTCACGAAGTAGTTGTTCCCGGCTTCCTCGGAGAGACGACACTACGTTCTGTCGATTGAAATGTGCAGACTGCCTTCTGGCGCAAGGCGTACGCACCTCACGTTTGGTTGCCTTTATGCGGCTAAAATCCAAAAGCGTGTTCTCAAGCCGCGAATAGCCACTATCTGATGTCATCATGTGAAACTTAAGATAGCAATTATTTCTTCTCTTATTGACAAAGGGTATGAGGGTATAAAAAATAAGTCTTCAGAATGACCGAGGGTGAGGAAATCGGTGCAACATTTTTAGGATTTGGCAACAAGGACTCAAAAGACTGAGCAGCTGAGGTTTCCCATCCAATGGAAATCAGTCTGCTGTGCACAAAATCTAAGCATTTACTACACTAATATCCTGTGCATACAAAAAGTGGAAAGTGCCTACGGAGGAAATTTTGTGGTGTCTTGTAAAGGTCAGCCACCATATCGGACCAATTGAATCCCCTTTTCACCTTCTTTTATCGGGTCGTGGATTCTTGCTTTCTTTGACGGAGAAAAGGCGCTGGTACATCGGTTCGCATTAAGTGATCGTCTGCTTGGTGATGCTTCAGGGTTATCAGCTTGCATAGTTTTGTTACTCCTCTTATTGCCAAAACAGTGAAGCTCTGAGTCAGTTGTAACGAGCGGAATTAGTGCCACACCGTTCTGTCCTCCATGTTTTGTGCAGAAAAGGTGTCTTTACATTTTTTCCAAGAAACATATTTCGTAATTAAACCAATAAACAAGCACGTTGTTCCTCCCGGAAAAGTAATATCTTTATCACAGGTCTTTGATGGTGAATCTCGGCCGTAATTCGAGGCTAAATATTTTGTCCCACTCCAATGGCGACGAAAATAATACAGCTCCGAATAATTGCGATCGTGGAACCATGCTAACCGGCCTGCAGAACAACACACGTTTATGCGGCGCGCTACATTTTTTATCATAGCCTGGCAGCTGAACAATTTTTTGACCGTGCTAAAAGGCAGCTCGCTTGACTTCTGGGCTAACAGACATCATGATGTTCATACAACGCGTTCCTGCTATTTGGTTACACATGTGAAACAAATATCGACTAGCGTACTGAGGAGCATATTCGGCGACGTTAACAAGATATCTCTCCTGGTCGATACCGCCAGTTACCCTTAAGCTGCACGATTTGTGTCAAGGAAGCGTCACGTGGTGCCGTGCGTCATTGGCTCTAAAACTGAAACAAATAGCTTGAGCCCTGTTTTTGCTGAATTTAAAATAGTGCACTTGACTTCGGCGGGCTTTCTGAAAGAAAGCAAGTTCTGTTAGTCTACAATATTTTTGATCGGTCTCTAAAGGGATCATTCTGCATTCCCGGGCACGTTATTACTTAAATGCAACGTGCATAAGAGGTTTGCAGAATTCAGAGCAGTGATCATCTTTAATTTAGGTAATCACGGGTTTATTCAAAGTATGGAAATTTCTCGAGTCGAAATCGAGGCGTTAGATCCCAACTCAACGGTTCTACCCCTATGCAACTCAAGCAGAATAATAGAGCTTTTTTTAGCACATGCATAAAGCAACCAAAAGAGCGTTAAGCGAAGCACTTGGTGACGTTGCGCACGCACAGCAGATAAGGGGCTTGTATCAATGTGGAAACCTAATGTCGCTATCTTGAAGGTCATTAGGTCAGCCACACAAGGATTTCTTGTTTCTCTCAAATTTATTTCCAAAAATTTAAACAACATATTGTTTTCATTCCAAACAAAGTCAAACCTTTTTTTGTTCTTTTTTCGCTTCCCTTAAGAGGTTATTTTAAAGCGCATCTTATCGGTACGAATAAGAGGTCCCTCGTCATTCCACCTTGAGAAACTGCAGTTCGCGATCTGGCGCGAAAAATAGGGCCCCTGTCAAGCTGAGTAGTAGAAACGCACTGACTACTACTCACGGCCCACAGATGCATGTAAATGATCATAAACGCTTCAGAAAATGGCGGAGTGACCCAAGGGCTGTGACTTGGCGGGGCATTCAACGCGTAATCAGAATGTGCCCCGTTTGATGCCAAGTGTGGGCGCTTCTGTGAACACGAAAGATGTTCTTACTGGAGGCTGTCATGGGAGGAGGTGCGGTAGGGCAGGCGCAGAGATGTGAAGAGGGCAGAGCATCCGGAGGGAGAGAGCAAGCGTGCAGCACCACAACTCCGTCGAAGCTCCACAAGTATTCAGTCACAAATAAAAACTTGTATTGCTTAGCTTTGTGTCGTGGTGTAGGTGCTCGGGCCGGTGAGAATCGTTTACGCGGCTGAAAATATAAGCCGGAGTTAGGACAACGTTCGCGTAGTCCGCTCAAATTTCAGACGCCCTCAGCTCGCAGCATTCTGCGTGAACACATAGCGACATCTCCGAGTTCGTCTTGTAACTAAAAATGGAGCTACAGATAACGCACAAAAATGTTTCTGTACTGGAAACATTGTAAAAACCGTATTTACAAAATTGCAGTTGGCTGTATGTTTGAGTAATTGCTTTTAGCAGACTTGGGCCCAACTTTCATTGTCGCAAATAGAGCACAATCACTATCTGTAGCCTTGGTAGCGTTGGGCGCAACGAATGAGAGAGAGTACCCTGGGAAAGAGAGTACCCAGCTGTGCGCCTGGCGGTCCTTTCTGAAGTTTTCAAAAACGGAATGAACTGCGTGCTTTCAGGAAGACGTACCCGCCGTCGGAAGCACAAGTACGAGTTGGCTCTCGATTTTCACGGCATCTGGTGAATCAATTCTTAGCTTGTGCAAATTGATCGGTTATATTTCCGAAGGTCTATGACCCCTAGTGTTACGATAAGGGAATGGTAGGATGCTTGTGGTAATATAATTCGTTCACGACATTGTGTTTTTTAACCAGGGCACATTTATTTCTACTGTTTCCCAGTTCTACTGCTGCATAAAAAATAATACCTACATTAAAAAGGCAGGTAAACCCTCAAGCTTGTTATTTTGTTATCGTGCACGCGAGCTGGACACATGTTCGCGTTTGACGGGAGATGTTCCTTTCCAAGAAGACGGCCTGTAGTTCAATATGTTAATCACTGCTAGTCGTCGTAGAAACCATTAGCTAATACACACCTGGTTATGTTTGAGTTTGGGTGATTGAGAATAACATTTGCAACAACAGAAAAAGTACTTAGTGACAATGGACAAACGCTGTTTTGCTCTTTTCTTACCGCGGAAAACTGACTGATTTTTAGGAGTCTAAGATAACATTTTTTCTGTTCTAAACATATTGGTTAGGCACATATTGGAGTGACGTAAAATGCACATGATTCAATATTCTTTCTAACATTTGAAGTTTTATTGTTTTTTTATAAACAATTGTTTAGAATATACAATAAAATTTAGAATATAAATTTTTTCGACAAGCATTTCAGAAACCCGTCTTAGAAAAAATATTGATTCGCTCGCTACATTTTGCCAGATATAAAGGAAAGCGCTAGCACACGTAGTGCCGATGTCTTGTGGTGAAGCCTAACCTCTGTTTCAAATTTCGCAATTTTGGATGCTTTTCTGGAATAAATCTGCTAGTTTGACATTATTAAAGACCAGTTACTCCGCACATGAAATAAAAACACCGTTTAAATGATTACAGCCAGCACAAGGTCCAAGGCGAGCAAGCGATACGAGAAAATGCACTTGGAGTTGAAAACAAAACGCCGGGTCGGAGGCTCGTTGACGTTTTGATCATCACTTATCTGTCAGAACTGTCATTTGCAGTTTAGCATCACTATTGAATCGCTCTGGTAGCCTTGCTTGCAGGAATTATGTGCTATGTGCTAGAATCACGCCTAGCAAGCTTCTACTAAGAAGCTGTCGTGCTATGAACAAAGTTCAGCACAATGACCCTCCTTATTGCAGCGCCTCCTACCATTTTGGAAAACAAATATTATCAACCTTGCTGGAAACTTTGAGAAAATAGGCAGCTCTACTAAGCTTCAAAACTAGACGTCTGGAAATACCTTCGTAGGGAAATGAAACTGGCCGGTGAACAGCAGGCGGTGTTCAAGGCCAATATGAGGCGCTCTCCTCGTCCGAACTGATATCTGACGACTCGATGTTATCCTTTGACTTTGAGCTTAAGGTGTTATCGCAGAAGTAAGGCGTGGGTGAAGTAGAATCCCGAGCGGCGTGCTTTTTTGGAGGAACGGTAGCAGGCGATAGAGACGCCATGGCAAATAGGCTTGAAGTTTTGTGACTGCGTAGTACCGCCAAATATGAATTTCGCAATAGAAAAACGAAACCGAAACTTCTGGAAACTGGCTGAAAATTCCCGATCCAGTTGTTAGACACGCGAGCGACCTTCAGAAACAAGGTGTGAGAGAAAAGCTACCATTTCTTCGAACCAAAGATCTTTAGTGAATAGCCGGATTCATTTTCGAGTAATTATCACCTCTCAATGCTGTGGGATTACAAAGCTACCAACATTATCCAGTATTTTACTTGCTAGGAGGGCTTTGATAAAAAATGCTGATAGTAATGCTACATAACCACAAGTGGCATGCTTTTTTGTCAACTGCAGTAGCCACGTCCCCTTTTGCGAAAACATGCGCACCTAAGCTGGCAAAAAAGCGCCAAAAATCTCAATGTCGCTGAGGCGGGAAAATTTAAACTGATTCTAAAAGCACAGTGCCCAGACTAACCAGTGGGGTGCATTAGTTGTACGAGAAACGACTACAAGTCTAAATCTGCAAAAAAAACCATCGTTCACCCGTGATCGATTTGAAAAGGTGCAGTAATGCAAGAGTTAGGCAACTCGTAAGAAGGTAACATCGTTCCAGAAAGTCGTTATACCACGCCGAAGTGTGTAGGTGCCATTCGCCACCATGAAACCATGAGGCGAATCGTTTGCTAATAAAAGGAGTGCGGTCGGCGCAAAAACTTATGCGCCGACGGAAGGAGAAGTGCGTGCCTGAGCACGTATTCTGGCAACAAAGGAGGCCTGTTTGCCCATGGCAGTACGAAAGAATAGCGTATAACAATACCAATATCCCTCCCTGGAACGCAGAAGCTGTTCCTCTGAGCCCGCATGTAGACAAACAAGGGTTATCGCTTACCCCGCTAAGGGGAGAACGACACGTGTTTACGGCATCCGTGGAACTGACCGAGCAATTATATCGTAATGTACGCTTCGCGTATTAGGTATATGGCATAGGAGCACGCACGTTTTGGCATTCTATACTTTCTTTAGACGTAGAAGATTTTGACGCGGTCCGGACTGTCTCATGAAGCAGAGCAGCCTGCCTCCTTTTTTAGGTCGTCATCTCCCGTCATCTTAATCAAAACAGGTAAGTGACACGGCGTCCCTTGTGACTAAGTCTTACCTCAGAGTCGATCATATCGTTTATACTCGCTTACGAAGATGACAACCCTTTTTTATCTCCGCTGACCAAGAATAAATCTAACGAAATTGGCAACCACTAGACAATCCACATTTACCCATTGAGAGCATCACGAGGATAACAATTGCCTTGAGGGTTTGAGCACTACTTTGAAAATTTAGAACCTTATTACAAATGCGGTTCACAAGACGCACGTTTATCTTCCTTTATTCAGCACTTAAAACGCACATACTTCGCAATTCAGACGTTTCTGCTGAACCTGTACATGAGTGGTTTTCTTAAAACACGCTATTTTTTCCATGTGCAGATATTGTAGCGATGAACTGCAGTTAGGAGAGTAAATGACGTTTATTAAAAGGGCGAACTTGTGCCTGCAAGCACTGGCGATGCCACAGCTAGAACAAGCGAGCTCGGATTACTTCTTCCTCCTCTTCTCACCAGTGGGTGCATACCCATAACAAGAAACAGCCCGTTAGCCGGTCGGGGATATCGCCCGCAATAATAAAGTCGCGGCATTGCTCCCTCTCCTAGTTGGCATCGGCCTGATGCCACGGAAGCAAAATGAAAAACAGTCACGTAGACGTTGAGTGATCGGCGAGTGTCATGGCACGTAACCGTAATCATCACGCTGCGGATTCGCAAGACGGGTGTAGTATGGCTTCATGCGTACCACGTGCACAACTTCTGGGTCCGGCCTCCATCGTGAAGAACGTGCTGGTGTGCCCTCGGGTACGACCTCGTAGTTAATGTCTGAGAGCCGGCGGAGAACACGATAAGGCCCAAAGTACCGCCGAAGCAGCTTCTCTGAAAGTCCTCAGCGGCGAATCGGCGCCCAAACCCATACAAGGTCGCCTGGTCGATACTCGACGCTACGGCGCCCCTCGTTGTACTTCTCGGCGTCGATTTCTTGTTCGTGTCGAATGCGGACACGTGCGAGCTGGCGTGCTTCCTCCGCCCATTGGGTAAAAGCCTCGGCATCGGTGGCGGTTACGTTGTATTCATCAACAGGCAACATTGCATGTAAAGTTGTCGTTACGGAGCGTCCGTAAACAAGCTCAAACGGTGCGCATCAAGTTGTTTCTTGCATGGCAGTGTTGTAGGCAAACGTTGCGTAGGGAAGAATTTCGTCCCAGGTTTTGTGCTCCAGATCGACGTACATGGATAGCATGTCGGTGAGGGTTCTATTAAAGCGTTCGGTGAGGCCGTTGGTTTGAGGGTGGTAGGCAGTGCATTTGCGGTGAGTGCTATGAGTTAGTTTAAAGACGTCTTGAAGGAAGGTGGCAGTAAAAGCGGCGCCCCTGTCGTTAATAATATTCGTTGGCGCGCCATGGCGTAGAACAATATTTTCAACGAAGAATTTGGCGACTTCAGAAGCGGTGCTGTTGGGAAGGGCCTTGGTCTCGGCATAACGTGTCAAGTAATCGGTGGCTACAATGATCCACTTGCTCCGAGACAGCGATGTCGGAAAAGGCCCAAGGAGATCCATCCCAACCTTCCGGAACGGCGCTTCCGGAGGATATACTGGATGAAGGAATCCCGGTGGTTTGACGGGACGCTTTTTGCGGCGTTGCCAATCCCTGCAAGTCCTCACGTAGTGTCGGACGGATCGGAGAAGGTTGGGCCAGTAATACCTTTCATGAATCCGAGCGAACGTGCGACTAACGCCCAGGTGCCCAGTAGAAGGCTCGTCATGACAAGCTCGTAAGATTTCGCTCCTCAGAGAAGAGGGCATGACCAGAAGAATTTTTTCTTTGCTGCCGTAGCTGCGTTTGTACAGCAGGTTGTTTCGCAGGGAATACGAAGGCAAACCTCGAAGAAAGAAGCGTTTTCGCCGCGAAGGTGTTCGATAAGTGGCCGTAGTTCCGCGTCCTGCTGCTGGTAAAGGGCAATGTCCGCAGTATGGATGACTCCGAGGAACGGAAAATCCTCTTCCGTTTCATGTGCATCATTCAGAATTGGCGCCCGCGACCAACAATCGGCATCACTGTCCGTCTTTCCGGATATATAAACAACCGTTACGTCGTACTCCTGCAGCCGTAGGCTCCACCGAGCAAGTCTGCCGGAGGGGTCCTTCAGGTTGGCCAGCCCGCACAACAATGGTGGTCGCTTACGGCTGTGAAGGGCCTTCCATACAAATATGGTCGAAATTTAGTTATAGCCCATATCACGGCAAGACATTTTTTTTCTGTCGCCGAATAGTTGTGTTCAGCTTTAGACAGTGTGCGACTGGTATAGGCTATAACTTTCTCGGCACCCTGCTGCCACTGAACCAAGATAGCACCGATGGCGACGTTACTGGCGTCAGTTCTGATTTCAGTGTCACTACCTTCATCGAAGTGTCCCAAAATTGGGGTCGTTTGCAGGCGGCTACACAGGTCATCAAATGCCACTTGCTGGTCCTCTGTCCAAACGAAGGGTACGTCGTCTCTTGTAAGGGCGTGAGTGACTCCGCAATTTCGGAGAACCCTTCGACAAAGCGTCTGTAATAGGCACAGAGACCTATAAGCGTCGGACAGCTTTTTTGTCGGTTGTTACCGGGAAAGATTGCAGGGCCGCTGCTTTCTCCGGATCTCGGCGGATGCCTCGAGCACTAACCATGACCAAGACATTTTAGCTTCTGGAACCCAAGGTGGCATTTCTGAGGCCTAATAGTCAGGTCTGCCGAGCGGATCACTCCCAGAACGCTTCGCAGTCGTGTTAGATGTTCTTCGAAAGAACTAGAAAATACGACTACATCGTCCAAATAAACAAGGCAAGTCTGCCGCTTCAGTCCAGCGAGTACGGTATCCATCATGCGGTGGAACGTTTCGGGGGCAGAGCAAGGCGAAATTACAGGACTTTAAATTCGTATAGGCCGTCGGGTGGTACGAATGCTGTTTTTTCACGGCCTCTTTCATCAACTTCGATTTGCCAATAACCAGATTTTAAGTCCCGGGATGAGAAGAATTTAGCGTTACGCAAACGGTCCAGCGTGTCATCTATTCGGGGAAGTGGGTAAACGTCGCGTTTAGTGACACTGTTTAGTTTGCGATAGCCTACGCAAAAGCGAAGCGTATTGTCCTTTTTGTTTACCAGTACAACTGGTGAGGCCCACGGACTTTTAGATGGTTGGATAACGTCGTCGGCGAGCATCTCTTTTACCTGTGCCTTGATGGCCTCCCCCTTTTTAGGTGACACGCGCTAGGGTTGTTGCGCATAGGTTTGGTGGATTCATCAGTCACGCTGCGTTGCTTCGCGATGGGAGTACGACGCACTTTGGAAGACGTGGCGAAACAGTCGGAAAAGTCGTGCACTAGACGCTTTAAGGCTTCGATCTGAGTGGGCGGGAGGTCGTTGTTTATTTCAACTGGTAGGTCGGTGTCACCTGTCAGGAACCGTCCTGAGCGCTCCCACGTGCGTAACGTCAGCGACTGCCTCAATGAATGCAACTGTAGTGCCTTTCGGAAGATGTAGACGTTCGTTGGAAAAATTAGTGACCAAAACTGGAGTGCATCCATTGCGCAAGCTGAGAAATCCTCTAGCTATAGAAATACCCCTATCCAGTAATAACTGAATGTTGCCTTCAGCGATGCCTTCCAAGTCCGCGAATGTGTCATTTTTACCATTACGAAAAGGCTAGAACGGGCCGGCAGCGTGACATCGTCGTCAACAATGCATAACGCTCCGTCGCGCTTGTCTTCGATGTTGTTTGCTATGGCTCCCTTTGTCGAAAAGCTGATTTTCGATTTTTGCAGGTCGATGACTGCCCCGTTTGTCTGCAGAAAGTCTATGCCGAGAATTAGGTCCCTTGAGCAATCAGCGAGCACAATAAATTCGTTAACGTAGGTGAAACCGTGAATTTTTATCCAAGCAGTACGCCTACCCACCGGGGTGATCAGATTGTTTGCGGCAAAGCGAACTTGCAGGCCAGTCCATGGTGTGATCACTTTATTTAGCGTAGAAGCCAGAGTTTCGCTGATGACTGAACGGTCAGCGCCAGTATTGGCCAATGCAGTCGTCGTACAGGTGTGGATATCCACCAGCACTAGGCAGGTAATCGGTTGGGTTACGCAAGTTTCAGGTGCAGGCTGCTCGTCGTCTCGTCGTAGGCGTCGTTGCAGTGGAGGATCTTGGCAGTTTGTGACATCAGCGGCCTCACCTCCGGAAGTCGCTAGCCTCAGTTTCCCCGGCCTTCCGGGCTACCAGAGGAACGACTGGCAGGGTCTGAGGCGAACCGTGGGCTAGAAGACCTGCGTCGCATCGGGGACGGGGACCTAGACTTGGGGCGTTGCGGCGAAAAAACGGTACGGCCTCCGGCGATGTAGTCCGCGATCTCTGGGGGCCTCTGTCCACTTTGCGGCCGTGGTGCGTTCGGCGGGAATCCACGCAGAAAAGCTCGGAGATAGGGGCAGGTCCGGTAGATATTGTCACGAAGCCTAGGACGACGCAGTTGTCTTGAAGGAGAAGATAAAAGCCTTGAAGATAAAAGACTTGTCTTGAAGATAAAAGCCTGCACAGCAGACGCCGCGGTATTCGATTCTGCGACGCTCGCCGACGCAAGTCACTTTGTTGACCGCCGCTTCGCCGCCTCTGTATTCTTTTGAGTTGTTAGGGGAGCACAAGTTCACTCCAATAAACTTTCTGGAACCATCGATTCACATCCAGAACATTGTAGATCACAGAAGATTATTCTGTGCTAGCGGCGTTAGGGCGAAACACTCTGCTTATCTGAATGAGATAGCCCGTGCGGCATAAAAATAAAGAATGGAACACGCGCTTTGCATGGGACACAGATTACAGATCAGGGCGTGGTCGGGAAATAAAAACAAACAATAAAAGAAAACCCGTATATGGTTCGTGGCATTACCCCCCCTCTAAGAGTGCATCGACCAGATGCTAAAATAAAACGACAGTCCCAAGAAATAGCAACAACAAAACAACAACAAAAAAGTTCGTCATCTTACGAAGTACAGTTTGAGGCGAACCACGTGGACGACTTCGGGTCGCGTGCGTCGTCGTGATGTGCCGGAATCACCACTGGGGATCACTTCGTAGGTTAATTGGCCAACACGTCGTAGAATCCGGTAGGGTCTGAATCGCAGAAGCTTTTCACTGAGTCCGCGTCGTCGAAGGGGAGTCCAAACCCAAACACGATTCCCTGGTTGGTACTCGGCGTCTCGGCGTCGGAAGTTGTAGCGGCCGGCATCCACCAGCTGCTGGTCCGTTATACCAACTCGAGCGAGCTGGCGGGCCTCCTCCGCACGCTGAAGGTATCCTTGGACGTCGGCGTTGATGTCGTCGTCTTCTACGTGCGGAAGCATGGCGTCGAGCATCGTAGTCGGCCGTCTTCCGTAGACAAGTTCGAACGGTGTCATCTGCGTAGTTTTCTGCGTCGCTCTATTGTACGCAAACGTGACATACCGGAGGACTTCGTCCCACGTCTTATGTTCAACGTCGACGTACATAGACAGCATATCCGCAATCGTCTTGTTCAGACGTTCCGGTAGTCCGTTCATTTGGGGGTGGTACGCCGTCGTTCTTTGGTGATCCGTGTTGCTGTAGCGCAATATTCCTTGCATCAGCTCCGCGGTAAAGGCCGTTCCGCGAACCGTGATTAGGACTTCCGAGGCTCCATGTCGCAGCACAACTTGGTTTATAAAGAACTTGGCGACTTCTTGTGCAGTCCCGCTCGGAAGAGCGGCGGTCTCTGCGTAGCGCGTCATGTCGTCTGTCGCTACGACAATCCACTTGTTCTCTGATCGTGACATAGGGAACGGGCCTAGAAGGTCCATTCCAATCGGTTGAAAGGGCCTCGACGGGACGGCGATCAATTGCAGAAATCCGGCGGGTCTTGTCGGTAGCGTTTTTCGTCGTTGGCAGTCACGGCAACTCCGAACGTAGCGGGTGACGTCGTATGTAAGGCGCGGCTAGGAGTACTTCGCCTTAATTTTTGCAATAGTGCGAGCGGTGCCGAGATGTCCGGAAGACGGGTCGTCGTGGGACGCTTCCAAAATTTCGTCACGAAGGTCTGCGGGGTCGACAAGTAGATAATTCGTTCCCATTCCGGGGCTTAAATTCTTCTTAACGAGGACGGAGTTTTTGAGGCTGAATGCTGGTAAGTTCCGCTTGAACGCTCTAGGCACGGCGACGTTTCGTCCTTCGAGGTAGTCGATCATTACGCGCAAGTCGGGGTCGGCATGCTGCTGGGCGGCTGGGTCGCTCTCCGTAACAACCCCGAGGAACGTGCTGTCTTCATCGGAGTCTTGTGGTGGTGGGTCGACAGAGTCGGCGTCGGAGTGTTTCCTGTCGGATTTGTAGACGATTGTAACGTCGAACTCTTGCAGGTGCAAACTCCACCACCGAAGACGGCCAGAGGGGTCCTTCAAATTGGCGAGCCAACACAGCGCATGGTGGTCTGTCAAAACCTGGAACGGTCTACCATACACGTAAGGGCGAAATCTTGAAATGGCCCATATGTTTGCCAGGCAGTCTTTTTCGGAGGCAGAATAGTTTTTCTCATCCTTCGACAGACCACGGCTTGCATAGGCGATTATCTTTTCGCACCCGCTTTGCTTTTGCACTAGGACGACACCCAAACCTATATCGCTGGCGTCCATGTGCATTTCCGTTTCGGCGTTTTCGTCGAAATGAGCGAGCACGGGCGGGTTTTGCAGGCGTTGTTTCAGCTCGCAGAAGGCTTTTTCTTGAGCGTTTTCCCAGGCGAAAGGGATGCTATCATTTGTCAGGCGCGTGAGTGGCTCTGCGATGCGTGCGAAGCTTGCGACGAAGCACCGGTAGTATGCGCACAGTACAAGAAATCTTCGCACGCTCTTTTTGTCTTTCGGTCTAGGGAAGATCGCTATGGCTGATGTTTTCGCTGGGTCAGGCAGGACTCCCGCGGCGTTGACGACATGTCCCAAAAACTTGAGTTCCTCGTAAGCGAAGCGGCACTTTTCGAGCTTCAGCTCTAACCCCGACGAGCGAGTTGCCTCGAGTACAGACTCCAACCTTGCAAGGTGTTCATCGAAAGTCAGGGCGAACACCACAACATCGTCGAGGTGACGAGGCAGGTGTGCCACTTCGGGCCAGCTAGCACAGTGTCCATGACTCTTTGAAACGTTGCTTGCGCCGTGCTCATCCCAAACGGCATCACCTTGAACTCGTACAGACCGTCTGGGGTTATAAATGCAGTCTTCTCTCGGTCTCTCTCGTCCACTTAAATTTGCCAGTATCCGGTCTTCAGATCCATCGATGAGAAGTACTTCGCATGGCAGAGGTGGTCGAGGGCGTCGTCGATTCGTGGTAGGGGGTACACGTCCTCTTTCGTGATTTTGTTCAGTCTCCCGTAGTAACGCAGAACCTTAAAGTGCCGTCGTTTTTCTTCAGGAGTACGACCGTCGCAGCCCACGGACTTTTCGATGGCCGTATTATGTCGTCGCTGAGCATGTCGTCGACTTGACTCCGGATGGCTTCCCGCTCGTGAGAAGAGACGCGGTACAGTGACTGTCGCGTAGGTCGGGCTCCATCTTCGGTTATTATTCGGTGCTTCGCTAGAGGTGTCTGACGTAGTTTCGAGTTCGAAGAAAAACACTCGCTGTAGCGACGCAGCAAAGCCAATAGTTTGTTCCATTGTTCTTGCGGTAGCGCCGGATTCACGTCGAAGGTATGCGGAAACTTGAAGGTATCTTCGGGTGCGTGTTCAAAATCGGCGACTGCAATCACGTCACTTGCTTGTTGCGTTTCTTCGAGGAATGCAATTGCAGCGCCCTTGTTTAAATGCTGGTTCTCCTCGGTGAAATTGGTGACCAAAACGTGGGATTGGCGTTGCTTAAACCGCACAATGCCTCTTGCGACAGACACACCGCGGTCGAGAAGCAACCTTTCGTCACTCTCCACGATAGCGTCGGCATCAGGAGCAGCACCTTCACAGTAGACGGTGATCATCAAGCTTGCGCGGGGTGGCAGGGTGACATGATCATCGGCGATCCTTACAGCTGCACGGTGTTCGGGGTTCAGTTCGGCGTCATAGAGTGATCGGAGGAAAACGTTATCGACTTGGTCTGCAGACCAATGATTGCGCCGTTGTCTGTCAAAAAGTCCATTCCGAGAAATACGTCCCGGGAGCAGTTGGGCAAAACGACGAACACTGCAGGGTACGTCGTGCCATCTATGGTGAAGCGCGATGTGCACGTTCCACTTGGCGTCACGAGGTGGCCTCCTGCTGTGCGTATGTGCGGACCGTCCCATCTGGTCATAAATTTCTTCAGCTTAGACACAAATGGTCCGCTCATTACGGAGTAGTCGGCTCCCGTGTCTACGAGGGCGACTACATCAAAGCCGTCGATGGACACCTTGACGTCGGATGCCGCCTTCCTCGAGTTACGGGTGCGTCGGGGCGTCGCATCTCGGCTTGTGCGTGTTGACGGTCGGGCACTGTGCGTCGTCGTTGTCGTCTTCCCAGCGGACGTCTCGGTCAGGCCGGGTACGCGTCGCGCCGTATAGCTGTCGTCGTGTTCAGGAGTCTCGCCAGGGTTAGGTCGGGTCGTAGGGATGAGGCAATGTCATGAAGCACTATCTTCGGCGCTTCCTTGCGTCGTTGGAGGGTTTCCGGTTTTTCGCCGTAGAGCAACTTCACCTCCAGAAGTTGCTGCTTTTAGTTTCCCCCGCGTGGGCTGGGGGACCTTCCACGGCCGAACTCAGCGTTGCTACGGCGGTTCGGCGATTGGTATGGGTAGGGCGACGGTGAACGGTTGAAACGGGCTGGTCCACGGCTGGTGTTGCAGAGGTATTCTTCAATGTGAGATGGGCGCTGACCGGGTTGGGGGCGTGGTGCGTCGACGGAGAAACCACGCAGTCCGAGTCTCTTGCATGGGCAGCGACGGTAGATATGATCGGCCTCTCCGCAGTGGTAGCACAGAGGACGATTATCGGGAGTTCACCATACGTCCGTCTTCCTCGGCGTCTGGTTTCGGGCTACCGGGGTCGGGCGGGTGACTGTAAGCGGCACGGCGGGGCCTCTTGGCGGCGTGTTGGAGCAGGGCGGGGCTGACGAACAGCCGCGGTGTATTTCATAGCTTGTGGCTCTCGGGGTACTTCGGATGTCGTAGAAGTTCCCAACGCTTGTTGCACTTCTCTAATCACGTCGCCAAGGGTTGCCACTTGGTGCTGTGGCGGCGTGGGGAGAAATTTCCGCAGCTCCTCTCTCACTACTGCGCGGATGATCTCGCGTAGGCTTTCAGCCGGAATCCGCATGTTGTCGATGTGGTTCGCATTAGCTGCGCCAACAAAGTTTCTCTCGTACTGCTTAGCACGCATTTCGAAAGCCTTCTGAATTGTAGTGGCTTCGGTCACGAATTCGGCGACAGTTTTGGGCGGGTTTCGGACAAGTCCAGCAAACAGTTCCTCCTTTACACCGCGCATTAGAAACGCAGCTTCTCTTCTTCCGTCATATCGGGGTCCGCACAGCGAAATAGTTGCTTCATCTCCTCAACGAAGATCACAACCCCTTCGTTGGGGTGTTGCGTGCGCGTTTCCCACAACAAGCACGCGTTTACAACAAGAATACAGAGGGGGCGAAGCAGCTGTCAACAAACTGACTTGCGTCGGCCAGCGTCGCAGAACCGAATGCCGCGGCGTCTGCTGTGCAGGCTTTTATCTTTCGGCACGAGAGTTTCTGGAGCCGTCGATTCACATTCAGAACAAGGTAAATGTAACTGGTAGCGAAGCTTCCACAGAAGCCTATACGTTCAGAAAATGGCCGCTCTTAAGCTTCTCATGGGGCTTAGCGCCTTCTGTGTGAGGAGGGAACACTTCCGGCGGAACAAAAAATAAACAGGGTGGGACACAAGATCCGGTCAGAAGGTGACGTCTTTTTGGTGGCATTAGCGCGAAGATTTGGGTTTAAAATAGCTTCAGCAGGCCTCTGATCGCTGAGGGCTCAAGTCATTGCCATCTGACGCAAGTTGGCGAGCCCTAGGCGTGTGTGCTTCAAGTGAACGCCAGCTTAAGTAGTACAGACTCGCGACTAGAGAAACGTACTTAAGCATACTTACGTATGATTCGCCTCGCTGTTTATAAAAACATCTTGCGTTTTCTCTTAACCTTTATTCTGTATTCATGCCTTCCACTGCTGTATAAAAGTAATCAGTTGTTTATTTTGAGTGCAGTGGGTGGTAAGCCCGAACCGGGCATGTGCCCTCCTCCGCCCCCCCCCCCCCCGACCGGAATTTTTTTTTCTGCCTTGGGATACAAAGCGCAAAATGACACTTGACCACTCTCCCCGGCCCCCCTTTCGTATTAAAAACGTGCCCACTCCTTACCCCGATAAAAATTTCTAACAACGCCACTGCTGGGTTTAATTGCGTCGCACATACGCAGTTTCCATGCGTGCCTTAAGTATAGATCAAGGTTATATATTGCTTTCTAAGTTTGTGTACTTCTGTTCTAAGAGAAGAACTAACGCATAGTCATGCTATCATCAAGACATTTGAATTATATTCCAGGATAAACATAAAACAACTTTACCACAGTGCACAAAATCAGCACGTATACAATAAGTACAAAATGTTCGTGGGCACTAAATGCATTATCATTTTCCTTACGCGCCGAAAAATTAACTTTACCCGTAACACATAGCATTATGAGCAATGGAGACATCAAAAGCAGAAATACTTCGAAACAAGAGAAAAGAACTGGGCACAGCATATTGACGCAGAAAACCGGGCCGCGGGAATGCCGATTCACGAAATTGCAGCGAGCACAGCGCAGCTGTCCCGGAGTCTTATCAAGTAGACATGGGTTTCTGCAGTAAGTTCACTCAGCATTAACGCCTGCAATTTCCTGGTTGCATTGTTAGGGAAGTGACACAACAGATAAGTAAAAAGAGGAGAAATGGATCAATGCAAAAGAAAGCGACGGCAGTATGTAAAACCACATAGCAGGAAAGATCTGGCAGCAGCGCAGCACGGAGCAGCACAACACAGTACTGCTATAGAAATAATGATTGCGCATACAAGTGCCGGAAGGAACGATCACTACAAGCGTTGTAATGCAATAGAGGAGGCACTGATATCCACAATTAGAGCGACTCGTTTATATTCGAGTGGTACTACGCTGCAAAGTCCTAGAGTAATTGACACCACTTGCTCTGAGCCAGCCTGATATACCAAAGCTGTAGACCCATTTTTTTTCGAAGCACCACCACGTCTCTTTACACAACCCCCGTGCACGTATTAACCGTACTATAGTTTCGCGTTACCTGTAGAAATGAGAGGAAAATGGTGCAGTAAAACGCTAGGCGTACGGCAGCTGCTGCAACCTTGTACAGCACATCGTTTCCGTAGGTACCGAGGAAAGCGCTGCGCTCTAACCGTTGGCAGCATCGTTCCGTAGTTCAGCGTGCCCGCCGGGCACGGTACTAAATGTGTTCACCGACGATACAACGCACCTCGCAACTCCACGCACAGCAAAAATTAAGTGCACACCAAATTAACAAGGAAAAACGAATGTAAGTGCGCACCACCAAAACACGCGAGGGGCGTTTCCTAGCAGACGAACTTTAGGAGAGCCTTCCCGAGCCTTACAAGGTCTGCATCACAGAGAAATGACATGTGTCATTATTCAGAGGGCGATACAAAAAACGTTTTTGAGAATGAACAACATTTTCATAATTATTTGCACACTGTGAAAAACTAAATGTGATTCAGAAATAAATATCGATCGTAAAATATCACTGCTGTGTTATTGTTGAGCAAAACTTGGTTTTTTGTTACTAGTGTTTGTTCCCTCCTCACCTAGGCGCGCTTCAATCGCCACTCCCAGAAGCCCCCATGCTGATGTCGCTGGCTATAGGTTCTGAACCGCTTTTCGCCCGAAGCTTCGCTACCATTTATATTTACCTTGTCCAGAACATTGTAGATCAAATAAGATTATTCTGGGCTAGCTGCGTTAGGGCGAAACACTCTGCTTATCTGAATGAGATAGCCTGTGCGGTATAAAAATAAAGAATGGAACACGCGCTTCACATGGGACACAGATAACAGATCAGGGCGCGGTCGGGCATAAAAACAAACAATAAATAAACAAACCCGTATATGGTTCACGGCAATATGCCCTGCTTCCCCGCAGTGGAAGCAGAGAGGTGTGCTGTCAGGGGTGTGCCAAAGGCCGCTCTTCCGGCGGCCCCTTTCCCTCGCGTAGGGTGCACGTGGTGACAGCTTCAGGGTACGTTGTGGTGCGAACGAGGCAACAACAGGTGGAGCGCCATATATGGGCTAGCGCAAGGCTGCTGCATATGAGGAGCGGGGTTCATCCTCCCGAAGCACGTCAACTGGTTCTGCTACCCGCACAGCCTGCCTCACCTCCTCCCTAACTAGTTCTGCTATGGACAGCGGAGCCGGTGGCACCTGTCCCCGCTGTAGCCTTTGAAGCTCTTCCCGAACAATCTGTCTCACGAGCTCTCGGAGACCGAGGCTGTCCATCTCGGATACATTGGACGGGACTGGCTCATTACGATTGTAGTGGCGAGCCCGTTGGTCGAGCACCCTTTCAATTGTTGTAGCCTCGTGGACGAATTCGGCAACCGTTCTCGGGGGACTCCGCATTAGCCCGGCAAAGATGTCTTGTTTGACGCCGCGCATGAGATGTCGGACCTTTGTGTCTTCGGTCATTGAGGGGTCAGCGCGCCTAAAAAGACGAGTCATGTGTTCGGCGTACATGGCGACGCTCTCGTTCGGGCGCTGGTTGCGGGCTTGAAGGGCAGCCTCAGCCTTCTCCTTGCGATCACTGTTTGGGTAGGTCGCTAGTAACCGTTGGCGGAACTCCTCCCAAGACGGCATCGTGGATTCATTATTTTCGTACCAGGTTCGCGCGTCTTCTTCCAGTGAAAAGTACACATTTCGCCGCTTAAATTTGTGGTCCCAGCCGTTAAACGTTGCCACGCGTTCGAAGTGGTCAAGCCAATCTTCCGCGTCTTCATAAGGCGCTCGGTAAAAGACTTTCGGTGAAAAGACCCGTGGGATTAATGTTCACAGCCCTAGCGTCCCGTCCTGTCATCCTGGTCGTACGAGCAGGTAAAGGGCCGCACTCCGCTTGAAGTCTGAGTAGACGACGGCTGGTTCGCCCGTAGACGGGGGAAACCTCGACTAAAATTGGCGACCCTGAACTGTGCGTCCTTGACGGATGGGGTATCATGTACCCAGCTCCACCACCACTTATGTAGCGATGAACTCCAGTAAGGAGAGTAAAAGACGTTTATTAAAATGGCGAACTTGAGCCGGCAAGCACTGGCGATGCCACAGCTGGAACGAGCGAGCTCGGACTACTTCTTCCTCCTCTGATCACCCGTGGGCGCATACCCATAACAAGAAACAGCCTCGTTAGCTGGTCGGAGATTGCGCCCGCAATAATAAAGTCTCGGCAATTTATTGTATCACTGAGCATCAGTCAGGAGCGTAAAGATGAATACTTAGAACGTTATACAAAAACATGACGTCCTGACAACATCTGCGCTTGTCTAGGTCGTTAATGCATATTGTATTTATCCGATAGATGCATTCATAATAAACATTTCGCTCGAAATACCGTTTCCAGATAATTGCAAACATGCATTTTTTATCTCATCCGATTAAATCCAAATATGTTTTTAGAAGCTGGTTCCATGCGACGGAACCAAACCATAAACGTAATCTTATCTACGAACAAAAGAGGCGGTTCATGTTATCGAATAATTTGAAACTGCATTGGAGGCACGAAATGTCCCCCAGAAGTTTAAACATGGGTTACGAAGGGGCGAAATTTGCGATTTGAAATTAAGGTGACTAAGAATGCGGACACCTAATTACCTGGTAATGTTACACGAAAAATTGATTTGCTGCCAAAGTCGAATGGAAACCTAAACGCACTTGGGACCATACACCACCGACACACGCAATATATACACAGAAGTCGCTTTGCCTAGATTACGAATACGGCACACACACGAATTGCACTCGCACCTGTTCACTGGATCTCCAAGACCTCTTTGCAGGCGTGTGGGGAGGCCCTATTCGTGATCCCCATCCTCATAAAATGCAAGGGACTAAAACAACACGACACTCACCCTTCGCGCAACTATACAGACAACACATTACGCTACACCCATCGCACTTTTTAGGGTACGACCCCATAATTACGCACAAGCGTACTTTTAAGTTTCTGAGAGATTTCTAGTTTTTACACCCAAACACTTAGCATGCATGGATACAACCTGGCCCTTTACAACAGTCATCTAGATTGTCTTTTATGTCATTTCAAATATACTTTTGGCTAGATGTTTTACGTTTACTATCACTTCTTCCTGATAACAGAACTTTTCATTGGCGCTCTTTGCCCTTAATCGGCCTTGTGACATAAAAATCCCAACCATCATCATCATGAAAACCTAAAGGGTGCCTTCTACCTTGACAGAGTAATTATTGTCGCTTTAGTTGCGTTTAGCGACAACAGTTTTTTGTGCACCACTGCGAGATGCTAAAAAATGCTACAAATATCCCCCTGAAAATTGTCACAGTCGTCTGTGCTTTGAATATTTAAAAAAACCTGCCTATTATCTACAAATTTAAAGGGACACTGAAGTAAATTTGTCAAGCTCCCGTTTTTGCTTGCACTGCGTAGACTGGCTCAAATTAGCACACTTTTCTTCGTTTATTCAGTTGACAAATCGGTAAATATTTATAAAGCGAGAAAGAAGAAAAACTACCATGCGCGGTTTGCGGCGGCCGCACCAACTAAAGCTGTGACGTTAGGAGGAGCGGGCACCGTGATTGGACGATGCCCAAGGTGAGCAACCAAACAAGTTTCGGTTTCGGTTTCGGTTCTGTAAAACACAACCGTTGGCGTTGTTGGATGGGCATTCTCAATAACTAAGTAATCATCGTACCGCGCTTCTGCCATGTTGTCAGCTGTAAAAATGCATAAAGATAAGCCTCCTAGGACGGATTGGAATCGTAGCATTCACTAGCCGAAACCTACGCAGTGCATGAACGCCCTCCGCGTACCCGCAGACGCCCAAATGTCATGCGCTTTTCCCACATATTTGGAGCTTGCCTCCCTCATGCCTGTGTCGTAAAAAGCGTGTTCGCACCAGGCCAAGGCTTTGTTCATTCTGGCCTGTACCCACTGCCTGCAAGCAGTCCGTGCTTACGGCAACAGCACGCCAACGAGAACTCGCTAGCGCGCCAGTGCCAGCCTGCGAGCGTTTTGTGAACTAGTTCGTGGAGCCATGAACGTTGCGGCCCAAAAAAGGTGAACTCAATATAGAAAACATCGGCTGAAAACGAAAAAGTTAACTTACAAAAAAAAAAAGCACGTGCCCGCGGGGATTCGAACTCGTGCCTTGCAAAATACTTGCGGTGGCACACCTAGGAGTGTGCAGCGATGGCGTAGAGGTAGAACACCCGTCTCGCGTGCAGAAGGACCGTGGTTCGAATCCCGGTGCTGGACAATTCCCACTGGATTAAAAAAAAAATCCGCGTATTGATGGAATTGCACAAAGGGGCTTGGGGTGCGGCCTGACCCCGGCGACCATTGCCGGTAATGCACTCCCTCACCAGAGCAGGATTGGCCACCCTGGTGTAGTAATGGCCACAACCTCCCATGAATACGCCAACTAATCCTCGGCCCTCAGTCCCCAGCGGCTGCGAAGCAACTGACCACGGCGGCGGTCAGACCTGTGACGCAGCAGAGGGTGCTAAGAATCACTGGATCCGGACAGGCCGCCAATGGAATCTGAACCTGGCAACGTTTAACGCGCGAACCTTATCTAGCGAAGCAAGTCTCGAGGTGTTGTTCGAGGAATTAAAGGGCATTAAATGGGATGTAATAGGGCTTAGCGAGGTTAGGAGGGCAGGTGAAGCCTTTACGGTGCTGAAAAATGGACACGTCCTATGTTACCGTGGACTAGAGGACAGAAGAGAACTGGGAGTGGGATTTCTAGTCAATAAAAGCATAGCTGGCAACATAGACGAATACTATAGCATTAACGAAAGGGCAGCAGGTCTTGTAATTAGGCTAAATAAGAGGTGCAAGCTCAAGGTGGTGCAGGGCTACGCGCCCATATCCAGCCACGACGACCAAATAGTGGAACGCTTCTATGAAGATGTGGAATCGGCAATGGCTAAAGTAAAAACAGTATACCGTAGTTATGGGGGACTTCAATGCTAAAGTAGGCAAGAATCAGGCTGGAGACAAGGCAGTTGGGGAACTATGGTCTGGGCTGTAGAAATAGCAGGGGGGACCTACTAGTTGAGTTTGCAGAACGGAATAACCTACGCATAATGAATACCTTCTTCTGTAAACGGGAGAGTCGGAAGTGGACCTGGAGGAGCCCGAATGTGGAGCACAAAAATGAAATAGACTTCATATTATGCGATAACCCTGGCGTCGTGCAGGATGTGGAAGTGCTAGGAAGGGTAAGGTGTAGTGACCACCGTATGGTAAGATCCCGAATTAGGCTAGATTTGAGGAGGGACCGCAACAAGCTAGTACGAAAGAAGCCGATAAATGAGCTAACAGTAAGACGTAAAGTAGAAGAATTCAGGATCGCGCTGCAGAACCGATATTTCGCTCTTAACGAGGCAGCCGAGTTTACGACGCAGGAAGCCAGCGACAACCTTACACGCATTATTACGGAGTGTGCAGTAGAAGTCGGGGGCACTATAGCTAGACAGGATACTGCTAAACTTTCACAGGAGACGAAAGATCTAATCACGAAACGGCAAACCATGAGAATCTCCACCGCAGCTGACAGAATAGAACTAGCGGAGCTCTCCAAGCTAATCAATAGGCGTAAGACAGCTGACATACGGAAGTATAATATGGAGAGGATTGAATACGCTGTAAAGAACGGAGGTAGCCTGAAAGCAGTGAAGAGACGTCTTGGCGTGGGGAAAAATCAGATGTATGCACTTAAGGATAAGCAAGGCAATGTCATCACAAATAGGGATAAAATAGTCACAGTGGCCGAGGAGTTCTATAGGGATCTGTACAGTAGCCAGGACATACAGGATAATGCCGAACGAGACAGTAGTTCACAGGAGATAGACATCCCACCAGTAACGAACGAAGAAGTAAGGAAGGCTTTGAAAGAAATGAAAGGGGGCAAAGCACCTGGTGAGGATCAGATAACAGCAGACCTCTTGAAGGATGGCGGAGAAATTGTCCTTGAAAAACTGGCAAACCTGTATACGCAATGCCTAATGACCGCAATGGTACCGGAATCTTGGAAGAACGCGAATATCATCCTAATTCATAAGAAAGGCGACATGAAGGACTTGAAAAATTACCGGCCGATCAGCTTACTGTCAGTCGTCTACAAGGTATTTACCAAGGTAATCGCTAACCGAATTTCTGCAACCTTAGATTTCAGTCAACCTAAAGAACAAGCAGGGTTCCGTAAAGGTTATTCAACAATGGACCATATTCACACGATCAATCAGGTGATAGAGAAGTGCGCTGAGTATACTGAACCCCTATATATAGCCTTCATAGATTATGAGAAAGCATTTGACTCGTTCGAAACCCTAGCAGTCATTCAGGCATTACGGAACCAGGGGGTAGATGAGCATTATGTAACAATACTAGAGGATATCTACAATGGGTCTACAGCTACGATCATCCTCCATAGGGAGAGCAGTAAAATACCTATAAGAAAGGGTGTCAGACAAGGAGACACAATCTCTCCAATGCTATTCACAGCATGTTTACAAGAAGTATTCAGAACGTTGGATTGGGAACAGGTGGGTGTAAGGGTTAATGGAGAATACCTCAGTAACCTCCGATTTGCTGATGACGTTGCCTTGCTAAGTAACTCGGGGGACGAATTGCAAAGCATGCTTTCCGCACTGGGCGAACAGAGTAGAACCGTGGGACTGAACATTAATATGCAGAAAACTAAAGTAATGATCAATAACCTCGGGACAGCACAGCGGTTTGACATAGGTGGCGAGGCAGTGGAAGTGGTAAGCGAATATATCTACTTAGGCCAAGTTGTGACCCCAGATCCAAACCATGAGGCAGATATAATTAGAAGGATCAGAATGGGGTGGGGTGCATATGGCAGACATTCTCAGATAATGAATAGCAGCCTACCATTGTCGCTGAAGAAGAAAGTGTATGACAGCTGCATCTTACCGGTACTCACCTACGGGGCAGAAACTTGGAGGCTCACTAAGACGGTTCAACTTAAATTGAGAACAACTCAGCGGGCAATGGAGCGGAAAATGATAGGTGTAACATTAAGGGACAGGAAGAGAGCGGAGTGGGTCAGGGAGCAAACTGGTCTTAAAGACATATTAGTAGAAATTAAGAAGAAGAAATGGACGTGGGCAGGACATGTAATGCGAAGGCAAGATAACCGCTGGTCATTAAGGGTAACAGAGTGGATCCCTAGAGAAGGCAAGCGTTGCAGGGGGCGGCAGAAAGTTAGATGGGCAGATGAGATAAAGAAGTTTGCGGGGATAAATTGGTCACAGTTGGCACAGGACCGAGGCAATTGGAGAATAATGGGAGAGGCCTTTGCCCTGCAGTGGGCGTAGATAGGCTGGTGATGATGATGATGATGACCTAGCAACCCAGACCGCTCGGCCACGGAGCGGGTTCCGCTGGCGTTGGTAATATAGGGTATATATTGTACAACCAGTTTACACTTTTCTTTAGTTTTGACATTTCAAGCAGCTTAGGTGACTATTTGTTGTATTGCGCTCGTGCAGTAAGCGTCGCCCGAGTTTCCACAATAGCTCACGTCTAGCAATTGCATTTCGCAGACGGAAAAGCGTTCGCAGATGCGTAGTCGTGCTGCTGAACGCTGTGCTTGTTCGCCCAGCGCAAAAAAGTGCTTCCTGCACCCTAGTTTTACGCTGTACGGTAAAAATATCAGTTGATTTTATTTCCTTAGTACCTATATTGACTTCGCTGACTCTTCTCCCGCCTTCAAGAGGCCTTATATTTTCCACTGGCATACCAGTCAGCGAAGCGTCGCATGTGCGCTTGTGCAGCGCTTGTGTGAAGCGACCCTGACTTGGAGCTAGATACAGTGTACAAACTAACCAAGTAAAGAAAGGCAAATTCTCCCATTCACAAACGTGTCCTGGCTTCGTTTCAACTGAGCGAACGAATTGCGACGACCCGTCGGCGGCCGGCGGACGAAACGCTGGGCCGACTGACTCTGTCTGAAGGCCGGGGAGCCGTGCAGTCGCGCAGCCAATTGCCAGCTTATCCCCTCCTGACGTCACACGAAAACGCCGCAGAAAATGGGCGAGCGTAAAGAGAGGAGGACAGCATTTTTGAATTAATTTTTCTACTAAATAAAATCGCGTAAACGCGCCCAGGGTGGTCGAAACATGGCCTGGGGACTCCGGACTACAATTTGCGCAAGTAATCCCGCAATGTTTACATATCACTTCAGTGTCCCTTTAAGCACTTTACAATGATTGCGAATAGAACAACTTGATGATGAGCCCTTTATTATGATTGCAACGTTGATACATATTTTTTGTTGCGCGCCATACCTGCACGGTCTAAGCAGCAAGGCGTTTTAGCAGCTAAAATCTTGCTCGCAAAAAAGAGTATTTGACTGTTACACAACAGTCCTTTTTGCTTTTTTGTTATTTGTTCAAGCTAATCCTGTTCCCTAGGCCTCATGACAGCAGCTGGCCGAGATAAGACAATTGAACACCGTGCTGCCCAAGCGAAGCCTTACATTTCCCTGCAGTGGTTCCCAATCACCGCGGCATTGTTGCCAGTAATGGTGGGGACGCTTCCGCCCACCTCGGACACCATAAGAACGCAAACCGTATTTGTTACGTTATCAGAGGTGGCGCCACTGGCGTCGGACAGTGCACGTAAGGTTCCCTGTCGCTCTGTGCATCGAACGCTGTAAGTGCCGTTTTAAAGCTCATGCCACTGTAATTTTTGGTTCAGTGTCTCCTAAGCTCCTAAGGACTCCATTGTGCAAAGTGGACTGTGGCTGTTTCAGCAACAGAAGATCTACGACCGGCAGCACAAAGCGACAACGCCTATGCCTAACCCAGCGGGGTAGGCCTAGCTACGAGTACGGCAGCCCTACCGCCTTGCCGCTAAGATGGCGGGCGACCCGGTGGCGGTCCCCATAGATTTCAGCTCGCCAGCCGCGATGCACTTCGTCACGCGCAGCGAATCTGAAGAACGGCAAAAGAAACGAAAGATTACCGACAAGGTCTACGAAAAGAAGGCGAACATCGACGAAGAAATCAACGAGCAACGCCGTGAAGATTCAGCAGATGACGGACCCTGGCAGGACGCACACTCCCGCAGCCGTCGGCGATCCCGGCAGACCTACCGCAAGGTAGATGCTGAACGCACAAAGCTTTAACGGACAACGGTCCTCATCCGCCCGAAAGATCACCGCTCCGCAAGTGACAATCCAAAGGTGACGCTTCATAAGTTGATTCAAGCCACGGCACCGGACGCCAAGGTAGCGGACTACGCAACTTCTAAAACCAACACCCAGTCCAACACTGTTACTGTGACCACGTACAACGACCTTCACGCCGACAACTTGTGCAAGGTAAGCACCCTCCAAGTTACGGACGGGACCACATTTGAAGTCGAAATTTTTCGTCTTTATGGTCATAATGTTTCAAGAGGCGTCATCACAACGGACCCTAATGATATTAACGAGGAACTTCGTAGTGTGCTGAGATGTGAAACTGCTAATGTGCTCGAGGCAAGGCAGATGGGAAAAAGCGGAAGGGCGCTCCTTGCATTTGATTCACCTGTACTGCCGAAGCGAATCAAATACTACAGCGAATTATGCAAAGTTACTCCAAACGTTGCACGCATGCTGATCTGCTACCGTTGCCATGGAGAAGGCCATATGCAAAAGTACTGCCCCAATGACGAAATATGCAGTCGATGTAGCACCGGTCACACCGACAAAGAATGTGACAGACAAGATAAGCACTGCGCCACGTGTAAGGAGAACGGTCACCTGGCGACAGACGCCACTTGCCCAGAAAAAGACAAGCGCTTGAAAGAAAACAAAGACCTACTAGAACGCCGCTCTCGGAGCCGCTCTCGTAAAAGAACCGCCAATTCCAAAATGGCACAGCAGGGCTCCCAAGATCTTGATAGCTATCCCGTACTCTCCGGAACGATGGTGTCTGCGACGCCCAAAGCAGTCAGCTTCGCGAACGACAACGATAGCTACGCCTCCAAGGCTTCCATGGGCCCCCATGCCAACATAGAAGGGGAAATCGCTGCTCTACGAAAAACGATAGAGGAAGCGTCTCGGTGTCTCACACAGCTCCTGTCACAGCAAGTATCTGTAGAAACACCTCACCAAACCCGGGACACCGAAGTACGGAGCCCTCAAGATGACCCCCTTCAGCTGGTGCGTGCAAACGAACAACGATCATCGTCAAAACCACGGCGTTCTACACCAAACCGAGCTGCTTCCAAAACAGCAGGTTCGAAATCATGGCACAGCCTTGAAAAGTCATCGTCATCGCAGCCTGCAGCCCCTGAAACAAATATAAAAAACAGACACGATGAAGGAATAGTGAATGAACGATTGAATTCTGAGGTGCCGACGGTACAAAGCATGTCAACCACCGTCCAGAAACATGATCAAGTGCTTAAAGATCTTATCCAGAAGCAAGCACAGGCAACGGAAGAACTTTACAGTTTGGGAAACAAATTTGAAATGATTATGACGCAGCTGGGCACGCTGACTTCGGAAGTCAGCCATCTTAAATCGACCCTGGAACGCCGGGAACGGCACGTTCTTACGGTAGCCTTTCTCGCTCACCTCGACGCCGCCAGGATGATCGCAACCAATAGAGTCCTGCAATGAAACTGCCGTAGCCCCCGAGCTAATGGCGCTGAATAGAGCGAAAGGTTACGGACCATGCATTCACCACCCGTGGCACTTCTACTTCAAGAAACCAGGGGTACAACACCCAGTAAAAATAGATACCGCGCTTACTTCCAGCCAAGCATTCTTCATGATAGAAAACTTGAACTCACAGCACAAGCGGCAATTTTTATCAGCAGAAATATTCGGCACTGTCAGCTGGATACTTCAGCATACTGCACGGCCTTCCAGGAAGTCGTAGCAGTACGCATTGACTTGAACTCGCCACAAAAGATAATTTTAGTGTCCGTATACTTACGTCCCGAAACGGGCCGCTCCAACAGGGGTGATTTCGCTTGGATGACACGTCTACGCTCCCTTTTTCCCGGTGACGCCATCTTCATTGGAGGGGACTCTAACGCGTCTAACGTTATCTGGGGATATCCTCGAAATACCCCCAGGGGAGCTCAGCTGGAGCGTGAAGCCCAAGCAGCCAACCTTACCTTGGTTAACAACCTTGACATTCCGACTAGGACGGCACTGCACTCTCGTCAAAAGGATACCACACCGGATCTCACGTGGACATCGCATAATCTCTGTTCTTCGTGGTCCTGTGAAAATGACCCATGGGGCAGTGAGCATTACCTTATATGGGTCTCGCTAAAACACGGGCTTAAAAACGTAAACGCAAAGTCCGCTGCACGGATTGGGATCTTTTTCGGCAGCATTTAGCCGAACCCTCTTCCAACTCTAGTGAGATCAGTGCACTCGTGGAGGCTATGCAGCAAGCGATGATTCTTGCAACTCAAGAAATAGACCTTCCCCGAAGAACTTCCCACTCCAGACAAACACATGCTAAACTTATGGGAGACACGAGAACAACTTCATGCGCAATACCTTGACAATGGCCGCAGGTATACAGATCTCCTGAAAGTGCGCCAAAAAACTGAACAGATAAAACGGCATGCCAAAATGGTCGCAAGAGACCGCTGGCAAACCCACTGTGCATCGTTCAGCAACAAGACAGGACTACATACCTTGTGGAATACCTTCAAGGCTTTGCATGGAAAGACAAAGACTCACAATCTAGTTTCTACAATTGCACTCAAGCAAAACAAATCCATCATGGAAATAACGCACGAGGCCGCACAAGCCTTCTTCCCTCAACCCGCTTCGCCCCCTCCTGACTCTGTGTATGCTCTGGACCTTGATGTAGATGAAACTAACCCTCTAGAGAGTCCGTTCATGATGACCGAATTAGTCCGTGCTTTGGATCAAGTCCGGGTCAGAAGTTCACCTGGGAAAGACGGTATTACATGGACAACTCTTCGAAACCTCTCCCAGGACTGTAAACAAGCTCTTCTTAAATCAATCAATCCCATATGGGTCACTGGCCACTTGTCACCACACCTGAAGCATGCCGTCGTCACTCCGATTCCTAAACCAGGCAAAGATCCGAGCACAGTAACTAACTTGAGGGCAGTTTCTTTGACCCCCACCATATGCAAACTCATTGAAAGAATGTGTGTCAATCGTTTGAACCACCATCTCGAAGACTCCACCAGCTTCTTTCACCCTGCACAAATAGGGTTCCGCCCAAACATGGGCACCTCAGACAGCCTTTTTCTACTTCGAAGGATTTTGGGCAAACATAGAAGAAAAATACCGCACATTTTGGTAGCCGTAGATTTGAAGAAGGCATTCGATACCGTCACTCATGAAGCCATTCTGAGTGCTCTTGAAGATGCCTACCCAGGGAAAGGAATGGTCAACTTCATCAAAAGCTTCCTATGTGGTCGTACATACGAGGTACATAATGGGAACTCAACCTCACGAGTGTAGAGTAATAATGTCGGCGTACCGCAAGGATCGGTAATTTCCCCGATCCTATTAAACGTGGTCATGAGACGAATTGCCACAGCACTTGAGAAGGATTCCACTGTACGTTTTACAATATATGCGGACGATATAACACTGTGGACAGAATCAGGCGATTACGAAAATACTGAACGGGCATGTGAGAAACTCCAGAATGCAGTTGTCATAGTTGAACAGACAACTGGCCCCACTGGCATGCAAGTCTCACCTGAAAAAACACACTTTCTGACGGTAGGGGGCTACTCAATCGAAAAAGAAAAGATGGCCCTCACACTGCAGGGTCGCACCTTAACACAACCCTCTGACGGTTGGATACGAATCCTTGGCCTACCGATACATACACAAGGTGGAGGCAAAACATGGCTCGACCAATTGACCAAAACGTAGAAAATACTCCTACACTTGATCAAGCGCATCTCTAACAAGTTTGGGGGCGCCACAAACGACGTTGCACGTACACTAGTGCAAGCAGTTCTGATATCGAAGGCATGTTACGCAGCCATTCACTACCGCCTTACTCAAGTGTAGATGAGCAAATTGGAAAGTTTGTACCTGGAGGCCCTGAGGGTAATCACCGGGCTACCCCACCATACTAAAAAAGAAGAGCTATACCGGTACAGCCAGCTTCCTCCACTCGATAAAATTGTAATTAACCGGACACAAACGGATCACGACAGGGGCCTACTCACACCCCAAGGTCAACGTCTGTTGGAACTCGACGACCGCTCCTTCAAAGCTACAGCGTTCGAACCAACTATACCTCCATGGGAAAATGTACTGGTTACCCACTCGAAGCCGTTACCAACAAAGACCCACAAGACTCGCCACACCCATCAGCGAAAGACACAAGGGACTGTCACGTGTAATGTGCAATCAACAGGAGCTACTATTTATACAGATGGATCCATGGACGAAACTCGCCTCGTCATAGCACTTGCTGCAACCGACCTAAGCCGAACGAGCACGAAGTGTTTCTCAATTATTGATCTCATTTCAACTACTGAACTCGAACTGCAAGCCACCCTCCTAGGTGCCCAGATGATCCCAGACATCATAGCTGAAAATACAACTCGAGTTATAATCTTCACGGATAGCCTCGAAGCCATCAAAGCGTTACGCACCCCACAACGACGACACACTACACGTCATTGTATAAAAGAACTCTGTGGAACCTTCCAGCGTGACCATAACATCGACATACAAGTGCAGTGGATACCTGGCCACACAGGTAACCCCGGGAATGAGGAAGCCCATAGGCTCGCGAGGGAGACAATTCTCAACCACCCCTCGGAGTCTGCAGCGCCTTCTCTTTCACATAACCCTTCCCCTGAGGAACGCAGGAAGACACTTCGACAAGAAAGAAAGAAAGACCTCAGAGCAACGATTCCCGAGCTACAGCACCCGATAACCCGCAGCATCCCACGAGCTGCACAAGTTCTTCTAACGAAGGTCCGCACGGGTTACGCCCTTACGGAAGACATCGTAGCTCGCTGGGAACACTACCACCAACACAAGAACGCACAAGTTCCACCAGACCGGCTTCTGTGCTCCCTGTGCCAAGAAGATAGACCGACAATCAGCTACTTGCTGTGGTCGTGTAGGGTCCTGGAAGGGATCCGAGCACGACACAAGCCCCCTGGCGTCACATCTCTGCAGGATTGGCTCTATCCAAGGAATAACGCCAATGACGTGCTACTTGGACTGTGGGCCTTCGTGAAGGAAGCTTACCTCGTCAACAGAACTTAAGCTTTATCGACCCTGAACCCCTTCCCCTATTTCCCCCTACAGGCCAGAGCGACATCCCTTCTATAATAAATTTATTTATTCATTCATTCATTACGTTATCACGGACGGACGCAGCTACGACTCTACGCACATATGTCCGGGAGAACATGGTAACCAAATGGACATACAAAGAATCGACGAACGCTCGTAATAATGCACCGCACCGTAATCTTCATCGCCCTCTTGCGTTGCCTCCCACGGTCGGAGGCAAACGTTCTTTAAGGTCTCGGGCGGGGAGCACATTCACAAATACTTACGCCTATTTGATCGAAAATGCAGCCAGTGAGACGCATGAAATCTGTGACACACTGGGCACCTTACACCATGTTCTATGTGAGTGTCCGCGGTTTTCATCGTAAGCACGGCAGCTCTCCTGAACTATGCGGAAACTAGGCTGTCGCTGGCCGTTCTCTGGGGTGGAAGTCCTTAGCCATTGCCCTTCTCCGTCATACGAACAAAGGAATAAACGTGCTCCTGCGCTTCTTAAAAATGACGAACTTGCCCAGTAGACTATAGGACAAAGGGTTAGAACCTATTAAACTCAATAGTCTACAGTGTCCTAATGCTTTAATGCTGAGCACGCCTGTCTACGCTCTGCCCTTACCTTTCGCATACTTTTTCTCTCTTCTTTTTCCCCATTGTTCCTCTTTGCCACGTGTAGGATGGCAAACTAGACCATAGCCTAGTTAGAATCCGGCCTTTGTTTTACATTTGTCTCCTTACTTTCTTGTGTTTCCGGCTGACTGCATTGCAATTACAAGTTCAAACTTGTCTAATTTATTGTCCACTAATGGCAACTTTCTTGCTTGTCTTTGCTGGCAGAGCTTTACACTTGTAATCCCTAGTTCACTAGTTGTTCAGTAAGAGAAACACCCTAAACGAGTAATGACGAGCAGCAGACGTTGTCGGTGTGCTTGCTGGGAAATCCGGAAAAAGAGGATTTCTTCTTTGGGGTATTCACCTAACAGTTCTTGTCGGAGAAGGAGAGTACACAAAGCCAGCACTCCACTTTTGTGCAACATGGGATAGCAATGGAAGAGCTTTTGTTGCACTAGACCAACATCAATAGCGCGAAGCCAAACAATCATTGTTAAACGAGTGGATAGCACGCTGAAGCACTTCAAACGGTACACCTTTGATGCAATTTTTGAAGTTTCTAGACTCACTTTAACGAGAAAGAAAAGCACAGCTTCAGCTGTGCAGATGATGCTGTGAAATGGATTCAGTTGTCTTGTCTAAAAAGATATGTAGGCTTTTCACGATCTGACTAGTCTACCCAGCACATTCCTCCTGCTCTTGATTGCGTGCACTTCAAAGGGAGAGAGGAAAATTGCATTACTGCATGACCAAGCTATTCAAGCAAAGGCAAGCTCGCAAAGCATAGGGATTCACAACGGGTTGAACAGCTCTTAGATTTCCCTAAGACTCGCAGCAAGGAAAAGCAATACAAAGGCTTCATGATTGTGCCTGGTAGGCCGAGCACAGTTTTGTCCAGAAAGAAGGCAGATGTCTCACAGTAAACACCTACAAGAAATCGCACCTCGGATGTATTATACACACAATGAACACAGACAACAGTCTTCTCTCGAGAAATTTTTCTGAAATCACTTGTTCCCCATTTTTCCAGGTCCGTTTTAAAACCGTACGGCATACTCGAACTAGTTTTTATGTTTTAATCTCATTTCATTACGTTTTATGATGTCTTAGCTGTTGCCAAGATAAACATCCTTTCCAAATACATGTCTTAACTACACGCTGCAAAGTAATCTAGACTTTCCGCATTAGCACCTAGTCGGACAAAACACAGCTGTAATCCAATTGCGCCATAACACGCGGCCAGCAACGAAGTTAACAGCTGCGTTCACTGACGTCATCGCAATGATGTAGTACGCTATGACATACACAATGACGTACAAAAAACAGATGTATTCGAAACGTGGTTTGGTCCCCGACTAATATTTTTTTTGATGATCAAGTTGACAGGATTTCAAAATCTCCAGGATTTCACTTGATTTCCCCAGGAGCCGTTCATCCCAGTAGTCGTTAATCCTCTAGGAGCCGTTATCCTGCACCGCTCTCTATTAAACCGCGATGGGTTGGTTGAGTTAGTTCATAGTAAGTGGAAATTTCTGTTTGAACGCAAACATCACAAAAAAAAAGAAATTACGGACACTGTGAATTCGGTACCCGTTTTTTATCGCCGACGTTGCTTTTTACGGCCTCAGTAAAGTTTTCGCCCACTGGGTCCTACTTGATCTAATTACTTGTCGTAAGTGATTTAGTGCCATATAAAATGTACTATTATGCTGTAAAAAGGTAACATCATTAGTTGGGGAGAGCATCCTCTAAGGACGTTGCATGTTATTGCAGTGTCACTGACGGCTCCGCCAGTATTCACTCTCTCGGGTTTATTTTTCACCTCTTCTTACCAAAGCGTTCAAGTATCGCATTGTGGTGTTCGGGTGGACAAAGGAGCTGCATGGAGGTGCCACATAAGGCCACAAGGAACACTTTTCAGTGCATAACATATCGGCTTGGTTTTTGTGTGCTCTGGCTGCGCACATTGTTTTCGCACGTGGTTGTCGCACGCGGAATTTCATCCGTATAGGTGGCGTTTATCAAGGCTTCTGATTCCGCAAAAAAGTATAATTAATGCCTGTAGAAGCAACGGAATGGGTGAATAGCTTTTTTGTTGTCCTTACCTGTTTTTTCTGTCGATTTAAATAAACCCCTCAACTCCGCAGTCTACTCAGGGAATTGTTCATTCTCACAGAGCAAATGACAATCAAGTATGACTCCAATTTATACAAAGGACTGTATATGATTGAGTAGGCAGTTGTACTTCCACTTTTGATATTTCGACAAAAAAGCTCACATTCCCTTGGTTGGTAACACCGCCTGCTAACTTCCTCCAGGATTACTAAGTTAATTGTTACGACGAAACGTTTCGCATCTTTTCTAAATTAGCGTTCACATTGATTTTAAAGAAATTAGTTTGTGGGCTGTTCATATTATGCAACGAAAATGACATGCCGTATAATATCTGTTTCAGCGAAAAAATAATCCAAGAATTTTAAGATCACAGAACTTTAGAAACCCACTTTGTCGTCGTAGTTTGTTCGCTGTCACGATGTCGAGCCATCGCTGCAGTCAGGTGAAGTAGCGACATAACTAGCACAAAAGAGATGAAAGAGATCCACAGGCGTGACGGCGCACCACCGTAGCTTCGAAAAACAAGCGCTTTATGTGCTCATACCCGTTCGAAACCCCTGAAATGCTGTCACTTCTCATATGTCTCCCCATTATTTAGAGCAAAGAAAAGTGCAGGTACATTTCACGCAAAATCGGTGTAATTAATCTGCAGCCACCGCATTATTTAGTCAGGAATGCTAAATGGGGTGGTTTTACGATAGTAAGCGCAAAAAAGATGGCGCGGATGACGCGTTACAAATTGCGAAGCAAGACACCCTCCCGTCTGAGATTATTGCAAGCCCATCTCAAACTCGGAAGGGGCGATAAACCTCGGGCGGGGCGAAGCATGCAGTATTTAAGTGTATTCTTGGCACCTTGGCCTTTCTTACAACGGAGCTGAAACTATTGAGCGCAGAGGTATAGAGCTTTGGTGTAAAAGTTTCGTGTTTTTGAAGCAAGAAGCATTGAATCGCGATTACGAAACCAGTGATCCGGTGTTTTTTTAGTACGCATTACGAAGCGTTCTATCGCGATGCATAAACGAGTGCCCCGGTGTTTTTTTACTCGGTTACAACTTAAGAACGGCACCGGAAGTTGAGCTTGCGCCTAATCACCGCAACTGGCTGTTCCTCCGTTCGGCGCAAAGAGTGCTTTACTGCGAATGTTTTTTGGGAGCACAAAATAAAAGAACACCCAAAAAAATTCCCCGCATTTCTCCGAGGGGAAGAATGTGAAAGTGCGAATGCACGAGTTGAATTTGCGCGGTTCGGTAATGTTCGCGAAGGAGAGATCACACACACACACACAACTACAAAGAAAGAAAGATGCATTTATTCACAGACACCTATTTGTGTTGTCGTTGTACTTGATTGCTAGAGCGGATCTCAGCTTTGAAATTTCGTGTCACTACTCCTTTAAGCGGGTGCACTAGCCCTTCTCACGGCCGATTCCGGGCCAATCCCCCACTCCTGGCCAGGCAGCGCGCGCCCATCTCCCCCCGTTGCTAGGGAAGACGAGGAGCGCGCGCACCCGCAGCTGTTGCTATGCGGACTACGGCGGCGAACGATTCAGGCTCGCTTAAGAAGTGCATTCGCACTTAAAACAAAACAAGTAAACCTAATGTTCTTGGGATTTTAAAATTTCAGTATGAGATACATTACCACAACTAACGTTTATCAAAACGTAAAAATATCATAAAAAATTGCCATTATAAGTCAAAACCCGGTGCAAAAATGACAAAAGAGAACATTATTAAGAAAAAACAACAAAGTTCAGTTTACTTTTTATGGCTTACGTGTTGTAGTTCACACACGTATGCAGTATTCACTAGCTTTGAAATTACGAATTGTTAGCGTATAGTGGGCTTTTTGCTCCGCGCATTGTATTTTTGTCCACACATTTACCACCATATCATTCTCCAACATGGACGTGTCGTACGAGGTCGATTTTTTGGCGGAGCATGACTACGCACTGCCACCTGCAGCCGCATTTGTTACTGTTTCTTCGACTCCAGATTCTTCGTCGTGTTTGCGGTCTGGGGCGAGTCCACCTCCTCTTAAGAGCCCATCAACTCCGAAGCATCTGTAACGGAAGAACTGCAGCGGCATTGTTCTTTGTCGCCACGTTCAGCAGACAGTTTTGAATGTCTACATGAAGCTCCGAGAGGAGCACCAGCACGTCGCGTGAAAGAAACTTGCCGCAAGACAAGTGAGTACACCGGTGTCAGTTTCCGGAAATTTTGGACATCAAATCCAAAGCGAAAGCGACGGGCGGGAAGCTGACAACACCCTCGCGGGAAAGGCCCGGAAGCGAGTACCGGAGACGCCGCACTGCGATGTATGACAGCTTCACTTTGTGCGCGCTGAGAAACACTGTGCACGATCTCTTCCGGCGCAAAGAGCCTCCTACTGCACAGAAGATTGCGGAAGAATTTCGCAGGAGTGAGCACCTTCTCAGCCTTCAAACGTGGACCATTCGCCGCCCCCTGAGTGACATCGTCTTCGTCTTCGAGAAACGCGAATGAAACTCGATGATCCTAGGGCGTCAGGACGTGCTGATTTGGCGGCAGAGGTACCTTCGTCAGATCGTTGAGTACAGACACAAGCACCGCAAGGTGGTCTACACAGGCGAAACTTGGGTAAACGCTGGCCATACCGTGACGAATGCTTGGAGGGACGATACAGTAAAAACGTCTGAGGACGCTTTCCTGCGTGGTTTGACGACTGGGCTCGAACAGCCATCCGGAAGAGGAGTGCGGCTGATAGTCACCCACATCGTCAACGAGGACGGCTTTGTTGACGGCTTCCTGTCCGTCTTCAAAGGAACGAAGTCAGGAGAATATCACGAGGAAATGGACGGCGAGCATTTCGAGGCCAGGTTTGACTCTGTTCTGACTAAGCTGCCGCAGGGTAGTTTCGTCGTCATGGACAACGCCTCCTACGACTCCAGCGCCTGGAGACTGTCCCGACCATATCCTCACGCAAGCCTGACATACTAGCCTGGCTGACATCAAAAGGTATCCCGTGTGATGCAACGATGACAAAAAAGCAGCTTCTTGAACTGGTGGCGCGAGTGAGAGACCAGTTTGTGAAGTTCAGAGTTCATGTCGCGGCAGAAAAGTCTGGGTGCATCGTTCGGCGGTTTCCACCATACCACTGCGAGTTTAACCCCATCGAGCTGAGCTGGGGTCAGATGAAAAGTGAAGTTGCTAGGCTGAACACTGACTTCAAGATTGACAGTGTGCGGTGCTCCTCATCACAGCAGCTGAGAATGTTTCTCCAAGCAAGTGGGCCAAGGCTGTTGAGCACGTCATTGGCCGTGAGGACAAGTGCGGAGGGGCGCATAGCTTCAGCGACCATGTGGAGCCAATCATCATCAGCCTTGGGGAGGAAGACGAAGACAACTGTGGGAGTGCAGATGACGACCTCTCCGGCATCGAGAAAATGGAGTGAGGCTTACCATGCTGCAGTTTTCAGCTCCGAAGCTCCAAACGGCTCTTTTAAGAGCCCACCAAATGTTGAATAGCGGTCTGGCCTACAGCGAGCTTGCCACCTCTGTATTATCCCGCTATATTTGCTTTATGCAGCAGAATTCAACTTTTTTTCTTTAACAAAAACAAGGTAGTTCACATGGCGGGTGAACATTGTAGAGCTGAGGAACATGAAACATTAAACTAAGGGGGATCGTGACACAATCTTGCATTATTGAAGAGACAATCTTGTATTATTGAGGCGACGCTCTGAAACTTTATGCTCTGCTGCCTCCCGCCTAGCTATCTTTGTGGCCTCACGCTGAATTCTTGCCTTAAAATATTTTCATGCGGCCATGTCAGCAGTGTTGGTGTCGAGGTTTTAATGGTCTTGTTTATCTTTTCAACGAGTTGAGGTTTGTGAACAGGGTCAGGATTCGTTATCCGGCGATTGCTGGTCTTTCTTTCCACACGATCCAAGCTTATTAATATGGAGAAAGACACTAGTCCATAGTCAGAAAAGACGTGCGACGCCGTATCTAACCACCCACGGCAAGAAATCCCTGGTAACGCAGAAGCCGTCCAGGTGAGCTTGAGACGTGCCATTCCGCCATGTGTTGCGGGGCAGCACCCCACTGACGTCCCGGGTCCACATGGATCCTGTCACTGTCCCACAAAACGAGCATTAACGTACACGTTGAGAGTGTCTGGCTCTGCTCTCCTTTGTCATTGGCACTTTACGCAGTTATTATCTCCTCACAAGCAAGAAATGCATTTTCCAGTACATTACGTGGTACTGTTTGTGGGGAAGCGACCAGGTCAGTACGAGTTTTCGCCTTCTCGGGGGTTGCACGCAAAGGAAACAGAAAAACTTCCCGCTAATTTTTGCATCGACCAGGGAGAAACCACCATCTGCCCAAGCTTGCAGTCAACAATGTTAAGGAAGTCTCTTTTTCTTGTAAGAATGGCTGTTCTGCCCGCACGACTACATTTAGCAGGGTACTTTACTGCCCAACCAACAAATTTTTCGACGTTGCTACGATGTCTGCCCTGCCTTTCCACATTGCACTCTTGTACCCTAGGAACGAATGCCAACATGTTGGAACAATGCACAAGATACTCTGAATATCACCTGGGCAAGGCTGTCTGATTACGTTATCGGACTGCCTGAACCTTTCAGCGACAAGCTTCAACGAGAGGACTGTGCCTCGTGGCAGTTCAGAAATGTTTTTAAATGGCTGCTACGATAACTAGCTGCTGTACAAAATGTGCTTATGTCGTTTTGTTCTCTGTACGTCTAATTTGTGGCATTTTGCGTGATGAGTAGGAACCTTCTGCGCATAAGCTTGAAATCGTAAAGTAGAATTCCGTGACTTTCAACCATATTTCTGGTTGTTTGGTGATTTTATTTCATTTGAAACTCTTGGCAATGTAGAGTTGCTGAGGTGCTGAAGCAAAAAACGACTTGTATAACAATCTCACTAAGCCCCTTTGCACGGGCAGGATTTGGAAGTAAAGTATAAGGGAAATTACTGCAGTGTTCTAAGTGGCATAATATGCTACTTATGTGCTTGAATGGACTTCTCATGGCAGTCCATTTGTTTGTTTTGTTTTCACTGAGGATGTGTACTTGTTCCTCTCACTACAGGTGTGCTTCTATGGGATTTCGAGTCAAAGCTTGCAGTGTGATTCAATGTATGTAATATGTAATTCAAAAATTACAATTGACGATGCAGCTGCATGTTTGCAACACATCCCTGTCTTGGTGTCGTGTTGAATGGTATCAAAAAAGCAGCTGTTGCGAGTTTTGTACATGTACAGTAAACTGCTTATAACGATTGCATGTATAATAATCTCAGGCTCATTGTGAGACACGATAAAATGTGACTGATATTACAGGCATGGGGATGTCATTGAATACAATTTTGTTTTCGTTAAACGCGAGTTCGTTTTAACGTGATAAAGAAGGCTGCGTGTCCAATTTGTCGAAACTGCATCACGTTTATAAATACCCAGCTGATCAGAAGTGTAAGCAGCTGTAAAGTATAAGCAGTTTAAAGCATACTTCATAGAGAAATGGGAGATATCGAGGTTCTTAGCAGTGCGTTATTGTGATAATGTGGAGGAAAGATTGAACAAAACTGTGTACGGGCACTGTGAATGTCTTCATACACCTGTGGTAGTGCCCCAGTGGTACATTAAGATGGAAGACCTTCAGGGAATCACCTGTGGCACTCTGCATTCTGTTGTTCAGTGAAGCTTCATGTCAAAACCACACAACACGTTTTAGCCCAATTTAGTTGGGGTGGGGGATGAGGAGGCGCCTACTAATGTTTCTGGGTTCTAATAACTTTCCGTATTTGTAAATTGGTACCTCTAGCTCGCATCCATACCTCAAGCTCGTATACATGAGTATGTCTGCCATTGAGACTGTCTGCATCATGCCCTTGTTTTGGCACCTGAATTTGGATAGAAGACACTACAACTTTCCTTTGATAAACATTTAGCGCAAAAGGGAATAAAAACACATGCTGTTTATAAGGGGCGGTTCTATAGCCAAATTATTAGCGTGAATAATTCACTGCCACCTATAATTAAGAAAAAAGCAAACGTTTTTGCTATTTGGACTGCGATTTCTTTGAGCTTCCCCAGCAGATGGAAATTCAAGCAATGGGCATAAAAAGGTGAGCTGTAACTATGACGCCAAAAATGTTTCCCTCTACAGGCATTTTCCCCAGTATTGTAAAATGACACTCCAAATGCCGTGTGTTAGGGCGTATAACAATCTGGAAGTAGTGAAATAGCCGGTTATAACCTATATTGGCGTTGTCAAAATCGTAATTGCCATTGCAGCAGCGAAAGAGCATTTTTCAGGAATGGAGAATTTACCATTCATTTCGAGACTCGATCAGAATCGCATTGCGTTGAGACTTGAGCATAACTAAGCATAAAATCGCTTTTTCCCAAAAATGTGCAGCTCCGTGAAGCGCGGTTTTTACGCGCAGACACTTCATGGCCTCTTCCTATAAACTGCAGGCTTTCTTGTCAAGACTGCGTAAAAAAACGCATAACAGTGCGATATTAAAGGCAGTCGTAGATATGACGGCAGTTTTTAGGCAATGCACATGTAAGAAGCAATAACCAGGAATTGAATGTAATTAACTAACGCGTAGTAACAAAGCAGAAGCGAAGTTATTTTTCACTCGTGATCTGAAATGAGCAATTCTGTTATTTTTTTCTTTTTACAAACAGCGCGCAACCTATGTGCCCTTCCGATTGGCGTGGCTTTTGTGCACACATTACTTAACACAAGAGTGCTTGATGCCATTGTTATCAACCATCAGCATAATCTAAAAAACTAAAATTGTTCTCCGCATCGTCGTCGAACGCGCATAATGTTGCGTACCTCGTGAAATTAGCGCTTCAGCACATCGAGTACTCCACGTACGTATAACTGCATCGATCTTTGTAACATGGTGAGTGTTGTATAAATTAACGACGCACTCGCTCTTTTACGCCCTGTATTAAAACTTATATATTGATTCCTATGTCATATTTATGAAATCTGGCGCCGTGCACAAACTGGTGGGATTAGGTGTGGACAAACGATCAGTTCCGAAATGGTAGAAGCAAGATAAACAATCGATAGCAATCACCGCCAGCGCAAGCAAACAATAACCACACCGGACACTTGTCGTTTCCATGACTTTTCGGACTTATCCTGCCTATACATTACTGCAGTGGCGACAAACAAACTTGATGAGAAGAGCAGATGATGTCACGCATTTACCGCCATCCTCGTTCAAAACGCGCGCGCACTGACGTCACGGGTCCGGCGCTTTGGCGGAGTGATGCACTACATGAGGAGGTGCCTTTCTTAAGTTGTAACCGAGTATAGTACCGTGATTACATGAGACGGCGCGTACGACGGGGACATGAGATGCCGACAGCCGGAGCCCCAAAGGGGCTTTTCCCCTAAAAGAACAGAACTCCCGTTCGTGCTGTTCCAGGAATAGGGCGCGCTAGGTCTTCCACGGATGGAAATTTCAATTACGTATGAAAAACCTGTGTTCAATTCGGCAATAGAGGAGTGAGAGAGGGAGTAAAGGAGCGTGAGCGGTGATAGCAATGAGCGGATAACAGCGCCGCATCCTCTAGCAAATCACTGCTCTGCACGGCCGACAGCTTTCGCATTGAGTGGAAGTGCTTTAATTTTGGGGGGAAACTTGAGGCATGCTTGAAGATTTCGTCCGTCCCCTTGGTGAAACTGAATGCAGGCTCGATGATCATGGTGAGGTGAAGTATTAGAGGTGCCAAAGCCGTTTCTCAGAAGCCTCTTATCAGCCGCGCTATTAAGGTTTTGTGGTCAATTTCCTCCGCGGTCAAGTTTGCTCTCTTTAGCCCCAGCATTTTCTACTTCATTATATTTCTTTATTTCAGTGCCTACATTCACCCGAGGGCATTTTATTGGCGGGGGAGGTGAGGCGAACCATTGTAAGGCATAATAACTTCTTGAGCTTATCTCTTTCAATGCTGCGGTAAGATAAATATTTGTAGAGAAGGAATTAAGGGGGTTTAAGGGGGTTTCTACAAACAAGTTTATGGTACAGCCATGGGGGCTTCAAATTAGGTAATAGCCGCCAATTTGTCAATGGAGTCTGTAGAACGACGAGCTCTTTCATTCTTCTCTCCGGCCCCGAAGAGTTTCCTTCGCTACGTTGACGATTGCTTTTGCATAATTGAGAAAGAACATTTGGACGCATTTGCGCATTACTTAAACTGCATTGAAGATTCAATTAGTTCACAGTGGAAAAACAAAACATCGGAGAATAGCCCTTCCTTGGCGTTCGAATCAAACGCGATGGTACTAAGCTATCTTCCGCTGTTTCTAGGAAAAGCACGCACACGGGACGTTAATTAAACTTCAAGTGGGTGCACCCTGCAGCGCACAAGAGGTATGTGGTGTCTTCTTTAATGCAACGTTCCCGCGATATCTGCTCCACGGCTGCCGACTACTCGGCTGATGTCCAACGTGTACGTCGCGACCTGTCTGCAAGCGGCTACCCGGATTCCTTCGTGACTTCGGTGGAAAAGATGTTTGATCGCGCCTCTGCTGCCTCACAAAGATGCTCAAAAAGATGCAGCATTCCGCAAGTTCCGGGAGTAAGTTTGAGTTTGGCCCGAGTCCTGCGCACTTATGACGTACACGTTGCCCACGTTCCTACACAGAAGCTAAAGGACGCTCTTGTGAAAGTGGAAGATAAATAACAGAAAGAACGATTTCCCGGTGTTGTATACGAAGTGCCATGCGCAAACTGTCATAGAATATACACAGGGGAATCTGGAAATTTTAAAAGACGTTTAAAAGAGCATTGTAATGACGTAAAGAAAAGAAAAGTGTCCACAAATGCCCTCGCGCCACATGCACAATCGTCTAACCATGAGATAGATTGGGGCAAGCACGTGTAGTCGCCACCGAGAAGGACTTCACCTCTGGGCTGTATCTTGAATTCATAATTATACAGACTAACAAAAACACTCTGAAGCGCACTGACGACAATCTTCGCCACGCTTACGCAAGGTGTTTAGGTCACGTGTTTCATCCTACTTAAACACGTAGCTCTCTGTCTCTGCTTTTGTGTGAAGAAGGCTCCCGTTCGGGTTGCCGAAACGTCATTGTTTTATTTTCTCTTGTGGTCGGCGTATTCTTTATTATGTACTTTATTATCATTCCCAAAAAGACGGGCGTCCGTCGAAGACTCGATTTCAGTGTGATATTTGATTTCCGCGGCAGTAAACGGATATATGGTGCAAATAAATAACTGTTTCTATCTTTTACGCCATATTGAAGCGTGCACATGTTGATGACCACGGGTGCCTTACACAGGGAACACAAATAAGCCGGAATGGGAGTAAATGGCTTGTTGCATAACTCAGTATTAATGCGCAGTTTTCAAAAGTCCTTCCAATAGGAGTTTCGCCTTACCCTCATTATTTCCGCAGTTTTTTTAGTAGCATATGGGAGTTTTGTTTTACTGCCACTACAATGGGAGTTTTCAGGGGTACATTAGGAGTGTATTGTTTCCTCCAACTGGGAGTTTTCAGGGTGCGCTTTCGGAGCAGTGTTGACCTGCATTCGAGTATTTTTTTGTGCGCTTGATATAAGCTCTGCAGAGGAATTTATTACTGTATTTGGAAGTTTTTAATGCGCGCACCACCCGCATTTTTATTTTTTGTTTAGGATTACGTAATTTCTAGTCTTTTTCTGCTTCAAACGTTGAATGGCGAAACGTGAAAAGTTTGTTTTCTGCACAGTCAATTTATTGCATAAAAAATCATGCATACGGTATACGTGTAACATGTTAATAACACAATAAAACACCGAATCAACAAAACACCTACATCGAGAACACAAGGTATCTTGGTAAGAACTTTACTTACTACAACACTAATTAAAAGAAATGTAAGCCGTTTGCAAACTATGAGGTCAGCATGTCGTCGGTGCGCTGTTTGCTTGAACCTGCCTCCCAAAAGCTGACGTTGCCGCGCCTCCTGGCACGTTCCCCAAGAAGCCACCGCAGCACATGCATTAGAGCGATAGCAAAACGCTTTAAATCTGGGGTAACAAATACAGAAGTATATTGGCATCTGACTTAAAAAAAAAGAAACGGCATTGTAAAGACGCTGAACTTGTCACTCTTGTGTCCAACTTTCTGTAATGTGTGAATGTTTATTTAAAGGTACGCAAAATTGCCCTTCCGTCCGAGACACCTGCGCTCACTAGTTCGTCAAAACGAAGTGCTCTGCTGTTCAAAAGAGAGCGCGACCCTTGTGGCGACCAACTTCTCAAAATGGTTCCTTTCCCTCTTTTCCTTGCGTGCAGTGTTCTGGGAGCGAGCTTCAGGTTTTACCACCAGCACTGCCCCTCTCTCCCCTCTCCCAAAGTTAAGGAAAAATTTCGGTCGGTGTGACGCGTGCGTCTGCCCCCAGCTCCCCACCCCCCTTCAAAAAAAAAAAAAAAAAAACAAGCAGTGGTCCGTCGACTCCACCGAATGCTCCCCCGAAGAGCTCCCATGGGGCCCCGACCCTTTGCAGGAAAGGAATTCATCGCCGGCGGCACGCGGCAGTCGACCTCCTCGTAGCAGGCTCGGCTGGGAATACACGTACTTCTTAAGAAAAATGGCCGCCCTGCGACGTTTGACTGGCCAACTTCACCTTCGCCTGCCAATAAGCCATACATAGAAAAAGTCTAACAAAAACACTTGACAGTCGTTCACAGTTCGGACAGTTTTCATTCTGCACGCGAGTGTGAATGAGTGAGTGTTCTGCTCGAGACCCGCGCAAATACGCATTGCTTTCACACCGTTCGGCCCCCAAATGACGTTCCGGGTATGGCGCCGTCTTTTACGCAGAACGCTCACCTCCAGTGGTGGAGAATTGCCCGTGCAGTGACGAGGGAAACACGCTGAGTTTATTTGACACTAGAAGGGGAACAAGTCTCCCAAAATGTTGGGTACAATAAAAAACGCAATACTCTACCTTCAACCACCTCGCAGAGGCACAACCGCGTTGTTTTTAACGAGCCACTCTCAGCTATCACAGCATTTAGGCCTCACGTCGGCTCGCTGGCGTATTCTGTCGGCTCGAAGGTTGGTGACACGGAGGCGACGTTGCAGTGTGTCGCACGTCAGTGCAGGCTGGTTCCACAATATTCGCAACGAGCTTCGATTGTAGGGAAGCACTTCACATCCATTCGTGCGGCCGCAAGTTCCCATCCACAATAAATTTTCGGGGACGCTTGAGCTCACACGGCACACGACACCAACTGGCAGCCATTTCGTAAGGAGGCGTAGAGGAGGAAGGGGTGAAGAAGGAGGAGAAGGAGATGGTGGAGTCATGGGAGTTTTTATTACTCCCATTAGGACAAACGCAGTATTCACAGCTATGATACTGCGTTTTGTGAAGAGGTACAATCGTGTTAAATCCGCCTATTTACGACGGCTCGTGGCCCCCGGTGTAAACTGGCAGTTGTCCACCATTATACTACCACACGTGGGAGCAGGCCGCTTGCCCTGAGGAGTTTAGAAGACGTATGTCTTCTAAACGGAGCGGAGCTGAAGTCAGGACTGGGTCGGGTTGATATTGTTGAGAAAGTTTTCCTGCTGAACTCTAGAACGAAATCAAAAGCCCTCTGCATGCACTGACGCCAAAGATGCTTTAATAAATGCAGACCTCACGTATTGCGTTAGCTTGGTGTGCTCAGTCGAACAATTTAGCTCCCACAACCTTCTTCAGAATGCATCAGAGCACTTGGATGGTAATATTGTCTTCTCCTGCAGAATGTTTATAAAACTGATCTCACCAGGGCCACCAATGATGATGCGATAATAACGGCCGAAACAAAAAATATCGGAAGTGCAGGAAAATATTTCATCGTATATAATAACGGGACGGCTTGGGGAATACTTCGTTTATTAGAAAAATGGTAAAACAAGCTGTTTAGGGTATAACTACATTGATCCCCAGCGATCGTACTTTCAATAATTGCAAAAATATTTTCCGAGGATATCGTCATAAGTTCGTAAGGTGCCACAGCGCAGTGATTTTGAAACAGGTGTTCGCAGTTTCAATGTCTACATTGTTATGTTGCTCACCTGCTGTTTCAAGGATATTTACATAGGGCTCAATATTGGCCGTTGCTTTGCTGCTAAAGCGTAGGGTAGAATCGCTTGGGCCATTGTTCCAAAAGGCAGTGCGTCAACAACATTTTTTTACATTTGAGCGTTGCTGTTTGGAATGAAAGTGCACAGAGGTATATATTTTATATAATGCCCTGATAACCTACTTCAACCGGCTATGTCCGGTACTTTTTTGGACAATGATGGCGGAATAAATGCCAAATCGCTGATGAGGTGCGGCGCTAGGCGCATAAACCAGGTTTTAAACAGCAGTTGAAGGCACGAAACAATTTATCCAATCCTACAGTAATATGCTACAGTAATCCAATGCGACAGTAAATAACACTTCTGGTCCCTGTCGGATGAGCACTTACATATCACGCAACAATAAAGATACCAAAACGGTAAGACAGTGAACAACCGACACTGTGTTGCAATCTCCAATGTGTCAAGTGAACCAGTTTGTCGATATGCTATCCACCTGCATTTAGCAAGGACAGGAAGGGGACATATGCCCCTGAAGCGCTGCAACAAGAAGGGGATTTCCACTCAAACACGGTGCGAGCAAGAAATAATTATATGTGGTCAGCCTTCACAAGTTATTGGGATAGCTGTGTTTGGTGGTGATGATACCTGTGTCATACCGGCAGGGCGTATATGTGGGTAAGGGGTCGGTAGAGAATTCATACTTAGCGAGTGAGCAAGGAAATATAAAAAAAATTTCTGTCATTTTACTAAAGTTTTCGGATCGTATTACTAATCCTGATTTCAGAGTTACGGAGAAATTTTGAAAAAAAAGAACGTTTGGAACTTTCTCATGACGCCTTTCTTGTTTTTAGATGTTATTTGGTACCATTCTACAGCAGTATATTCAAGTTTTGGTGGGATCTTCAAATGGCAACACTTCGGGGAAACTTCTGAAATATGGACGTAAAACACAGTTTTGTGAATGCGAACGAAGAATTACTGTCGATGTGAGAATTCAAAGTAAACGCTGCCCCCCAATGTATATTTAAAGATGTTGACTTATTTACTACAGAACACCCTGCTGTGTACTTAAAATCAAACGGAGATTTCTCACGGAATATGCTTAGGAAAAGTTTTCTTTAGTTAAGATCCCTGCGCCGTTATTCGCACCAACACTAGGTTGAGTACGGTTTGTGTTCATTTCTATTTGATCTTACATGTGAGTCCATCGCGTGGCTCATCAAATAGGTGAAAATTATGGTCGGTTTACACGTACCTCCTTGGCGACGTGCGCCGCAATGCAGCTCAGGTGTTATCATACTATGAGAGGTGTTTTGCCAATTCCGCAGGATAGGAATCAATACGCCTTTAAACCAGTTGCTTTCCCACTAGTTACTTCAACCGCAAATACTCTGCACCCTGCCACTTACGCAAGTACAACATTGTTGCCAGGCAAAGCCGCTTACTTTGCCGAACCGTGAATGCTTGGCTGTATTTATGGGTATTCAAAAAAAATGTTAACTTTGTGGCAGCAATGTAGCCCTACGAATAACCATCAGCGTTAGCAGCACCATTACTCTGCTCGCCATGTACATTGCAGAGGGTCCACAGGAACACAAATTTGTCTGAAAATGATTTGTGTTTGTCCTACCTCCTGGACCAATGATGCTGCCTGATATCGCCCAAGGCGTTATGGATGTCGCCGACGTAAGGAGATACGTTTATGACGCCGCACCTTTTCTTTCCAGGTTTCCTTATCTATTGCTTCAATTGTTGTTGGGAAGCATTACTGAACGTGATTTACAGTAGCGATACTGGCTTGGAAACTCCCCCATTTCCGCTAATTATTTCGTATTCAAATTTCGTGTTTATACAGGGCCCCCCATTTCCCACATAATGCCAGAGTAGGTTGTTGGTGTTGGGGATTGAAGATGTTTTTATGGAGGCACGTGGACGTGATGCCTTCACCGTTGCAATCAATGAAGTATGCGGAACGTATTCCGGTGGCACTTTTTGTGATGCGGAGCATGTGAGGAGGTCCTTATGAATTATTTGGTGACAGTGACTTTTCTCGTGGTGGAGCGGGTTAATTGGAGGAAGAGAGTACAAAAACAAGGTATGGTACGTGGCCCATGAAACAGACACGGAAAAAACGACAAATAAAGGTTTATTTTCTTGCGAATTACGAGCACATCCGTTGCCTTATTTGGGAGGCCCGTTAGATAAGGTAGAAAAACATTAAGACGATTCCCCACTGCGATAGTGGACGACCAGTGGAGCTGTAAATTTTGTGGTAAAAAAAACATGTGGGAATTTCATTTCATGAGTCATGGTCACGTAACTGCTACTGTAACAATCCCTTGGCGCGACGGCTAAATACACTGATTAGTATAAACACAACTGCAGACATATGCTTGCATTTTGTTAAACACCTACATGTACTCCACTGGGTGATTGGTTGAACGGGATCGGCCTGACACCACCAGGCGGAAACCTTCTACACAAAACGCCTAAATATTCTCTTTCGTGCGGATTCTAATTGACATTCCCGCACACGACAATACAGGTAGCGTCATCACAACCTACCCACGGGCCAAGGCACATAATATGTGTTCAGACTTTGTGACCATTGATGTCCGATTGAACGCATCGCGTACTTTTTCTCGACTTGGCGTTCTCAAATGGTTCCGTCCCTTTCCGCATGATACAATTCGCTGCCAGATCCTCTCTCACATTACGCTTTGGAATGGCTGCGATCGGGTCTTGATGGGTTTCGACACTTTGCATACATTCGGCATGATTTTTTACAGAAGTACGAGTAAATTGTAAGATGCTGGATTTTTATGCTTTTCTGTTCGCTCGTTGGGCTCTGGTGTTCTCGTTTGTTATTCCACGTTCGGTATGCAAATTGGCATGGGCAGCCTACTTACGCTCATGCCGAACTAGAGAGCGTGCTCTGGAACGCCTGGCTTTCCAAAGACACGTGGGGCTTGAGAACTTTATTTGTCATTTCTGAAACTTACCTATTTACATCGAGTATGATAAGTGCAGATACGGTGGCGGCCAGCGTAGCCCTCTCCTGAGTGGGTTTTCGGCTGAACTCCAATAGCAAGGACAACTCAGCGCTAAACCACCACATCTTCCTGCTGGCCTTCCAGATAAGCAAAGGCTTCGTCACTTCCCCAGCACAATATACGTCTGCGATGCAATTGTACTGTGCAGAACCCTAGGTCATGAGGCCGCCACGATCACTCGAACCGCAACCGCTGCAATGAAATCGTCAAGCCTTCGCATTTTACCAACCCACCTCCCGTTGATTGTTAATTGGTGGGTCATTTGTGAAACGCTGAGATTAACCAACATTTGGTGTGGTTTTTATAATATTTTCGGACATTTTCGGATGCGATTCTCTCGCCAATATAATTTGGGTCATCTGTCTTCGTCCGATGCCCTCACACCTCGCTTCCCTGACGAGTCAGCAAAACCTCCATAAAATAGCTTCGCGCCAAAAAGGAACTGTAGCAAGTTACGGCTCACATAAAACTTTATTTCGGCATAAAAAACCTTAATTACCTTTTCTTTTAAAAGAGCTTTTTCCAATTATAGTCTTTCAGATGGCTTATTTCGCTTATTGTTTTGCGATGCATACTTGTTAGCTCCACTCATTGTCAGCTTCATGTTTGAACCACAATATATATTTTTTGGCAGCAGAGTTTCCCAAGCTTTTAATTTCTTGGAAGGAAAACAATAGCGTTACTTTACATTTATTGTTCTCCTAGCTTCTCCTAAGAAAGATGAAAATGAGTAATGTTTCGTGACTTTTTGTTCACCGCGAATGGCGCTATGCTTTTACCTATTGAATTTGGAAGAACGCTCGACAATACATTTTCAGTTCAGTGCAGTGGGCACAAAAAGGGCTGAAACGAACAGAACATTTTTGTGCCATCAACCCTGCGTGTAAATGCTAGGTGCGTACTCTCACGACATATAGCGCACATCATCTGAAAGCGGACGACGCAACACTGTAGGCCAGCGAATGGATTTCGATGTAGTAGGGGGAACATATAGGGACATGTTGTGCCCACATAGGCATGGCACTGAAGTTTTTTAAACTGGTTATTGTTACTATTGTCATTGTGACTGCGACGAATGTGGTGGTACAGGCATTCAAAAATCCATTTCTTCTTCCTACTCCTTACAAAGGGCCGAAGCTTATGCTTCATCCTGCTACAAAAAGAACAACAGGTACGTGCAGACCATCCAAGCTTCTCTGCAAACTTATCACAGCGTCTAAAACTTTGGAACCCAAAAAGACAGTTACCAATGCTCCTGGGAATATACTGGAACTTGTTACATATTTTATAGAAAGGGCGCGTAATGGTTTTTGCTGTGAATAATAGGAAAAAATGCCAGTAAATAAAGTACTTATCATAGCTTGTGACGGAAACACGTGTTCGAAACAGATACGATCAACATTTCTCAAGCAGACTATCGAGGTGCGAGCTGGTTTAAATCTCCACAAAAGGTGCTCACAATAAATGTTAAATGATAAGAAAGAACACTCAAGACCAGCGCAGTTTCGAATATTCCTGATTGCATTTGTCAAATCTCTGGAACCCTGACATTTTCCATTATACCGACACAGAGAAGGCTGAATATGTTCGTGACAATTGCCCAAAATTCGCAAAACACGCCTGTTAACACTGCTTCCTTGTAGCTTGGTATATGTAGAGTGTCCTTACAGGAAACTATTTCTGGACATCTATCGAAATACAAAAATGGTTCAGTTTACACATAGATGGCAATCAACGTAATCTCACCTTAGCACTTATTCTTGCGTGCTGGCATCAGTGCTCGCATGTTTTCTTGTCGGACCTAGATTTTCTCGTCTGCGGAAAAGAAGCGTGGGAGGGGGGGGGGAGAAAGGTGGGGGGGGGATGGTTTCCGACACAGCGGGGTCCACGTCCACAGTCGCCTTTCATTCGTGGTAGGCACAGCAAGGACGGTCCGGCTGGTCAGCGCGCAGCTTAGACGCCACCAACTCGAAGCCTCGTTAACGTGGTACAAATTTACTGGTCTCCCATTGCGGTAGTCTATACGCTCCCCGCGGGTGCAATGCCCGTAGGCTAGTGTCGCCTAGTGCAAAGTCAGCGCGTCCACCGTAAAACTCATTTGTATATCTTGCCCACGGGGAAGGCAGTGTTACACCGCGTACGATAAAACCCAGCACTGCGGTTGTTAGGAAACTGAACAGGGAGTCAAAAAACGTTCTCTTAAGAAATTGACTCAGCCTGCACTAGTGTTGAAAGGCTGAAGAAACAGCCGCTCCCCATTCGTCGGAGACCCGACTGTTGAGAACCAACGGTACGAATAACCCAAATGAAGTAATGTTGTGCGCCCGAAATGCGATAATAGCTAAAACGGATAAACGCTTGTTTCATAACGCCAGGGGCACATGTTCGGGTTCTGCTACAGGATCTTTTTTCAGAGGCTTACGGTTTTTTTTCACAACAGACAAACTTTATGCGAACGGCCACTACTGCGCGAATGTTCATCACATAAACCATATCCTAGAAGCAATTAAAGCAGTCTTCAGAAGACTCGCTGCACGGAATATTAAACCCACGGCCGGACACTATGCCAGAAAGGCAATTTTGACACAATGACATGGCTCCGGCGTGAAAAAGTGAGTGTCACGGTAGCAGCCGTTGCGGTGTATTGTACCGTGTTATCCAAAATGGAGCAGCGGTGGACGCATCCGAGAGGTACTAATACGCAACATGAGGGGAACATAAATCGTCTACAAAAAATTGGGCCCATCTCCCCACGAGGCGGGACTCGAGTAAATGCGTCGCGTGGGGGGTGGGTGTATTGCGTTAACGTTAGTGTTTGGGGGGTGGTGGTGGAGTGGTAGTGAATGTGTTAGCTATTATTGCTTATTACTATTAATTATTAGTATTTCTTTCTTATATTTATTATTACTTTCGTGATTTTGCGACTCGAGTCCCCGCTCGTGGAGAGATGGGCCCAATTTTTTTTTTGTGACGCAAGAAGTGAAGGCAAGGAGTAGTTTGTTGTAAGTCGTTATTTATTTATTTGTTGCTGTTGTACTTGTATTGGACGCTGAGAACGACGGCTTCGTGGTCGCTAAAGTGTACTGTTAAGGGGTCTTTAAGCAGTGGTTGTGCGTTGCAGCAACTGGTGAAGACGAGATCGATGCAACTGCTGCCGTGTATCAGCAGCCTTCTTGACGTAGTGTGAATGAGTCAAGAATATAAGGCGCGTTGGTACCCTCTGATTCTGTGTCGCTTTTGTGGCGCAGTGGGAAGAGCACGATGTACCTCGCGTTCTGCCCACAGGGTCGTGGGATCGAAACCAGGCGCCGATAACTATTATTTTTTTTATATATAATGTAGGGGGAGGGGTGCGGACCTGTTGTTGAGAGTGAGGAGGGTAGCGTGATGCGGGAGAGGAGGAGTGGGGGACAGGGCGCACCTGCGCTCTGAGCTGTTGCGACGGACAGCAGACGCTACATGTCAGTTAAAGAAATGCTCTGCATTTAAAAGCAGAACGGGTCTTCGTTCCTTCCTAGCGCCGCAGTTTGTTGCCCTGCGGCCGTCCGCTACAGCGCGACTGCGCCATGTGCTGGATTAAAGGAAAACGCCGCACTAGAAATTTATCAAATGTGACAAGCTCCCGTGCGAGGCCAAAGGGACATTTGGCGCCACTCGTGGCACTCCCGTCGTCAGCGTGCGCAGCAACTTAACCGGGCCGCGGTCCGCCCGAGGAGCTCCGGCTGCCTGAGCGGCGGTCCGTTTACTTTATCGGCCGGTAATACCGCTCAACAAGGTTTTTCCTAATAACCAACATTCAGGCGCTGATACCCAATACCGCAGAAGGGTGTTTTGATCACTCAATTCATCAAGTATGGTTTTGATTTTATTTTAATTAAGCTATTTTCATGAATGCTGGAACTGCGATTCAAATTGAATGGAGCATTCCGCAGAACAATCAAGTTCGGGAAATATTTTTCTGCAATATCACCAGTCATAAGAACTGTTTTCTTGATGGTTCGTTTGCTCAACCACTGCGGTAATTTCCCCGCAACGAGCAAGCCGTAGTTCAATATAACGAACTCACGGTGCTATAATAGGAGAGGAGTGCATTCGTTAATACTTAAGCACTACGTCAGCGTCATATAAAAATACGCTTCTGAATTTAGAACATGTTTCTTGTATAAAACTTGTATGTTTAAATGCCGGCTCACGGATTGCGTTGATCGGTTGATAACGGCGGCCGACATGACAGACTGTTACTTTCAGGGAGGCGGTACATTTATGGCTCTCGCCTCTTGACCTCAGTGACGCTAGCATGTCTACAAAGAGCGTTTACTTCTGCGAGCAGTAGCCCATAAGCCTGGCATAGTGTGCCTATGATTAGTCACCTAAATTCCCCTCTTCAGGCCATTGTGCCCACCCAATATCCATCGGTCCCTTCAACTTGTGGAGCATGATTATTATGGTGTGGCTGCTGCGAATCAAAATTGACAGCAACCTTTCAGAAAAGCTGTGTTTGCCTTAAAATTGCCATACAAATGAGTTCTGTAAAACAGCAATCCCCTATAAAGGAACACAACCGCTTTCTCGGGGGCTGGGCCTTTGTATATAAATATGCAGGGCGGAAACGATCTTGCAATTTTAATGGTTGTTTTGTACTGTTCGTTCCGACACTTAAATAATAAATAATAATCTGAGACTCACTTTTATTATGTTTATTATTTTTCAACGGCTCTAACCAAGCCACCGAGCAGCCCAACCCAACCGCCCAGGAAAAAACACAGTTACTATGGCCATTGCAATAGAAACACAAGGGAGTTCTTGGCCAGCCTTACAAGATCAACAAAAAAATTGCAGTTTGGAAAACCTGTGCAATTCTTTTGTTTTTGTGGGACCGTGGTAGAGCCCACAAATGTGGAAATGTCTATTCAGGCAGCGAAGAGAATCCATTACGGTGGAGAGAAATCGTTGAAAAAAAGGCAGCAAATTGTTTCCCGACTTCGAAGATAATATAAAAATTTTGGAAATGTCTAAATGTACTTGGTAAATCTCGGATACAGGTATATCACACTTACTTTTTTGGGAGGCTGCCACATTGAAAAATAAATAACAGTTAAGGGTTCTCTTTTCACTTACACATTATTATACTTGCAGTCCCTGCTTATAAGTTGGTTTAGGCTTGTTTTGTTTTTTTCTCTTGAAATTACCATTCTTGTTAGTCTTGAGTTCATGTATATCTCCACAACATTCTGTTTTAAATGCTCTGCTGCCTCCGTTTCATGGCTCGTCACTCCTGGGAAGTTTAAGCCAACGAACAAATTTAAAATTGATAAGGTGCCTTTGTCTTTGTCCCTCAAGCGTTTTGGTAAAGATGGGTACAGTGCAAACAAAGCTCCGACAAAGAACGACACACCGGTGCGTCCTGTGTCCTTTCTTGCACGAGTTTTGTTTGCGCTGTAGCTATTATGAACCCATACCAAAACGCCGAACTCGCAGTTCATCTTTTTGGTAACGTGCCCCACCTGCGCATATCGGCTACGTGAACCAAAAAGTGCTTAAAATAAGTGGACGTTTGCAGCATTGACGTTGTTGCTTTACCATAAAAGACGTAAACACCATTTCCAGGTGTATGTTTTTAATACCTGCCCAAAAAGTTTACAACAGCAAGGCAAATCTAGAACAAAAATGCAATAAACTATTTTGCATTAAGAAAAAGATTAGGAAAAAAAGTCTTCATCCTTCCTTGTTTCTTTCGTTGAATAAGTTTCAAACGAAAAAGTATTTCTGCCGCTCAGCTTCTTCGCTTATGATGGTGAAACAACGTGTAGTATTACATGCGAATAGTTTCACAGTCAAATGGGCAGCCATTCTGGAAACCACTGTTCTGTGGATGCTTCCATTCTCGTTATGCTCAGCAGTTACATTTATACAATTCGCCCAATTTGAACAACTTCTACACAAGTGAAGCAAGCCGCAATTGTGCAACATTGTACAATAAGCAAGTGTAAATTAAACTAAGATTTTTGAATACATTTGTCGCTGTATTTTTTCGAGCGTAACCTTCCCATGAAAGTCCACTCGTAAATACAAGTAATGAAGGCAAATTTTTATGAAAGTTTGCTCATTTATCGCTCGCATAGAATAATTTGTGCAGAGCATTGTTGGGGTTGTGCCCAATCCGAAAAATGTCTTTGTCTCTGGCACGTGTTCAAAAGAGTGCTTTTCTCTCGGCAAATTTTGTACCGTTTTCAACCGATCTTCAGCTAACCATTTGCTGCTACTTTAAAGCCAATGATGGTGTAGCAGTTATAATATAACGCAGTTTTGCCCAGCTTTTGACAATTCCTTTTCTTCTAAATAGTTGAACAAAAGGGAACGATTTTTTAATTTAAAAAGGCGAGGATAGTTCCTGTCTACCTATCGCGAAATCTGTGCGCAGCGTGAACTGCAGTCTTTTTGGTGTAGGGGCATGTTTGCTGCGTCTCAGGAGGTGATCGCGTGATCAGTAAACGCATGGCAGCAAGCTCTACTCGGCCGTTATCTTGCAGCACGTTGCAGCCACCGAGTGCGTTCTTAAGGCAGAGATAGTGATAAAAAAGGGGGCAAGGGAGAAGCAGAGAGTTAAGGTGAGCACCCTTACCAGGAAGGCGGGTAGCGTATTGACAGCACAGGCAATACAGCAGTTAGGTCATTCCATGCCAAACATTCCAGCCGTAAAATCGACCATCGCGGATTTCTTCAGTAAAAATTGTGGCTCCTCCTCACGTGGTCCGTAATGCTCCCTCAAAGTATTTTGCCCCAAAATTTTTTTTTCTAGCCGCTTTTTATCTCGACGGTTTAAAGCAAAGTTAGGTCGGGCAAAAAAAGCATACAAAATTCAGTTCTTTTTCCAATCGCCACCTTTTTTGCTTGGACATCATGCTCGAGCCAAGGACTGCCCTATAGAACGTTTTCGTTAGATTTTTGCATTTCTTGTTCTCGTTACGTCATTTCGAAAATACACAATTTTGCGCATTTTCAAACTTTTGTAGCGAATTCAAGCACACTCTCTAAGCCCATGCATCATGTCTTTCTATATATCATCATCGTGGACAATTCGTTAAAAATCTATTGACACTGAAAACAGGAGAAATGTGGGAGAAAACATTTGTCAAATTTAGGAAAATTTCTTGTCTGGCCCATATTCACCCCTAAATTGCGCATTGTTGTGCTCGTTGTAAAAGTATCAATTACAAGGCATTCGCTAGTACAAATCATAGCAGTTTATTTCAGAAAGTTTAATCGAAACAGTATTTGTTTAAGCAGAGAAAAAAAATTGAATTTCAACACCAACATTTCCCCACGCTGTTCCACAGAGCGTCATTTCTGCACGGCATCCGTCTGCCTTCATGAAATACGCCCGAGACAGCGGCTTCGCGCTGCAAGAATAACTTCCTCTGCAAGGGTATTTCGTAGTGTCAATACGGGAAAGAGAGATGGTTCGCCTGTTTTCATGCGGATTATTAAAATTTTTCCAGTATCCCTTTGGGATATCTTTGGAACTCTTAAACTTCTTGCGGGCGAAAGTGTCGCATTGGGCATCTAACAGCTCAGCTGTTTAAGCTTTAGTTTCGCCGCCAAGCGTTGCCAGAAAACTCAACCCAGCCGAGCGCACGTGAGCGTGCCGCTCGTGAGGAGCGCTCGGGGCCCTTCACGCAAGCGCCACGTGAGGAGCTAGAAAAAAGTACCAAGACAAATACCGACCGCAAGTGAGCTTGCAAGGAGCGGTCGGCGTCGGCCAGCTCGACCTTGGAGAACCAACTGCACAGTGTACTTGGCGTGATCTCTAGCGGGCGGTTCTATTCGCCGTTTCAAATGCGTTCGCGCTTGAAGTCTGAAAACCTTTAAGTGGGAGCACCTTGAAGTGTGAGTTACCGATTCCGAGGTCGCGAAGGCGTTCCCGCAGGTTGTAGTGCGTGCTACGCGGTCCACTTTGGGAGAGATGTGAAATGCTGCTGACAGAACGGTCGGGGCCTGCCAGTCATAAATAACTTTCCGCAGCAACTTCGGAAATTTATGTCAGGTGCGACAGCCGGGTTTGCGACGAAGAAGAGAGCCGCCACCTCTTTGAGTTCTCTAGCCCTTCAAGAGCAATGCAAGCTGCGCCAAGTTTGTTGTGGTGTAGTTTTCCCAGTAGAATGTAAACGAAAATTTTAAATCTTTGCACAACGTAGAAACCAACACATCCAGTAATTAGGTTTTGGAGTCGCAAAGTAACTCGGCCAGAAATTACGGCTGTATTCCAATTAGATAATGTCAGAATTTGCTAAAATAATGTTTCTCTATCTGTCCCCTACCTTGATGTTCTCTACTGGTCGAACTAGTAATTACAGTGATGTAGCAGATATTGGATAGCGTTCCGTAAGTTGCAGAAGAGAACGGTTTCGAGAGCTTCATTTTAAAAAAAGCAACAAATGTAAAGCAGAAACGGAAGCGTATCTGCTCCTACGATAAAGTCACGCAGTGCCCCTCTCTGCTGGAAATAACTGTAGCTGTGCCAGTGGTTGCAGACACAAAAGAAAGAGTAAACCCTTTTATTCGAAGTGTGGAAGAGTCCCCTTGATACCCTGTAACACACAGTCACAGAACACTCGGAAATTAAAAACAAACTTTCACCTCGTTTTGCCGGAGACAGAAATAGACCTCAAGTCACACGAGACGATATGCTCCCTCTGTATGTATTACAGCAATATCCTTGGAATTTTCGGCCGGGGTGCCTCTTAACCGGCCGTGCCTATACGTCGTATTCCCAACGAGGCCACAGAAATCGCGGTTAACCGTTTGACGCTCCTCTACAGCACGCGTCTGTGACGGGTGGAGACATTACTTCCTGTACCATCGCTCTAAATACCAAGTTTCAAAGCCGCCGGCCGCCATTCGCGTACCCTATCTTCGCCGCCACAGCGTACAGCGAGACCTAGGTTTCATTTTGCGTCGCTGTCTGGCCGCACTTCGCGGCTCAAAATGTCTTGCTGCTGCGTGCTGAACTACAGAAAAAAATGCGTGGACAACGTTTCGATTCCCTATAAAAGGGAAAAGGCTCTGGTGGAAGGTAAAACTGACTGAAGCTCGATTAGTTGTAACCTACGAACCTATCGTACGCATTGCCTTAACCACAAAATCCAGATTGATAAAGCTTGCTAGTTGTATTATTTAGGTTGAAATAAAATTTCAATTTTTGTTGTTTCTTGATTTTTTTTATCATGTTTTCCTCACCTTGCCTGTGGTATCCCTCTAAGAAGACGAGGAGTGCTGGGACCTCTGTCTAGGAGTAAAAACTTTTGTCCCATATTTCCATCCCTTTGGAAGCATTGGGCTACTCTTCCGAGGAGTAGCGCGTGGCGGCCAAACGAGATGCGAAACACTCCCCGTTAAATTAACTAGCTGCTTTCGAATCGGTGTACTTGAACCCTGTGTGGGATTGCTACATCATCTCCAAGGGAGCGTTTCGTCACTCCCTTTAGGCGTGAATAAGCTTTCTTGGTTTCGGCGCTCCCGGATACTGCAGACGGTTACTACTACTCTTTCTTGGAAAGCATCTCGTTACGCCTCAAGAGCGTTCTGCTATTCCCCGCGAGACAGCGTGTTTTCGCTCCGCCTGCTCCCCATCCCTCTCCCCCCCATCCCTCCCCACAATGGTGCAATAGGCAGTTACAAGCAAACAAAGCAGGACAAACTATTTTGGAACATGGAAAAAAACAAGGTCAGACTTTATTGTTCAAAAAATACAACAATCGGTTCATTAAGCAATTTCACACAAAAAGCAATTTATTTGGAATTAAACTATCACAGCATAAAAATGGTTCCTACTCCACATGCACACAGAGACGTTGCGCCTATTTAGGATACATACAAGAAAAATTCACAAATAAAACAGCAGCAAAGCAATTGAAAACACTGAAATACAAACATTAAATTAATACAATAAAAATGACATTAACATCCACAAATAAAAAGGTACTGGCATTAGCAGGAATAGCTTCAGTAGAAATACAGCAGTGGGAGAATAGTTAACAGTACTAACATAAAACAAAATGGCCTTAATACATCAGTGAGTGCTTCACGTGGACTGAAAACCCAGCTCTTATTTAGGACACATTAAAACATGTACAAATATATTTTGCGAAACAATAATCTGGGACTAAAACAATTCAGTGTGGATTACTATTAACGAATTACAAGCTGCAATCAACACAAAGATACAAAGCCATTGACACGGAAACTCTGCTACAGATATATGTTGGTGGGACAACAGGAAACCTCAACACAAAGATACAAATCCATTGACACGGAAACTCTGCAAGAGATATATGTTGGTGCGACAAAAGGAAACCGCAGGAAACTCCCACTGGGCTTTTTAGGCGGGTGGTTCTCAAATGGGGATGCGCTAGTAAGATTTAAAAAAGGCATAACTTGGTATTAAAAACAAACACGTTCGAGCTGACTGCTTCATAATGTTTGTGGCGGCCTTCAGAACAGTGCCGACCAGGGCACCGTGCTTGAGCCGAAGTAACGTCTACAGAAGCAAGAAGGTGCGCTTCGCCTTTGAAGCGTATTACGCACTGAACAGCCAAAACACAGACAGCAGCAATGGAAACCCATCCACGATGTCCAAGGGTGTGAGGAGAAGTGTCTTGAATGCGACGGCCACTCCTGCTGCCGCCTCGGGGATCTCTCTCTCTCTCTCTCTCTCTTCTATCTCTCTCTCTCTCTCTCAAAAAAAAGAACCTTCGGGCAAGAAGCGTCTTCCCGTTGTTCTTACATAGGTAGAAAGAGCGGGACAGCAAAGATAACTTCTACAATTAAAAAAAAATTACGAGTTTTACAGTTAAATGAAGTTTATTGGGTGATAGGTTAGTTTTTGCGCCGAGAGCACGCACTGAACCCGTATTGAAATGCAATACTGCTTGGCGCAGTAACCAGTCTAGATGCGAATGTGCGGTGACCTTCGATGCAGCCACGCTCATTGTGCCTTGGCCAATGTCATGTCAGAAAGCGCACCCTACAGCTGTCTACCTACGCACTGCGCCCCAAACCCATCAGTGCTTGCGTGTCCGTAGCTTCCATTGTTTACCCCGCTATCATTCCCGGTATAAAACATTTGCTAAAATTTAAGGAAAGATATCTTGTTTTGTAAGGTTAAAATCGCTGATAAATTTGCATTGGATTTTGTCCTCAGCCAACTGCAACGTACGGCCCATTATACGTTCACAATTCCAGCGTGGAAAAGTTGCTAATGGGTCATATAGCTACTGTATTCTTCATTCTCGAGTACGCTTCGTTGCATTCACGCTGCAGATCGCAACATTTGATGAGAACCAATAAACGCGTTATTGAACGATCAGAAAAAAGGGTAACCACATGCAGCGACGGTAACAACCTACGCGAAAAAAGTAATGCAATGGGTACAATAAACAGTGTGGGCGACAGCGACAAAAGAAAAAAAGTAATACATTCCTATCAATGCCCTTCGTCGTCGTAGCTGCCGCTCGCTTGTGGGCTGCTTCTGGCAAGGAATAAGCCGCGAAGGCGATGGCCCGTCTGCCGCAGTCACCGCGTCAACGGCCTGTGCAAACATTTTTCGCTTGTCTGTGTCGCCCACAATACGTGTTGCCGTACACACTGAGTGAGGTTTCTCGCGTCGCTCATCGCCTTAGACGCATGTAGTTATCCCTTAACGGTGCGGGGCGTACGCCCCGAAAAGTCCCCTTTCCGTCCATCCTGCCCTCAATCAAAACGCAAAAAACCTGTCTGAACAGCATTTAGGCCTGCTGCTGTACGCGCGGTGGTCACTAAAATTATTCTAATTTTAGTGACTGCCACGCGCTAGACGCGCTCCTAACACTCAGCGTATTGTACGCAATTCTTTGGAGCCGCGCAGATAGCCACAGCTACTGCACGGCCGCCACTCTAACCATAGCCGCCGAGGTAAGAGTACAGGTTAGCGCTGCGACTAGTCACGCGACCGTGCTTCTTACCTGCGAAAACATTCGGCTAGGATACCAACACTTCACGAATCAAAGGGATTGAAACGGTGCAAGTATCGACGCTGTTTGCATACTCGTACAAATGCCGCCCTTCAATTCTAGAAACGATCAAAATGAGTCACGAAAATGTCAGGGCTAACCACTTCCGCGGACCGGAGTTAGAGAGCAACTCTGCTTCGCTAAATACATAAGATAAGAATACCAAGTTAACTAATGGGTTACCTCCCTTCCCGCCAGCGTTTCTTCTTCCGGTAGATAAATCCAAGGTCGTCATCCCAAGATTCCAAGCTTAAGGCTCGAAGCCTGCAAAGGTAGCGACACAGAACAGGGAGTATTTTAGAGAAGCAAAGGTCTAGGTTTGCCTGAAGTGCCAGAAAAAGCGTAGTGGCGGAGTCGTGAACTACCGAGTACGCCCGCTTGATGGCGCTGTAAACACGGCTTTGTAAACATGGCGGATGCTTTTCGCACAGGCCGTTTGAGCTCCTTATTAACATGGCCACCCTCGCACGGCGGCAGCCGGCTCGCAGCTCCACGGCCGGACTCGACTCTCCTCCCACGCGCGAAAGGAGCGTCGAGTCCGGCCTTGGCTGCTCCTGCTGGTTCCTCGCTGGCACGCTGGCCGCGTGTTTACTTGCGCCGCGCTAGTGAAGTGATGTTACGCCAAGTGACCTGATGGCCTCGACTGGCACAGACCACAGTGAGCAGCAAGTGAGAACAAATCATCGTTTATCGACATTCGCAAGTTTACAGAGGCCAGGACATCATTTCATTTCCATCGCTGCAATTGTACGTCGATTTCGTGACAACATTTTTTTTGCCATAACAACTCGTTCACTTGCGCTAAGATTTCGAACGAAGGGCACAAATGAGGTATTGACGGCGACAACGGTTTCGTTTGCACCATCTTTCTAGCGGAGTGCATAACACTCACCTTCTGTTGGAAGAATCAAATATTCTGGCCTCGACAGCTGTCTTCCCATGCGGAATTTTCCACATTTGTCACTCCACAAGCAATCAATTCCCGTGTTTTGCAGTCCTCTCAACAACTGACGTACGCAAAAGCACATAACAGCAATAACAGTCACGAAACCAGTGCTCCGCGCACATAGAATCGGTGGGCCGTCCAAGCGGTGTCAATTTGAATTGGCGGCTTTGTGGTTGCGAATTCAGAAACGAGGTGGTGCACCAGTCGGCTGTTCGTAAAAAGTTGCGTACATTTTTTTCTCAACGGATGTTTGATGCGGAACTTGTTAATAATATTTTTAAATAACACATTGTAAGCGAACTGTGTGGGCTCTTTGAGTCACGGAATGAATGTTTTGTCATCATCATCATCATCATCACCAGCCTATCTACGCCCACTGCAGGGCAAAGGCCTCTCCCATTATTCTCCAATTACCTCGGTCCTGTGCCAACTGTGACCAATTTATCCCCGCAAACTTCTTGACCTCATCGGCCCATCTAACTTTCTGTCGCCCCCTGCAACGCTTGCCTTCTCTAGGGATCCACTCTGTTACCTTTAATGACTACAGAGTGGATCCCTAGAATGTTTTGTATTCCATACCAAAAGTTACCTTTCGCTTGCGCCGTCTGGTGGACTTGATGGTCGAAAACTGCGCTGTAGGTTGGTCACGTGGGGCGTAGATTTTTACGCCGACGATAGGGAAACCAGGAAACGTCCAAGCTTCAGAGCCCTGGTAGCGACTGCACTCCGGCTACCCCGGCCAATTGCGCGCGCATTGCTCCACAGTGCACATAGTTCCAGTATCGGCCTCTGCGCCGCCGCAGCTGTGATGTCCGTCCGAAATAAAAACTAGTTCCCCGCACGCACGCACGCACGAACGAACTAATATACGGCTTGCTTACGTGTCCGTGATTTAACGCTCACGCACAGGCATGCAAGCAGTTAGCGAGCACGCGTCGCACTGCGTTCAAGCAAGTATGACGATAAGGGGAGGCCAAACTCCCCATGTTGTGCAAGCCGTCTCCTCCGCACTTCCCTGTCTTTGGTGGCGTAACATCCGGGGAAAACAGCCTCGTCGTTAGCGTAGCGGTTAATGGAATAGATGCGCCATCGGGGGGTCATGGGTTCGGATCCCACGCGGCGGGCATTTTTTTCTCCACTTTCTTGCTTTCAAAAAATCTGCATCTGTTTCAACGAAAATAGATAACCTACCGCGTTCTCCCCTTTCGCAAACTGCTTGGCATTCTTCCCTGGCAACACCTATTTCTGTGTTAATTCAACGATCCACTCATTTTCCCATTCTTATTCGCTATTTAAGTTTATAATTTTGTTATAGGTTATTTCATGAACGAAACTTTATGCTTCAGTATTTGGGAAGTGCCATTCCTCTTTGAACCCAACGCCCAAAATGGCTCATTTGACAGCTGGAGCAGCGAGTTTCACCTTTGTTGCTGACGGTGAATTTATGCTCTTACGGGTTTTCTCTCTACCGCTTCCTTCTGGTTTTATACATTGCCGGCTTTCTTTGCCGCCAGAGAGCCATAGAAGTCGCGTGTGAATGTACTTTACCGTTCTCGTTTGCGGATTCTTCTGCGCTGCAAGCTAGAGCACGCCGATGGCACGAGAAAAACAAAAGGGCCCTTTCCTCTTCAGCTGCGGATAGGCAATTATCAGGAACGCATACGTTCGCTTGCGCTTCTATATTCAGAGTGCAGCGTTGAATGAACTGTCCGGACAGTTAGCGATTTTCTTGAAGTCAGCATGAGGTTGGTGAGGAACGCGAAGCAGAAGGTAAAAATGACCGAAGGAATTATTTCGACGATCTATCGAAAGCGCCCTCAAAGCACAGGCTAGAGGCGACGCACAGACGTGAAAGACGATTTTATCACGTGCGCATTGCAGTCCGCCATGCATAAATTTTTTGGCCGCGAGGACACGTTGACAGTGAAGGCAATTACTGTGGATGTCAACACTGGCGGAGATAGAACCCCCAAATCCGAGTCGTACACTGTACAGGACATAAACATCGAAACCTCGATGCGTTCCGATATGAGATGATAAAAATTAATTGCGACCCGTTATACGAGTGCACGAGTGCGGAGGAAGCATATAATGTTTTTATGAGTTTGCTTAAGTCTACCTATCTCAAACGTTTCAAGTTCAAAGTGGTTAAGAAGTCGAAGAAACTGCGAAAACAATGGCTGACAAATGAGACTTACAGATTGGTTAAAGAAAGGGATGCTTTGTTCGCCAAGTTTGTAAAAACAAATAACCTGAGCGATCTTTCGAAATTTAGAAAATTCAGAAACCACATGACCAAATGTCTGCGCAGAACCAAAATTGCCTACTTTGAAAACCTGTTGAATGGATGACTTGGAAATAGCGATTTAGTCTGGCGAGAAATAAATAGGCTCCTGAACGAAAGTTCTTCTCGACAAGATGTGCTTGAATTAAAAAATGGTGATGTATTATTATAAAGGTAAGGCGTTAGCCCATCAGTTTAATGCGTATTTCAAAATTTTAGTCCCCCCTCAATCTAACGTGCAGTGTCATGCAGTAAGGCAATTCTTAGATGCTCCAAACTTGGAAACGGCTTTTCTAGAACCCAAATGCCCCGAGGAAATATACCCAACTTTCACATCTCTAAAAAAGAGCAGGGCTCGTGATATTGAGGACATAGAACTCAGGCCCATTAAATATACCCTTGACACCTTGTCACCAGTACTTTAATTTATTTTAAATTTTTGCCTATATACGGGTACTTTTCCGAAAAAATATACAACGCGCCAGAGTAACTGTAATATTTATATCCGGGAACAGAAAGAGTTTCTCAAATTACAGGCCGATATCAAAATTACCTGTCATCTCAAAAGGTCTGAAAAAATTATATTCAAACGCGTTTCATCTTTTTGTCAGAAGCACTCTTTATTATCTCCGAAACAGTTTGGTTTTCGTAGCGGTTTGTCTACCGAAATGCCGTTATTAGCACAAAAACAACTTGTCCTTAACGGTTTTGACAATAAGCTTCTTACCCTGTGTGTATATATTGATTTTCGAAGGCCTTTGATAGAGTCAATCACAAAATACTAGCTGTTAAACCTAAACATAATGAATTCCGCGGTAATTCACTTGGGCTGTTAATCTCGTACCTAAGACATAGAAAGCAGTGTGTCGTAAATTGCGAAAATCGCTCCTCCTTACTAGAAAAAAACACGCAGAGTTCCGCAGGGAAGCACAATGGGACCACTACTCTTTAATATTTACGTAAATGTATAACCAGACTGAATAAAAATTCCGAGTGCATTATGTATGCAGATGACACCGCCCTCCTCTTTCAGTCCACAAATGTTCAGGATCACACTTGCGGAGCTAATATTGAATTACTAAAAATATTAAAATGTACTAAAATAAATTGCTCGGGAATAAATGCCTGTAAACCAAAAGCTGCTTTGTTTACACCTGTAAAAAACATTTTGAATCGTAACCTCAGTTGATACTTAGGATCAGAAAACATAGAATTGGTGCAGGAGGTAAAGAATTTCATCAACACATTAACTGGAATACACAAGTCGATCATGTGGCTAAACGATTGTCAAAAGCATGTGGTGTCCTAAGTAAATTTCGGCAGGTACTTCCATGCAAGGTTAAATTGTTACTTTACAGCTCTATGTTTGTGCCCCACATGAATTACTGCAACATGGTATGGGGAAACACATCACAAGGCCACATTACCTCGTATTACTGCAAAAGAAGGCCATCCGCTGCATTGAAAACGCTTCTTATGACGCACACACGGCCGAGTTGTTCCAAACGCTAAACGTGCTTCCCTTGCAACACAGTTTTCAGTTTATTCGAAGTATGAAAAATAAGCACAGTTTAAAATAAAAATGAAGTTTTCTTAAATTTATGTAATCTCCGGACGCCTCGTGAATACCTATATAATATTTGGAACAGACACCGATGGTTAATACCTTATATAGCCTACCCAGCTGTATCCTTTTTAGTCTATCACATTCATTCGGCGTGTTAGTGTTCAGTATAGTAAAAGCATTTTGTGCCAAAATCATTTGAGCATCTGCGACAACTTCAACACATGTTCCCCGATGCATTGAGAATGCAATACCTTGATTATAGACATGCTGCTCACAACGGCCACACTGTGAGGTACGCTTAGGTCTGTTAAGCGAGAATCAGTACCAGGTACTGACAGTATTACATGCACAGCCTTATCTCACCTTGGCGACAAGGCGAAATCATTTCTACTTGTTATTTTAACTCGCTCCTGGTAGTCCTTTTGTTAAGAGGCCAGCTGCAATTTGGGTCTCGTAGTACCTGTCCTGTAATAGCGAAATGGGCATACTGACAGTTACTCTGACCGACCAACCACTCTCTTGAGTTGTGCTGTTGGGATCATGTAGAAAATGGTGAGCCTACGCCGAAATTTAAATCCGATAAATAGACACTTATATTCTCCGCAGATTGCTGCTTTTCCGAAGCAGCTGTGGCAAGATTGAGAAAGGTTGGCATCGGTAGTCATGTCAAGCTTGCCAAAGCTTTGCGGTACATCGCGATTGTGATATTTGCCGCAGTGTTTGCAGCATTTGATACAATGTCGCATAAAGCCAGTAATGTAGACTTGAATTTTGTTGGAGTGGGGTGCCGAATGCACGCTTGGCTCTGCAAGTACCTAGACGACAAGTTATTGTAGGTCTCCACGAATTTCAGGTCTCCACAGCTCTTAGGACGCTGCACCTCTTTGCACCTTTGTTTAACGACGACGATGGTCGAACGCAGAGTTATTTCATCTTTGGTTGTCGTCTGACCTTGGTTATATGTAGTTTGGATTTTGATGGCGGTAGCTTGGACTTAAACCCTTCAACATTTGATTTTGCATGAAGAAAGCTTTGCGTTCAGCTATCGTCTGGGTTAAACGGTGGGGTGAACAATTTTTACATCTATGTCACACGTCACTGCAGCCCTATCCAAATGTAAACTGCTTCATCCACGTTGTAAAGGCGTCATGAAATACACGTAGGCTTCTCAATGCGAGCGTCCTGGTTAAATTTAGAGACACGAAACGCTTTTACTTCCCTTCTTCACCAACGATCATCGTTGGAGAAAGTTGTCTTTCCTGCAGTACATATTCGAGGAGCCGTAGTCAATTGGTGATACACAGAAAGCTTCACTTTAAAGTCAGGGGAACAGCGAGTTGCACTATGCGCCTATTTTTAACTATACAATACTGAGCAAGCACCATTTCACCCTTCCGGACTTTTGCTAGCCATTTCGTTAGGTATCTCATCGAATTGCCTTGAATTTCTACCCACACTTTTACCTTATAGAGCAAGCTGACCCAATAACTTCTCGATTTCCAGTATTGTACATGGTACATTTGTATTCAGGGCTATTCTGGGGACTAGAAGGGACTGTTACATTTTTTGATTACCTGGTTTTAGCCAGAGCGCATGCTTGGTACACTTGTGTCAGCAGCAATATAGGGCCTTGGTACATTTTGTTCAAGGGATGCGATGCCATGTCAGTAAACAATCAGCAGTGTTCGTGACGTCTTCAGTGTTTTCTTGGCTTTCTTTTCATATAGTGACAGTTTACATCCATCATGAGGCTTAAACTTACAAACTGTAGAAGTTTTGTTTTTGCTGAAAGCTTAAAGTCAAAAAATTACCCGAGCAACACAGCATGAGATCAAACAAAAAAACTAGTATGGTACATTTGCTAGAGTATTAGAAAAGTACGCAACAAAACAAAACACAGCACGAAAAGTAATAACAGTGACAGTGGTGTCTGCACTCTTCCGCGTGTTTTTGTTGTTTTCGTGGAAGAAAGTTTTATAAAAGAAACAATGGTAACTGTTATTCGGGAACTTCCCTTGAACATACAGGGGAATTTCTCGAATCGATTGCTGGAATGTTTGATGCAATTTTACATATGAGGCAAGCACTGGATTCTCGAAGGGACACAACACTGGGTTGGTTAAATTCTTCTTTGTAGCTGCATATTGTGGCTTCACCGGTATAAAACGTTTTGGACAAAGTGCAAAGCACTTATTTAGATACCACCTGCCTTCGCCGCAAGGTGTCCGGGGAGCGTTATTGTATGCGTCAAATTCCGACGTCACTGGGCACATTTCTAGTGCAGGGAAAAAGCGAAATCCCGGTATGCCAAAATTTTAACGCATGTCAAGGATTCATAAGTGGTCTGAAATAACTGGTGGCGCTGCGCAACAGTACCACTCAATGCTAGCACAAGCGATGCCACGTGAAACAAAAAAATATGATTCAGGAAGTCTTCAGCAAGACTGTGAAGTGTGTAAGCCCAGTAAATTTTAATTGTGTATTTTGACTCAATATGTTCAGCTTATCTGTTTCTTACACCACAATCGACGTACGCAGTCAGTGTGAAATTGCTGATAGTCGACCAATTTAGGTTGAAATGACGGAATGCCTTCTAGTCCAAATGGCTAGTGCCACTATCTGGAACCACTGAGTAAGCTGGAGCATAGCCTCCGTATAATGGCTTGTGCCTGCCCAGTGCCAGAAATTCCGCCGTTCTCTCTGGTGACGCCCTAATCCCAGATTCTCTTGTGTTAGCGAGGGCACGGTCAACATTTTTCTTCACACCTGGCAACAATGGGTGGTTCAAAAAAGTTGTCAAGGCCCATTAGAAACAATATATTTGTGTTGTATAAGAAGACTCTGGCTCTAGCACTGAGGGGCACCTTTATTAAACAAAAAACGTATAAAAATTCACGAGGCCTTTCGCGAACCAGACAAATAAAACTTGACTGCGGTAATTGCAAAAGAGATTGCCTTTCTCGGGCTACCTTGTTCGTTTGAAAATGTTTTAATGTAAAAGTTTATTTCTGCGTTTCACTAGATTCAGCCAGAAACGGTACGGGTGAGTTCGCTAGTGGGTTTGTGACCCACTGGGAATGGATCGCTTATTCGGTATCTGACTAGTGAGGGAAGAGTGAGTGTAACATTGACAAGTATAAAGAGAAACGAGCTTAGGGCATGCTGAATACTGAGTATCACCTTGAGCTAAAGCTTGAAGTCGTCATTCTTTTTGAGCAGCCTGGCATTGCCGATTACCATGTTGTGAATGTATCGACTACATGCGCGATGGCACCATTTCGTGAAGCAGCGGCGGCGGAGGAATAACGGGAGGAGGAGAGTGGGCGTTTATCCTTTCGGAGACCGTTATTAGATATTAGCGGCAAAACGAGACTGAATGGACTCATCAGTAAAAAGGGGGAGATCAACGGTTTGGACTTCCTTAAACAAAATTTAATTCCTATGACTCAATTACTACTAAACACCGAATCAAGCTTAATTATTTTTACTTATCAACTCCTACAGGGCGGCACAAAAGTTAACTGTCTCTTATCGCAATGAAAACCATGAGGTCATGTATTAATTTTTTGGGAAACTGCCGCAGCGAACCTAAAAGGGCGAGCGTGCAGGCGGAAGCAGGGCGCTGAACGCAGTTTATTAGTTCTACGACGCCACGCATAAAGCTTCGGTCTTTTATACTGGCTCATAAAGTTCAAGCTCGCCGTTTTGCAGACTTTTGTAGCCGGAAGACGCCTTCGCGTAGCAGACGACGCCGAGGTGCGTTTCAGTTCACTTCCGCCTGAAACAGCAGTTCGCATCTGCATGGCCATCGAAAAACCTGCGAACTTGGCGCCCATACAGTGAACGGGCGGCTGCAATGAATTTCGGGGCGATAGAGCAGGCCCAGTAGGTTTCATAGGAGGCAATGGCTAGAGCCAAAGAGCTATACTGGCGTCAAGGATGTTGTCTTTGCGCGCGCGCTTGAGGGACTGGGTTCGATTGCCATATGGTTCCAACTTTTCCCGTAGTTATATTGAGCTCATACACTTTTAATGTCTTTTCATTACTGGCCAGTTTAGGAATGTTTCTTCACCCAGATAAGTAGTATCAAACGCGCGGCCCACTGCCCTTTCGGTTGCTTCCCGACCCGCTCAAGAGTGTATTCGTTCGTTTCATTTATTTTCTTTTCTTTTTAAGAGCTTAGCCAATACGGTAACGATTTGTCGAGCCATATTCGTGGACTAATTTTTTAATATTTTAGGATGGGCCTCCAGATTATTGTCAACCTGGATGGAGATCGGTGTCGATATGTTTCTGGAATCCTGACGCCCCATTCCGTTCAAGAATGTTATTTACAAGATGTGGCACATGACTTGTTTCTATTAAATGGCAGCTAACACTGCCATTTGATAGAAATTCCTGCCCGCTCATTGATGTAAGATTGAGAATCCGGATCTACACGCAAGAAATCTCGCTGTAAAACATATCGAAATACTGTTAGCGGAATCGACATTTGCAATCATGGATTCCCACAATTTCCACTGTAGCATAAAAAGTCAAAGCCCCCTTGGTAACTGCATAAAGATAGCGTATTTGTAGTTTTCCAGCATCCAAGTAGAAAATCACATGGAGCCAGCACTGTCCTTCCTTGTGGTGTTTAAACCTCTCATTGCAAAGTGCACCAAACCATAGGATCGGCTAATGCTTGATGTAGTTGATACATGCGTTTTAATACAAGCTGCTAGACACCAGACATTCCTATTGTGGAGTTGTCGTATAGAAAACTGGAACGAACTGGAAAGATGTGCGTGAAAAGTATGACCAACATGAGAATTACAGCAGGAACAATACTACCTTGTCTTGGGAGCTATACCTAGAAGGACTGTGGCCCTTGGCACCGGAAGAGCTGCAGCAGAAAGCAGAGCAAGCCCTCATGGCTCGAGGGGGGGGCTGCTTATGGTAGAATGAATGGTTCATCAAAGCTGTGACTGCCCGTCATCATGCGATTTCGATGACGTAGGCGTCTTTATCGACACTACGATGACAGTAAATTATGTTGGCACGAAAGGTTCTGCAAAGTCATGCGTCAAGGATACTATTTGTGTTGACACTCCTCAGAAACAAGCCAAAATTACTTATTACTAAACAGCACTTGTTTACAAGTGATCACTTTTTTTATTTGATTAATGCGCTGAAAAATACATGCGCCACATAATTGCATCAGAGATGGGTGCGGGTGCTTAACATTATGTGATACATGAAACCACTTTTTGCCCCACTAAGGAGTTCAACTCGCACGAACCAGGTTTATTTCGTATAAGGCATTTTAAAGCGCAGAACGGCACCTTGGTTTCTGTCTACCTCATTCGTACTATTGATTCTTGAATATGTAAAAGTAAACAAAAGCAAAAAACGAAGGGGGAACACCATTTAGCACATGGGAAATGTCTAGCTGTGCATTGTTTTGATACTCACTGAAAGACTTGTAAGGGTAAAGCTGGCATAGATCCGTAGATCGGTTAAGTTGTCCTTGGACATCTGCATTATCAGTGCACAGGCTGCTCTCCTCATGGCTAATGACTTCCTTGCACTTGTTTTAAATGTACACACAATGCGAACGCAGTGTTAGATTCAAAGTATACGATTGATGAAAAGTCAGGATTCGGCGGGAACATATCAGGTTGTGACAAGTGGCCTGCACGCATTAATGCCCCCTAAACAGGCAGGATGATTTCTGCAGGCAGGCTAGGGGCACCGCGACTGCAACCAGGAGTACCTGAAGGGACAACGAATTAAGACATGAAGAATAAAACAACGGCCATGCAGCAGTACATAAATAATCTACGACTATTCAAAAGCAAGCCGAATGAGAGAAGACCCTACAAGCGCTGGTCTTGCCCCGTATTGTTATGGTGGTCGTTTCCACAGCATTTCCAATAGTTATTGAACGGCGACGAGCTTTGTTAAGAAATATAAAAACACATAACGAAGTAAGCTTCCCTTGGCAGGTAGCTCTGGTAGAAAAAATAATTGGATGAAGCCAGCAGGTGCAACAGGGTAAAAAAGGGTGTTACAAGGCCTTTACGAACCAGATGTGCGCACGAAAACATTGCCAACTGCGTTGTTTCGCGCTGTAACATCACGCGTACATCATACTGCGTGTTCATTTCTCTTACAACACAACATTGATTAGCACGAAGCACATTGCCTTGAAAAATCGAAGGGGATGCTGAGTGTTGTTATTCACACCACATAAATATAGACAAACGAATGCCACTGGAGAGAAAAGTTTCCCTAATTGCTTTCCGTTTTCCTTTGATGTTCTTCAACACCCCTCTACCTAGAATGACGTACTTCGAGCCCTCTCGGTGACTACCGCTGGATGTATTCAACTCCGCCTCTTTCAGCTTATGACCGGGGAGATCTACGTTACCGCGGGTGCAATACTTGCGCTATTAAGCCTAAAAATGCAGTCCTTGCCTTTTGGCCGGTGTTCTGCAATAACATACACGCCTATATTGGTCAATAGTTACCAGGAGCCAAAACGAGGAGTTGTAGGGTATGGCACGAGTACATCAATAACTGCTCTGCTTACCACAAGAACTGAGGGGTTTAAATTATTACGGCAAAACATTGGTACTGTGGACGCACATAAATATCTGTATGCTCCACTTGTTCATACTGGAGGACACGCTTAACTATCCGCGGAATTTTTTTGTAGAGTTTGGGTTCGGACTTGTTCGTATCGGTGATGCATGATCTCGTGTAGCGCAAGAAACTGAAAAGCACAAAAGAGTTATGCCCGTCCCCTCTTTTTGCGCTTCTCCATTTGTTTCGGCACACGAAGTCATGTATCATCGGAAGAGACTTTTTGTCTACCCAACTGTTCGTTTATCGCCGCAATTGTCATACTGTGCTACTTCAAAGAGGCACGCGTGACTACTTCTAGGACGGCAGAATTGATAAGCATGTATTTGGGTCATGTCGGCTCATGCCGGGGCGGACGCATCAAGTTGACGTCGCGTTTCACATTTTGTCAGTAGCAGAACCATTAGGTACTCAGTTTCCAAGTAGGCTAATTTAGCCAACACCTTAAGCACTTCAAGTTTGTCAGAGAACATTGTGTCACTGCACATAAGAGACGCCGCCATATTGGAACGGCGTGAAGTATAGGACTCAAGGTGGGAGCCCATTTGTCATTACCGAGCAAAAAAGGCAGTTGGGTATCTGCAAAGATTCACTGAAATATTTCCATGTAACATTTGCGCCTGGAGCGACCAGCAGACGTAATAGGTGTTAAGAATGTAAGAGGGCGAAAATTTAAAAAAGGAAACAGGAAACGAGTAGGCACCCTGATTATTTGCGCTATGCCAGTGAGGGATCCCGGTATTTGCTAAAACTAGATTTGTGATGCGTGAACCGGCATAATAAAAAGCTTTTATTTCTCCACAAAGAAGCTGTATTTCACAGCTCTCTTGATTCCGCCAGAAATATTTTCTGGAATCGAACAATGGTGTGGCTGGGTTGTTTCGAGAAGAGACGTCTCAAGGTTTCTCACCTGGCGCGAATTCTGCCAGCTGTCCCCCACAACCCCTCGCTCCGAGTCTGAAGCCTTTAGTTCCCATTTACTGTATCCGGCCAACCGGCGCCTAATATATTAAGCGAGCTGAACGCGAACAATCATAAGGCCCCCTGAGGATTGGCTAGGAGCATACATTTATTATTAGGAAAGTAGGTACCTTATTCGTACTTGTCGACCCAGAACCTTCCAAGAATTCGAAGAGGTTGGAAGTCAGCACGCCTGGCACCCCTTCATACCCGGCGGGACACTGCAAGCTTTATTGTCCTCCTTATATACAGTCGTGTTTTTGACACAGCCACCAGTGACAGTAAATATGTCCGTTGATTTTCTTCCATTCGAACCGCTCCCCGCCACTCTGAACAACTTCCGCACGCTGGTTTCGCAGAATCGGGGCTACCATTTCAATTTTCCGGTAAGTGACTGTGCATATACCACGTCATGAATTTCACTTTAGTGAAAGTTCCCGAAAGGCTAGGAGCAGTGCGTATCTCTTCTCGTATTGCACACAGGCCAGTTAGGTTCAAGAAAAATTCGTGCTGGTGATAATTTGTGTAATATTGCTCAGGAAAAACCCAGTAGAGGATGCCGGGAGTTGGTAGTCTACTTCACAAGTTGTGAGCTGCTTGGCAGAAGCTATCAGAGCACTAGTGTGGACACACATCCACAATGCTGGGCCGTATGGCCCCTGCTATGCACCAACGTGCTGATTTAGCTTTTATTCACCCGGCGTCCGCAGAATGTCTGCGTTTCTTAGAAGTGCTAAAGTGACGCGAAGGGTAACAACTAAGTAGCAGGCACAGGGCTGCATACCGCTTTTGAAATTATTTTACGTGTCACAAATATCAGCATACATTTAAATATTGATTTTTATTTACCTATTGCTTGAAATAATAAAAGTTCGAACAGAGCCAAAAGGGCAGTATTGAAACGGGGCAATTTGAAAAAGTCGTCATCATCATCAGGCTTTATACGCCCAGTCTACTTATTCCGGACATGTCCTAAAGGCGACCAATTTATCCCAACAAACTTCATCTCATCTGCCCACCTAGCTTTTTGTGTCCGCTGCCAAGCTTGCCTTCTCTATGTAATGAACAACGGTTATCTCGCTTTAGCATTACATGCCCTGTCCAAGCCCATTAGGTCTTCATATTTTCTACTATGTACTTAGGACGCGTTTGCTCCTTCTCCCACTGCACTCTCAACTTGTGCCTTAACGCTACACCTGCTTGTGAACAATTTCTTGCTTAGTCATCCTAAATTTAGGTTGAACCCCTTCAGTGAGAACCCAAGTTTCTGCCCTTAGGTGAGCACCGGTAAGATGGAGTTGTTATACAAATTCCTCTTCAGGACCAATTGTAGGCTGCCATTCATTATCTGAGAAAGCCGCCGAATGCACTACACCTCATTCTTATCCTTCTAATTACTTCTGTCTCATGGATGGTATCCGGGGTAACTAAGTGAATACATTCGATTACCACTTCCACTACTTGGCCAAATATCTCAAACAACTGTGCTCACCCAATGCTATTGAGCAGCACTTTCGTTTTCTGCAAAATATTTTCATTAATATTGCCGCGAACCATACATTGGGTTTGTTTATTTGTGTTTTGCTTTTACCGCCCGGCTGCGCCGGTCTGTGTTATCTCTGCGCTAAGGGAAGTGCGTGTTCCATTCTTTCTTTCTGTGCCGCATGTGTTATCTGTTGTGATAGGGAGAGCATTCGGATCTAACGTGAACAGCCCAGAATATTCTTCTTGGATCTACTATGTTCTCGATGCGAATCGACGTTTCGAGAACCACGCGCGCCAAAAGATAAAAAGCCTGCAGTGCGGACTCCGGGGCATTCGATTCGACGACACTCGCCTGTGCAAGTCACTTTGTTGACCGCTGCTTCGCCGCCTCTGTATTCTTTTGAGTTGTTAGGGGAGCACAAGTTCGCTCCAATAAACGTGTTTCTCATTCAGCACAACTGCATCGTCCTTGTCTTCGTGACATCTGGTGGAGGTGCTGGGTACGCACCCTTCATGCCCACTACAACCTCGAAAAGCCTCCAAGCCTGTCCAACAAGAGCCAGCCCCCGCCTGCAAGATTTACCACCCCAGTTCGGTTTGATGCCAGAAGGGCCCAAGAAAAGGAACGCTGCAACCAACACCATGGTGCAAGAAACAACGTCGCCAATCGTCCTGCAGCAGCCCCGAGAACCGCCATCGTTCCGAGGAGCCCCCGCAGAAGACCCAGAAAAATGGTTGGAGAAACTGGAGCGCGTCCGGAAATTCAACAAGTGGGACGATGCAGAAATGTTCCGGCACGTTTTCTTTTACTTGGAAGATTCGGCTCGCACTTGGTTCGAGAACCACGAGAGCTCCTTGACAAACTGGGCTCAGTTCAAAAGCGAGTTTACTAAGACCTTCACTACCGTCGTGCGGAAAGAAAGAGCCGCCCTTTTGTTGGAAACGCGCACGCAACACCCCAACGAAGGTGTCGTGATCTTCGTTGAGGAGATGAAGCAGCTATTTCGCCGCGCGGACCCCGAAATGACGGAAAAAAAGAAGTTGCGCTTCTTAATGCGCGGAGTGAAGGAGGAACTGTTTGCTGGACTTGTCCGAAATCCGCCCAAAACCATCGCCGAATTCGTGACCGAAGCCAGCACCATTGAGAAAGCCCTCGAAATGCGTTCTAAGCAGTATGACCGCAACTTTGTTGGCGTGGCCAATGCGAACGACTTTCGCAGCACGCGGATCCCGGCCGACAGCCTACGCGAGACTATCCGCGCAATAGTGAGAGAGGAGCTGCAGAAACTTCTCCCAACGCCGCCGCAGCCCCAAGTCGCTTCCCTCACCGACGTTATTAGAGAAGAAGTGCAACAAGCGTTGGGAACTTCTACGCCATCCGAGGTACCCCGAGAGCCACAAGCTATGACATACTCCGCGGCTGTTCGTCGACCCCACCCTGCTCCAACACGCCGTCAAGAGGCCCCGCCGTACCGCCGCCCACTGTCACCCGCCCGACCCCCGGTAGCCCGAAACCAGACGCCGAGGAAGACGGACGTATGGCGAACTCCCGATAACCGTCCTCTGGGCTACCACTGCGGAGAGGCCGACCACATTTACCGTCGCTGCCCATACAAGAGACTCGGACTGCGTGGTTTCTCCGTCGACGCACCTCGCCCTCTCCCTGGCCAACGACCAAGTGAGATCGACGAGTATCTATCTGAAACCAGCCGTGGCCCAGCGCGTTTCAACCGTTCGCCGTCGCCCTACCCCTACCAATCGCCGAACCGCCGTAGCAACGCTGACTTCGCCCGTGGAAGGCCCCCAGCCCACGCGGGGGAAACTAAAGGCGGCCACTTCTGGAGGTGAAGTTGCTCTACGGCGAAAAACTAGAAACCCTCCAACGACGCAAGGACGCGCTGAAGACAGTGATTCACGACATGCCCTCATCCCAACGACCCGACCTAACCCTGACGAGACTCCCGAACACGACGACAGCTACACGGCGCGACGCGTACCCGACCTGACCGAGACGTCCGTTGAGAAGACGACGACAACGACGATGCACAGTGCCCGACCATCAACACGTACAAGAAGAGATACGACGCCCTGACGACCCCGGAACTCGAGGAAGACTGCATCTGACGTCAAGGTGTCCATCGACGGCTTTGACGTAGTCGCCCTCGTAGACACGGGAGCTGACTATTCGGTAATGAGCGTACCATTTGCGTCTAAACTGAAGAAAGTTATGACCAGATGGGACGGTCCGCACATACGCACAGCAGGAGGCCACCTCGTGACGCCAAGTGGAACGTGCACATCGCGCGTCACCATAGACGGCACAACGTACCCTGCGGCGTTCCTCATTCTGCCTAACTGCTCCCGCGACGTGATTCTCGGAATGGACTTTTTGACGGACAACGGCGCAATAATTGATCTGCAGACCAAGTCGATAACATTTTCCTCCAATCACTCCACGACGCCGCAGCCGAACCCCGATCACCGTGCTGCTGTCAGGATCGCCGACGATCACATCACCCTGCCCCCCCCGCGCAAGCTTGATGATCGCCGTCTACTGTGAGAATGCTGCTTCTGACATCGACGCTATCGTAGAGAGTGATCGAAGGTTGCTTCTCGACCGCGGTGTCTCCGTCGCAAGAGGCATTGCGCACTTTAAGCAACGCCCATCTCACGTTTTGGTCACTAATTTCACCGAAGAGTACCAGCATTTAAACAATGGAGCTGCAATTGCGTTCCTCGAAGAAACGCAAGAAGCAAGTGATGTGATCGCAGTCGCCGACTTTGAACGCACACCCGTAGAAACATTCAAGCTCCCGCAGCCATTCGACGTGAATCCGGCGCTACCGCAAGAACAACGGAAAAAATTATTGGCTTTGCTGCGTCGCTATAGCGAATGTTTCTCGTCGAGCGCAAAACTCCGTCAGACCCCTCAGGCGAAGCACCGAATAATAACCGAAGATGGAGCCCGACCTACCCGACAGTCACCGTACCGCGTCTCTTCACACGAACGGGAAGCCATCCGGACTCAAGTCGACGACATGCCGAGCGATGACATTATACAGCCATCGAAAAGCCCCTGGGATGCGCCCGTCGTACTCGTAAAGAAAAAAGACGGCACATTAAGGTTTTGCGTTGACTACCGGCGACTGAAGAAAATCACGAAAAAGGACGTGTACCCCCTCCCCCGAATCGACGACGCCTCCACCACCTCTGCCACGCGAAGTACTTCTCATCGATGGACCTGAAGACCGGCTACTGGCAAATTGAAGTGGACGAGAGAGACCGAGAGAAGACTGCATTTATAACCCCAGACGGCCTATACGAGTTCAAGGTGATGCCGTTTGGGCTGTGCACAGCACCAGCGACGTTTCAAAGAGTCATGGACACTGTGCTAGCTGGCCTTAAGTGGCACACCTGCCTCGTGTACCTCGACGACGTAGTGGTATTCGCCCGGACTTGCGACGAACACCTTGCAAGGTTGGAGTCTGTACTCGAGGCCATTCGTACGTCGGGGTTGACGCTGAAGCCTGAAAAGTGCCGTTTCGCATACGGGGAACTCAAGTTCTTGGGCCACGTCGTCAACGCCGCGGGAGTCCTACCTGACCCGGCAAAAACTTCAGCCATTGCGAACTTACCAAGGCCGAAAGACAAGAAGGGCGTGCGAAGATTTCTCGGGCTGTGCGCATACTACCGGCGCTTCGTCGCAAACTTCGCACGCATTGCAGAGCCACTCACGCGCTTGACGAAAGATAGCACCGCTTTCAGCTGGGAAAACGACCAAGAAAAAGCATTCGGCAAGCTGCAAAAACGCCTGCAAAGCCCGCCCGTGCTCGCTCATTTCGACGGAAATGCCGAAACGCAAATGCATACGGACGCCAGTGATATAGGCTTGGGTGCCGTCCTTGTCCAAAAGCAAAGCGGCTGCGAAAGGGTAATCGCCTATGCCAGCCGTGGTCTGTCGTAGGAGGAGAAAAACTATTCTGCCTCTGAGAAAGAGTGCCTGGCTATTATATGGGCGATTTCAAAATTTCGCCCATACGTGTATGGAAGGCCATTCAAGGTTGTAACAGACCACCATGCGCTGTGTTGGCTCGCCAATTTGAAGGACCCCTCTGGCCGTCTTGGGCGGTGGAGCTTGCGCCTGCAGGAGTTCGACGTTACAGTCGTTTATAAATCCGGCAGGAAACACTCCGACGCCGACTGCCTGTCCCGCGCCCCCGTCGACCCACCACCACAAGACTCTGATGAAGACAGCGCGTTCTTCGGGATCGTGACGGAGAGCGACCTAGCCGCCCAGCAGCGTGCCGACCACGACTTACGCGTCATAATCGAGTACCTCGAGGGATGCAACGTTGCCGTTCCTAGGACCTTCAAACGCAGCTTACCAGCATTCAGCCTGAGAAACTCCGTCCTTGTGAAGAAGAATTTCTGCACCGGAACAAGAGCGAATTACCTTCTCGTCATCCCCGCGGACCTTCGTGACGAAATTTTGGAAGCGTGCCACGACGACCCGTCTTCCGGACATCTGGGCACAGCCCGCACTATTGGAAAAATCAAGGCGAGGTACTACTGGCCCGGCCTTACCTCTGACGTCACCCACTACGTCCGTAGCTGCCGTGACTTCCAGCGACGAAAAACGCCGCCGACAAGACCCGCCGGACTTCTGCAACCGATCGCCGTCCCATCGAGACCATTTCAACAGATTGGAATGGACCTTTTAGGCCCGTTCCCTACGTCACGATCACAGAACAAGTAGATTGTCGTAGCGACAGACTACATGACGCGCTACGCAGAGACCGCCGCTCTTCCGAGTTGGACTGCACAAGAAGTGGCGAAGTTCTTTATAAGCCAAGTTGTGCTGCGACATGGAGCCCCGGAAGTCCTAATCACAGACCGCGGAACGGCATTTACTGCGGAGCTGATGCAAGGAGTATTACGCTACAGCAACACGGATCACCGAAGAAGGACGGCGTACCACCCCCAAACGAACGGACTAACAGAACGTCTGAACAAGACAATCGCAGATATGCTGTCAATGTACGTTGACTTTGAACATGAGACTTGGGACGAAGTGCTCCCGTATGTCACGTTTGCGTACAACACGGCTATCCAGGGGACGACACAGCTGACGCCGTTCGAGCTTGTCTACGGTAGAAGGCCGACTACGATGCTCGACGCCATGCTTCCGCACGTAGAAGACGACGACCTCAACGTCGACGTCCACGGATATCTTCAACGTGCGGAGGAGGCCCGCCAGCTCGCTCAAGTTCGTATAACGGACCAACAGCTGGTGGATGCGGGCCGCTACATCCCCCGACGCCGAGACGCCAAGTACCAACCAGGGGATCGTGTGTGGGTTTGGACTCCCATCCGACGACGCGGACTCAGTGAGAAGCTCCTGCGACGGTATTTCGGACCCTACCAGATTCTACGACGTGTTGGCCAACTTAACTACGAAGTGATCCCGATGGTGACTCCGGCACATCACGACGACGCACGCGGCCTGAAGTCGTCCGCGTGGTTCGCTTAAAACCTTTCTACGGACGATGACGAACTTTTATTTTCATTTGTTCGGACTGTCGCTTATGTTAGCATCGGGTCGATGCACTCTTAGAGGGGGGGGTAATGCCGCGAACCATACATTGGGTTTGTTTATTTGTGTTTTGCTTTTACCGCCCGGCTGCGCCGGTCTGTGTTATCTCTGCGCCAAGGGAAGCGCGTGTTCCATTCTTTCTTTCTGTGCCGCATGTGTTATCTGTTGTGATAGGGAGAGCATTCCGATCTAACGTGAACAGCCCAGAATAATCTTCTTGGATCTTCTATGTTCTCGATGCGAATCGACGTTTCGAGAACCACGCGCGCCAAAAGATAAAAAGCCTGCAGTGCGGACGCCGGGGCATTCGATTCGACGACACTCGCCTGTGCAAGTCACTTTGTTGACCGCTGCTTCGCCGCCTCTGTATTCTTTTGAGTTGTTAGGGGAGCACAAGTTCGCTCCAATAAACGTGTTTCTCATTCAACACAACTGCATCGTCCTTGTCTTCGTGACAATATACTCTTCTTGTCAAGGGTGGTATTCACGCTTTGCAATTCGACTGCCGCTTTATAGTAAGGCTACGTCACCAGCAACAGTGAAGTTGCAGAGGTATTCTTCATAACCTTATGAACCAACCTGTCCCGAATCTAATGTTCTGAATAACTCATGTAAACATTTTGTGACTAATGTTGGAGAGATTGTGATATTGTGTCTGTTTGTCTGACACCCTTCCAGACAAATATCTTCTGCTCTGTTTACGGAGAACTATCGTAGCAATGAATCCATTGTAGATATCGTCTAGTATTGTTGCGTAAAGCTCCTCTACACCCTGATTCCGCAATGCCTGCAAGTTGGCCGAAGTTTGGAACGAGTTATAAGCTGTCTAGCATTCTATAAAATCTATAAATAGTTGTTTATTTAATATAAATATAAAGTTTATATAAATATAAATAAATAACTAAAATAAATAGTATAAATTTTTCTAGTCATTCATCTATAAACTTATTGATTGGGTGAATATGGTCTATTGTTGAGTAGCCAATACGGAACCTTGCTCGTTCATTAGGTTGACTAAAATATAAAGTGTCAGAAACTCTGTTGGCGATTACCTCACTGGCCTGTAATTTTCGAAGTCCTTCATGTCACCTCTCTTCTGGACAAGGATGGTTTTGGCGTTCTTCCAAGATTCCGGTACACTCGCGGTCATCATTAGGCATTTCGTACTGCGGTTTGCCAGTTTTTCTAATACATTTTGCCGGCCGTCCATTAAATTATCTGCTGTTATCTGGTCCCCAGCAGGTGTTTTGCCTCCTTGCTTGCCTTTTAAAGCCTTCGTTACTATTTCTGTTGTTACTGGGGGGTGTCTACCTCCTCTGAGCTATGGAATAACGTCAATTATTGGAGAAACATTGCGCGTTTCGGGTATATGGAAAACAAAACACCATTTGTTCGACAGCCTCTGTACAAATTGTGGCAAGAAACACTTTGGGAACTTATTCTAGTCGCTAATATTATGAGGGGAAAAAATTGGCCGCGTATCTGCTCCTTTCGTGGCAAATGCCGTCAAAAGACGACAGTCTTTATCGGATTTTGCGAAGTAAATGCCTCCCTTCGCTTTCCCGCTCACCTCTCATGTTGTTTCTCTTGCGTCGCGCACCTCCCAAGGTAAAGACACCAAAGGTTCGCTTAAATCATTTTAAACTTCCCGCGTTCCTCTGCTCCAAACCGGGTGTCTCGATGCGAACGCTGCCGTACGGCGAAGACGCGCGTTCATCGAGGCGCCCTACTTCAACGTTTATAGAACCGCGTTTCCCTACTGCACGTGCGTTGCAAGCAGAACGTGGAACCTATCTAGTAGAACCTTGCGTAACTGTTGCCGGTTGATTTCTTAAAATGGCGCCAGAAGCTATAGTGGCGCGGGCGACAGCAGGCGACGGCGGAGTGAATTCTTTATCTGCAGTTGATGAAGTATTTAATTTCGCAAAAGTCAAAAATGTTTGACTTTTCATAAAGGAACACGCAAATATCACTTCTGTATTGATTTGTTGTCTCATATTTGCGTAATGTCTTGTTCTTCTTCAACAATGTTGACAAGTATGAACATTACACCGGACATAGACGGGTAGATTTAGCTGTGACTATATAAGACTATTGCGCAGGCATTGTTTTGCTTTGGCCGGGTGGCTGAATCGAGTCACAGACCGACAGACAGACAGACAGACATACAGACAAGCCGAAGTAATGAAAGAAAGCGCAGAAAAGTGGAAAGGGTGGAATTTATCAATATTTTCAAGAACGACTGTGTGCAACTTGGTTTTTGTAAGCAGACTGTGGTATGTCCTTCAGGTTCTTCACTGTTCCCGAGCAAATTGTCAAAGACTGCATCGTGTATTCGCTGTGTTTATATGGGGGTCAAACTGGGAACGGACAAGCCGGACAAACCTGTTTCGTAGGGTCAGGGACGGAGGTTTGGGAATAGCACACTTGTTTGTACGTCAAATTGTAAACCGTTTTAAATGCAGAGCATTTCAGTAACTCACGATGTCACCCGCGTTGACTTCCGTCGTAGTCCACACCGTCGTTGTTTGCATCGCCCAACACTATATAAAAAAATACTATCCGGCGCCTGGTTTCGATCCCTCGACCCTGCGGGCGGAACGCAATGTACATGGTGCTCTACCCACAGCGCCACAAAGCCGACACAGAATGGGATGCTATGAACGCGCCTGATATCATTGGCTCATTCAAACTACGTTAAGAAGCTACTGATACAACGAATTAACTACCACAAACTCCCCAAACACTAAAGGTTAACGCAATACACCCACCCCCTATGCGACGCATTTACTCGAGTGGACCGCCAAAAACAACGCGTTCTAGACGGCGCAGTAAGGTGCCGGCACGTGCGAGAACCGCTCGCGCTGTTCGTTCCAGGCAGGGGGTGCGCGAGCACTTGCGAAGGCGGGAAATTTGAACTGCTTTGGACGAACCTCCGTTCAATTCATCAAGAGAGAAGTGAGACAGGGAGGTGAAGAGCGTGATGGGCATTAGCAGTGAGCGAATAACGGTGCCACAGGCTGTTATGGCGAATCACTGCTCTGCATTTACAACAGCTTTCACGTTGAGTGGAACGGCTTTATTTTTTTTTTGTTTTTCCGCGATGTTAAGGATCCAACGTTAAGAACTATCTGTCAATTGCGCTTGGGTAGAGCGTTACCGGATATTATAGTCCCGCCCAATGTTATACCTGGCGGCCTACATGGTTTTATGAGATAAGTTGTGCTGTCATCCCGTTTCTTGGCTGGTCGATTTTTTTGGGAATACTTGTGTCAAGTAAATAGGAAAAAGTTGTATAAAGACATGTGTGATGTAGTCCTCCCTGAACCAATGTACCGGTTGATGTATAGAGTAGGTATGTGTAAAGATGTGCTTAAAAGAGTTAAGCATATGCAGGTACCCCCTAGCGTAAAGGCTTTTTTCTTCAAACTGCATACTGGAACCCTTTCTGTTAAGACGTGGATGGCAGAAAAAGACTTGTTCGTTCCATGGGGAATTGACTGTATAATATGCAAAAAAGCTGAAACTATTGAGCATGTATTCATCGATTGTTGGGATGGTGTGTTCCTGTGGGATGTGCTCCAACGAACTCTGAAAAAGGATCTGCCTGTTGATGCCCAAGGTATACTGTACTTGCCTGTTGAAAGCGAGGATGGTATGCCTTACGACCTGATCATGCTTGTTGGGTTGAGGTCTATTTGGAATGCAGGAATGGCCGCAAGGTACTCTGACATCGTTGCGCGAAGCGCGAGACTGTATTTTAGAGAGACAATGAGTGAATACGTAGAAAATCAAAAATATGTGTCGAATCCGCAGGAATTTCTTGCAGACATGGAATCGTTGGTACGCCTACGGGACTTTTAAACACATGACGTCAACCAAAGTCAGGTTGACGGCTGTCTGTGAATGAATGTCTCTTTTCTGTATGTGCCAAAGCAGGCAATAAAGAAAAAAAATACAGACAGACCAAAGTTTCTGGGTTTAAGTAGCCCAAGAAAGACTGTCGTCTTTAAAAAGGAATGTTTGAATACGTTATTTAGGCGTTGGTATTTCCTTACATTTAATGCATTTTCTTTACGCGCTCGCACATATTGCGGCTGTTTTACATACACATCTTCATCGCTTCCGGTTCGGTTAGTGTAAAAGTTGTGTGCAAGTTTTAACCCGAGCGGTTTTTTCTCTTATAAAATGACTTCCTTCGGCCTATGTTTATTATTTGTGAACTGTTAACAATTAAATTATAATTACTGGTTAAAAATCGCGCAGCTCGTCTTTTACAAATCTCTAGTATTTTTTTTTGTAATATTGTAATGGTGGGGTCCCATGCGGTGGACACGTATTCAAGTATAGGCTTTATATTTGTGAGGTACAGTGTATCTTTATTTGTTTTAATGTTTTTTATATTTTTTTCTGTGGAAAAGGTAACGCAGTAATGCGTATTGCGAATCGTGTATAACATTTTTGAAATTAAGGTTTTGGTGGTGAAACTATCAATACAGTAACCATGTAAAATATTGAACGCTGACAAAATGCTCCCGCAGCCAGCGGTGCTCTGCGCCGCATTCGCTTGTAGGACTAGTTCGTGCTGTTTTCATTCCTAATGCCTTGTGGCCGTGAACGATAAGGCACTGTTGATAAGTTATGTTTAGCTGTTCTTCCAGTCCACACATACTTGTGAGTACGCCGTCACTGTCGTCTGCAACCGTTTTTAAAACCTGTTCCGTGAATTTGCCGCCGACATATAATTCACAACATACAAAATAGAACCTGTAGGTGCGCGTGATGAGTTTTTTCATCAAAAACGGCCACCTGCGTGCGTGGCGATACTGGTGGCATGTTGTAATACAAATGGGGTATGTTTTGTTGTTGTTTTATATTGTTCTTTTATGTCCTGTATCAATTGGGTACAATAACTGGTGTTTCATTACTGAGACACTTCCCGTCCAGCTTGACTCTTTTTGGCTATTTTATGCACCGCCGTTGCATTGCATACAAGGGCAGCTATTCGGTATCGCGTTATTATTGCGCATATGCTCTAACAATTGGTTTTCTTTTACGCGACGTGACTGAGTGACACACCTAGTGCGTATTTCTGTTTTTTACAAGCGGGTGTCTTACGTGTCCGAATACAAAAACCTCGTAATTTTCTTTTAGGGTAAGCGTACTTGGCTAGTGCTTTATATATTTTTGGTTCCTGGCAACAGAAATTTACCTGTCTTTATTGCGCAATGCGTTATCAAGGTTAAGATTTTCTGAAGCCTACGTTCCTGTCACTATGCTATTATCAAGCGGTGACCATAAAAAGTGGCTCAATCCACGCTCTTAAGGTGGTTGGAAAGCAAAGATTTCAACGACATTCATAAAACTTTCCCAAGCAACGTTACTTTATTCCCACACGTGGCTCTACAACGAGTAAAACCACAGATTCTGCCAGCCGTTATCTGGAATTCATGAGGGCGGCGTCCCGAACGCAGAAGCCGCGTCGGCACAACGGATGCCACCACTGTGGCCCGCCCATGCGTCGGCGGAAAGGGAATGGAGAGTATTGAATTTCGAAGGGATAAGCAGCGGAACCTAGCTATCGTGATGTGCTAGCTTGTGGCTACACCACCGCGCAAATCAAGCGCAGACACTGAAACAATTTGGCATGCGAGCTTAGTGATTCCCATTTACCGATCTAAACAATTTAGTTTAGTAAGTTTAATAAGTGCGAGAAAGCTGAGGCAACTTTTGTGAGCGCTATTTACGAGATGTAGCCGCTCGTTTCATATTTTGTAATCGCTCTTGAAACGCAACCGAATTGGTATTCACCAATGTAGAAAACGGAGTCCAACCGGTGGCAAGCACTGCGCAAAAGGTAGTGACCAGAGGCCTGTAAGTGGTCTCTACATTTTGTTTTCCCGCACTGCAAACCAATCCTCAATGTAACTTTTCCGCAAGCTCACTCAATTCCGTCAGGTCCGGGTTACCCACATGTGACGTCAAAAAAATCTAATCAAGCCATGCGAAGAAAGGGCAAAGTGGGCGCTTGTCAGCGCCAAAACAGGTCCAAAACAACTGTCACTAAAGCAGACGACAATGCCGTCCTACTGACGCGCCCCCCGTTGCGAGCAGTCTCCTGTGTGCGGGGAAGGCTGGGTTATAGCGGCCTATCGCCGCTATAACCCAGTGCTACACTGTGCTCCATGAGTAACAAGAGGCCTGCCCATCACCAGCCGTGTTGGGAGTTTTTTGTCCCGGACACCACCAAGTGGCTGTTGGCAGGTAGACGTAGAAAGCTTTGCTTTAGAATAGCGCAACGTTCAACGCGTTGAATTGAATAACAAGCTAATAGATTTCAAATACTTAATGCTGATTTTAAGCCGATTTGTTGTATATTTGCTGTGCCTAGAAGCACACTGTAATTACACCCTATCATCATTCGTCTCAGCAAAGAAATATACCAGCCGTATCCCAGCTGCCATGCAGATTCGTCACATCAGCTTCTGATAGCGATGCACCGCGGCATACGCCACCAGGTCATCCCTAATGAAAGAGAGGGTAGTGAGAGAAAAAAACATTCTAGTATCTGCACAAGTCAGAGAAGTGAGGTGCATGCGTTTACGGTGGTGCTAGAGGATGCCATCGATGATCATGCTGAAATCTCAGACATCGGCGACAACGCGCAGGCATCTGCAGGCGTAACCTTTGAAGCAAGTAGTGAACATTCCATCCGCCCTAATATCCCCTCCAGCTCCTTGAAAACGAGGCGGTTTTCCAAAACCGAAGAGAGGATGCTAGTCGCACCTTACATCTACACATGTCCTTTCACACTCAGGCCCTTCTACTTTGTCATCCGTCACGACCTTGGGTTCCCCAAAATGGCTATGAAGACATATATCGCTCATGAGAGGGCCTACGTCTCCCAGACTAGCCCGAACTACTAGACAGACATTCTCGAAAATTTATAGTGCCATCTATTCAGTCACCTTCCGCAGCCGGGTTTTATATAAAACAAAACAACAACCCGAGAAACAGGATACCTGTACATACCTCGGATAACCTGCTTCTCGGAAACTGCCGGGTCCATTCAACTGCACGGCATAACAAAGATAAATTTGCAGGGTAACCTAATTGCACTATAAGAGCAGCTCAAAGTTCCACCAGGGAAAATGCACGGAGAAGTGCAAGGCATCAACCAGACGATAAACGCCTTGCCGAACTGACCATGACATGAGTGTAGAAGCTCGAACCAGTGTTCCGAAGATGCACTACAGTGGTAATTTACTTCCGTATTAAAGGAACACTTCAGTGAATTTTTCACACTCCAGGGTTGGCTTGCACTGCGTAGAGTGGCTCACATTAACGCACTTTTTATCTTGTATCGGATTGATAACTCGGTAATTAATTTATAAAGTTCAGAAGAAAAACTACCATGCGCGGTCTACCTCCCCCTACGGGCCTGATAAGGTGTCGGCCCCCCACGCCAGACAGTTTCGGGCCATTTTCTCTCCCTCTTCGATTTCCCCCTCAACACCAATTAGCTGTGCGGTCTGCGGCGGCCACACCAACTAAAGGCTGTAACGACGGGAGGAGATGCACTTTGATAGGACGATGCCCAACGTTAACATTGTAACAAGTTTCGGTTTCGGATCGGTAAAACATCATGCTTGACCTCCGATGGGCATTCCCAATATCGTAGTAATTATCGTGCCGCGCTTCACCCATGCTGTCAGTTGCAAAATGCCTAAGATAAGCCTTCCAGGAGAGCTTGGAAGTGTACCACTCACTAGCCGAAGCATATGCAGTGGATGAACACCCTCCGCCTCAACGCAGACCCTCAAATGCCAGGCGCTTTTCTCCAATATTAGCAGCTTGCTCACTCATGCCTGTATCACAAAAAGTGTGTTCCCACCAGGCCAAGGGTCTGTGGATCATAGCCTGTGCCCACTGCCCGCAAGCATTCGGTGCTTATGGCAACCGCACGCCAACGAGAACTCGCTAGCACGTCAGTGTCAGCCTGCGCGCGTTCTGCGAACTTTTCGTGGAGTAGCGAACGTTAGGGCTCAAAAATGTTGAACTCAGCATGGTAAACATCGGGCGAAAACGATAATGTCAACTTACAAAAAAATGTGCCCTCGGGGATTTGAACTCGTTACTTGCAAAATAACACACCGAGCGCTCCAGACCACTGGGCCACCGGTCAGCGCTGCCAAAGTTCATAATATAAGATTTATAATGTATACCGAGTTTACACTTTTATTTAGTTTTAGCATTTGAAGACGCTTAGGTGACTATTGTATAGCGCTCGTGCAGTAAGCGTGCCCCACATTTCTACAGTATCTCGCTGCTGGTAATGCAATCCCGCAATGCTTACAAATCACTTCAGTGTCCCTTTAACGGGACACTGAAGTGATATGTAAACATTGCGGGATTACTTGCGCAAATTGTAGTCCGGAGTCCCCAGGCCATGTTTGAACCACCCTGGGCGCGTTTACGCGATTTTATTTAGTAGAAAAATTAATTCGAAAATGCTGTCCTCCTCTCTTTACGCTCGCCCATTTTCTGCGGCGTTTTCGTGTGACGTCAGGAGGGGATAAGCTGGCAATTGGCTACGTTACTGCACGGCTCCCCGGCCTTCAGACAGAGTCAGTCGGCCCAGCGTTTCGTCCGCCGGCCGCCGACGGGTCGTCGAAATTCGTTCGCTCAGTTGAAACAAAGCCAGGACACGTTTGTGAATGGTAGAATTTGCCTTTCTTTACTTGGTTAGTTTGTACACTGTATCTAGCTCCAAGTCAAGGTCGCTTCACACAAGCGCTGCACAACCGCACATGCGACGCTTCGCTGACTGGTATGCCAGTAGGAAAATATAAGGCCTCTTGAAGGCGGGAGAAGAGTCAGCGAAGTCAATATAGGTACTAAGGAAATAAAATCAACTGATATTTTTACCCTACAGCGTAAAACTAGGGTGCGGGAAGCACTTTTTTGCGCTGGGCGAACAAGCACAGCGGTCAGCAGCACGACTACGCATCTGCGAACGCTTTTACGTCTACGAAATGCAATTGTTAGACGTGAGCTATTGTGGAAACTCGGGCGACGCTTACTGCATGAGCGCAATACAACAAATAGTCACCTAAGCTGCTTGAAATGTCAAAAGTAAAGAAAATTGTAAACTGGTTGTACAATATATACCCTATATTACCGTCGCCAGCTGCGCCCGCTTCGTGGCCGAGCGGTCTGGGTTGCTAGGTGTGCCACCGCAAGTATTTTGCAAGTCACGAGTTCGAATCCCCGCTCGTACTAGCTCTTTTTTTTGTAAGTTAACTTTTTCGTTTTCCGCCGATGTTTTCTATATTGAGTTCACCGTTTTTGGGCCGCAACGTTCATGGCTCCACGAACTAGTTCTCAAAACGCGCGCAGGCTGGCACTGGCGCGCTAGCGAGTTCTCGTTGGCGTGCTGTTGCCATAAGCACCGACTGCTTGCAGGCAGTGGGCACAGGCCAGAATGAACAGACCCTTGGCCTGGTGCGAACACGCTTTTTACGACACAGGCGTGAGGGAGGCAAGCTGCAAATATGGGGGAAAAGCGCATGACATTTGGGCGTCTGCGGGTACGCGGAGGGCGTTCATGCACTGCGTAGGTTTCGTCTAGTGAATTCTACGATTCCAATCCGTCCTAGGAGGCTTATCTTTATGCATTTTTACAGCTGACAACATGGCAGAAGCGCGGTACGATGATTACTGAGTTATTGAGAATGCCCATCCAACAACGCCAACGGTTGTGTTTTACAGAACCGAAACCGAAACCGAAACTTGTTTGGTTGCTCACCTTGGGCATCGTCCAATCACGGTGCCCGCTCCTCCTAACGTCACAGCTTTAGTTGGTGCGGCCGCCGCAAACCGCGCATGGTAGTTTTTCTTCTTTCGCGCTTTGTAAAATAATTACCCATTTGTCAACCGAATAAACGATGAAAAGTGTGCTAATTTGAGCCAGTCTACGCAGTGCAAGCAAAAACGGGAGCTTGACAAATTCACTTCAGTGTCCCTTTAAGTACGAGCCCTATCCTTGCGTAACACGCCATAGTGTTGGGCGAGCTGGTAGTATAAAGCAAATTACCTTCGGCGCAAAAACAAACAAAGAATAAAGTAACAAACCTGAGGAGCGTTCACCCTGTCTTTTTATCGTGCGTCAGTTCTTTTTGCGCTGTAGATTTCATTTGCTATTTCATCCGTGGAAGGCTTTCACGTGGGGAGACCCCCACATCTCAACAGGTCGTTCTGCAGGCCCCTACACAATTGTTGTTTAGCTTGCCTCCGCGAAACCCGCACCAATTTTGCTCTCTAGAGTGTCCCAGTTTATGGAAAAGGGTATATTGTGTAAAGAACGCACTTTTTTTCTCTTACTGGCATATATGGAGATAGTTGAAGGAATTGGGTAAAGCGGTGGTCTATGTTCTACAGCCTACAGCAAGCTGGGTGAGCTTATTTTCATAGATGACCTCATAATAGTGACATGACTAGGGCGTACTTTTAAGAATGTCGATTCGGATAGTTGTTTATTACCCTCAGTGACATAGTAGGATTTCTTAAGAAATACAATGGCACCTCCTTTATCCGTAGCTGTAATTACAATTGCGGGGCAACTTGGGAGTTCGTACTGTGCTTCATTTTTTTGTTAGTGATGTTACGGTGTTACGAATTTTTTTTATTTGGTTCTGCCCGCACACCCCGTTAAAATAATTTTTTTGTGCAGGTCCAGGCAATTATCGAGCTGTGTAGAAAGGGTCCAGTGCTTATTGCTACGTAATTCACGTCGGGCTTCGTTCCCCACAGGATTGACGTGGATATAGTTTCGGAATTTTATAGTCTTGGCACAATTGTCTAAGTCGTAAAAAAGTTGAAATTCATCGAACCCCTTTGTTGTCAGCAAGGAACAGACATTTCGACCTAAGTTAGTTCGAGGGAGAGGGTTGTCCTTGAAGTTTTGATCCAATTTTCGGGAAGATTTTGGTTTGCGTTGGTCGACTGGCGAGAGTTGACAAACCGGGGAGTGAGTTTTTGGCTCGACGTTGGCAGACTGAAGAGAGTAATTAGTAGCGGCGCTAAACTGACCAGGTGAGAAGTGATTATTACCGCGATAGCCATATTACGGTCATTTTTGGATTCCGCGTCGCTCCTAGCCGTCCGCTAACACCCGTGCTCATGAGGCGTCCACGGAAATACGTCACCGCTGCCACCCGGAAGCTCCGAGTGAAACAGTAAGATGCGAGGGCTCCGCCGAACCAGTAATGTCGCGCTACGGCAACAGAAGTTTAAAATGACCATTAAAATTAGTACCTTCCATTCTGTGAAGAAGGATGACCTGCAAACCTGGACACCGTCTACGGGGTGCACGAAACAAAACACGTTTCTCGTAATGTGCGATGGAACATGTTTCCTCGCTAATTAGATGAATGAACCTCTGACGAACACAAGCTTTGTTCTTGCAGATAAACATGGAACTGCCTGTGTCCCTCCCGCGTCGTAAGCATCTACACTGTTTGTGCAAGGCCGGGTTCAGATTGTTTCCGCAACTGTCGCAATGACTCTACGAAATCAAGCCATTTCAAATCTCAGCCAACAGAACTGCGTGACATGGCATTTTTTACGTTCATAGATCACGATACCGGTTTTGCCTCGGTAATCTGAACTTAGCCACACACACAAAATCAACCCACTCTACCACTAAGGCCTCCTGACAAGTCCCTTTGGGGAGTTTAACATCCGCGTTTAAACATCGCAATAGCACAACCGACATGACATCCATCAGTACCGGTATGAAATTAATAGCAGCGCGAGCACGCCACTCTTCTCCCTTTCTCTATTCTCCACTACAAACCTGCGCAAACATAAACCGGCTACCGGTCATGTGCGCCTGTTTAGAAGTGACCGACGCCGTAGAATATACCCCCTGAAAGCCCCTTGAAGTATTTCAAGCGGATGGCTTCGAACGTGCATCGTATACCCATGTGAGCTCCGTACTTGCCTCCGTGAAATTCGTTAACAACTTCATCCCTTTTGCTTGCAGGAAGGCACATAAGAAACTGTTGGTGAATCGGGCGCTGATCTTTCTTGTAGAGAATGCCGTCGTGGATGACGAACTTAGGTCGTGCTCGCTTTTGCTGCTTTGTGGTACCGGATTCTCCTTCTAACAAGCTGAAGATGTCTCTGCAGAAAGCGTCCGCATATTGTGTTTCATCGAAGTTTGCCAACGGTTGGCGTACTTCTTCAGAAGAAATTTCAAAAACGTGGTGGGAGGTTTCTTCAGAGTGAGGGATTCTAGACAAGGAATCAGGAGGACCGTGTGGTCTGCCGGATTTGTATATTAGTTGAAAATCGAACTCTTCCAGGACAAGAGACCAATGGAGTAATCTTTGATTTCCCTCTTTGTAGCGCATCACCCAACAGAGCGCATGATGGTCAGTCACAAGTTGAAACTTTCATCCCAATAAATACGGGCGAAGTTGTTCCAAATACCATTTCACAGCAAGCGCTTCAAGTTCTGTTGAGGTGTAGTTGTTTTCAGCGCTTTGAAAGAACGGCTCAGGTAGCCTACAGGCCGTAACTTGCTACATTCGTCCTCTTGTAGAAGTAAAGCTCTTAGACCCAGCCGCGATGCGTTCGTGTGCACTTGAACGTTTAACCACAAATCGTCTGAAAATAGCTCCAGCCGCGGTGGATAACAAAGGCAAGCTTTTAGTACTTCGAAAGCATCTTGCTGTGGGTCTTCCCATTGGAAGTGAGTGTCCTTTTTCAACAGCACGCGCAAAGGAGCGCAAAGAACGCTGTAATTTGGGATAAACTTTCTGAAGTACGACGTCAGTCCTAAAAAGGACTGAAACGCTTGGACATTCCTCGGTGGAGGGACATTCTTCACAGCTGCCAGTTTCGTCGGATTCGAAAAAACACCCTTTTCTGTAACAACGTGTCCAAGGTAAACAATTGATTTGCAAAAGAGAAAACACTTCTGTGGTTTGAACATAAGTCCAGCCTTGCGAAATCGGTCGAAGATTTCTTGCAAGTGGCTCAGGTGTTATTCAAATGTTTGGCTACAGATTACATATTCTTCCATGTAAATTAGATTTGTCGTACTTGAGTTCTCCAATCACTGAATCCACTGCGCACTGACACGTGAAGGGTGCTCCTTTCAATCCAAAAGGCATACGAAGAAATTCGTACAGTCCCAATTGAGTCACAAATGCAGTTTTTTCATTGTCAGCAGGGTTCACTTAAATCTGGTAAAAGCCTGAAACCAAGTCCATGACTGAGAAGAATTTGCAACCAGTGAGAGCTTGCAATGCGTCTTCGATTCTTGTCATAAGATATACTGTGCCTTCCATTAGTGCATTGAGGCGCAAGTAATTGACACAAATGCATATCGATCTATCTCTTTTTGTGACCAATGCCAACGGTGATGCCCATCGACGTCTGGATGGTGAAATCATTTTGGCATCAATTAGGTCCTTGATCATCGCTTTCACAATGTCGCGTTGAACAGGAGATAGTCGGCGAGCGCCTTGTGCGATTGGTTTTGCGTCTCCTATCGGTATTGTGTGTTCCTCAACGGAACAGTTCCCAACATATGTACTGCTTGTGGGAAAGTGAGTTCTGCTGCGAGGAGGTTCTTTGCTTGTTCGAACTGGCTGTGCGTCAGCGTTGAACCAACATTGAATGAAATACAATTCAAGTTTTGGTCTGGTGCTCAGCTTCACTGCAAGGGGCGGACGCTGGTTCCTCTATATCCTCAGGAGACGGAAAAGTAGTGCAGCGGAATATATTCTATGCTCCGTCAGCGCTGATATCTAACTCTGTGATGTCGGAGACGACTTCCACCAATCCCACTGTCATGCCAGGAGTCCGGATAACAGGTTGCGTTGAACAGGTCGTCAAGAGAACGTAGAATATTCGTTCCGTTGAGCTTATTACCACCGGTTAGAGAAGAACGGAGTGTCGCTCAAATAGCTAGCGCGTTCCACCAACCTCCATATGTACCTCTTCTTTCAATTGGGGTGAGCTAGAAAACTTGACCTTTACAAGCTTCCGCGATGTTGCTGGAATGTGGGTCTGCTTTACAAGGCTAATCTTCGAAATCACTTAGGCTTAGGCACCTGTAAGGTGTTCATACCCCAGTCAATGATGGCTTTCAATGTCAACGGATAGTCATTCCCAAGGAGAAGTCGGTTGTTCTCGAGGTGAGGGACAACGATAAAGGTTTGGCGGATAAATACTTGGCCGTCAGCAACAATGGACGCAGTCACGTCTCCTAAAGTGATCAGTGGCTGGCCGCTTGCTCATTTTAAATGCAGGGAAGATGGCCTAATTTCTAGCTCAAGCTGCTGTGCCAAGAGAACGTTCATTAAGTTTCTCATTGCTCCTGAGTACAAAAGTGCTGAGATCATTCTTTTTTAAATGGAAAGATCGATACTTTTTCCGCCCGCTTCCATAGGACATGCAACACGCTTGACTAATGATGACCTCTCACGAACGTCAGAGGCATCACATCGTCGTTTCCCTGGCTGGCACTGGTGAAACGCAACTGCCATTCCAAAAACTGCTGTGTCAACGGCTGTCTACAGCGCGTGACGAAATGTCCAGATTTCTTGTAGTTGAGCAAAGACGACCTACCTGTGTCTGCTGGGGAGTTGAACGCTGAGCGCTGTGTGAAGGTGACGCTGCTGGCGACATCCTGACAGCGTTTCCTAACGATCGATTAGACGAAGTTGGGGCGTGCTGCTTTCGGACCTGGCGGGGGGTTGTTTCTTTTGGGGGAGAAACTGGTGGGCTTTGCTTTTTTCGGTGGTGCAGCTTTCAGTGTACCGACAGTAACGGTGAGGACTGGCGCTTTACCTGTAGTTGATGACACTTGATCGAAGCGTAGTAGCGAATCAAAAACAGGTCCAGAGACTTGAAAGTCTTGTCGAAGAAATGCTTCTTGGCTTTCGGTGAAAGGGTGGCCACAGCTTGATGAGCTCTCATTTTCGGAGAGCGAAGTCCGTGCACGACTCTCCAGAACGCTGGCTTGCGCGGTACATCTTCTGCTTCGTTTCAACTTCATCATCCAGGTTGTAGCGCTTGCGGAAAACTGCCTACAGCTGATCCCAGGTTTTGACGTCCGCTGTCTTCAGGGGGTATCTCATCCACATAAAGTCTTTCGGTGGCGATTTCGAAATGATCAGAGGGATCGCTACGTCATTGGCAATTTTGAATGTTTTGAACCAAAACTCTGTTTGGTAGAGGCACACCGTGACGTCCTTTCTAAGCAGTCGGAGTGAGGCAGCCGCAACGGAAGCGAGATCCGCCTTCTCCTTACCTGGAATTCCTGTAGGTTCGAATTTTACCGAGGTTCCTGGCTGTGGTGAGCTTTTCTTCTTTTTGGTTTTCACCGGACTGCCTGAAGCGCTGGTGTCGGAATCCTTGTTGCCTGTCGCAGGTGGAGAAGCTCCACGCGTATTTGCTTCAATCTGGTCGAGACGGCAAAACACAGGTGAGAGCATATCCGCGATCAGTTCTTGCGTACCTTACAGCTGCACTTTAATGTCAGTTGCTGGCGACTGACACACATTGCAGAAGTCAATGAGGATGGCGAGGCTGCTGTTTTCAGCTCCGTCTGTTGTCGCCGCATCTCTTCAACTTCTTCACTCAAACTTGTCACCTCTTCGATTGAGGCTTTGAAAGCTTCCGTCTTGGCCGCGTCGTCCATGGCTGCCAAACTTTCGATGGATGGCTCTGTTATGAGCACAAAACGTGGGCGAGCCGACCTGTAGCAACCAGTGACAGAAGGGGTGGTCCAAAAGAGCGTAGACCCCACATACGTTGAATAACTTCTTAAAATCCCTGGCCCCACGTTATGGCGCCAAATGTGACGGCGCAGAGCAGCCGTCGGGGAAAAATAGATCAGCCAGGGCCACAGACACGGCTCAACGCTTCCACAGCCAGACAAGAACTGTTGATTTCTCGCTACCACCACACGAGGGACGAGCACCCCACGGCCGCAGGGACGGCGTCTGGTGCCGGCATGGGAACGAGAATAGGGAGAGAGCCGCAGTCGCGCGTAAGTGCGCCGAAAAGCACTTACGCTGTATAAACACAGCGCGCCAGGCCACATTCAATGGTCCTGAAAAATGTCGTCCCGACATTTATGTTTAACCCTCCCCTGCGGGCTGTAGACACGAAACACTTAGTTTTGAGAGTGACAACATGGCAGTGAGAGTTTTGAGAGTGACAACACGGCAGTGAGAATTCTACAATATGCGACGAGTATGGCTTCAGCTTTTCCACGTGAACTATTTCGAACCGCGCCACAAAGTGATATTGATTCACGCCGCCGTTCAGAGCGAGCAGTTTGCTGTTCATCCTCGGAGGGATTCGTCGCTACTCGACGAGCGATATTTGAAGTGGTAACGGTGGTGCCAGCACCTCTCCGTGGATTTTGCCCACATTCGCGCTTGTGACCCGCCGCGGTGGCTCGGTGGCTAAAGTGTTGCGCTGTTGAGCACGAGGTCGCGGGTTCCATTCCCAGCCGCGGCGACCGCTTTTCTGATGAAGTCGCAAAGCAAAAACAACCGCGTGTACGAGATTTCAGCGCACGTTAAAGATCCCCAGGTGGTCAAAATTAATCCGGAGCCCTCCACTACGGCGTGCCTCATCGCCTGCGCTGCGTCGAACCGTAAACCCTGCAATCAACGAATCAATCAATCAATCAATCAATCAATCAATCAATCAATCAATCAATCAATCAATCAATCAATCAATCAATCAATTCGCGATTGTGTTTAGGCGAACACTTCCATTCTTGCTCTTCTTCCTCCAAACGTACGGCAGGCATACATCCAATGACGATTTAAACCTGGAAACCCTTGAGCTCTATTCTCGACACAAACATGTGGCTGTCCGTTTTCCTTCCCTGTCATATGCATCTTACAGTGTGTGTAAAATGTCTGTGTAACAGATGAACTCACACCAGAATCACTCGATTCAGGACAGCCGACTAACCGCATTGAGCCATGTTATTTCGACATCTTAATCTCCCACCACCACAACTGGCATTTCTTTGGTAGTGGCATGGCACAAAGCCTAGCTGTGTGGGCAGGCCCCCGCTTTTCTACCGAACACCTTGCACGCAAAAATCGGCCACCGGTGATGGCGCCTACTTAGGCGTAAACGACATCGAAAAAAAATGTCGCTCCAAAGGCGTTCCAAGCTTCAAACCAAGTATGGGCTCAAGCCGGCGTTCCCACTGGGGAAGTTGTTCTTCTAGCAAGAGTGATTCCCTGCTACTTGGCGAAGTAAATTTGAGTGGAAAAGGCAACGGTGCGATTCAGCTTTTCAAGGGGGCAGCCCTTCTGCAGCCGTTGCCTGGGCTTCGCGGGAGACGCGCCTGTTTATGTCCGCGTAACCAAGAGACCGAACGCGGCAGCGACGAAAGAAATAAAATGGACAGGAGCGTCTAGCGAAGTGTGAACAGGAGTAAGAAGCTTGCGGGTACGGCGTCATCTCCCTCACTACCTTTCCCTCACACATGTTTAATATGTTGCCATCAAGGGGTGCCCTCACCCTGAAGCTTCGCTCTGACGCTCTTCTATTCTCCCCTAATCCAAACCACTTGACGTTTGCACGGGAGGTTGAAACGCGATATGCAACATGCCCACTGCTCCCTTTTGCTGGTCTAATACGAATAACGTGACATTTGCGCGGGTGGTGTAAACACGCTTTGCAACATGCTGGCTGGCGGCGGCGGCGGCGCAATGCGAGGAAGCAGCAGAGTAGCGCGCTCCGCCGTACGTTCGCTGATCACGCTAACAGTTCCTGAGACGCAGCAGAAATGCGCCGAGACAGAGAAGACTGCAGCTCCCGGTGCGCACAAATTTCATATTAGGGAGTGTAGTAATCATCAGTGCATTTTTCATGCCCATCCGTGCTTCTGCTTATTTTTGCACAATCATCTGATGACGGCACTAAGGCCGCTAGCTGCAGACTGCACAATTTGCCAAAGGAGCATCGCTGCAGGTGAGGGAGAAAATAGTTAGGAAAGAGGTGTCAGCGGTGGTGAGGAGGACACCGCAGCTGCGCCGAGTAAATCTATGACCCCGGAATGGAAACTGGGGATGGGGGGGGGGGGCAGGGTTTAGACATATACCGCTTTGCAGTAATACAACGTTGGATACGCAAGAAATGACACGCGTTTTCACCCGGTGCCGCGCCCGTGCGGTGTAGTTTGTTTTATGCCCAGTCGGTGCTGGCATGCTTGGCAGACACTGTTTCCAGCCAAGCTCGAATATCACGTCATCACACGAAAGCCGGTTTCGACCTGAAGAACAAGCAAAAATAAACGTTTTCGTTATTCATGCCCCAAAACTACTCGTAGGCTAGGAGGCATGTCGTAGTGGATGCTTCAGGAAGACTTTTGAGCACTTTATGATATTTAACGTGCGCCGAAACCTGGACGCAGTGGCGTTTCTGTTTTGTACCATCAGAAACACGACCGCTGCGGCCGGGAATCTTATCAACGGCCTTGGGCACAGCAGCTAACCGCCTTACTCACTAAGCTACCGTGCTGTGTTTTCCACCTGGACTAATGGAGGAACAAGCAGTGGATAACCTAACTAAAACAGACGACATAGGAATAATGCCGCTCTCTCAGAAATCAAGGAAGGCGTAGATTATAAACCGAAAACAGCCTAAATAAATCGCAATATATTGCGCGTAATCACATAAGTTTTGAATATACTTTTAAACATTTGCACGGTTATGACTGCGCTAAAAGCTCGATTTGGTAAACGTCAGCTGGCGCCCTTCAGACAATTTAAAAATCACCCTACAAAACGGTAAGAATATCTCCCCAGAAAATAGCCACGTAAGAATGCTCGGCGAGTTTCTAGACAATTGGGCAGTTCTGAACACACAATCGCCAAAAACAGATAACCTTCATGCATTTATTGTCCACAAGAAACATGTCCAGTAATGAAAGAGCAAGAAAAAGAGAAAAGAAATGATCATGAGCAGAATATTTCAGAGCCTGCCGTGCCACCAAGTTATCCACACCAAAGAAAGTGCAACAGACACCATAATTAGGACAGCATGTAAGGCAGTTCTCAGAATCGCAATTTTGACCATGACACGAACTACCAAGGGGAGACCACCAGGGAAACAGAATAAACATGCACAGACTGGTCTAGAAGAAGGGGTCGGCCGTTTTCTCGTTGAAGGGAATAAGTAACAGTACTTGGAGCCAGGAATGCAATCGGGAAGCGCAGGACAACCGCGGATGAAGGTTACTAGGAGAGGCTTTCACGCTGCAGTCGTCATACAGAGGATGGTGGTGACAATGACGATGAATGGATTCTCAACTTGGGTCTTCGTAACGCATTTCATGAAATCTGAGAAAAACAATGCACTCTCCTAGCACAAAGAAAGCGGTTGTAAAAACAGAATCGGGAGGGGTCATCATACCCCTTCGAAATGAAACAAGCACCCTCAAAGAGACACCCCCACCCCTTCGAAAGGAAATCATTGCACGCCGTGATAGACATGGCGCCGATCCAGCGACCCCGCTTATATACAACCCTACACAAGCAGGGGCAGTATGGCAGGCTCAAGTTCATTCGTGGAAAGTTTCAATATCATAAGACCACAGTATACACCGACTCCGGGATGCACGACTACACGAGGCCCCAACTGTCGTAGTTGACTACTCTTACAATCTACGTTACTGCAAGACTTTCTAACCTAAATGAACAAAAAGTGGAAGTTGGAGTTATACTTTTGGCAATCCGAGTACTGGAAGTATCAAATAAAGGCATTGCACCATTACAGACTCACAAAAGTCATTATACTGCTTTCTGGAGGAAGAATACTAAGTTCTTTGGTAAGATACCCCCATCCATATTGCAGAACGTTAACAATGTCACATGGAAAGCTGGATTCAATGGTCTCAAAGCGAACGGCGCACTATGCAAGAGGCAGACGATCTCACAAACCGTGCTGCTTGTGATCATGACTACCACACCTGCCTATTCGAAAAAGCTGAAGAACGAATCGTCACCCTAGTCCTAGGAATACAACCTTTCCTTTACTACAACGAGGTCTCAATACCGAAAAATCACAAAGTCTGTGGACAAAAAAACAGCATAACTATCTGAAAATCCGTGTGCGTTGAGGTGTTCGGAGCAACATAAGATATTAAAGAAACACCGACCCTCTTGCGCGTAACCTAGCCATGTGGAAGGGTTGAATAAATAATCGTGTTTATCGCGCCGGCGCAACGCAGGTGATGTGGCGCGCCGTAGTGGAGGGCTCCGGAATAGTTTTGACCACCTGGGGATCTTTAACGTGCGCCAAAATCTCGCACACACGGGCGTTTTTGCTTTTCGCCTGCATAAGAAAAGCGGCCGCCGTGGACGGGAATCGAACCCGTGACCTTGGGCTCAGCAACACAACGCCTTGGCTACTGCGCCACCTCGGCGGCCATGTGGAAGGGTCTGACCAGGGGTGAACAACTCAAACATAACATATTCACCTTCTTCGAAGAATGGTAGGGAGATTGGACCAGCTCATTACTTTAAGGTCAGCGCGGGCTGACATATAGGGCAAGGAAAGGAGCTGGAGCATCTGGTGCCGTATGGTCAAGTTCCACCATTGAGCTCCCTCTCGTCTCATTACCTCATTTTCGGAAAACGTAATTATTTCTTCCTGAGCAAAGATGTCTCTCTCTTTCGAAAAAAATTAGCAGTGGCTCAGCTAGGCTATGACCGGATATAGCTAGCGTGAGCTCACGTTGACCAATACACTCCAATCCAAACCGAATCCAATCCAATCCAATGTTCCCCGTGCTTGTGCAGCACGGCCCTTCAGGGTCAAGCGAAACTGCTCAACCTCGCCAGTGTAGCTGACGCTACAATTGCAAATTGCTCATCCCGGCCTAGACATACGGAATAAACATTTTTATACCCTTACAATTGCTCCTCCTTGCTCAAACTGACCAACATATCGTATTTTCAGCCATTTGCGTCCCCATTGTAAGCCGCAGAAGCGCCGTGACCATTTGTGTCTCCTCTTACAACGCGATTAAAAACCCTGGTTGCTAGTTTTTGTCTTTTCGATAACGTTTTGTGCTCTCGAAGCATAAATCATAAATACAGCAGCGGCGTGCAGGACCGCTCTGTGGGAGTCGAAGTACCGATACCGCGCCCAACATCTTAGGATACAAACGTAGGTGTCTCTGCAATATTTTTCACAGATTTCGGAAGGTAAGGCAGAATGCTCATTTGCTAACCAAATAGGAGACAGCTTCTAGTATTTTGGGTAAATTTATTCTTCGAAGCGCCGTCATTGCAAAAACCGCTTTCTCCGGAAAACTTGCGGACTTGCTTTTCAGATATAACTCATGCTTTCTTGTATTCGAAGCTCCGTAGAAGGTCTGTATGTATTTCTCTTTGCTCCTTTTTATAAATTTTTCTTACTACTGGAGCGAATAAGATATATTCTTTTAGTTACTGAGAATTACCTGATTTATTTGCAAGGAAGCATTGTTGAGTTCGTTTCCACTTTCAGATGCGAAGCATCTCATGGTCGGGGCTATCTCCTTCCCTTTTTGTTGTTGTTGCGCCTATTGCACCCCCACTGCGCATGCTCGGCATGCTGAACGCCCGGTGGTGTCTTACCCTTTATTGGCTCCTGGAGCGACAGTGTTGCCGGTGTCTTCCTGGGCCAGCACGAGACGCGCACGCTTCCCTTTTAAGGGCTCCTGCAGCGAGAGTGTTGTTGGTGTCTTCCTGGACCGGCGAGAAAAGCACGCTTCACGCGCCTGAGAAGTTTCGTCGGCAGCGGCAGCGGCGTGCGTCGGCGAATCTCGGCGGGCCGTGATTACAAGCAGCCTACAAACATCCGGGGAACGTGCATCGACCTCATGTTCAGCAACTTTAGGGTTCGTTCACTACAACAGCCCTTGACTTTACAGTTAACAGACCTTAAGGCGGTCATAATCAAAGCGGAACACCAACCACAATCTCGACGTCACCTACGTTACACATGATGATGATAATGCCTAAATAAAGACGAACTGATACCACGTACAATGTCTCTCTCCCCCTCTCTCTCTTTATTTTTTCTCTCCACTCCAACACCCCCACACCCCTCCAAAAATTACACCATCTTCCCGTAGGGGAACCCTGAGTAGTACGCGAAACAGCCATGGGGTCAACGCAATTTCCCATTTAGTAGTTACGGTAAGTGAAAAGTGTGGTAGTTACCGTGGAAAATAAGCGGTGAATATAACGGTAGGTACGTACCTCAACCTAACAAAAACGACGAACTGAAAACTAATTGGCACTTGAATCGACCCCATGGCTGCTTCGCATACTACTCAGGGTTCCCCTACGGGAAGAAGGTGTAATTTTTTCACTTTCGATGGAGAGAGTTCTGCAGTGGCAGGCTTAAATCTATCCCTTCCCCGAATAAAGCAGAATTGCAGAAGCGTGTCATTTGGAACGTGAGCGTTTTTAAGCCATGTTTACTAATCTTCGGAACTATTCTGGCGCTTCGTAAGAGGCAGCATTAAGGTTTTCTGGCTCCTAGTCACTTGCGTCACTCGGGAAACTCTTGCGGATCTTGTACAGGGCACGGGACGGAATTGATGCGTGTGAACGCCGTACGAATTGGCCGCTGGTTTTTGCCAGAGTCTCGGTGGTTCCTGGAGTTCCGGTGGCTGCTGCTGTGGATACCGATGGCGGGCCCGTTAGGCTCTTCGCGTGGCACGCGGCTTTGGAACCAGCGGGGTGGACTGCATGCGATAACTCGTTGTTTCAAAACCTCTGCTATCGGAGGAAACAGACGTGCAGGATGGCTGTCCTGCATGTTCTGGCCTCTGGCAATCGTCTCCTGGCGTCCAGTCTTAGCTCCATGACCACGGGGGTCACGGCAGCAAGCGGCGATGGCTGGCAGCGGCGTGTATAGGGCCTTCCGTGGGGAAGTTAGACTGGAGGAGAGTGTGCAGGAGCATACTGTTACAGTCCTACGAGGGAATTAGTATTAAAGGTGCTTGATCGGTGGTCGATAAAATGTAGCACCAACCTGGAGCCCCGTAAAATAAATGACCCCGGTTCATTTATGACTAATGTTCTAAACCTGAAGCTTTAAAAATATTTGCTAGGCTCCGACGCTCTGGTATTTGCGGTCACGCACAGCATGAGCACTGGGCAATCAGAGTAGACTCGTGCTCCTGAAAATTATTATGCAGAAAAATAAAGTAATGCTTATTAACCTCGGGATAGGTGGCTTAGCAGTCAGTGGAAATGGTAAGCGAATATATCTACTCAGGACGATCACTGACCTTGCAAGCCAAACCTGAGACAGAGACAATTAGAAGAATAAGAATGGGGTGGAGATCACGCTGTAGTGAAGATCACGCTGTACGCAGATGATATTGGTGTGTGGTGTGCTTCTCGTTCACGACGATGTACACAGCAGTGATTACAGAGAGCCCTGTACACCATTTCTAACTACCTCGCAGCCCGCGGCCTTCAAAGTTCTCCAGATAAAAGCGTAGCCATGGCCTTCACACGAAACAATTATGGATCGCTATCTATTGATACTGGGCGGGCGCATACTTTCGTATGCATAAGTTAAAAATATTTAGGAGTTTTAATAGACCGCCACTTGATGTGGTCACCCGAATTCAAACGGATACAGAGCCGCATTTCTTCGGCCGCTCAGGTCTTTAAATGTCTTGCAGGTCCGCGATGGGGCAATGGTTGCCATTCAATGGTTATGCTGCACAAGAGCTATGTGGATAGAGTGCTGGGTTACAGTCTCCATATCCTCCATAAAATAATTCCCGGCCGCGGCGGCCGCTTTTCTGATGGAGGCGAAAAGCAAAAACGCCCGTGTGTACGAGATTTCGGCGCACGTTAAAGATCCCCAGGTGGTCAAAATTAATCCGGAGCCCTCCACTACGGCGCGCCTCATCGCCTGCGTTGCGTTGGCGCGTTAAACCCTACAATCAATCAATCAATTATCCTCCATAAAATATCTGAGACAATCAAGAAAAGCCTTGAGGAAGCCAGAAACAACAACCTACGCACCTGTCTTGGACATCCGAAGGGATCTTCGAGCGTTGGATCTGCGGCAAAGGCAAGTTGTTTGCCTTTTGAAGTTATTAGATAACAGGAGACCCTTCGAGTGCACTTTAGGCTTTGTCTACACGCAAGAAATGATTTTCTAAGTCGTGTCCCCTCCAAGTGCAGCAGCTCCGCATTCGCCCAGACCGCTCAGAGCGTACTACTGTCTGTTCCAACCAAGCCCTCAACCATAATTCCGCCGCATTTCCCTCCGTGAAACCTTGCTCCAATACAAATTGAATGTGGTATCCCAGGAATATGCCACAAGAAGACTATGCCTCTGTCGGAAATCCTCCACATAGTTTCAGACTACATGTATAGAGCGTATTTAGCAAGAACATTCATATTCACTGATTGTTCATAAACCATGCAAAGCTCTTCTTCCGGTCTATACATACCACAAACTGGTGAAATGGTTTCATTTCGTCTGGTGCGAAAAAGATCTTCGACAGCAGCTGAGCTTTACGCTCTGAAGGAGGCAATCGGTTACATCCTGCGCCATGAGCCGCACCTATGGAGTATCTGCACGGACTCCAAGGCAGCTCTGCAAATTCTATGTAGTAGAAGTAGATCCCCCCCCCCTCCCAAATCGCAGCCCATGATATATCATGCCTTCACCTTCTTGCCTGGTCTGCTGGACACAACATTACAATGCCGTGGATACCTGGACACAGCGGCATTGCAGGTAACCAAACAGCCGACGAAGCTGCCCCTAAAGGCGTTCTTTACCGAAAATACCGCAACGTGTATTTCACAAAAACAGAAGCTTCTGCCATGTGTTACCACTTTGCGCAGACTGAAAGAAGCCGTCTATGGAGCAACTTACAAAATACTTGCTGCATTTTGCACACTATTGACACAGAATTAAATTCGAGACTCCCGACACAGCTTCCTCGTAACCTGGAAACGTTGAACCATCGTCTACGGCTGTACTGTGCCCAGACAAATAGCTACCCATTTTATTTATTTATTTATTTATTTATTTATTTATTTATTTATTTATTTTTATTTATTTATTTATTTATTTCTTTATTTATTTATTTATTTATGTACATACTGCAGACCTTTCATAGGTCCAAGCAGGAGCGACGGCAAATCAGCACTGCGACAATTCTGCTTGTGTCGGAACAGTTGAACACATTTCATCAGAATGTGCGGCCTACATGGAACCAAGTTCCCACTTCCTTGAAAGCATGGAACGTCTAGAACAGGGACCATTTTCTCTCGCATATATTTTAGGACCATGGATTCGTCCGTCAAAGCAGCACCAAGCTCTACGGAATTTGTTCTCTTATTTGGTTGAAGTTGGCCTTATTTCAAAAATGCGAATTTGGTGGCCCAACCTAAGAACCAAAATATGCATGTAAGTCCGCTACCGCGCCAAGTAAACGACAGGTTTTTTTCTTTATTTTCTGCCCAGCTCTTCCTTGGGCCTTTTCTTACCCATCCTCGACCCACACCAAAGAAGCGTGGAGGCGTCTGTAAATGCCGGAAAACCTCTCTGCTTTTCCATTAAAGAGCCTTTTCTCTCTCTCTCTCTCTCTCTCTCCTACCTTGACGCTCGGGTGTCGTCCTACGAGGTCGGCGGATCCAACGAAAAAATTCGCTCGGAACCGACCCTGTGGGACTTGCGGTAACGCAAAACATGAGCTTAACGGCTTTACCCTTTGTTATAGGTATGTCGTAGCTTTAGAAACCTGGTTTTTCTAAATCCTCCCGTGACTTCTTATCGCCATTGTGGTTACGGTCTGCTTGCCATTTGTGTGGTTGATTGTGCCAAGGGGTCGAGGTAGTAAGCTCTAGGATCTCTATTGGTGCCTTCAGTAGTCGCAGGATCAAGACTGCTCAAGCTGAGCGTTCTTCTGCAATGGCTGCCTCATTTTGCGTTCTCTGCCCAAACCCCTCTCTGGCGCTGTCAATTTTCTTAATGCTACTTTTACTTTGTTCAGGTGACGTCGAAGCCAACCTTGGTGACAAGATAGATGAGGTATGTGCGATTCTCACGGATTCATGGAAACCAGCAAAAAGCAATTTGAAGGCACTGCAAGTATTCTGTAGGACATCAAGCAAGATGTTGCCGATATTACGTCCCCAGTCTGCGCTGTAAAAAACAACACAGTAGATTAGCTCTGCTATGCCAGCATATTAGCGTTAGCTAAGTTTCAGTTGGTTATTCTTAATTTTCTGTTTGTCTAGGAAACGTGCCGGCATATGTATACCCCCACTGGTATTTCTCACATGCGCACTAAATGAGAGCAGCTATCAAGCGGCTGCGGCGCAGCGTCAGATGGGGCTATTGCACAACGGAGCCGGACAGCTGGGCCTGCGCCGGCGCCACTGCGTCTGCCGGGGCTATGACGTCACTAGTGTCAAATTCTCAGCACCAGTGAGGCGCGTGCTTGCGGCGGCGCTATGCGCGGCTCCGGCGCATGCGCTATGCGCCCTGTGACGTAACTGCTCCTCTCGCTTGCGTAGCACGGCTCTTCAGGAGCCACAAAATACTGCTCAACCTCGGCCAGTGTAGCTCACGCTTCAAAAACCCAGCAAAGGCATTGGAAATTGGCACGGGTGTTAAGGCTGTTATGATTCACTGGAAGAAGTTAAATTGACTTTATTACACGCTAATGGAGACATGGTACACATGGTGAATGATTTGAATAATCCTTCAAGACATAAATACCCTACTAATCAAGGTATTAGCGTAAGTTGAGAAGGAGGACTCTGAGGCCATTGAAAAGTTACTTAAAGATTTCTGTTTCACCCACCTAAACATAACACTGCAACCTTGAGACATTGAACAAGCGCACCGAATCCGGCAGCCTCGTCATGACTTCACACGTTCGGTAATCTTTAATTTCTAAAGTTTTTAAAGGAAGGACAGAATCCTTTGAAATGTGCATAAACCTAAAGAACGTGAACCGAAAGTATGGATCGAGGAATATTTGTCTACCCAAACGAAGTTTGCACATAAAATGCGGCGTGACTTCGCTAAGCAAAGCAAAGAAAAAGATGACCGCTTCTCTATAAGGTATAAAAAACTCAAGCTTCAAGGGCAACATTTCCACAATGACTGTTTTCGCTAGTGTTCTCCATGCAGACCCACCATAAGTCAGTACTCCAGAGTGAGAAAAACACCGAGTTGAGCAAGCTAAACTCTCGGAGCATATATTAAATATTGTTATCGCCAACGTTCGCAGCATAATAAAGTTGATTCTTTGCTGTCAATAACTCGTGTTTTGATGATATTATACTACGAACCGAAACTTAGCCCCGAGATGACAAAAGCAGTACTGAAATATTGCTCCCTGATTACTTTGCAGTTTTCCGTAAATATAGAGCTTCCCGAGTTATTGGTGTCTTGATAGCAATGAGAGGTGTTTATCAACCTTCACGTGTAATAATTGATTCCCTACTTGAAATACTGTGCGTTAGGACGCAGTTGTATTGCACGTGTATTATTTCGGTGTGTTATCGCCACCGCCCGACAGTAATCCAGACTTTGTTGACCACCTAACCGAGGTGCTTGGAATGATTTGTAATAAATTCCCTCAGGGTTGGCTGTTTCTAGGTGGCGACTTCAACAACCCCACCATAAACCGGACCACACCACCTTCGCTATCAACACCTGCCCGACCAAAGGTGTCCCACTTTCTCCAGGCGCTAAAATTGTTTTTCTTAACACAGCTGGGAAAGGAACCAACGCGAGGAGAACGCATTCTCTCCTCAGTTTTAACGAACAACCCCAGTAATGCTGTCGTCTGTGTTATTGATGCGATTATAAATGATGAATGATAAATTGCTCACACCCACTTCCCAGGCGGCACAGGACTGTTCGGCCTAAAACAGGCCGGTGTACTTTGGCCGGTGATTTTCCGTACGGCCGTTTTCCGGCAGCCATGTTACGCCCATGTCCAAATGTGGGCCTTTTGGCCGTATACGGCCGTACTCCCATGGCTGTCCAACGGCCAGTGTCCGTCTGCCAGTCGACCGGCTTACGGTCATACGGCCAGATTCTAGCCGTAGGGCTCCGGCCATTCCAAAGCCACCGGTGTACGGCCGAAGTACGGCCGCCGGAGGACAGCCGAGATGCGGTCGTCGGACTCCGGCCGGACTAAAGCTGCCGGAAATACGGCCGTGCTACTGGCATTGGCGTTCAGCCACAGTACATTAACTGTACTGAGGCCGGTCACTGCAAGTCTAAGCAGATGACTCATTCGCGCAGTGCAGAAGCAGCACAAACCGAGCATTTTGGGTCCAGTGCAGCCACATCAAAGTGAGCTCGCGCGCAACCACCAGCCGTCAAGCTTTCAGCGCAGCCTTGCTTAATTACCAGCCTCAGTTGACAGCAAAATTTATTTATTAAACAGTGCTCACAAATTGTCGTTCCTTTAATTGCTGTGCCTCTTTTACTGCCGAACACAGAAAATATTCAGTTCTTTGTAGAGCTTGAATAGACGTATTGTCCAGGTCCTGATATCCTCTGTGGGGCGGCTTACCTGTAATAAACGGGGAAAGGGGAGGGGCGGGGGGGGGGGGGCGGAGGGTGCATACTTTAGTGGGTTGAATTTTAGTGAGATGAATTGCGCCGCTCTTAGCCAATTTCTTTTAGGGCAATATTCCGGAACACTTTCATGCTATGACTACATAAACTGTTTTTATAACAGTTGCTTGACCAATTTAGCTGTATATAAAACCGGTGTGAATGCCTTTACGAAGCGTTTTGGTTCTCAACAAAACATTCAGGAGCATTTAATATAACTCCTTCACGAAAAAGTATCTCCAGTTTTTGCCCATTTTTCTTGCAAAGACAGTTTCTACTGGATCAACTTTTCTGATGGTCTTGCGCAGGGCTGATCCTAAGAAGGAGCGATCAGGTACTTTAATTTTCAATCTATTTTAATGTTGTTTTCATGAGTATACGTTCACACCACTTAATAGTCCAAAACAACTTAATTTTCTTCTAATGTCATACTACGTTCAAAAAATTCTAGACGCGTTGCGAATGACGCCCTGCTTCAGGTGGCTACATTTGTTTCCCTCTGTGTTCACGCAAGGAAAGGCGTAAAATTAGAGTTACATAATTTGTTTCAAACCAATGACATAGCAATGGTAGCATGCATACAGGAAACCTTGCATACTGCAACGAATAGTGCAATAAATATTTTATTGGTCAAGGTTGAATGCGTAGGGTTCTCAACCCGTGGGAGGCAAACTTGCGCCTCTGGAAGTGTATTTATTTATTTATTTATTTTTATTCATTTATTTATTCATTGTTTTATATCTTTATTTATTTCATGCTTGCTAGCCTTTGCATGCATTACAGAAGGGAGATACGTGACACTAAGCATTAAATATGAGACAAAATAACAAAATAATTCTACAAAGCGCGCTGAAAATCGTCAATATAAACAGTTAAGGCAATCATACGTGGAAGATAATTACACTGCAGTATTGATGTAAAATAAAATGAATCGCGCAAGGCGTACCCTTTAAAGGAAAGTTAATAATTTGCTTTAAGCTAGCGGTCCCATTTTGCGATATGCAGAATGGCGCTTGGACATACTTCTTCCCTTCTACTCCAGTTTTCGAATGATAGATATTACGAAAAAAATTCAACCTGTGGTTTCGTCTCTGAGCTTTCACGTCCGGCCATTTCACTTTACTTTTACTTTCTCTCATGCTAAGTTGAGCGTGCCAATTACCTAATACGAATCGAACTGACATATTCTGTATGTTTTTGAGCGTATCAACCAGCTCTTTGGTGTAGGGATCCACGAAAACACATGCGTACTCCAAGATTGAGCGCACATGAGTGAAATACGGTTGCTCTTTTCAGTTAGATGGAGGTTCACTGAAATTTCGTCTCAGAAAGCCAAAAACATATGCAGCCGTAACTTTTATGGTGTGAACCTGCCTATTTAACGTCTAACCACTCCTTAAATAAACTCCTAGGTATGTATATTCCTCGGCCGTTGCCCAGCAGCATAAGTTACTGTATACGTATTCAATTGGAATAAAGGTTTTCTTGTAAAGGTGCCGTTACACACTTTTTAACATCCAAACACTTTTCTGAATCAGCACACCAGGATGTTATTAAATTCGAATAAAGCTGCAGGTATACGGAGTCACGTTCATTCGCTATAGTCCGGTAAACTACACAGTACTTTTGAACAAAGCTATAGGGCCAATAATAATAACAATGCAAAAACCGATTCATTCAGTTCATAGGATGAAATGTACTACGCAGAAGGTGATATGAAACACCATCATTTGCTTTTTTGCAGGGTAAGAATATACAGTCAACCACTTTTAGCTTATCTATTGCAAGAGCCAAATCGTGCGTGAACTCAACAATTTGCGTTGAGCAAGAAAATCCTGACAAAATCCGTGTTTGCTAGGATGCTGGCGATTATGTTTAACCAGATGAGTCATATCCCAAGAGTAGGTAAGCTCACCTTCAAACATCGGAACTAAATTAACAGCTAGGCTTCGTCAGTGACAAGGTTCTGTTGTTATCGCAAATTTAAAATAATTTTTTTTCTAAATAGGCGATCGTAAAATCCCATGAAGTAACATAGTTCAGGGCATGAAGTTGTTCCTACCAATGCACGAACGAGTCTCTTCTACGTTTATCACCAACAACATAGTGCAACATTGCTTGTCGCAGTTTAATTGTAAGCAGAATAACTTGCGGTTTTGCTCGCCCTTGCCTTTCTTTGGTGAGGAGTCCTTGACATGGTGGCGGATTAGCTCCTGCGTGGTGGCCGCTTGCTCGACGCCCTTGAAGGCCAGTTATTCTGGTGAACCATCTCCATCTCGGATCGGACATCTCTGCCGGGTTGATGTCTCCAATGCTCTCCATTTCTTGAGGGGGCGAATAGCCTCGAGCTGATGCGTCGACGAAGCAGGCGGCAGCGGCGTGGTAGCGGCGATGACTGGCGAGGCTTAGCTCGCCCGTCGGTGTGGCACAGTCTTCTTGTGGCAACAAATGACATTTCGATGGACTAAAACGTTCCCTGCGAATGTCCAGTGAGTCCTTTCACCTTGCCCGTTCACCGAGAACACTCATCGTAGAAACACGGAGCGGATGAAAAACGCGTCCCCGTCGTTCGGCTCCCTAACGGCGTTTTCTCCCCCCAGGAAAAAACCGGTGGGTCTCCTTCCAAACACGTCTGTGCATGAATTCTCGGCGCCCAGGCGCGTGCCGTTGTTCGGCTGTATGCCGTTTGCCGGAAAAATGACGTATAACCAGATACCTTACGTAGGCCGGTCTCCTCTTGAACACCGGTTGCCAAATATTCTGTGGCCATTCGCATGCCGTAATTCGGCCAAGGACAGCTAACCGAATGAAAAACCTATATTCTGGGGCCGTACGTCGGCCGGTATCCTTCATAACACTTGTTGCCGGAAGAAAACGAATATTCTACAGCCGGACGTGCGGTTAACCGTTGAAACAACGAATGCATGGCAGCCGCGCTCCGGCCGGTCTCCTTTCGGACACCAACTGCCACAAGAATACGCATATTCTGTGGCCGGTCGCTTGCCGTGCTTCGGCCGATTACCGCTTCCCGAAGAAAAAACGGATGCCCTAAGGCCGTACTTCGGCCGTTCTCTTTCTCAACATCGGCAGCCGTAAGAGAACTGAATATCTGGCAGCCGGTTAGCTGCCGTTGTGCGTCCGTAAACGGGCGGACAGAAAAATACCGAAGCGCTGGTTGCCGAATGTTGGCCGTTCAACGCATGATCAGTGGCTGCCAGAACCTGGATGCTAGCCGGACATGCCAGAAAGCGGCCATAGACGGGCCGGTCTTTGGGCACACTTTCTGTGCCGCCTGGGTTGCTCTTCCTAATAACAAAAGAAGCTTAAAATTATACTTAATTACAATAAGGCAGATCGTGAGTTTTTTAAAAGCGAGTTTGACTCTAGCACAAATAATACGAATTGAGCAATCTTCCCTGGCTTCGTAAAGAAAGTTGAAAATATGCACATACCAGATATTTTCTTCTAATCAGACCGAATACTGCCTGGTTTAAAAACAAGTTAAAGCATTGCCAAGATTACCTTCCAAAATTAAATCAATATTACCTACAAATAAATGCACTGCAATCGGCATTCGAATGGCACCCAACTACGCTAATATATTTATGAACGGTCTTAATGCAAAATTTATATCAACCCGTGAAATCTGGCCAATTTTTACAAACGCTTTCTGGACGGTGTATTTCTTATTTCTAAAGTTACGGAGGAGAACCTAATCGACGTAATCGAGTGTTTCAACAAGACCCATTCAAGCACCGCTTTCACTTGTACCTATTAAACCACGGAAAGCAGTTTACTTGGCGTGCAAATAAATCGAGACACAGGGTAATTGGTCACTACCATCTACAAAAAACCTGCCGATAGGCAGCAATATCTTCACTGTGACAGTTGTTGTCCGTGCCACTAAAATGAATAAGCCATACTCGCAGGCCTACTGATTTAGGAGAATTGGTTCCCACGCTGAGGACTTTGAACCAAACGAATAAAACGTGCGTAAAGTACACGCGAAGCAACAATACCCCCCACCCATAGTCAAAAACGTGATTGCAAAGCGGCAAACCTTGTCTCCAAATATTGCTGCGCCGTGAAAAAGAACTAAACCAGAAGGGTTGAAGCAACCTTGTTAAGACGCACATAAACAAAATTCGAATAAAGCAATTTACTTGTTACGACAAATTGAACGGCTTTCGAAACTCTTTCCCACCCGTCCTCGTCTCGTATTCAGGCGCACCAAAAATATTTAAGATGACCTTGTGAACACCAAAACATGGAAGACACACAGAAGTGGATGTCAACCATGCAGAAAGGCACGGTGCCCGGTATTTAAACACATGAAGACAACCACCGTGGCAGAAAGCAGAAACTCTCATTGCAAACATTTAATTCACGCGACAGTAGACTGCGACTCTTCCAATGTGGTTTACCTTCTAGGGTGTGGTGTGTGCGGCATTCAATACGATTGTAAGACGAACACGCCGTGCGCATGCGCTTCAACAACTACCGTGCACACCTTCTTTCGCGCCCAGATCTGCACTTGTCCCGTCATAATAACTCCGAGAACCACCTATTGGATGCCACCAAAGTTACTCTTTTATAGAGGTTAATTTCTAGTACAGGAGAACGCGAACAACGCGAATCATTCATTATTCCAAGTTTAATACCATACGCGCCGGAATGAATGTTAGCCCGTGCCACTTGTCGTCTGTACACGCTCCTGAACAGACTTACTTATTTGTAAGCCTGTGTGTTGTGTGAGCATGTTATGAAGTTATGGCTACTTTATTGATTCACTTTTTCGGGTTTCCGCGCAGGCGGTATATACCGCAAACGACATGAAGGTGGCCGCTGTCCTTCACTCCAAGAAAGGGGCCGTATGACTCCCGGGTGCGGGGAGATAATTGTCCTTGAAGTTAAGGTGCTTTCCCCAGTATCATATTTAGGCACGACTCCTTCTGCTACCCGGACATGGGGCAGGAGAATAGACATAAGAATGATGAATGTCGCCCGTTTATCCTGCCGTTCGGCGGAATTGTGCATGTTTTGAGCGACAGTGCGGAGATCGTGCCGCATCTCTTAACCCAAACTTCCAAGGTTTCGCGTCCCAGAAAAATGTGTGCGGCTGCAACCGCTTCCTCTAAACTCTTTCCGTGATGTCAGTGAAAACAGGAATTCTGTGCCCCCGCAGTGACCGTGTGAGCGCTTCTCGTTTACGGCTTTGTGCTTTCCTTTCTTGGGCATAGCGCCGGAATTCTGACGGATGCGGTTTCTCTGTCACTGTTTCTACAACCCGACTCACGATGCAAAGAACAAGAGGACAGCGTTTTAAAAGAGTTGTGTGCTCTTCTCTCTCTGTTGCATTTCTTAGGGTTTGTTATTCTTGTTCTTCGTTTTTTGGTAACCTTTACCCCACAATGGCTCCCCAATCCTCGTCCCTCTCAAATTGCTCTCCAAATCCCCTACTGTCTCATTTTTCCTCTTCGTTGGACGACGAGCTTACAAATACATGCGGAGAAATACGCAATGTTGTCTAAAGAAAGATCGGCAGCCGACCGAAAATGGATATAGCAGACTTTTAGTGTATGTATATATATATATATATATATATATATATATATATATATATATATATATATACACACAAAGTAGAAGTACGCTCTTCGGAGACTTTATTTCCAACGTTTCGACCTGAGACAGGTCTTCCTCAGGAATGAAAGCTTTGGGTAATATCGTACGGACTCAGAGTGGGGGCGGCGCCCCGAAACACAAGCCACATGGGAAACAAACACACAAACGACCACACACCCCATACAGAGCTTATTCTGCCATAGGCAAGCGAAAAAAGAGCCTCACAAAAAAAAGGAGGAAAGGAAGAGGGAGGAACAAGGTGGCAAGGAGGAGGCAAGAAAGAGGCAAGGAGGAACACACTGCATGAACGCGAGTATGGGGATAACAGGAAATGCGACGAATTCACGGGTGACGAAAGGCCCAAAAACATCCGGTGTCTCCGAGAGAGAAAAACTACAAAGCACACGCCACCACGAGCAGTGAGTTTACATGCGCGTCACCGGTAACAAGGATTAACTACCGACCGTCTTCAGCGGCATGGTCAAGAACGCAAGCGGGGCCCATTACTCTATCTGAAGCTCAGGCAGCCTCCGCGACTTTGGAGGGTCTCACAAAAGCCCATGGGGGAGCCCATTTGAGGCGTTCCCTTCCCCGCCTACGCCTCCCTTTGTACACGGCGTCGCGTCGTGTCACGCCAGGTCAATGGACGGCTTGTTAACTGTTAGTAGTCGGCCTGTCGCCGGCACGCGTGGACCCCTGGGCCCAATCTACGAAAATATGGCGGAGCGCGACAATTTTTAAAAACACGAAAACAAGAAGAGAGAGGCGACCGCCGGTATGTGCCGTGCCTCCGGGGCAAACAAAAAAAAGAAAGAAAAAGAGGGAAACAATGAAAAAGAGAAGCAAAGCAAAACATGAGCGAAAAGACAGGAAGGACGCGAGCACTCCGTGAACACCAGCATTGGGGATCACAATGTGATTACAAGACACCCGAGGCATATCCCACAACACACACCAAAATAAAATACTTCTTACACGCTCGGTTGGAATGAAAAGCTTCAACATTCCATTTCACATTTCTTAAGGATAAAATGGTTATGACATATGGTGACATAAACAGGCAATGGGTACCATGTGGTTATTAATGAGGCGTGTTATGCTTGCTGAGCGTTGAGACAAGGAAATGAGAGAGAAAAAAATAATACAAAAATAAAATAAAATAAAAAATAAAAAAATAGCGGGGGGCGGGAAGGGAAGTGTTGGTAGGGGGCCGGGAGCGGACGAGATAATTATAGTGACCGCGGAACATAACGGTAGGTTGTTGGTGTTACAATGTACAACCTTACACCTGGAAGAACAGGCTGCCTGTAAACCTCAGACCGTGCAATGCCCTGCGGGGGAAAGGCCGATGCACATGAAGGGCTTAATGTTATAGCAAAAGGACAACAAAATCGAGGACAACAAAGGACAACAAAATCTCCAAGAAATCGAGGGCATGGTTCTGCCGGACGGTGCATTTCTCGTAACATTGGACGTGACCTCCCTTTATACCAACATTCCGCACAGCGATGGCATCAATGCCCTCATTCAGTCGTACAACGAACACCGCGAAGAAGACTCTCCCAGCCCGAGGGTTGTTGAGGTATTAACGCGTGTCGTATTAGAACTCAACAGTTTTGAATTTGAAAACAAATACTTTCTCCAAACAAGTGGTACTGCGATGGGAACAAAAATGGCCCCCAATTATGCCACCATATTCATGCACAATATTGAAGCCAAATTCCTGTCTACTTCAGACAGTTCACCTGCACTGTACAAGCGATTCCTTGACGACATTTTCATGATCTTGACAGACACTGAGCAACGACGTATTGCCTTTATAGAAGAATTCAACACAGTTCATCCTAATATCTCATTCACCTACGAGTACTCTCGCACCGAAATTAGTTTCTTGGACGTTCAGGTTCATGTGCGCGCAGGGTCACTGGAGACGAGTGTGTACAGAAAACCTACAGACCGCCAACAGTACCTGCACTTCAATAGCTGCCACCCACGCCATTGCAGAACGGCTATCCCTTATTCCCAGGCGCATAGATTTAGAAGAATTTGCTCCAAGAATGAAGACTTTCGTTCGAATGCCAGCGGAATGCGGGGCGTCCTCGTCAAACAGCGTTACCCCCCGGCCCTTGTTGACGATGCCATTTCTAGGGCGGCAAGTTTAAATCGTAACACACTGCTACAGGAGTCGCACGTGAATGATGGGAATAATCCCCGCGCTAATTTAGTCTTAACTTTTACTAGTAGCCCGCCAAACGTGAACAAAATTTTTAAAAAGCACTTCAACTTTCTCCAGCAGAGCGAGCGGCTTTCCGAAATTTTCATTGCTCCTCTGCGTGTAATATACAGGCGCGCAAAAAGCATAGGGGACTATCTTGTCCACGCCAAAGACAGGGACGCCCAGCAATTAGGCTGCCGACCGTGTGGAGAAAACAGATGTTTGGTGTGTAAACACGTGCATACCACGAGGGTGGCAATTAGCACACATTCGGAATTCCGATATTCTATACGTGGGTCATTGGATTGTGACTCATCCAATTTGGTTTACCTATTGGAGTGTGGCGGATGTAATATGCAGTACATAGGACAGACGGATGGACCTTTTCGAATGCGGTTTAACAATCACCGCTATCACACCAAGGCACTCCCAAACCTTCCCTTGTCCAGACACCTAGCGATGCAAAATCACTCTTTTGATGACATTAAAGTCACGCTTCTACAGAGCAGCTTTTCTAGCTGTAGGGAGCGAGAACAATGTGAGTCTTACTTAATCTACAAATTTAATACGCTGAAGGGGGGTCTTAATGAGAGCCCTGGAACTATGACTGTAATTCGTACTCTGCATGATCATTGAAGCATTGTGACCCCGGGACATACGGGACCTTGTAGTTTTGTTGTCCTTTTGCTATAACATTAAGCCCTTCATGTGCATCGGCCTTTCCCGCGCAGGGCATTGCACGGTCTGAGGTTTACAGGCAGCTGTTCTTCCAGGTGTGAGGTTGTACATTGTAACACCAACAACCTACCGTTATGTTCCGCGGTCACTGTAATTATATCGTCCGCTCCCGGCTCCGTACCAACACTTCCCTTCCCGCCCCCACTATTTTTTATTTTTTATGTTATTTTTTTTAATTATTTTTTTTCTCTCTCATTTCCTTGTCTCAACGCTCAGCAAGCATAACACGCCTCATTAATAACAACATGGTACCCATTGCCTGTTTATGTCACCATATGTCATAACCATTTTATCCTTAAGAAATGTGAAATGGAATGTTGAAGCTTTTCATTCCAACCGAGCGTGTAAGAAGTATTTTATTTTGGTGTGTGTTGTGGGATATCCCTCGGGTGTCTTGTAATCACATTGTGATCCCCAATGCTGGTGTTCACGGAGTGCTCGCGTCCTTCCTGTCTTTTCGCTCATGTTTTGCTTTGCTTCTCTTTTTCATTGTTTCCCTCTTTTTCTTTCTTTTTTTTTTGTTTGGCCCGGAGGCACGGCACATACCGCCGGTCGCCTCTCTCTTCTTGTTTTCATGTTTTTAAAAATTGCCGCGCTCCGCCATATTTTCGTAGATTGGGCCCAGGGGTCCACGCGTGCCGGCGACAGGCCGACTACTAACAGTTAACAAGCCGTCCATTGACCTGGCGTGACACGACGCGACGCCGTGTACAAAGGGAGGCGTAGGCGGGGAGGGGACGCCTCAAATGGGCTCCCCCATTGGTTTTTGTGGGACCCTCCCTAGTCACCGAGGCTGCCTGCGCTTCAGATAGAGTAATGGGCCCCTCTTGCATTCTTGACCATGCCGCTGAAGACGCTCGGTAGTTAATCCTTGTTACCGGTGACGCGCATGTAAACTCACTGCTCGTGGTGGCATGTGCTTTGTAGTTTTTCCCTCTCGGAGACACCGGGTGTTTTTGGGCCTTTCGGCAACCGTGAATTCGTCGCATTTCCTGTTATCCCCATAGTCGCGTTCATGCAGTGCGTTCCTCCTTGCCTCTTTCTTGCCTCCTCCTTGCCACCTTGTTCCTCCCTCTTCCTTTCCTCCTTTTTTTGTGAGGCTCTTTTTTCGCCTGCCTATGGCAGAATAAGCTCTGTATGGTGTGTGTGGTCGTTTGTGTGTTTGTTTCCCATGTGGCTTGTGTTTCGGGGCACCGCCCCCACTCTGAGTCCGTACGATTTTACCCAAAGCTTTCATTCCTGAGGAAGACCTGTCTCAGTTCGAAACGTTGGAAATAAAGTCTCCGAAGAGCGTACTTCTACTTTGTGCGTATTCCTGCAGCAACTAAGGACTCTACTTCACGACTATATATAAATATATATATATATATATATATATATATATATATATATATATATATATATATATAGACTGAATAAAGTGAATAAAGGTTGGCAGTCAAGAAAACCTCGGAAAGGACAGCAAAGAGGGGAGTGCGGTAGGTCATAAAAACAGATGAAAATATTTTTGAGTCAGGAAGAAATTTGGGAAAAAATGTCCGCCGGGTGGGAACCCACGACCTCCAGAATACCAGACTGGTGCGATGACCATTACGATACCACTACGCGTAGTGGTCATCGCACCAGACCAGTATATATATATATATATATATATATATATATATATATATATATATATATATATATATATATATATATATATATATAGATATAAATATATATATATATATATATATATATAGAGAGAGAGAGAGATATATATATATATAAATATACAGAAAGAAATGCCGGAAGTCTGCAACGCCATAGAAGGCATAGGGGAATGGTTAGACAATTTATTACGTTAGGGACGTAACTATAAAACAAAAAAATAATGTTACGTCCCTAACGGTAATAAATTGTCTAACCATTCCCCTAACCATCTTTGGCGTTGCAGACTGCCGGCATTTCTTTCTGTATTTCCTAACGAGCCCCTCATTTGATTGATTGTGGGGTTTAACGCGCCGACGCAACGCAGGCGATGAGGCGCGCCGTAGTGGAGGGCTCCGGATTAATTTTGACCACCTGGGAATCTTTAACGTGCGCCGAAATCTCGTACACACGGGCGTTTTTGCTTTTCGCCTCCATCAGAAAAGCGGCCGGCGGGGCCGGGAATCGAACCCGCATCCTCGAGCTCAGCAGCGCAACGCCTTAGCCACTGAGCCACCGCGGCGGGTACGAGCCCCTCATTTCGAACCCAATTATATATATATATATATATATATATATATATACACATAAGTATTGTACTGGAGATTGTAGTCTCCGACCCGACGACACATCTTGGGGTTAGTGTGCGCCAATCTCCCCTGTACAACCAACGGGGTATGTGCCTGACGAAGGACTACTATGGGCCGCATGATGATGGCAGGCGCAGGGTGCTGCGCGAGAGAAGAAGAGGCGCAGTCAGCATCGCGTGGCTCACTCTGTATTTATTCCCTTTACTTCTTTTAATCCAAATTCCCGTTTTTCCTCTTCTCTCAGTTAGCGCCCATTTCCTGGCCAATCCCCCTGTGTGGGTACGGGCCATTTTTTCTGGAACCAACCAACCAAAAGAACGCACCAAGTCATCGGTCTGCGCTGCCTTACTCGCCTCGGGTCTCTGCATCTTTCCAAGCGTCTCGCTGGTCACCAGCTATAACCCCCTTGTTGAGTGGGGAAGGTGCAGTTCCCGTTTGCCTTTCTATCCTGGAACTACGAAGCAAGCACATATTTCGACTTGTATCGCAAGAAATTCATCGTGAAATGGCGCTACCGCAGCATGAACCCATCATGTGCTGCGATTCTCTTCCTCAACGTGACCCTGCCAAGTTCTGCAGCGCCGACGATCATGACGCAGAAGACTGGCTCTCATTTTTCGAAAGACTCAGTGGACCACAACCGCTGGTATGACCCGACGAAGCGTGCTAACATCGGCTTTAGCCTTACTCAAATACCCGAGCGGTGGTTCCTCAACAACAACGCCGACATGACAACTTGGTCTGGCTTCAAAACGAGATTCTTAGAAGTGTTCGGTCGCCCCGCCGTCCTCAAGCTTAAAAGCTTACGTGTGTGCGCGCAGACTGCCGACAAAAAGTACACGAGCTATATTGTGGACGTTGTCGACCCCTGTAAGCGCGTAAATCCTGCTATGCCCGAGTTCGAGATGATCAAGCACGTCTTGAAAGGCATCGAGGACGGCGCGTTCCAGATGTTGCTCAGCAAGGTCCCGCAGTCAGATGGAGATGTCATGAAATGGTGTCTTAGCTACGACGAGCTCAGGAAGCAGCGCATATTTACCCGCCAGTGCTATCGGGCCTCACTTTCGCCACTTTCAATCTCAGGTCATCATGCACCTCTTCTTCCCCACATTGAACAATTCGTGCGCAAAGAGGTTGCGCGTCAACTTAACCTTCAGCCATTGGCATACCCGGCTTCATGCCCCTTACCTCCAATGGTGCTCCGCGTAATTGAAGACCGAGTCGGGGAAGCGCTGCCATCAGACCGGCGGCCTGCCTCCTCGAGTGTGCACCTGGTCCCGGCTGTGACTGCTCACCTCGACGTGCCCAGGGCGGTGCGGGCGGCCGCACCTGTGGCGGCGCCTCTCTTTTCACTTATTGCAGCACATATTCCTTCCACCATTGCGGTACCCTTCGCTTTACCTGTGGCAGGGCCTTACACGTATGTTGCGATTTGTGCGCAGCCACCGCCCGCAACATTTAAGGCGCTGCAGTACGCCCCAAGTCAGTGGATGCTCCCATATCCTCGTGCGCAGCTCAAGCCCCCAACCCATGGCGCACGCCCGATAATCGCCCCATATGTTTCGTGTGTAACGTTGCAGGACATGTCGCACGTTTCTGCCGACGCCGACCCCGAGATCTGCTTAGCGAACGAGGCCGCGTATTTCTCTCTGACGTCGTGGAGGCGCTGGTAAAGCATTGTCGGATTGTCCACAGAACCACGACATCATACAACCCACAGACACATGGCCTAACTGAAATGTTCAACCACGCCCTTGGAGATGTCCTCTCCAAGTACATATCGTCCGACCATTCAAATTTGGAAATAGTGCACCTTTTGTCACGTACGCATATAACACCTCCACGCAAGCCACCACAATATTTTCGCCGTTTTTTCTTCTATATGAACGTGAGCCGTCTTGCCTGATTGACACTATTTTGCCCTACCGCCCCGACGCCTCTGAATGTACCCCTGTTTCCGAGATGGCGACGTACGCGGAAGAATGTCGACAGCTCGATCGCAAGTTCACATCAGACGACCAATGACGCCAGAAGTCTCGACATGACAGCTCCGCCACTGCACCAACGTTTGAACCTGGATTCCTTGCATGGCTTCGTGGGCGATGCCCCCATCCTGGTCTTTAGGCGAAATTCTTTGCTAAATACCACTACCCATATAGGGTTCTCGAAAAAACATCGCCCGTGAACTACCTTTTTGTGCCCGTGGCTCCCACCTCACACCTTCGTCATCGAGGTCGTGAAAAAGCGCACATCGAACTTTTAAAGTCCTATTACGATCGCCTCGCCGTTTCGTCCACTTAAGTCGCCAGGATGGCTCGTCTTTTCGCCGGGGGGTGATTGTACTGGAGATAGTAGTGTCCGACACAACGACATACCTTGTGGTTAGTGTGCGCCAGTCTCCCCTGTACAACCGGCGGTGTATGTGACGGAGGAAGGATTACTATGGGCCGCATGATGATGGCAGGCGCAAGGTGCTGCGCGACAGAAGACGAGGCACAGCATCGCGTGGCTTGCTCTAAGAGAAGGCACCGAGACACCGGTCTGCGCTGCCTTACCCGTCTCTGGTCTCTGCCTCTTTCCAAGCGTATTGGCAGTACCCAGCTATAATCGCCCTTATAAATAATATATATATATATATATATATATATATATATATATATATTTATATATATATATATATATATATATATATATCTGCACGGGGCACCTTGAGCAATCTTGGTGACAGTACTGGCGATACCACGAACCCCGATCCCCCAAACATAAGCTGGAACCAACTATGGCGATAGGTGGAATGGTGAAGGGTAGAAACTACGAACAGTGGCCGTCGGAGCCCAGGTCAAGCTCCGCCGGATAGGATCCCTGTCTGTTTACCGGGCAGGAAGCTGCGGGACCTCTTCAGCTATCAGGGTAATGCTAAAGAAGTAAGTACCTCCGTCTCTCTGCTTTTATACTATGCCGTAGGGCATTTTCAACCCGCCCACCCAACCCTGATCGGTCCCTGAAAAGAGGCTGCACCGAAGTTTCATTTCCACCTTTTCCATCAACTGCTTTTTCAACAACCGTGAATAACTCTATGCTCTTTTTCTTGTGATAGAGTCAGCTGACTAAGCAAGACCTGTTTCTTCCCTGTTCGTATTCTTAGTTTCTAAATTTCTATAAAGGACAATAGGTGGAAAATATAAAACCAAAAAACTCAGGACCGAAGAAATCCTAGTTAAACTCAATGCCGAACAACAAGCCCGCACTCTTCTTGCCCAAACCCGCATCCATGATCTTGAAATCACGGTCACACTCCATTGGAGCCTCAACAGCTCCCAGGGTGTGATTTCTGAGACAGATCTTCTCACCGAGACAAATGATGACCATCTTGAAGATTTAAAGGACTGGGTGTCACAGCCGTCCGCCGTATCATGATGCGCAGGGGTGATAAGATAATCCCTTCGAAACATATTATCCTCACCTTTAACCGTTCCTCGCTTCCTGAACATATCAACGCAGGCTTCATTCGATGCTCCATTTGTTCTTATATTCCGAACCCGCACCGCTGTATCAAATGCCAGCGGTTCGAGCACAGTACAACCTCTTGCCGTGGAAAAACAACCTGTGCGAAATCGCCGCGCGGGGTGACCCCACCGACAACTGTAATTCTGAAAACCTCACATGTTGAAACTGCAAGGGCCTACATGCGGCCTACTCCAGGAAATGCAAGAACTCCCCAGCAGAAAAAAAAATTATCATTCTCAAAGTGACAGAAAACAACACCTTCCCAGAGGCGCGGAAGAGGTTCGCCTCTTTCCCCCGGGGAGGTACGCCGACGCAGCTCACCGGGGTACGGAGCGGTGTGTGGTCTCCACAGGGACCCGGTTCAGCGAGTCTGACCTTGTCTCTCGTCTGCCCTTCCGCTGGGTTGCCTCCGGCAGCCCACTCACGCATAACGCCGCTTGGTGAGGCAGCAACGGTTGTGTTGCAAACCAGCTCTGTCGGAACCGGGGCCGCTCCTGCCTCTTGTCCCCATTCTCCCGTGCGTTGGATGGTGCCAAGGGGGCTGACACCGCGGACCCCGCACCGGCTCCCGCCGCCACCGCACCGCCCGTGCCACTTCTGGTGCCCCCGATGCCCGTGGCGGGGGCAGCTCTTACGAAGGGCTCCCAAAGAGGGGCCAGGTCCGGGGGGCCCGGTTCGACAGGCACCCTCAGGACATCTGATGACGATATAATCCTCGCGCTGTTCTTGCCTGCAACGCACCGCAAGGAGCGGCCTCCGACGTCCAAGCCTACAGAAAGGCCCAAAACCCCAATCCACGAGTAACCGCCACGAAATACGACTACACACACACACACACACACACACACACACACACACACACACACACACACACACACACACACACACACACACACACACACACACACACACACACGCACACGCACACGCGCACACACGCGCGCACACACACACGCGCACACACGCACACGCACACACACACACACACACGCACACAAACACGCGCGCACACACACACACACGCACACACACACACACAATCCAGTCATTCCTAAATGTAAATAATGGGAACAGAAAAAATCATCCAATTGAACTGCAGAGGCCTCCTTAAAAATCTTGACGATGTGCATGAGATGCTGCATGCCAGCCAGCCAAGTTCATGTGTCTCAAAGAAACTCACCTCAATTCCAAACAGACAAACTTCTTAAATAGGTACATGGTATTAGGAAAGGACAGGGTTGGCTGCACCCACTCTTGTGGCAGTGTGGCCATTGTCGCCCAGAAATTATTAGCATGCCACCCTTTCTCTTTAAATACTGTCGTTGTGGCTGTAGCGATCCGTACGATAATATTGAATAGGTTGATAACAATATGCTCATCTACATCTCTCCTGATTTTGTACTTCTGAGCTCCGATTTCGAGGCACTGGTCGATCATATGTCCGAACCATACATACTAGCAGGCGACCTTAATGCACACAACTCACTTTGGGGCTCCTCCAGAACTGATGCACGAGGTCGCCTGATAGACATCTTTCTTACATCCTCCGAAGCATGCCTTTTCAACAAAAAACAGTCTACATACCATAAAAACCTTTGGAAAGCGTGTGCGTCGTGAGGCGAAAAGGGAGATTTGGCGCGCTTTCCTCACTTCTATCAACACATACGCAGACACTCACAGGGTATGGACAAGGATACGTAACCTAAAGGATAACATACACATAGCCTACCCCTGGTCAGTACAACCGGGGACAGACTCGAAGACCAGCCTAACACACTCGCACAACACTTCCAACACGTGTCCAGCTCTGCACACTACACAAACTTATTCATGATACACAAAACATCCTGCGAGAAGAAGTCCTTGCGAGATGGTAATCAGTCGACTTAAAATTATAACACCCCCTTCTCACTTCAAGAGCTGAAGATCGCACTCAGTACTTGTAAATCTTCAGCTCCAGGCGCAGAAAACATTACATACACTATCATACAACATTTACACGCAGACACACTCGAAACACTTTTGCAGCTCTACAACAAAACATGGCTTTCGGGCACCTTCCATGTTCTGGTGAGGAGGCCATCGTAGTGACTTTTTTGAAGTACGGAAAGGATCCGTCTTGCACTGCTAGTTATTGTCCCATCACCCTAACAAGCTGCCTGTGTAAGCTGCTCGAGAAGATGATCAATACAAGGCTCGTGTACTTTCTAGATACAATGGTCTTTTCGAGAGCTGCCAGGCTGGCTTCCGGGCGGGGCGATCTACAAATGATCAACTTGTTTCTTTAGAAGCTTACATTAACGATGAATACATACACAAACAATACTGCATGACGGTATTTTTTGATGTTGAAAAGGCATATAATACGGCATGGCGCAACGGCATTCTCAGAGACCTAAACTTTTTTGGTATTTCATGTAACATGCTTAACACTCTTTCTAGTTACATGTCTATCCGAACATTCCGTGTCAGAGTTGGGTCGGCACTATCAAATGTTCACGTTAAAGAGAATGGCGTGCCTCAAGGTGGTGTTTTGAGCGGCACATTGTTTATCATTAAGATGAACTCACTTCGAAAGGCACAGCCGTCCTCTATTTTTTGCCTCGTTTATGTCGAAGTCATTCAAATATCTTTCAAATCATGTAACATCTCCATATCTGAACGTGAAGTCCAGCTTGGGGTAAACAAACTTTCTCGCTGGGCTGACGAAAATAGTTTCAGACTTAATCCTCCGAAACGTACCTGTGTTGTATTAAAAAAAGGCGCGGCATTCTGCCCGACCCTGACATTACAATCACTGGTGAATCAATTCCAGTGAAAAAGGAAAGCAAGTTTTTCGGTGTGATATTTGACGCAAAACTCACTTTTATCCCTCACATAAATCGACTAAAAAATGCCTACAATCAATTAATATTCTAAAAGTCCTGTGTCACCAATTATACGGTGCACACAAACAAGTTCTGCTTCGCCTGCATGCCGCGTTGGTAGAGTCACAATTTGACTACGGAAGTGTTGTTTATGCGTCAGCCACAAAAACAGCACTGAAAATGCTCGACCAAGTGCTTCACTTGGTGCTTCGCCTGTCTTGTGGCGCATTCCGTAACAGTCCTGTTCACAGTCTTTATGCAGAGTGCGATACATGGTGCTTAGCGTACGAGAGAACTTCTGTTGACATTCTATATGCCTCCAAAATCTGATCAATGGATAACTATCCCTTTAAACCAATTTTTAAAGATACATCCACAACTCAACTCTTTAAATCGTCAATCAATTTCTGTTCCTTTCTCGCAGAGAGTGAGGGACGCGATGACGATTCTTGAGGTCTCCGTCTTTGACGCATTCGAATTACATCACACTGATCTTGAAGCACCATGGAAACTTCACCCTGTGTAGTGTGACTTGTCTTTCGCACAGTACAATAGCAACAGGACACCAAGAACTGGGATTTTGTAGCATTTCATGTACCTGCGGGACAAATACAGGGCTGCAGATTTTTCATTCATGCATCTAAAACGTTCACTGCGGTGTCTTGTGCTGCACATGGACCCAACTTTGAAACAAGTAGAACCATGAATGTAAAGACTGTATTTTTACGGCAGAAGCATATGTCATTTTTCTTGTCGTAAGTCACATTGTTGAAAATCATATTCCAAAATCCATCATTTATACACATTCGCTGAGCGTCGTCCATGCATTATCATGCGGAAAGTAATCGAAAAACCATATAAATATTCTGGTCTTCAAAACACTTATGGTAGCTTATTCTTCAAACCTTGGCGTGACAGTGTGTTGGGTGCCAGGCCACTCTGGCATTGGCGGAAATGAAGTGGCGGATGAAATGGCCGCCAATGCTGCACACCGAAAAACACTAGACATTGCAACACACCTTACACAGACCTAAAAGCAAGACATTAGAAAACAACTCCGTAAAACTTGGCAAGCAGACTGAAGCGGACAGACAGACAACAAACTAAACGTAATAAAACCATTCTTGGGACAATACACTACTGACTCACACAACAGGCCTATTGAAGTTGCCTTAGCTAGGCTACGGATGGGCTATACAGATGTAACGCACTCGTACCTGCTCACGGGATCTCCAAGACCCCTGTGTAGCAGGTGTGGGGAGGGGCTATCCGTGATACTCATCCTCATTCAATGCAAGGCACTCGACATTACATGACGCAAACACTTGAGAGAACTCTACAGACAACATATTCCATTACATCCGCCACAGTTTTTAGGGGACGATGCCGTGTTTTCTGTTCAGCCCACCTTTAGGTTCCTATGAGGAGTTCACTTCTTACAACTCATCTCATACCACCCATAGTTTTACCCCTGTTCGTATACACCAGACACCTTGTTTATCTTTTAACCACTCTAGGTATTCATCCTGGCCCTTTACACCAGCCGTGCTCATACGTTTAACTGATTTTATTGTGTTCCCTCCTTGTCAAATAACTGTGTTTGGCGCTCTTTGCCCATATCGGCCTTGCACCATTAAACTAAAACCATCATATATATATATATATATATACATATATATATATACTTGAGAAAATGGTAGACGCACGATAAAAAACAAAAAACAGTGGTTTGCTGACGTTTCGACTGAAGGACCAGTCTTCATCAAGATGAAGACTGGTCCTTTAGTCGAAACGTCACTAAACCACTGTTTTTGTTTTTAATCGTGCATCTACCGTTTTCTCAAGTATTTGTTCTGGCTCCTCGAGAAGTTTTCTTTTACTGCTTACCTATATATATATATATATATATATATATATATATATGCATATATATATTAATATATATATATATGTATATATATATATTTACTAAAAAAAAGAGCCTAACCACACCCCCATGCCTCCTTTGGCGTTGTATAGACTGCCGACTTATCTTTCTGTATTTCCCCAACGAGCCCCTCATTTCCTTACTGTATATATAAATATATATATATATATATATTCGTGAAGTGGAGTCCTTAGTTGCTGCAGAAATACGCACAAATTAGAAATACGCTCTTCGGAGACTTTATTTCCAACGTTTCGACCTGAGACAGGTCTTCGTCAGGTATGAAGGTAAAATCGTACGGACTCAGAGTGGGCGCGGCGCCCCGAAACACAAGCCACATGGGAAACAAACACACAAACGACCACGCACAGCATACAGATCTTATTCTGCCAAAGGCAGGCGAAAAAGAGCCTACAAAAAAAAGGCGAAAGGAAGAGGGAGGGACAAGGTGGCAAGGAGGAGGCAAGAAAGAGGCAAGGAGGAACACACTGCATAAACGCGGGTTGTGGGGATAACAGAAAATGCGACGAGTTCACGGGTGGCGAAAGGCCCAAAAACATCCGGTGTCTCCGGGAGGGAAAAACTACAAAGCACACGCCGCCACGAGCAGTGAGTTTACATGCGCGTCACCGGTAACAAGGATTAACTACTGACCGTCTTCAGCGGCATGGTCAGGAATGCAAGCGGGGCCAATTACTGCATCTGAAGCGCAGGCAGCCTCCACGACTTTGGGGGGTCCCACAAAAGCCAATGGGGGAGCCCATTTGAGGCATCCCCTTCTCCGCCTAAGCCTACATCTGTACACGGCGTCGCGTCGTGTCGCGCCAGGTCAATGTACGGCCTGTTAACTGTTAGTACTCGGCTGTCGCCGGCACGCGTGGAGCCCTGGGCCCAATTCACGAAAATATGTCGGAGCGCGGCAATTAAAAAAAATGAAAACAAGAAGAGAGAGGCGACCGTCGGTATGTGCCGTGCCTCTGGGGCAACCAAAAAAAAGAAAAGAAAAAGAGGGAAACAATGAAAAAGAGAAACAAAGCAAAACATGAGTGGAAAGACAGGAAGGACGCGTGCACTCCGTGAACACCAGCATTGGGGATCACAATGTGATTACAAAACACCCGAGGCATAAGCCACAACAGGCACCAAAATAAAATTCTTCTTACACGCTCGGTTGGAACTAAAAGCTTCAACATTCCGTTTCACATTTCTCAAGGATAAAATGGGTATGACATATGGTTACATAAACAGGCAATGGGTACCATCTGGTTAATAATGAGGCATGTTATGCTTGCTGAGCGTTGAGACAAGAAAATGAGAGAAAAAAATATAAAAATAAAACTAAAAATAGCGGGGACGGGAAGGGAAGTGTTGGTAGGGGATCGGGAGCGGACGAGATAATTGTAGTGACTGCGGAACATAATGGTAGGTTGTTGGTGTTACAATGTACAACCTCACACCTGGAGCAACAGGCCGCCCGTAAACATCAGACCGTGCAATGCCCTGCGCGGGAAGGGCCGATAGCAAAAGGACAACAAAACTACAAGGTCTCGTATGTCCCGGGGTCACTATGCTTCAATGGTCATGCAGCGTACGAATTACAGTCATAGTCCCAGGACTCTCATTAAGACCCCCCTTCAGGGTATTAAATTTGTAGATTAAGTAAGACTCACATTGTTCTCGCTCCCTACAGCTAGAAAAACTGCTCTGTAGATGCGTGACTTTAATGTCATCGAAAGAGTGATTTTGCATCGCTAGGTGTTTGGACAAGGGAAGGTTTGGGAGTGCCTTGGTGTGATAGCGGTGATTGTTAAACCGCATTCGAAAAGGTCCATCCGTCTGTCCTATGTACTGCATATTACATCCGCCACACTCCAATAGGTAAACCAAATTTGACCAGTCACAATCGAATGACCCACGTATAGAATATCGGAAGTCCGAATGTGTGCTAATTGCCACCCTCGCGGTGTGCACGTGTTTACACACCAAACATCTGTTTTTGCCACATGGTCGGCAGCTTAATTGCTGGGCGTCCCTGTCTTTGGCGTGGACAAGATAGTCCCCTATGCTTTTTGCGCGCCTGTATATTACACGTGGAGGATCACTGAAAATTTGGGAAAGTCGTTCGCTCTGCTGAAGAATGTTGAAGTGCTTTTTAAAAATTTTATTCACGTTCGGTGGGCTACTAGTAAAAGTTAAGACCAAATTAGCGCGGGAATTATTCTCATCATTCACGTGCGACCCCTGTAGCAGTGTGTTACGATTTAAACTTGCCGCCCTAGAAATGGCATCGTCAACAAGGGCCGGCGGGTAACGCTGTTTGACGAGGACGCGCCGCATTCGGCTGGCGTTCGAACGAAAGTCTTCATCCCTGGAGCAAATTCTTCTAAATATATTTGCCTGGGAATAAGGGATAGCCGTTCTGCAATGGCGTGGGTGGCAGCTGTTGAAGTGCAGGTACTGTTGGCGGTCTGTAGGTTTCCTGTACACACTCGTCTCCAGTGACCCCGCCCGCACATGAACCTGAACGTCCAAGAAACTAATTTCGGTGCGAGAGTACTCGTATGTGAATGAGATATTAGGATGAACTGTGTTGAATTCTTCTATAAAGGCAATAAGTCGTTGCTCAGTGTCTGTCCAGATCATGAAAATGTCGTCAAGGAATCGCTTGTACAGTGCAGGTGAACTCTCTGAAGTAGAGAGGAATTTTGTTTCAATATTGTGCATGAATATGGTGGCATAATTAGGGGCCATTTTTGTTCCCATCGCAGTACCACTTGTTTGGAGAAAGTATTTTTTTTCAAATTCAAAACTGTTGAGTTCTAATACGAGACGCGTTAATACCTCAACAACCCTCGGGCTGGGAGTCTTCTTCGCGGTGTTCATTGTACGACTGAATGAGGGCACTGATGCCATCGCTGTGCGGATTGTTGGTATAAAGGGAGGTCACGTCCAATGTTACGAGAAATGCACCGTACGGTAGAACCATTCCCTCGATTTCTTGGAGAAAATGGTTAGTGTCCCGTAAGTACGATGGAAATTGAGGGGGTATATCGCGAATGAGGTAATCTATATAACCTGAAATTGGCTCTGTGATGGTGCCTATTCCCGATATAATTGGGCGGCCGGGATTTCCAATTTTGTGTAATTTTGGAAGCATGTAAAAGCGGCCAACCACTGGGTGGGCCAATGTTAGTGCCCTGGCAAGTTTTCTATCAATTTCTCGGGCCCCCACAAGTTGCTCCAGCACGTTAGGTACAATTTTTTGGTGTTCTTTAGTAGGGTCTGATAGAAGGGGCTTATAGAATTTCCGGTCGCCTAATTGCCGATCCCCTTCTTTGACGTAATCATTCCGGTCGAGAATAACAATCCTCCTCCCTTGTCAGCTGGTTTGATTACAATGTCCTGTCGGTTACTCAATGCATTGAGAGCATCCTGTTCGTTTTTTGTGATGTTGTGATCACGGGTTCGGCGTGATTGGTATGCTTGGAAAACGTCTCTCTGGACGGCACGAATATACAAGTCGAGATTTTCCTCCCTTTGTGCACTGGGGGTCCAGTGGTGCTTGGCGACGAAAGAAGGTTTGGCGTTCTCCCCATCACTTCTATCGAAGAAGTACTCTCGTAAACGCAGAGTACGGGCAAAATTATCCAAATCTTTCAGGAGTGTTAATTCTGAGTACTTCCCGTTGCTCGGGCAAAATGTGAGACCCGGGACAGAACAGATATCTCAGTGGCGCTTAATTTATTCTTCGATAAATTAACGATTTGCCCGCCCCCGTCGCCGCATTCAACCCCCAGTGGCGGTTCCCCCGGCATGCTGTCAACACCCTCCTCGCGGTCAACCGCATCCACAAGAGGCAGACACGGTTGTTGTCCGACGCCCCTCACATACGGCCCGCCATGCCCCGGGACGTTATCCCTTTCGAGTTTTTTTAACTTTGTCCTTGAAACCTCGAGGGTTTTTTTGGCCTCAAATAAATTCAGCTCCTCGAGTTCCGGTGCTGAAAGTAAGGCACTTTCCCGGACTCGACGTTCCTCTCCCAGTAGTGACGTTAACATTACTTCAGAGTGCTCTATTGTGACCTGGAGTAATTCTAGAGAAGCAGTATTTAGTATTCGATTCCATTTTTCTACATTCTCATTAGATAGGTTCTTCATTGAAGGAGGCAGTGAAATACGGAGCCCTTTGGGTACAATACCTTCTAGCTTATATGTTTGAAGGGTACGAACATGAAGGTCATGGCGTACGCGCTTGTCTACAATTTTCCTGACTTTTAAGAATTATTTCGATTTTAAGGTTACGGCACCTGAGGAAGAGGAAGTCGGCTTGGGCTCGGGGCCAACACGTCAATCACTCTGCACTTGGTGGGCCGATCCAGGGCATTTCCTAAGGTTGTACCTTGGAGCTGGAGTTTTGACAGCGTCCTCACTGTCTCCCGTGGAAAGTGTGTGCAGCGCTGCGCGATCTTGCGGTGCTATCCCTGACTGGGGTTGCTGCGGTGTTGTCTGGGGGGTGCTCGTTGTGGGTAACTTGGGAGACGTGCGTCCATTTCCCCGTCGGAGCTCTGCGGTGGGGCCAGGGCTGGAACACCTTCGTCGTCGGAGGCGTAGGAAGGGTGACTCGGGTCCTGGTGTCGGGTCCACTTGATGGGCTTCAGTGCTGGCACTCTGCTTACGTGGTCGGCGTGGGGGAAGTACCTCCGGTTGTGGAGCTGGAGTCTCAGGAATGGCAGTTGCAGCTCCGGCGGCGGTTGCGTCAAGGGAGTTGTGAGGGTGAGGACTGGTAGCTGGATTCGGGGAAGTCACATGTGTCAGTGGGGGCTAGTCCAAGTCCAAATGCCGACTTGGTTCAGTTTGCAGTGTGGCCTGTGCGGACGTAGGCTCCTGTTGCGTTTCACGAGCTGGTGATGGTGACGCATAATCCTGCCAGTCTGCAAACCTAGGCCGTCGGAGTTCTAGGAGGAAGGTGTACAAGTTCCACGCCATAATCGACACACCACCAAAGCTTGGGTGTAGACCGTCGGCTGCCAGAACCATTTTTGGGGGGAAGTGATGCAGGCAGTGGTGCAAGAAAAAGACTTTCTCACGGTTTTCGCACAACTCGACCAAGAGGCAGTTGAAGGCGTCGGCTTCTCTGTTGAATCTAGCTGCAGCGCTCCAATCATGGGGGTTCCGTTGACGGTTTGGCGACCGTGGGAGCACCAGAGTTACAAATGTTGCCTGGATATCAGGTCTTTTCTTTGCAATGTGGTCGAGAAGATTCGAATATCTCTCCTTTGCGACTTGGCCGTTTGTGTTGGCTACGTCGTTTGTCCCAACGTGTAGGATGAGTTCTGTCACACCTCGTGGCACGAAGTCCAACAAGTTCACAACGTCGCGGATGCCGGATCCTGATAGCGTGATAAACGCCGGTGAGTGAGGACTAGATGGGTCAAAGTTCTTGTGTAAATATTTGGTTTGCGAATCCCCAGCGATGGCGCACGTGGGGGCATGGGAAGGGAATTTCCAGATGAGTCTCGAATAGGCGCACGCAGCAGACATTGTAGAAAAAGTCGTGAAGTGGAGTCCTTAGTTGCTGCAGGAATACGCACAAAGTAGAAGTACGCTCTTCGGAGACTTTATTTCCAACGTTTCGACCTGAGACAGGTCTTCCTCAGGAATGAAGGTAAAATCGTACGGACTCAGAGTGGGGGTGGTGCCCCGAAACACAAGCCACATGGGAAAAAAACACACAAACGACCACGCACAGCATACAGAGCTTATTCTGCCAAAGGCAGGCGAAAAAGAGCCTACAAAAAAAAGGCGAAAGGAAGAGGGAGGAACAAGGTGGCAAGGAGGAGGCAAGAAAGGGGCAAGGAGGAACACACTGCATGAACGCGGGTTGTGGGGATAACAGATAATGCGACGAGTTCACGGGTGGCGAAAGGCCCAAAAACATCCGGTGTCTCCGGGAGGGAAAAACTACAAAGCACACGCCGCCACGAGCAGTGAGTTTACATGCGCGTCACTGGTAACAAGGATTAACTACTGACCGTCTTCAGCGGCATGGTCAGGAATGCAAGCGGGGCCAATTACTGCATCTGAAGCGCAGGCAGCCTCCACGACTTTGGGGGGTCCCACAAAAGCCAATGGGGGAGCCCATTTGAGGCGTCCCCTTCTCCGCCTAAGCCTCCATTTGTACACGGCGTCGCGTCGTGTCGCGCCAGGTCAATGTACGGCCTGTTAACTGTTAGTACTCGGCTGTCGCCGGCACGCGTGGAGCACTGGGCCCAATTCACGAAAATATGTCGGAGCGCGGCAATTAAAAAAAAATGAAAACAAGAAGAGAGAGGCGACCGTCGGTATGTGCCGTGCCTCTGGGGCAACCAAAAAAAAAAGAAAAGAAAAAGAGGGAAACAATGAAAAAGAGAAACAAAGCAAAACATGAGTGGAAAGACAGGAAGGACGCGTGCACTCCGTGAACACCAGCATTGGGGATCACAATGTGATTACAAAACACCCGAGGCATAAGCCACAACAGGCACCAAAATAAAATACTTCTTACACGCTCGGTTGGAACTAAAAGCTTCAACATTCCGTTTCACATTTCTCAAGGATAAAATGGGTATGACATATGGTGACATAAACAGGCAATGGGTACCATCTGGTTATTAATAAGGCATGTTATGCTTGCTGAGCGTTGAGACAAGGAAATGAGAGAAAAAAATATAAAAATAAAAATAAAAATAGCGGGGACGGGAAGGGAAGTGTTGGTAGGGGGTCGGGAGCGGACGAGATAATTGTAGTGACTGCGGAACATAATGGTAGGTTGTTGGTGTTACAATGTACAACCTCACACCTGGAGCAACAGGCTGCCCGTAAACATCAGACCGTGCAATGCCCTGCGCGGGAAGGGCCGATAGCAAAAGGACAACAAAACTACAAGGGCTCGTATGTCCCGGGGTCACTATGCTTCAATGGTCATGCAGCGTACGAATTACAGTCATAGTCCCAGGGCTCTCATTAAGACCCCCCTTCAGGGTATTAAATTTGTAGATTAAGTAAGACTCACATTGTTCTCGCTCCCTACAGCTAGAAAAACTGCTCTGTAGAAGCGTGACTTTAATGTCATCGAAAGAGTGATTTTGCATCGCTAGGTGTTTGGACAAGGGAAGGTTTGGGAGTGCCTTGGTGTGATAGCGGTGATTGTTAAACCGCAATCGAAAAGGTCCATCCGTCTGTCCTATGTACTGCATATTACATCCGCCACACTCCAATATGTAAACCAAATTTGACGAGTCACAATCGAATGACCCACGTATAGAATATCGGAAGTCCGAATGTGTGCTAATTGCCACCCTCGCGGTGTGCACGTGTTTACACACCAAACATCTGTTTTTGCCACATGGTCGGCAACCTAATCGCTGGGCGTCCCTGTCTTTGGCGTGGACAAGATAGTCCCCTATGCTTTTTGCGCGCCTGTATATTACACGCGGAGGATCACTGAAAATTTGGGAAAGTCGTTCGCTCTGCTGAAGAATGTTGAAGTGCTTTTTTTTAATTTTATTCACGTTCGGTGGGCTACTAGTAAAAGTTAAGACCAAATTAGCGCGGGAATTATTCTCATCATTCACGTGCGACCCCTGTAGCAGTGTGTTACGATTTAAACTTGCCGCCCTAGAAATGGCATCGTCAACAAGGGCCGGCGGGTAACGCTGTTCGACGAGGACGCCCCGCATTCGGCTGGCGTTCGAACGAAAGTCTTCATCCCTGGAGCAAATTCTTCTAAATCTATGTGCCTGGGAATAAGGGATAGCCGTTCTGCAATGGCGTGGGTGGCAGCTGTTGAAGTGCAGGTACTGTTGGCGGTCTGTAGGTTTCCTGTACACACTCGTCTCCAGTGACCCCGCCCGCACATGAACCTGAACGTCCAAGAAACTAATTTCGGTGCGAGAGTACTCGTATGTGAATGAGATATTAGGATGAACTGTGTTGAATTCTTCTATAAACGCAATAAGTCGTTGCTCAGTGTCTGTCCAGATCATGAAAATGTCGTCAAGGAATCGCTTGTACAGTGCAGGTGAACTCTCTGAAGTAGAGAGGAATTTGGTTTCAATATTGCGCATGAATATGGTGGCATAATTAGGGGCCATTTTTGTTCCCATCGCAGTACCACTTGTTTGGAGAAAGTATTTGTTTTCAAATTTAAAACTGTTGAGTTCTAATACGACACGCGTTAATACCTCAACAACCCTCGCGCTGGGAGAGTCTTCTTCGCGGTGTTCGTTGTACGACTGAATGAGGGCACTGATGCCATCGCTGTGCGGAATGTTGGTATAAAGGGAGGTCACGTCCAATGTTACGAGAAATGCACCGTCCGGCAGAACCATTCCCTCGATTTCTTGGAGAAAATGGTTAGTGTCCCGTAAGTATGATGGAAATTGAGGGGGTATATCGCGAATGAGGTAATCTATATAACCTGAAATTGGCTCTGTGATGGTGCCTATTCCCGATATAATTGGGCGGCCGGGATTTCCAATTTTGTGTAATTTTGGAAGCATGTAAAAGCGGCCAACCACTGGGTGGGCCAATGTTAGTGCCCTGGCAAGTTTTCTATCAATTTCTCGGGCCCCCACAAGTTGCTCCAGCACGTTATTTACAATTTTTTGGTGTTCTTTAGTAGGGTCTGATAGAAGGGGCTTATAGAATTTCCGGTCGCCTAATTGCCGATCCCCTTCTTTGACGTAATCATTCCGGTCGAGAATAACAATCCCCCCTCCCTTGTCAGCTGGTTTGATTACAATGTCCTGTCGGTTACTCAATGCATTGAGAGCATCCTGTTCGTTTTTTGTGATGTTGTGATCACGGGTTCGGCGTGATTGGTATGCTTGGAAAACGTCTCTCTGGACGGCACGAATATACAAGTCGAGATTTTCCTCCCTTTGTGCACTGGGGGTCCAGTGGTGCTTGGCGACGAAAGAAGGTTTGGCGTTCTCCCCATCACTTCTATCGAAGAAGTACTGTCGTAAACGCAGAGTACGGCCAAAATTATCTAAATCTTTCAGGAGTGTTAATTCTGAGTACTTCCCGTTGCTCGTGCAAAATGTGAGACCCCGGGACAGAACAGATATCTCAGTGGCGCTTAATTTATTCTTCGATAAATTAACGATTTGCCCGCCCCCGTCGCCGCATTCAACCCCCACCGGCGGTTCCCCCGGCATGCTGTCAACACCATCCTCGCGGTCAACCGCATCCACAAGAGGCAGACACGGTTGTTGTCCGACGCCCCTCGCATACGACCCGCCATGCCCCGGGACGTTATCCCTTTCGAGTTTTTTTAACTTTGTCCTTGAAACCTCGAGGGTTTTTTTGGCCTCAAATAAATTCAGCTCCTCGAGTTCCGGTGCTGAAAGTAAGGCACTTTCCCGGACTCGACGTTCCTCTCCCAGTAGTGACGTTAACATTACTTCAGAGTGCTTTATTTTGACCTGGAGTAATTCTAGAGAAGCAGTATTTAGTATTCGATTCCATTTTTCTACATTCTCATTAGATAGGCTCTTCATTGAAGGAGGCAGTGAAATACGGAGCCCTTTGGGTACAATACCTTCTAGCTTATATGTTTGAAGGGTACGAACATGAAGGTCATGGCGTACGCACTTGTCTACAATTTTCCTGACTTTTAAGAATTCTTTCGATTTTAAGGTTATGGCACCTGAGGAAGAGGAAGTCGGCTTGGGCTCGGGGCCAACACGTCAATCACTCTGCACTCGGCGACCTCGATAATACCGGTCTGGTGTGATATTCACTACGCTACCGGCGGGGCGGCTTTCCCCTCCACTTTCTGGGTATTTATGACTAGGTATTTTTGTTTCCTGTGCTTGGGGGTGGTAGCCAGCGCCACTCGGACTACTCGGGGAGAAGGGGAGCTTCTTTTTAACCCCCGAGCCGTGACTCGAGTGTCTAGACATGCCGAGAGTGGTCGACAAGCATTGAACCCTCTTAAACTTCCCATGGCAGAAAGACTGCCAGAACAGAGGCCCTGGCAATGCAGGTCGCGAATCAGAAAAGGAAATGAGGGGCTCATTGAAAATAACGCAGAAATAAGAGTTGATAGTCAAGAAAACCTCGAAAAGCAAAGGGGATGATGTGGTAAGTCATTAAAACAGATAAAGAATTTGGAAAGAAAGAAAGTGAGTGAAGAAATGCCCGCCAGGTGGGATCCGAACCTACGACCTCCGGAATACCGATTTGGTGCGATAACCACTACGCTACCGGCGGGGCGATTTTCCCCTCCACGTTCTGGGTATTTCTGTTTAGGTATTTTTGTTTCCTGTGCTTAAGGGTGGTAGCCAGCGCCACTCGAACTACTGGGGGAGAAGGGGAGCTTCTTTTTAACCCCAGAGCCGTGACTCGAGTGTTTAGACATGCCGAGAGTGGTCGACCAGCTTTGAACCCTCTTAAGCTTCCTATGGCACCAAGACTGCCAGAACAGTGGCCCTCGCTATGCATGTAGCGAATCAGTATAGGAAATGGGGGTCTCGTTGAAAATAGCACAGAATTAAGAGTTGGCAGTCAAGATAACCTCGTAAAGCAAAGGGGAGGATGTGGTAGGTCATTGTAACAGATAAAGAATTATAGAAAGAAACTCTAGGAAAAATTCCCGCCAGGTGGGATCTCAACCCACAACATCAAGAATAACGGTCTGGTGCGAAAACCACTGCGCTACCGGTGGGGCGATTTTCCCCTTAAAAATTTCTGGGTATTTATGTTTGGGTATTTTTGTTTTCGGTGCTTGGGGGGCGTAGCCAGTTCCACTCGGACTACTCGGGGGGAAGTGTACTTTCTTTTTATCCCCCGAGCCGTGACTCGAGTGTCTACGACATGTCGAGAGTGGTGGACCAGTATTAAAACTTGTTAAGCTTCCTATGGCACCAAGACTTCCAGAACAGAGGCCCTCGCTATGCATGCAGCGAATCAGAATAGGAAATGGGTAGCTCGTTGAAAATCACACAGAAATAAGAGTTGGCAGTCAAGAAAACTTCGGAAAGCAAAAGGGAGGATGTGGTACGTCATTGAAAGAGATAAAGACTTTGTAAAGAAAGAAAGTAGAGAAAAAATGCCCTCTATGTGGGATGCGAACCCACCATCTCCAGAATACCGGTTTGCTGCGATAACCACTACGCTACCAGGGGGGCGATTTTCTCATCCAATTTCTGGGTATTTATGTTTCGGTATTCTTGTTTCCTGTTCTGTGGGGCGGTAGCCAGAGCGAGTCGGAGTACCCGGAGTGAAGTGGACCTACTTTTTAACCCCGGAGCCGTGGCTGGAGAGTCTACGACATGTCGAGAGTGGCCGACAAGCATTGAACCTTCTTAAGCTTCCTATGGAAACAAGTCTGCCAGAACAGAGAACAGAGGCCCTCGCTATGCATGTAGCGAATCAGAATAGTAAATATGGTGCTCATTGAAAATCACACAGAAATAAGAGTTGGCAGTCAAGAAAAGTTCGGAAAGCTAAGGGGAAGATGTGGTAGGTCATTGAAAGAGATAAAGAATTTGTAAAGAAAGAAAGTGGAGAAAAAATTCCCGCCAGGTGGGATGCGAAACCACGACCTCATGAATACCGGTCTGGTGCGATAACCATTACGCTACCGGCGGGGCGATTCTCCCCTCCAATTTCTGGGTATTTATGTTTAGGTATTTTTGTTTCCGGTGCCCGGTGGGGGAGGGGGGTAGCCAGTGCTACTCGGACTACTCGGGGTGAAGTGGACCTTCTTTTTAACCCCCGAGCCGTGACTCGAGTGTCTACGACATGTCTGGAGTGGTCGACCAGCATTGAACCTTCCTAAGCTTTCTATGGCACCAAGACTGCCAGAACAGAGGCCCTCGCTATGCATGCAGCGAATCAGAATAGCAAATGAGGGGCTCGTTGAAAATAACACAGAAATAAGCGTTGGCAGTCAAGAAAACTTCAGAATGCAAAGGGGGGATGTGGGAGGTCATTGAAACCGATCAAGAATTTGGAAAGAAAGATAGAAAGTGGAGAAAAAATGTATTGCAGAAGAACGGAGTGTTGGGCTAGTTGGTATGTGTTCATCTTGGTGGAAACCAAAAGCGCTCAAAAAACAGGGCCGAAGGAAGACGTGGACAACTCCGCGCTGTGTTATCTACGCCATGTTATCTACGTCTTCCTTCGTCCCTGTTTTTTGAGCGCTTTTGTTTTCCGCCAAGATGGAGAAAAAATGCCCGCCAGGTGGGATCCGAACACGCGACATCCAGAATACCGGTCTGTTGCGATAACCACTACGCTACCGGCGGGGCGATTTTCCCCTCCACTTTCTGGGTATTTTTGTTTAGGTATTTTTGTTTCGTGTGCTTGGGGGTGGTAGCCAGCGATACTCGGACTACTCGGGGAGAAGGGGAGCTGCTTTTTATCCCCCAAGCCGTGACTCGAGTGTCTAGACATGCCGAGATTGGTCGACCAGCATTGAACCCTCTTAAGCTTCCTATGGCACCAAGACTGCCAGAACAGATGCCCTCGCTATGCATGTAGCCAATCAGAATAGGAAATGGGGGTCTCGTTGAAAATAGCACAGAAATAAGACTTGGCACTCAAGAAAACCTCGTAAATGAAAGGGGAGGACGTGGTGTGTCATTGTAACAGATAAAGAATTAGGAAAAAAAGAAACTCTAGAAAAAATGCCCGCCAGGTGGGATCTGAACCCACGACATCAAGAATACCGGTCTGGTGCGATCACCACTACGCTACCGGCGGGGCGATTTTCCCCTCCAATTTCTGGGTATTTATGTTTAGGTATTTTTGTTTCCTGTTTTGGGGGGTGGTAGCCAGCGCCACTCGGACTACTCGGGGTGAAGTGGACCTTCTTTTTAACCCCCGAGCCGTGGCTCGAGAGTCTACAACATGTTGAGAGTGGTGGACAAGCATTGACCCTTCTTAAGCTTCCTATGGCACCAAGACTGCCAGAACAGAGGCCCTAGCTATGCACGTAGCGAATCAGAATAGGAAATATGGGGCTCATTGAAAATCACACAGAAATAAGAGTTGGCAGTCAAGAAAACTTCGGAAAGCAAAGGGGAAGATGTGGTAGGTCATTGAAAGAGATAAAGAATTTGTAAAGAAAGAAAGTGGAGAAAATATGCCCGCCAGGTGGGATGTGAAACCACGACCTCATGAATACCGGTCTGGTGCGATAAGCACTCTGCTACTGGCGGGGCGATTTTTCCCTCCAATTTCTGGGTATTTGTGTTTAGGTATTTTTGTTTCCTGAGCTTGGGGGTGGTAGCCAGCGCCACTCGGACTACTCGGGGTGAAGTGGACCTTCTTTTTAACCCCTGAGCCCTGACTCGAGTGTCTACGACATGTCGGGAGTGGTCGACCAGCATTGAACCTTCTTAAGCTTCCTATGGCACCAAGACTGCCAGAACCGAGGCCCTCGCTATGCATGCAGCGAATCAGAATAGGAAATGAGGGGCTCGTTAAAAATAACACAGAAATAAGCGTTGGTAGTCAAGAAAACCTCGAAAAGCAAGGGTTATATAGATATATATATATATATTGTAAGGCGAAAGGCCAACTAGTGAATGTGATGCCAAGTCACTTTGAGAACATTATATTCGGTGTCGTCCCCATCCAAGTGGACTCAAGGCCAAGAAAGCTAAGCGGCCGCCACAAACACAGAGCCCAAGCCTCGGTATTGGTGTTGGCGGTCCCGATAGCACTGGCGTGTAACCACTCCAGAGGATTTTTTTACTTCGATTGTGCAGACAATGAAGAGGGAACCGGGTGAGGCACTAGAGCGCATCGTCGGCGGTGTGGAGCTTGCAAGTGTTTGGGACTTTCTGCCAGCTGTTCCAAGACCGTTTCGCTGGCCTGGCCACCCCTCAATGATCTTTTGCTGCTACCCGCTAGCTCAGCAACAAATCCACGTTACGCTATAAATATCATTACATACATAAAAGTGTTTTTACGTATTCTTGTAGTTCTGTTGTTTTGCACTACTTTCATCCATAACAAGCCAAGCCTCGTCTAATATATGCTCTCCTATTTCAGAATGGTCTCGATTCCCATGTACTCGGCGCTTACACCGGGAAAATGGTTCCTAAGCCATACTATGCAGGTTTGACCACGCGCGCGTTCATTTGGATTGGAGATTCAACGTGAGTTTAGGGATCCGGGTTTTCTTCTGACATTCTATTTTATGATATTCTGGTATACTGCAGCCCTTATATGTTCAAGCGGGAGTGGTACATATCACATACAATGTTTTTTACCGATCGGTGTCACATACAGAAATACAAAAAACACAATATAAAATCAAAGAAAAACCAGTTCAATTTTAACAACAGGGCGGAGGAAAAATAAAAACAATGCGCACACCAAACACTTATCAACCATAGTCGACGTCAGGTTATTCTAAACAGCGAATCATCCCATTGAATTTGTTGGGAATTACTACTCATACGTTGTCTACTTATTTACAAAAATTATTAAAAAAATATCTTCGAATTCTGTCAACAATACGTTCTTGTTTAGAACTTTACGGTGAATAGATAGTAGCTTTTTCTTTCAAATCGCTTCAAATCTCAAAACAATTTTTTTGTTGTGTTGTTTCTTTCATTAGTTCTTCACCCATGCCCTGCAGGTTGGAGATGACGGTGCATTCTGTACAAAATCGAAAGTCCCTGAACAAAATCCAATAGAAGAACAGGTTTAAAAATGTATCTTCATTGAGCAAGGCAATTACGTTTGGTTCTGTGCAGAGCGGTACTCTTGTAGGCCTGGAAGAATTTGAAAATAAACCTGAATCGGAATGCACAATTTTTATGTTACTCAAGTTAGTAATTTTTTACGTTGAATCAAATGACATCTGCGTACTATGGAGTTTCGTATTGTAGGCAGTAGTATTTTGTATGCACGTTGCTTATACAATAACGGAATGTGGAGACGGAACTTCCGATGTGAAAAATATTCCGACCGGAACGATAAGAAATGCGCAGTACAAACGCACACGGCAGAGAGATCTCAAAACATATTGGCAACAGATACTGCAGGGTAACAACCGCGCTCTCTGTTCCTTTCATGTGTGCAGTAATAGCGGTGCGATCTCGAAATATAGGTGGAAGTGCAAAATATTCTGAGTCAACTGATAACTGGTGGTCTTAATTGCTGTGAATCCCATACATAGGCGCAGCGGTACCTTAGTATAGGACGCGTTGGTCTTCAAAGAGACGGATGCGTGTTCCATCACAGGCTGCGGTGACAGCATTTTAGATCATATCAAATGGAATGATTTTTGAAGTATAAAGAACACTGAAGAGAACACAGACAAATAGCAGCCTAGACTTGACATGGACTGTCTCTCTTTTTGATTGCATACCAAAAATATATTCTATCAAATCTCAGCTAGTGCTAATAAATGAGACCCAAAAATGATTTATATTCCTAAAATTGTTTCTATGCACTTATGATATAAAACACACAAAAACATATAGGCACATATGCAATGTAATGATTAAATCAATGCATCACAATTTACGCAACTCTGACAATTTATTATACATAAAATTGGCAGACAACACGGCCTCGAAAATAATATCTTTCCAAACATTGCAGTAAAATACACATCTGTTTCAAGCGCAAAAAAACGCGACTATAATAATCGCGCGCTAGACATTGTGACCATTTTTAGTTACACAGGCAACCGACACGAAGAATCTGGCGAATATAGTCCGCGTTCGTGGAATTTCCTCTCACTTTTGTACACAAAATTAACCCACGTTACCTTCCGCTGTAATCTTGGCGAAGTGTGTAAAAAAACTATCATTGCATTTTACACCATTCTGACGTCTTTCTAATGCATAATATTCTAACAAAGCGGAAAGCAGATGTAAGCGTGCCGTTATCTAAGATGCCGTATTTAACAAGAATTTAAAAGAGCTACTAATAATAAAGTGACCATATTTCTCGTACTCAAAAGCGGGACGGGCGAGCTAGTGGACGAGAAGTGTTAAAGACTAAGGCTCAGTGAAATTTTGTTTGAAGTGGAAGATAATACGTTTCGTAGTTCCTCCGCCTTTCTTCAAAGAGCAATGATGCGTTATTTGCTGAACAAGTAAATATGTGCTGAACCACGCCCACCCAGCATTCGTTAAACGCAGAAGCGTGTGCTGCACGTGTTGTTGGTACACTGCAACTTCAACAAAGCAGCTCAGACATTCGGACTAAGCAAGGAACACACAACACTTGCTTGCTTAGTTCCATCGCGTGCACTCTTTTCTTGAAGTTCCTCAAACGGTTTCTTCCGGCTCTTTCAATTCTCCAGCTTTTCATTACTGACACTGGGCTTGATACCCGTTTTCTATATTTCCGGCCGAAAGCGGGACAAAACACTGTCCCACAAACCGGCTGCGGGACAGCGGGACCACAGCCGCCAAACCGGGACGTGTCCGGCCTAACTCGTGACGTCTGGTCACTGCATTAAAAAACCCGGGAGGGGAATCCAAGGTGTCGAGGATGCCCCTAGGCATAGTTCTTGCTGTTTTCAAGGCAAGGTTTGTGTGGCATGGCAGTTGTCTACGTGTAATGAGCCCAGTGAGTATGCCAAAATAAATGAATGCCCATATTCTTCCTACTTATATGTAAGAATATCTCTATTTGGAAGGCTATTTTTTAAAGAGAGGCAGTTTTAATGGCCACTTTACGTTCGAAATATTCTTTGGACGATCTGGAAAACGTCTAAAATTTGGCATTTACCATTAAATTCGCATTAAAGGTAGTAAAAGTGAACTATTCTTTTACTAATCAATTTTCACATAAAGGAGCCTGTACTTTACCAATTGATATAAGAGCTCTAATGTCTTGATACACGAACGTTTCCGCCAAGACTACATTATCCTTGCCACTCTTATTAATTTTGCGGGTTTAGCAAATATGAAATTGAAATGTCTGATGAAGGAACATTTCTTTGCAGCGGAGGCTTTAAAATGGAACTACATTTTGACGTAGTAGCTTCCCCAGAATACTACATTGGCTTAAGAGTCAATGGAACAAAAGTCAGTTTCTATGCGAAGTATTTGACATCCCCGAACCAGGATGAAATAAATCAAGAGGCACCAATCGAGGCCCTTGAAGTTCCGGGATACTTTACACTGGCCCTACGCGTGGAGGAACCTTCGCATTTAGTTGTAAGTGCATTTTTAAGTGTTTGCACATATTTATTATAGTTTCTGGACGTTTTATTTAGTCGTTGAGATGGAAACAGGTGTTGAAGGGCCTTCGCTAATACGAGGCATTGTATATGTATAGAAATGCTCAATATGCAGGGGACATTTTGCTGCGGGACATGAATGTGCTTTTCTTGCAATGCAAGAGTTGCATTGGGAAACCTAATATGTTTTGTTTTAACGCAGCGTATGAATGTTCTTTTGGAAAGGAAAAGCAGGCGTCTTCAGTTACATTCAACACGAGAGAAATGTCCTGGCGACACAATGGGAAACCACTGAAAACCCGATATTAGTAAGGCCATTCCCAGCAGATGGCGCAAAAGCACTAGCGGAGAACTTTACCACTAGCGGCTGCCGGAATGGAAATGACGGTGTCACAGTGGCGCGCAAAGGAGCCTTGATAGAACAATGTAACGCTGACGCGGGAGAACCAGTCATGTTAAATCAGCGGAACCGCAGCCCCTTGAAGTCAGGTGCGTCAGCGTGGCGAACTTACACTACTCCGTCACCGCATACCAGTTTCCGCTAGTGCGAGATGGGTGACGTTATGTCTGCAACTGTCAGGAGCAACATGTTGCGTCCACACCTCGACAATGAGCCTGCCGAAGGCTTGCGCTGGCTGGTTATATTTCCGTTTCTTACATATCAAAAGCATTATGCAGGGAGAGGGGACAGAAAGCTGATGCTATATCAGCTTGACTGGGTCCCAATTCCCCCTTACAAGGCAGTGACCTTGCAGCTCTTAATAGAATAAAAAACACTTTGTACAGTAGAGTAACAGACTGTATTGTGCATCATTGGCGCATGTGCCAATGTAGAGAGGTGTGGGGCGCTGAATAGAAGCTCCTTCACGAATAAAATGTCTGTTTTTGCGAAACAGTAGATCAGTTCAACTCAAAGACAAAATTTTCGATGTGAGTAACACTGATCCGCTAGTGAGAATGAGGCCCCTCTCTTGACTGTCTGTATGTGCCCGGCATTGAAAGTGAAAGTAGACAAGAGAGAGCGCCGCAGCCGCTAAAAACATACAAAAAGACACTGGATTCAGCTTAATATAATTGGGCACAATAATAGATTAACTGATGATCTTTTCCGTATTTTATTTTGTCGCTGCAGAGATAAGCGCTTCCTAAGAACAAAGCCCGACTTATTGACGAGCTGCGCACAGAGCAGCGAAACAAGCCATGCGGGCATACCTCTTCTTCTAAGCACGGCCAGGCCGTTCGGCTAAACTAGCAGGCTTTCCCATCATGGTGCAGACCGCAGAAGGAAATTTGTGTTTGTAGGGTAGCACTCTTTGCAAGATGCATCGTCCTGATGCAACAAAAGAGTAACCTTAAGTTTAAAGAAAGAAGAAGAGAAAGAATAAAACACATGAAGACAGCAAACTTACACTACAGCCCCGAAAAGGAACGGAGCGCCCTCGTCGTCCTCACTGGTCCGGTCGATTCCCTTGCGCACGGCCGAACAGCTCTGTTGTAGCAACATTGAAGACTTCCGGAAAAGTCCGTTAGGGAGATCGGAGAGTTATTTCGGGGGATAAGCGATGTACGCTGTAAAGAGTTTTCGGATCGCGCGCGAGGATGCACGGTGCCGCGGTCGCGTTACACCAACTTTCTTTGGCGTTGGTTATATGGACTTGTGGCAGCTGAATGTTCGTGGCGCATTCAGCATCATGCAAGGTGCGGAGCGGCTTTGCCGCAGGGAGTGAATTCTTCAGGGCCTGAAGGTGCACTTGTATTTCATTATGTAAAAGCATGGCGTCTAGCATAGTCGTTATTTCCAAACTGTGACAGACGAAAAGGGGTGAAGCCCGTCTCTTCGGAACCACCGTATTGTGTGGCAATTAAGATTAAGGCAATACGTGGTCCCACTTGTGTTCGAAGTTTCTATACATGGAAATCATATCTGGGATCGTCTTGTTGAGTCATTCGCTCGGGTCGTAAGCACAATTGTTCGCTGGTGGTCAGTGAAAGTATGCTTCATTACCGCTTCTGTTAGGGATGATGTGAATGCAGTGGGCTGGTAGGTAATGACGACTTTTTGGGCACCATGTCGAAGCAAAATACCATAGATGCAAAATTACCGCAAATTGTGGTGATGTGTCCTCGGGTAGTGCTTGTCATTCGCGGTAACGTGTGGCGCTAATCGGTAGCGACCTCTATCCGCTTGTTTCCAGTTTATGACAGAAAATTGGCCCAGCTTATCCAGCCCACCATTATAAACCGAAGATGTGGTGGATAAATCGGTTGCAAAAAGGCCGCTGCCCTTGTGGGCTGGGTTTCTGCTTCTGACATTCATGGCACGTCGTGACATAGTCTTTCCTCGTCGCTGCAAACCTCGGCCAGTAGTACTTTCGGCAGACCCTCATTACCGTGCTAGTGAAGCCTAAATGTCTGGGTGAGGGCGCGACTTGACAAGCTCAAACAACGCCATCGCGCAGGCATTATGGCACTGCCAGGAAGTGGGGAACACCTGTAGGGTGGAAGCTTTTTTTTACATCACACTGTTGTGCCGCCCGAACGACATAATTGAGCTCTTACAGAGGTGCGTAAATCCGTACAGTGAGTTTCTAGTTTCTCGATGAAAGGAAATGTACCGCTTAACAAAGCGATCACAAGCTCCAACTGCATCCTGCAATTGTGCTTACACGGCGCCAAGACCAACGATGCTTGCGTCGGTGTGCAGTTTTGTCTCAGCCTCCTGGTCGAAGTGCCCGAATATAAGGCTGGACTGCAGGAATTCTTGAGCAGCTCAAAAAGGCACTGGTTCTCTCCCCAATGAAAAGGTACGTCGTCCCTAATGAAAACGAGTAAACGGCTCTGCAAGTTCAGAAAAAAATGCCCACAAAACTTCGATAGCCGCTCCAAAGACCCGGGAATCGAAGCACAGCCAGTTTGTTCGCTCCTGTGTGAAAGCAGCTTAAGGCATCTCTCTAATCTGAGTCGTAGCTCACGCCCTCGTAGCTCACAAGATGTCCCAGTAAATGCAGTTTCTTTTCGTGAAGTAGTATTCTCGCTTGAGAGACAGACCAACCACACCTACTGCATCGAACACTCCGTGGATGCATTCTAGGTACTCATCAAATGTTTCCGAAAAGGTTACTACGTCTACATAGCAAGACACGAGCGCCATTTATTGTCCCAGAGAACACTATCAATCATTCGCTGAGAGGAAAAGAGAGCGCAGAAAACGCCGAAGGGTAGCACATTAAACTCGCACGACCCATAATGGCCTGTCGAAGCCAGTCATCTCGCGGTGACGTTAATCTACTTCAATCTGAAAACAACCGCTGTCCAAGTCGACAGACGAGTAGTACCTGGCATGACGTAGTTCATTTTGTAAGTCGCCGGGGCGAGGTAAGGGATATGCACCGTTTGTAGAAATCTTGTTTAACCTGCGGTAATAGTACAGAAGCGCAGGGTACCGTCTGCCAGTACCCGGAGCGAAGGTCGATTCTTGAGACGTATTCCGCCCCATGCAGGGAATCGGATAGACGTCCTTTTGAGTGATTTTATTGAGTACCCGTTAATATACGCAGAACCGTTCAGATCCATTTTTTTTCTCAACCAAAACAACTGGAGAAGACCAGGAGGTCGTCGGTTGGCGAATAACTTTCTGTTTGAGGATATCGGCAACATTATCTTGAATTATATTGCACTCAGACGAGGACACGCGGCATTGTCTGCATCGAATCACGGCCGACCCGTCCTTTTCAATTCGGTGCTCTGTTGCAGCAGTGTGTGTGAGCCCAGGTGAATGAGCAACAGAATCACGGTGCTTGGCCAAAACAACGAGTAGTAAATTGGCCTAAATAGCCATAAGGTAGCGACTGAGCGTGGCAGTAAAAGTTGACCTATTCGATTGCACCGCCATCAATGGGGTAATTGAAGGGGGCGTGCCACTGGAAACCACTGAAGCAGGACTGCTATGAGTCACCGAAGCTATTGTAGTTCCTTAAGTCGAAAGAATGGGTTCATCTGTGGTGTTGAAACAGCCAGAACTGCAGACCCACTCCCAAACAGGAGCAGGCATGGAGCGACGGCACTTCTTTGTGGCAAAAATCGAGTACACGGGACCGTCAAAACATCACCTTCGGCGAATGCGTCCAAAGAGACTGATCGGATGCCTTCACTTGCTGCTTCCAGAACCTGATCGGCATTCAACTTGAGGGTGTGATATGGCGTGTCTGGACAACTGAGATGTTGTCTGTCAGCGACATGGATGGCCGGGTGACGACAGGAGATAACGGCAGAGGCAGAGGCAAGAAAGTCCCATCCAATAATGAGGTCATGGGCAAACACTGCACACTCGATAGAATAGCGCAGTGCTATCTAAACACGCAAGGTACTATAAGCAGTGGGCTTGATGTCATTGTGACTGGCACCACGTAAACAAGTACCGGAATAAGGAGTCTTAACTTTTCTGAGACGCAAACACAGATTAGCACAAATCACAGTAATACTGGCCCCTGTATCAACTAATACTTCCACTTGAATACCTTCGACAAAAACAGACAGCATATTAGCCGGTATTTCAGGGGGAATTGTGGTCGTTACAAGTGATGCAGTTTTCCCTACAAAAACTGCAGCACCTAGTTTTCCTGTTGTCAGTTGGGAGCATTGGTAACAGATCGAAGAGGTGACAAGGCACGACGCATTGGTGAAGGAGAACGACGTCGAATGGGGTGAGAATCGCGGGGATATTCCATGGCATCACGAGAGGCAGACGAGCTGGCTGGAAGAGGCGAGTACCCACACTGACGTGGAGTGTAGCTGAAGCGGTTGTCCCATTCATCTACCTTGCATCTGCGGCAAAAACGGGAAATGTGTCCTGTGATGCCGCAGTAGAAGAATACGGGCCGGTCGCCTGGAGCACGCATTGGTCGCCATGTTGAGGAGTAAGGTGCCGGTATCAAAGGCGCAGAGAGGACGGTCAAGTGGGCGGGAGCAGTGTGGTGCACGATGTGCTCCACTGGAACGGGTGGTCGTGACGCAGCACCTGAGGACGTGGAAATGTGAAGTGGAGCTGAGTGATATTGCTGCGGAATGTTGGTCATACACGCCAGCTCTTCCTTGATAACATCCCGCTGTCCATGTGCGCAGACAGGGGCATTCTGGGGGCATGGAGCGGCCGGCTGCTGTAGCTCCTCGCGTATCATATAGCGTATGAAGGCACGGTGCTCCACATTCCCAGAGGTGCTGGTAGGCCAGGAATCCTGCTGGCAGCGAACAGCTTGCAGACTGTCAAGGCACTGGCATATCGCCCGCACTTCTGCAATGGTGGTGGGATTTTGAATCGCCAGGCCATTGAAAATGAAAGAGATAATTCCTTTCATGATGTGCAGTACCTTATCCGCCTCTGGCCTGTCTTTGTCAACTCGACGACACGGTCCGACGACGTCTTCTATGGTCGAAGCGTAGGTTTCCTCCGGGAGCTGTATGCGGGCGTCCAATTTCTTTTTGGCTCCAGCCGCGCTGGCAGAGGACATGCCGAAAATCTGATGCAGTTACTGAGTAAAGCTGCTCCAATCAGAGAATCTCTCCATGGCATCACGAGGTCTCGGCCAGGTTGCTCAAAGAGAAACGTCCGTTCTGTAGCTTGAACGTGTCGTCCCAGCGGTTGAAAGAGCTTACCCTGTTGAACTGATCGAGCCATTCGTCAACATCGTCACCACGGAGGGCACCGAAAAACGGAGGATCCCGTTGGTGAGTTGTGATAGTATTGGCGGGCTGGACAAGAGCTCTTGCGTTGGTAGCACCACGGTTTCTCTCGTGTTGCATGGTGCTGGTTGCCTGCGGGAAGCACCAACCCGATCGTAGCTCCAGCGGTGCGACACTGAGAGGTAGACGTCGGGATCAAGAGCACCCTCCACCACTTTAGACAGCAAGGAATGAGGTCTCGGAGACGACGTTTACTGTCCTGCTCGGACCCAACGTTCCGGGGAGCGCGAGTCCAACGATGATGATAATTATTTACCGATGGTAATGGCGATGGGGCGTGAGTACAAGCGACTGAGAAGCGTACCCCTCGATCCTCACACTCGCCATAATGGTGACGGTATCGCATGCACTTGGTATCCCAATAATGGAACACCGCCAATGCTCACAATATAATTGAATGTTAAAAGTTGTAATCATATCACCTTTAACAGGAAGCGTTCCTGCCACTTGAATACGTATGGTATAAATAACGCTGTTTTAAGTACGTCCAGGGAATAAAAATACGTAGGATTTTATTCAAGAGGTCATTTCTGGTGAACAAAAAATGTACCAGAAAACGCTGAATACCGTAGAAAAAAGATAACCTAACAAAGGATATCCACTATACACAAACACGTGCTATCGGGGATTTGAACCTGCTTTCTTTGGCGCATTCCCTTCCGTGCGTTATACCACTTGCCAACAAACCCACTGGTTGCCTGGACGGAAATACAATTTATATACCTAACAGCCTTGTTTTCTTTTTTTCAGCATTCCAAGCAGCCTAAATGAGTATTTCATGACTAACGCTTGTGCAGTGAGCGTCCTTCAAATCCCCATGAATATATTACCCCTAGCAACAGCGTTCCTAAACAAAATAAGCGATCGCAAATTTGTGATACTGCCCCTGACTGCTTTGATAAATCACCCTTCGCAAACATTTATTCAAGTTCCTTGGTTTTATGTTTTGCAATAATCAGTTCTGCTTCCCTTTATTCAATTTTAGCTATTTTATCATTCCGACTATTTTTCCGCGTTTATTTGATGTTAGAGTTTCCACTAGCGCACCAGTCCCAAAGTCATATGCACGCCACATCTCCCGTTAAGAGAAGTCAGCGAAGTGTCGCATATGCGCCTGTGGGGAGCTACTCTAATTTCATCGACTTAACTAAGCTTGATACCGCTTACAAGCGAACAAACTAAAGCCACATTTTTCTGGGAACAAACGCTGCCATAGATTAGTTTGTTTGACCGAACGAATTGTGACAGCCGCCAGTGTCCGAACGACAGACTCCGTGAGAGAATCCGTGAGCCGCGTAGACAAACCAAGACATATCCGAGTAAACATCACAGAAAACATCATAGGAAATCGGCCAGGAGGATGCAGACAGGAGGATAACACTTCCAATTAATCTTTACACAAAATTAAGTCGCGTAGATGCATCCAGCGCGGTCGAAACAAGGCCTAGAAACTCCCGCCTTCATTTTCCGCAAGTAATCCCACACTTATTACAGATCACTTCATTGTGTCTTTAAATGACCCATAAGCTGGCAAATGTGGAGCACACGTCTCTCACTAGCCATTACCTTTTTCAGACGTGCTTAGCTTTGTGTGTGGTGGTGACTGTGAGTAGCGTTATGTATGTGACGGCGGGGGATTGTGAGAAGGCACGTGTGTATGTGCTTTTTGGATTTTTAATATATCCTCAATTAGTAAGCCCTCTTTCTGTCATGGTATTTTCTTCCGGCACAAAAGACGAGGACACAGCGTGAACAGAAAAGGCACGAAGATCAACGCGGACTGACCACATATCTATTGAGAACGGACCAAATTTATACTCTGTGTTTTGTGCATGATCAGATGTGTACATATCTATAGCTCACAATGACAAGACAAACACCAAACACATTAGGATAAGGTGAAAGACCTTTAACTAACGAATACTCCCTTTATTTTGGACATGTGCAAAGCTTGCACTGTTTCCTTTTGTGTTTCTATTATGACAATCAAGCACTGTTGTCGCTTAGTAAAACAACGGCTCGCATTGCTTGTTGCACAAAGCACACCATACTACGCCATATGCGTGTAGGGCCGTCATTTCAAGAAGTCATTTGTTCCTGTTCAATCATCATGACTGAACTACTCGTGTAATACTAGAAGCTAGCACACGTCTAAAAACAAAGGAACTGGCGTGCATCAACCATCTGTCGCCCTAACCGAAAAGTAAATGGAAATGTTAAGCTATAAGAGGTCGAGGTAATGCATTCTCTTTTCTGGCTTGTGATTGTTGGATATGAGAAGATACGTACACACCTGATCTCTGGCGAAACAGTGAGTACAAATTAGGTATGTTATAAATTAGAATTCTGTAGTTAGTCTACAATACACTTCGTATCCTTTCATTTTTTCTGTCCTCGTCTTGTGTGTGCAGAATTAACGCCCTAGGTATACACCAATTACCCATGTTTCAGTGTAATTGCTCGCGTTGTATCCTTCTCTCGTCCAATGAGGTTTGCCTTCTTTTATCACATTTGTATGAAAGCACCATTTCAATTGCTCACGTGTAAAATGATGGAATCTTTGCAGTGTTTATTTGGAGAAGACCACGTACTTTTTCGTACGGAGGAGCCAATATTTTGGTGTAAGTCTATTTGTTGCGGCATGTGCTGCACCTATTGCATCATAATTTCCGAATGTTACACACCACTAAAACTACCTTCGTAACTACCTTTACACGCTGTGTTAGAGCTCCTAAAAAAACAGTGTCGCTTCTACAGTTGCACAGAGCCGCAAACCCTGGCAGCCGCAGCCGCATTTATACCTATGCTATACACGCCTTCGCATAAGAATCGTCAGCCCCCCCGGCCTATATAGGCGATAAGGCCGTCAGAGTTACGTGAAGCAACTGGATGAACTTATCACTTTATTTTCAATGTCTTCAACTCGGGTAAATCAACATAACTCAAGCGCTAATAAATCTATTTTTACAAAAAGCAATTCGACACGTGCGGCAACCCTGTTTAGAACATATCCTCTCATGCACGCTACCGTAACTGTGTTTCTCGGGGTAGTGAAACAGCGACAAATGAAATTTTAAATGGCATAAGAATACGATCATTTCAGTTGCATCCTACAATACCGAGTAGCTTTCATAGTCGGGTTTTCAGTATTTATGAGAGATTGTTTGCAATTTCGCAAGGTGCACGCTACACCTGCAAAAGCTGCTAATAGAACATCACACTTTCCTTGAAGTTCGTTCCTCAATCTTCATGCAGCACAGTGGCAGCGACATGAACAATGTCCTAATGAACGTCCCCAACTCTCAGTAGCACTGTGTGGCGGCCGTCAGAAGAAACGCGACAAAAACCATTTTTATCTTGTGGTTCGACCGGCTCAGTGAAGGAAAAGAAATGTCTTTCCGATTTGCTAACTCGTATTGTCGCTTTGTTAAGCCTGTTGAAGCAGTGCTAAACGTCGAATTACACGTGCCTATTTGAGTTTTGTGGTGAACTTTGCCGCATACGGCCCGCCACGAGCAGCTTCTGTAAGTCAACTATAAATTATATATCACTTGGGAATTCCAAATTGTTGTTTGTATTTTTCGAAATGCTAATATCAATCGAATTGTGTGCAATAAAAGACAGATATAATTTCCACAGAAGTTACAAACTCTTTCGGTAACTATATTATTTTTGAATATTTTGGGGGGCAGCAGTTACATCACTAAATGACAATAACTAGGTGCTTCGAATAAAACAAGTCATTACAAAACTTCGCATACTCTAAGTAATAGCTTGGTACGGTATGCGAGCCTACCGTAGAACATATTTTCATTATCGTGGTAGGTACACGCACATGCATGTTCAAAGGCATTTTCTTCGGAGATTGTGCCTAGTACTCTCATAAAAGATGTGCGAAGTCAGCTAAAGTTCAGTTTACCGTTGTAGTTGTATTAGCTGCTACGTTCGTGTTTACTACTCTGAAGAATTGGCACTTTTGTTTCACTTTCATGCACAAGGACCAATTGTGAAGTGTGCTTTCCATGAATCTATTAATAAATAAAACGCGTATGCCACGGTCCCTTCTGTGGAATTCCAAAGCTGTGCTCTACAGGTGAGATACACAAACCTCACCTCCTTTTGTTTCGTGCACCGCTTTCTTTTGAATTAACCCACGGATTTTCCTATACTTATTTCGTTCCCCCGAACCCTCGAGAGGACGAAGGGCCACATCTAATCCCCTATGTTAATCCATTGAGAAGTGCCTGCTCCACGAATTGGTGAGCCCATACGTACTGTTTACTAACAGTCTAAAAGCTGATCGTGATCTTCTTCACACAGTTAATTTGTTCTTCCTGGCGCCTTTGCCTTGAAGCTGTTTCCACCAGAGTATACCTAGGAAGAGGAAACCATCCTGTGTACCTTCAAGCCAGCCGGGATGACATAACCCTCAGTGCAATATTTGCCTCAATTTTTTTGCGCCCATTAAAAGTAGCCCCTCGATCGCGTCTGTTGTGGTAAGACCACTTTTGGGAATCGCACATGGCCTTCTGGGTGTGCTCCCAAATTTTACCGCGTTCTTAAAGCACTCCGGAATTTCTGCAATTAAGGCGTGTGAATCAGAAGATACATATCCACCCCGCAGTTGCCCCTCAGTGGCGTACCATAATGTCTGAAGCTGTAGACCACTGCAGAAGCTACCCTTATCTACCCAGCGTATGAACGTATGGCCTTGCGATCGCAATCATACCCGTTTTTTTGTACGATTCTCTCGACGAGGACTCCCTTCTGCAGGGCTTCGTTCGTCTGAAGAAAGGAAGTCCTCTTACTGAAACGCCAGTAAACTTTTATTCTTTAAGGTTTTTCTCGTGTGTATGTGTCTTTACGTACTCCATTTATTTTTATTTATTAATTTATTTACTTATTGATATATACATATATAAATATGTAGATATATTGTATATATGTACAATATATAGACAATATATACAATATATATTGTATATATAATGTAAATATGTATATATATATACACGGTTCAGAGTAGAACTGTGGGCCTGAAAATCAATATGCAGAAAACTAAAGTAATGATCAATAACCTCGGGACAGCACAGAAGTTTGAGATAGGTGGCGAGGCAGTGGAAGTGGTAAGCGAATATATCTACTTAGGCCAAGTTGTGACCCCAGATCCCAACCATGAGGCAGAGATAATTAGAAGGATCAGAATGGGGTGGGGTGTATATGGCAGACATTCTCAGATAATGAATAGCAGCCTACCATTGTCGCTGCAGAAGAAAGTCTATGACAGCTGCATCTTACCGGTACTCACCTACGGGGCAGAAACTTGGAGGCTCACTAAGAGGGTTCACCTTAAATTGAGAACGACTCAGCGGGCAATGGAGCGGAAAATGATAGGTGTAACATTAAGGGACAAGAAGAGAGCGGAGTGGGTCAGGGAGCAAACTGGTGTTAAAGACATATTAGTCGAAATTAAGAAGAAGGAATGGACGTGGGCAGGGCATGTAATGCGAAGGCAAGATAACCGCTGGTCATTAAGGGTAACAGAGTGGATCCCTAGAGAAGGCATGCGTTGCAGGGGGCGGCAGAAAGTTAGATGGGCAGATGAGATCAAGAAGTTTGCGGGGATAAATTGGTCACAGTTGGCACAGGACCGAGGTAATTGGAGAATAATGGGAGAGGCCTTTGCCCTGCAGTGGGTGTAGATAGGCTGGTGATGATGATGATGATGATATACATGTATATATAAATATATATATATATATATATATATATATATATATATATATATATATATATATATATATAATATATATATATATATATATATATATATATATATATATATATATATATATATATATATATATATATATATATGTATGTATATATATATATATATTTAATATATATATATTTATGTATATAAATATACACAGTCGCCGACCGTTTATTGGGACGCCAAAAATCCCCCCGGACACGCTTGTTTATTTGGACACCTTCGCGGCACGGCCACTTGTCCCATGAAATACATGTGTATCCAAGACCGATATTTCGGATGCCGCACAGCCCGCTGTTCGGTTTATCGGATTCCAGCTTCGGTGCTCTCATGGGACCTATGTCGCCACATGACGGAGGCGCGGCACAACAGAAAGCAGTGTGTGACTTCCCGATACGTGGTGGCGCATTTTGGCCGTCGTCATGGTCAGTCGTTTTCTGTGCTTTGTTTACCGTTGAGTCTGCTGCTTGGCGGGCTAAGACTGATCTCCTGAAATGGCTCCGAGACCACCCATGCCACCACGGCCACCTGCGCGTCAGGGCTGCGCCGCCAGTAGCTATCCCGAGTTAAACAGAAACGAGGCACCAGACACTCACGGTGGAGAAAAAAGCTGCCATTATTTGTCAAGCGTAAAGTGTACGACCGCATTGCGAAGTTGCTCGCGAATTTTCGGTTTCAAAGCAAACCGTTGCCGATTATTTGAAGAACAAAGACAAGATCCTGCAGGCCGCGGACAAAGTGTCTGCGCTAAAGGAGAATAATCTCCGAGATGGCTGCAGCCACCCAAACCTGGAAGAGGCCCTTAACATCTGGCTGCGCGCAACTTTGTCTAGAAAGGTGCCATTTTTGGAGATATGCATAGGTAAAAGGCAGAGACGCTCGCCCTGCTCATGGATAGTATGGACTGCAAGTTCAGCGATGGCTGGCTGCGCCACTTCAAGAATGGATACGACCTGGCCTCTAAACGCATGTGTGGCGCGAATGGTGCTGTTGATGTAACCCTTGTGGCGAATTACCGCGCCAACTAGCTGTGTTTCCTGCTGTGCCAGTAGACCCCATAAAACATATTCAACTTTGATAAGACTGGCTCTTTTTACAAGATGTTGCCTGAGAAGACGATTGCGTTGTCTCCCCTCTTTCTAGTGGGTAGACTGCAGAGCGCAAGGTCATAACTGCAATATAGAACACATACGAAATCACTGAAATGCCCGACAGAAATGCAGAGGTGGTAGTGAAGGGCTCCCACAACTTGTCTCTTTTGGTTTACAGAATCCTTCACTTATGGAGCCTGTATTACTAATATCTTGCAGTTGACAACTGGTATTGCCACTTAGATGCTTCTGGGTCGACTCGACTTCTTTCTCTGCACATGAGCGACGAGCGGGGAAAGGGCTCTTCAATGGTCATCTTGGTAAGTTTTAAACAAAGCTCAGCCGCTTCATGTTATTACGTGGATCTAGTACTGATGCCTTAAAAACGTAAATAGCATTTATAGTTACGAAGAAATTAAATTTCTACCAGTTTATTATACCTGCACGCGTGACATTTTGTACGGATTGGCGAGATTTTGTGAGTGTTTGTTTATGTTACCAATGCGACTATAAGACTATGAGAGCCGTTCATACTATTTCACCCGTGAACACAATAATCCGGCGTTTCGAGTACCAGACGGTCCAAGAATCCAGCCTTACATCCTTAGTAATATTCGAAAGTACATCAAGAAGTGAAATGAAACTCACACACATGCGTACCCCTAACGTGTCGTGACACAACAAAATAATACATATTTACTTTTTAGTGTACATGCCACCCACAAGCATAGCAGCCGTAGGAGCACATTAGATATTCAAGGAGGCAAAAAATATCAAGACTAATGAAAACACCCTCAACTGTTTGAAAGAGAAATCCGGTCGTACGCTGGGCCTAGAAACTACATACACTTTGGACACAGTGCACTGTTACGAGAAATCATATTTTGAGATACAGGTTGCTCGGCGCCTTTGTCCCTTAGTATTTATAGGATAGTATGAACACATGTTGTATTGATGATCATCAAAATATTTGAACAAAAAAATTGAATTGATTCAGGTTTGATATTGCCGGGAACCATGTTTGGGTTTGTTTATTTTGTTTCTTTTACAGCCGGGCCACGTCCGGCTGTGTTATCTGCGTTCCAAGCTAAGGGCGTCTTCCATTCTTTATTTTTATGCCGCACGGGCTATCACATTCAGATAAGCAGACTGTTTCGCCCTAACGTGGCTAGCCCAGAAAAATATTCTGTGATCTACAATTTTCTGGATGCCAGTCGACGGTTCCAGAAACACTTGCGCCGAAATATAAAAGCCTGCAGAGCAGACGCCGCGGCATTCTAATCGCCAGAGCTCGCCTGCACACGTGACCTTGTTGACTGCCGCTTCGCCGCCTCTGTATTCTTTTAGTTTTTAGCGGAGCACAAGTTCGCTCCAATAAACTTGTTTCCCTTGAAGCCAACTGCGCCGTCTTTGACTTCGTGACATCTGGTGGAGGTGCGGGGTACATGAACCCTAAGCCACCGTTAATCCGAGAAGAAAGCCCAACTCATGTCAGCCGCAGACAGCAAGGTCTTCAACCAGAGTGGGGACTTCTTCCAGACAACGTTAAGAAAGAAGACGACGTGAAAACCACAATGCTGAACGCAGGCACCATGACCAGCACTTCTAATCCTGCCTTCGTCCTGCGACAGCCTCGGGAACCACCATCGTTCCGCAGATCTCCCGGAGAGGACCCTGAGGAGTGGTTGCAGAAAGTGGACCGTGTCCGCATCTTCACCAGCTCGCATCTTTAACTTTCCGCCACGTTTTCTTCTATTTGGAAGACACAGCCCGAACGTGGTTCGAGAATAATGAAAACTTGCTAACAAACTGAACTCGCTTTAAAACCGAGTTCCTTAAAACATTCGCCACCGTCGTGCGGACCGAACGAGCCGCACTTTTGTTGGAAACGCGCACGCAGCACCCCAACGAAGGGGTCGTGATCTTAGTTGAGGGTATGAAGCAATTATTTTGCCGCGCGGACACCGAAATGACTGAAGAAAAGAAGCTCAGGTTTCTAACGCGAGGAGTGAAGCAAGAACTCTTTGCCAGCCTTTTTCGCAACCGCCCTAGAACGGTGGCTGAATTCACGTCTGAGGCTGCCGCATTGCAGAAGGCCCTCGAAATTCGAACGAGCCGGTACGACCGCCCTGTGAACGCGCTGTTCTCGGAGACAATCGATGCCGCAACTGCAAGCTCCGATTTATTGCGCGAGACTATCCCACCCGTGGTCAGGGAGGCGCTTGGGAAGCTTTTTCCAACGACGAAGCAATCTCGAGTAACTTCTTTGACTGACGTCATCCGAGAAGAGGTTCAACACGCACTGGGGGCTTCTACGCCATCCGAAGCACCCCGAGAGCCACAAGCGATGACCTACTCCGCAGCTCTTGGTCAACCCCGCCCTGCTCCAATCCGTCGTCAAGAGCCCCGCCATACCGCCGTCTACTGTAGCCCACCCGACCCCCGGTAGTCCAATACCAGACGCCGAGGAAGACCGACGTATGGTGAACGCCTGATAATCGCCCGCTGTGCTACCACTGCAGAGAGGCAACCACATCTACCGTCACTGCCCTTACATGAGGCTTGGCCTGTGAGGATTCTCCGTCGACGCACCACGCCCCCGACCCGGCCAGCGCCCATCGGAGATCGAAGAGTACCTGTCCAACACGAACCGAGGACCTGCCCGCTTCAACCGTTCGCCGTCGCCCTACCCGTACCAGTCGCCAAACCACCCTAGCACCACCCGTACCAGTCGCCAAACCACCCTAGCACCACTGACTCCTCACGTGGAAGGTCCCCCAGCCCACGCTGGGGAAAGTAAAAGCAGCAACTTCAGGAGGTGAAGTTGCAGAACGGCGAAAAAACGAAAATCCTCCAACGACGCATGGCCGCTCCGAACCCCGTTCCCGCAGCCCAACGACTTTATCTAACCCGGATGTGACTGCCGAACCCGACGACGACGCGACGGGACGCGAACCCGGATTGACAGAGCCTGTCGCTGTGAAGACGACGACAATGACGACACGTAGTGTCCTACCGTCAACACGCACAAGCCGAGATACAAGTCCCCAACGCACCCGAAACTTGAGTTGTTCATCGACGGCTTTGACGTAGTCGCCCTCATCGACACGGGAGCCGACTACTCGGTAATGAGCGGCTAATTCGCATCGAAGCTGAAGAAAGTTATGACAACATGGGACGGTCCGCATATACGCTAAGCAGGATGCCATCTCGTAACGCCAAGTGGAACGTGCACATCATGCGCACCCTGCTGAGTTGGTTATTTTACCTCACTGCTCTCGCGACGTAATTCTCGGAATGGACTTTTTAACGGACAACGGCGCAATATTTGATCTGCAGACCAAGTTAATAACTTTTTCTTCCGATCATTCCACGACGCCGCAGCCGAACCCAGATCGCCGTGCTGCTGTTAGGATCGCCGACGATCACGTCACCCTGCCACCCCGCGGAAGCTTGATGATCGCCGACTACTGTGAGGAGGCTGCTCCTGACATCGACGCTGTCGTAGAGATTGATCATAGTTTGCTTCTCGACGGCGGTGTCTCCGTAGCAAGAGGCATTGCGCAATTTAAGCTACGCCAATCTCACGTTTTGTTCACTAATTTCACCGAGTAGTACCAGAATATAAACAAGGGAGCTGCAATTGTGGCTACAGCGAGTGTTTTTCGTCGAGTTCACAATTACGTCACACACCCGTAATTACGTCACACAATTACGCCACACACTCGTAACCGATGATGGAGCCCGACCTACCCGACAGTCACCGTACCGCGTCTCTTTACACGAGCGGGAAGCCATCCGGACTCAAGTCGACGACATGGTCAGCGACGACGTTATACAGCCATCGAAAAGCCCCTGGGCTGCGCCGGTCGTACTTGTGAAGAAAAAAGGCGGCATAATAAGGTTTTGCGTTGACTACCGGCGACTGAACAAAATCACCAAAAAGGACGTGTACCCCCTCCCCCGAGTCCAAGACGCCCTTGACCACCTCTGCCATGCCAAGTACTTCTAATCGATGAATCTGAAGACCGGCTACTGGCAAATTGAAGTGGACGAGAGAGACCGAGAGAAGACTGAATTTATAACCCCCGACGGCCCATACGAGCTCAAGGTGATGCCTTTTGGGCTGTGCACGGCGCGAGCAACGTTTCAAAGAGTCATGGACACTGTGCTAGCTGGTGTGAATGGCACACTTACCCCGTATACCTCGACGACGTTGTGGTATTCGCCCGGACTTTCGACGAACCCTTGCAAGGTTGGAGTCTCAACTCGAGGTGATTCGTACGTGGGGGTTAACGCTGAAGTCTGAAAAGTGTCGTTCCGCGTATAACAAGCTGAAGTTGTTGGGCCACGTCGTCAACGCCGCGGGTGTCCTTCCTGACCCGGCAAAAACTTCAGCCATTGCTGATTTCCCAAGGCCGAAAGACAAGAAGGACGTGCGAAGATTTGTCGGGCTGTGCGCATACTACCGGCGCTCCGTCGGAAACTTCGCCCGCATTGCAGAGGCACTCACACGGTTGACGAAAGATAGCACCCCTTTCAGCTGGGAAAACGACCAAGAAAAGGCATTCTGCGAGCTGCAAAAACGCCTCCAAAACCCGCCCGTGCTCGCTCATTTCGACGAAAACGCCGAAACAGAAATGCACACGGACGGCAGTCATATAGCTTTGGGAGCTGTCTTCGTCCAAAAGCAAAGCGGTTGTGAAAATGTACTCGCCTATGCCAGCCGTGGTCTGTCGAAGGAGGAGAAAAACTACTCTGTCTCAGAGAAAGATTGCCTGGCTATCATATGGGCTATTTCAAAATTCCGCCCATACGTGAATGGTAGACCGTTCAAGGCTGTGGCATACAACCATGCGCCGTGTTGGCTCGCCAATTTCAAGGACCCCTCTCGCCGCCTTGGGCGATGGAGCTTGCGCCTGCAGGAATTCGACTTTGAAATTGGCCATAAATCCGGCAGGAAACACTCCGACGCCGACTGTCTGTCCCGTGCCCCCGTCGATCCACCACTGCAAGACTCTGATGCCAACAGCGCGCTCTGTGACGGAGAGCGATCTAGCTGCTCAACAGCGTGCCGACCCAGAGTTACGCGTCATGATCGACTACCTGGAAGGACGCAGTGTCGCCGTGCCTAGGGCCTTCAAACGAAACTTACCAGCATACAGCCTCAAAACGTCCGTCTTGTGAAGAAAAATTTCATCCCGGGAACGAGAACCAATTACCTCCTTGTCATCATTGCAGCTCTTCGTGACAAAATGTCGGAAGTGTGCCATGACGACTCGTCTTCCGGACATCTCGGCGCAGCTCGCAGAATTGCAAAAATGATGTTGAGGTACTACTGGCCCCGCCTTACATCGGATGTCGCCCAATACGTCCGGAGCTGCCGTGACTGCCAGCAACGAAAAACGCCACTGACGAGACCTGCCGGACCTCTGCAGGCGATGGCCGTCCCGTCGGGGCCCTTCCAACAGATTGTAATGGACCTTCTGGGCCCGTTCCCTACATCGCGATCCGAGAACAAGTGGATTGTCGTAGCGACAGACTACATGACGCGCTACGCGGATACCGCCGCTCTACCGAGGGGGACTGCACAAGAAGTCGCGAAGTTCTTCATGACCCAAGTTGTGCTGCGACATGAAGCCCCAGAAGTCCTAATCACGGACCGCGGAACGGCCTTCGCTGCGGAGCGTATGCGAGGAATCTTACGCGACAGCAACACGGACTACCGAAGGACGACGGCGTACCACCCCCAAACGAACGAACTAAAAGAACTTCTGAAAAAAAACGATCGCGGATGTGCTATCAAGTTACGTCGACGTTTAACATAAGACTTGGGAGCAAGTGCTCCCGTATGTCACGTTTGCATACAACACAGCTACCTAGAAAACTACGCAAATAACACCGTTCGAGCTTCTCTACGGAAGACTGCCGACTACCATGCTTGACGCCATGCTTCCGCCTGTAGATGACGACGGCCTCAACCCCGACGTCCAAGGATACTTTAGCGCACGGAGGAGGCTCCCCAGCTCGCTCGAGTTCATACAACGGACCAGCAGCTAGTGGATGCCGGGCGCTACAACCTCCGACGCCGAGACTTCGAATACCACCCAGGGGACCGTGTTTGTGTTTGGACTCCCATTCGTCGATGCGGACTCAGTCAAAAGCTTCTGCGACAGTATTTGGGACCCTACCAGATTCTACGACGTGTCGGCCAACTTACCTACGAGGTGATCCCCGATGGCGATTACGGAACATAACGACGACGTACGGGCCCGAAGTCGTCTACGTGGTTCGCTTGAAACCTTACTATGCAAGATGACGGACTTTTTTTCTCGTTTGTTCGGACTGTCTTTCATTTTAGCATCGGGTCGATGCACTCTTAGAGGGCGGTAATGCCGTGAACCATGTATGGGTTTGTTTATTTATTGTTTGTTTTTACTGCCGGCCCACGCCCGGCTGTGTTATCTGCGTTCCAAGCTAAGCGCGGCTTCCATTCTATATTTTTATGCCGCACGGGCTATCACGTTCAGATAAGCAGACTGTTTCGCCCTAACGTCGCTCGCCCAGAATAATCTTCTGTGATCTGCAATGTTCTGGATGCGAATCGACTGTTCCAGAAACACTTGCGCCGACAGTTAAAAGCCTGCAGAGCAGACGCCGCAGCATTCCAATCGCCGGAGCTCACCTGCACACATCAATTTGTTGACTGCCGCTTCGCTGCTTCTGTATTCTTTGAGTTGTTAGGTTAGCACAAGTTCGCTCCAATAAACTTGTTTTCCTTGAAGACAGATGCGTCGTCTTTGACTTCGTGACAATATCTGCTGGCTTTGTCGGTGTTCGCAAAATGTCGCAGGAACAGGCACCACACGTGCAATTTAAAAAAAAAACAGTGATTAATTGTGTGAGGGCGTTACACAGGGTGCAGTGTACGGAGCACGCTAAAAGGGGACTACAATATTACATGTAAGATTTATCGAGGAGCGCTTGAGTGTGAAACCGAGGGAAATGTATCAACACGTGAGAAAACGCGTGTTACACACTCTTTTGAGAAGGTCGTGATATAAATTGTAGATTTGCGACCCTCAATATTAAAATTTGAAATAAATATTTAAAGCGGCATTAAGAAGCGAATCAGCAATGAACTCACGGGATGAATTCAAGATGTACAAAAATTTAAAAACAAGCCATATAGCAAAGATTCTAACACACCCTTGCGAAAACCTCCTGTACTTCGGGATCCTTAAGTGCATTGCATATATAATATTGCCTGGTGAGGTGTCCCTCAAAGAAATTTAACATAATCTGTACAATAAACACAAGGGATACTTTCTTAAAACTTCTTTAGTTATTAACCAACCAATTTATAAAACCGTTATTTAGGCTTTCTCACTGTGTTACTACGAGTCTGAAAACCCCCAAAAATACACGGTGTCACAGCCATGAAAAATGTTTATATTGCAACCACCCTGCTATCCCTGTTTGAGCTCGTCATCTAGGCTTTACGCTTTGGCGGCGAATGACTGGTAGACAGGAAAGAATATGCAGTCGTAACGCCAATGTGATGGAGAATAGGAGGACAGCTCTGCGTTTCCATGCAGCACATTGTCTGTGGTGCAGAAGTTCGTCTTGGTCTTGTAAATGCCCCTTTATCACTCCTCAGTCGTAACCATCGTTATAAAAGTGCTGGAGGGAGCTGTGTACTATCGCGCTCAATTTGACTCGCAACAGGCGAGCGGCCGCCGCAACTGCTTCCCGGGAGACGGTTGCGCCTTGCAGCGAAGCACTCTAGAAGTAAAGGGAGAGGGGTCAGCTGTTACGATACCCATCGGCATCCCCCGTGCGCACCATTGCTGTCTTCTTTCCTTTGCGTCTGGTATGAATTGTTGCCTCAGAAATTTTCCGGGTGGCTTACCGCATCGCGAGCGATAAGTTTCATCATTGGGTGCAATGGCCTTATACGCATTTGCGCAAGCCTTCCAGTTTTTGAATAGTAAGGGCGTCGCGAAATATCGATAACGTTCAATCTTCCACACAAATAAAGATATTTGAAACACTGGCTGACCGCATTTTTTTTATTTACTGCTGCTGCCTCTAATTCTGACAATGCCTCACTGTACGAAATGCACTATTATACTTTCAGCTATGTCACTGATGACCACTGCGCCGCTATGTTTGCCTTGCCACAATTCTGGAGTCGGAAGGCTGTGCCAAGCTGAACAACATCGGGCAGCTTCATGCGCACCACATTCGGAGTGCGAAAGGCAACAGAGCACACGGTGGATGCCGATGGGTATCGGAAGAGCAGACCCCCTCTTCCCTTACTTCTCGAGTGCTTCGATGCAAGGCGCCACCGCCTCCCGGGGAGCAGCTGCGGCGGCCGCTCGCCTGTTGCGAGTCAAATTGGGCGCGATAGTACATTATATCTGGTCTTACGAAGATTGTAACACCCCTGAAGGCATCATGGTCTCCCTGTTTACGGGCGTACCAGTCACAGCCTGGTGGGGCGGCCTGCAGAGAGCAGACGTTTTTTGGATTGGACGACCAGATAGGATACCAGTGGAAGGCTCACACCTCCTTCCAATGAAGCGATTCTTGAGTACCTCAAACAGCAACTTTACGCATCAAAGACCTAAAACGAAGACGAAGACGTTTGTACATGAGGAGGGCTGGCCTGAAGAGTTTCACCCAATGCCTAGCTCCAGCGGCCAGAACGAACAGCACAATCTGCTTATTATTTAATTCGCAGCGGGGGTTTCGGCTCGAGCGTGGTTCAAGAGCTACGAATGCACATTGACTGCTTACGACGAGTTTCGTCCGAATCTTCTCACTACCTACGTTAACGTTTATCGAAAAGGCAGAGCTGAAGATTCGCCACAAGCGAGACTTCAGCACCAGAAGGAGTCCTTCGCAATGCACGCTCAATATATCACGCACTTCCTCCGACGCGGATTCATCCAACACGGACGACATAAAGCTGCGACACCTAATGGGTGTTGTGAAGGAGATATTGGTCGGGCTTGTCAAGAACCCACAGCGTTTGGCTTCCAGATTTATTGGCTAGGCAATCACAATAATAGTACGTGCACTTCAGCACAGCTTGCCGCAGTACTCGGCAGCACTACCAAGATGGGCCGTGCTAATTTTCCCAGCATCTTTTTCGTGTAGTTTTTTGTGTTGTGGTTCCTGCAGCTCTTGGATCCCTCTTCAATGCACCTCACTTGCGCTGCCACTGCAGACCAGCCTGTTTTCCGTTCTGGGCTTCAGCTGTTGAAGCGACATATGAGTCGACCAACCAGCAGCAAGAGCCACTTTCCAAAAGACTGCAAATCCTTGCCAGCACAGCCCCATCAGCAGCTGATGTCTGAGCTCCAGTCGTTTTCGCCACCCCGAAATTGCCCGAACACTGTAACTGCCACTGCGCAATCGCTTGTTCGGGATCAGCTTAAAAAGTCGGAATGGAGCAGGGCACCCTTCAGTGGGCTCTGCAGCACGACCAAGATAGGCTGTGTTAATTTTCCCCGCACCTTTTTCGTGCAGGTAATGAATGCTCACTCCCCTTTTACAAAATGAAATAATAACCGTGCTCTTCTCGTGCTGCTGAGCCCAGGCTGCATTTGTGCTACTCTATATGACTGTGTATGCATACTTCGTGACCTTTTGATCCTAGCCGGTGATGTTGACACTAATACCGGCCCTCCCAGTCTTGTTAAAACTGGTGATATGCCGGTTGGTGTTTCTTTCCAAATGATGAGCACGCAAAAACCGTTACAATCCCGACAGGCAGCCGTGTATAAGCAGCTAAAATCTATCAATTTCACATTGGCTGATCATCATCTACACTTTACCGAAATTAAAGGTAGACTTGACAAGAAAGGGTCAACTTGCCCGTCTATAGAATCTATAAAGACTGACATCACGCAAAATTCAAACTGCTACTAATGAAAACAAAAATGAGCCCAATATTCTGGTTTCCCGGATCAACGATGCTGAAAACCAATCCCGGCGAAACAGATTTCTTTTCTACGGAGTTATCATGAAAAACAAATCTGGCAAGTTTGTTTTAGCCATCATGAAGGAAGCGGAAACAGGCTAGGCACGACACGCAGAGCATCTAACGTCCGCCGCGTCGTAATAATGGCATGCGCTTCTAGTAAACTTGTTTTTCCCAGAAACACGTGAAAAAATATCCTTGCTGTTATTTGTTTGTTTGAAAAGCAGCATATTCTGGACTTTAATTCGTCGATATTTGTGGTCGCCTGCTAAATGTCAACATCAAGCCCGGAGAAATGAGCGCGCCCGTCGCATTTGGTCCTTCTATCTGGAAAAATGCTGGCCTTTATTAGTGAAGTACTGATACTATAAAGATAAAGTATTGAGCGTAGCTAACAAGTTTAGAGGCCCTGGTTATAGCGTCGCTCAAGATCTGTCAGCTCGCACTTGTTTCGCGCAGAAACGACTCACTGAGTTTGGAAATGCCCGAAACCGTTCGCTTAATTTGCGCTATCAAAAGCTTGTCAAGAATAAAAAAACCTATATGCGACCATGCAAACAAGCAGGTGGCTGAACAAAGCTAATAGCAATGCCCTAAATTCAAGCGTCAAATAACTCCACCGAACCAATGTACCACGCTGTCCTTTCTGCTTGCTAATGTAGGCAGCCTTATTCCCAAGCATGACTCCTTATGCAGCTTACTAATCTCATCCCTATCTAACGCTCTTTTACTAACGGAAACATGGTTAAAATTGTCACTAAATGACAGTGAAGTTCTACCGTCTATCGCCAACTTCGATATATTTCGAAACGACAGACCTGAACCCTCCCCGGTCGGCGGTGTACTTATCGCCACTAATCGTAATCTACGCTGTTCGCATGTGGAATTATCGTCTCCATTGGAAATGATCTGGCTCATTTGCAATGCTGCTAGCCCACGTGTCCTCATCGGGTTTTGTTATGAGGCCCCAAACAGCGATGCCGCTTTCACAGTGCTACTTCATGACGCGTTAAACACAAGACAAGCGCGATGTCCAATCAGCCTGATTCTTCTTTTTGGAGACTTTCACTTCCAATCAGTTGACTGGTCCGATCCTTGTTCCGCGTAATCTAAAAATGGGGCCGCCAGCAAATTCGTTAATGTGTTCCCTACATTTGGGTTGTCTGAACTGGAGACACTAGCAAGCCGCAGAATTGATAATTCGTCGAACATTTTCGATCTCGTCCTAACACTGAAAAATTTTCTCCGGTCAGCTGCCACCGTGTCTTTAGCGACCACCTGGCTGTACATGCAACATTTGCTTGCGAGTTTGTTAAAAACAGGAACGAAAACGATCCTCACATTCTATAAAAAAGTGATTACGACCGTATAAACGATGGTCTAACCACCTTTTTGGTAGCTTTTCCTCAGGTTTCTCGCAACGTTGTCTTGAAGCGAATTGGTTTCCATTTAAGACTGGGTTACAGCGCCTCATACAGCTTCATATTCCGAATATCACAGTAATATAGCGTTCGGGCGCCCCATGGTTATATGCTCAACTAAGACATTAAATGGTTATATGCTCAACTACGGGTTTCAAGGAAGCACCCTAGAATTCTTTTCCAGCTACTTGTTCAATCGCAAACAGTATGTTTCTGTTGCCAATGTTTCATCATCGCAATTATAAATATCAACAGTATTCCTAAGGGTTCGGTGCTCGGTCCTGTGCTATTTTCCCCGTACGTTAAAGAAGCCGTGAAGACAAAATACCAGTTGGATTTATTACAAAGACTGCTTAGTCCCAATAACAATGCTACCAATATCATAGCAATCTTCGAACAAATAACGGAGATATAAAAGAAAACGTGTGAAGCCATGGCGACCCCCTTGCAAATTTCCCGCAACTTTTCTATGACGTCAAAGAACCTTGTTTGTGCGACTGGCGGCCGCGTAACTCACCTGTTGCGACGACACATGACTGGAAGTCTGTCATGGGGCCTCTAGTTTCATTTGACAGCATCACTTGAATGCTAACGTGCAGTTAAAGCACTGAAAATTATGTTTTATTTTTGGCTCGTATGACGTCATTCTTGCTCATAACACGTCACTGTGGCGCAAAATGCAAACGTTTTTAAATACTTCTTGCTTTTTTTTCGTTAAAAAACATCTTTTGGGGCTGTATTGAACCTGAGTGAGATACTGAATCCTAGTTCCTTCAAATTACACGAAGTTGTATTTTCTCCTCATGGCTCCTTTAACGACCTTTCTATGTATTTGACATCATCAAAGATCTTAATGTATGAGGACGATACCGCAATTATATTCAGTGGAAAACCAGGTGAACGTGTAGTAAGTGCTGTAAATCATGAGTTGTTGCGCTTATCAAGTTGGCTTAAAGGGTAGAAATAAATCTAAACAGTTCTAAAACAAAGTACATCCGTTTGGTTACCAGCATAGGCGATTTGACGCAGACTCCATGAAACTATATTTTAATCGTTGTCTGCTGGATCAAGTTGAGTCAATCAAAATCTAGGCGTGACCCTGGACTGACATCTGAACTGGAAAGGGCATATAGAAACGATGTCCTCAAAAGTTGCATCGTCCTGCTTCGCCCCTTTAAGAACTAGAACGTACTTAAGTATCTGAGTTTAAGGTTATTTACTTCTCCCTTTTTCATTGTCACTTGACGTATCGTTGGGAATCGTGGACATTCACATATCAAACTTATTTAGATCCCATCATCGGCCTTCAAAAACGAGCATTACGTATTATGACATTTTCTAACTTGTGTTCGCAGCCGTCCGTTATTCTTTGAGCTTCAAATAACTACATTCTAGCTTGTCGGTGAAATGAAGGTATGTATAGTTGTCAGCAACATTATTCTCTATTGCCATCGTTTTTCCATAATTCTGTTTGCGTTACCTACAAAGAACATTAGTAATGCTAGCAACGTGAATTTTAATTTGCCGGTAACCCGAAATACCTGTGGTCAACGGCTACTACAATATTACGGAGCAAAAGTTTGGAACAGTTTACCTATTGAAATAAAAAAAAATTATTAACTTTGTATTTACAATAAACGGGTATTACCTGTCCAACAGCGCAGGAACTCTGGTTTATTTGTTGTTCTGTTCATTTTTTGTAATTTTTGGTTTTCGTGAATTGTTTTGTAATAATTATCTTTTGAGTCACCTGTTTAAAGGTTGCTGCTTTATTGTGTATATATGTAAAGGGCCTAAACTCGCTTCGGCCATTGACCCAAATGTTTGGGTTATGTAGTTTGGACAACTTGTAGGTGAATAAAAAACAAGAAGAAGCGTTTGTTCCCTGCTGCCAAACTACCTAATCAATGTTCCACAGTGTAAAATTATTACAGTGCAGCGAAAGAGCTTGATAGCTTAATGCAGCTAATGAAACGTAATTTTCTTTCAGCTACTCCACTTTCTATGCTTCAAAGTGACCCTAAGCGCTTTTAGAAAACTATGACTCCAACTCAGTCTAACTTTGTATCGCCGTGCAATAACACTGGCTCTCCGGTTAGTGACTCTAAAGATCCAGTTGTTCAGAACTCAACTTCTATTGCAATTTCTACGAATTAACCCATGCACAACATTCTTAATGCGCCGGCCTTTGCGAAGTCGCCTATGAACCATATCATTTTTGAACCTCACGAAATAGTAAAGGTTTTTGAGTCAATAAAAAATTCATTACCTTTTGGTTTCGACGGGAATAGTTCTAAGGTATGAAAAAACTAAACATATTTACAGCTTTTTTGTCACTCATTCATGAATAATCATTAAATACTGGATGCGTTCCACGCGACTGGCGGGCAGGTAAGGTTGTTCCAGTACATAAAAGTGGAAGCCTGTTATGCCCGAAGACTTATTGCTCAATCTGTATCACTAGCGTTTGCTGCAAAATATTGGAGCATATTTTATACTCGCACATTTCTACATTTCTGACATCTGTGGATTTCTTTCACGCAATCCAGCACGGCTTCCGGAAAAATTATTCGCGTGATACGCAACTCTTTTCCTTCATGACATTCACTCAAGCCTACATCGACACATCCCTACTTACGTAATTTTTATTTACTTTGAGAAAGACTACCACAAATGTTCCCGTGCTCGCCTACTGTAAAAAGTATCGTCCTTTAACTTCCACCCATGTGTCGTTAATTGGCTTTAAAATTTTCTAACAGGCCTGCAGCAGTTCTTCTACGCTAATTCATACTCGTCACCTTTAGCACCCGTTATCTCAGGCGTACCACAAGCACTGCCCTGGGACCATTTTTATTTTTGATACATATTAACAACTTGTCTTCAAACATTTCCTCTTGTATATGTCTATTTGCAGACGATTGTGTAACTGCTAATCACAATACCAACAGTTCTGATACTTCCGATCTTCAAAATGACCCTAGCCCCATTGAACAAAGGTGTACCACTTGGCACATGTCCCTGAATGTCTCTAAAGCTAAGTTATTGTCCTTTCACCGTCACCGTAATTACGTTTTTCTCAATTATACATTTTAATAATATTCGTATGGACACTACCGATTCAATAAAATATATTGGCGTCCATATCTCATGTGATTTATGTTGGTATACTCGTATTAACACCATAGCCGATTACGCTGCTTGGATATATCTTGTCATGGCGTCTCATTCTGTTATACTACTCGCTTACACAACTTTTGTCCGACCAAAGCTTGAGTATGCTACAGCCGCCTTGGATCCCCACCAAATTAACTTGGTCAATGTTATTGAACGTGTACAAAATCGCGCAACAAGGTTTATAATTTCCGAGTACTCCCATGGTTCCATCATTTCCGCCCTCAATACCCAGTTTAACCTTCCCACTCTTGTTTCCCACCGTAGAATGTCACGTCTTGGGGTTGATCATAAGTTTTTTGTTCATTTTTTGCCCATACAAAGCCAGCTAATCAGGAGAGCTTATCGCATTTTTTGCACTACACAACTTAATGCAGTGTATCCTGAGCATGCCCACACCACTACTTTTCAAGAATCGTTTTTCTGCGTACTGCTCGTTAGTGACTTGCCTGCTGAAACTAAAATTATCATCGATTCGCAGTGTTTTAAGCGGCGTATTGAAGCACGTCCATGGTGTTTCGTGACATAGTCATGTACTATAGGCTGTATGTACGCCCAACCCACCGAGCGGCGCTTGCAACGGCGCATCCAGATTAAGCTGCAGCTGATGTTGTTGTGCCTGTAAAAATAACCCAAAACCTCTTTGCCACCCGAAAAGGTGCGTCACTTTCTTTATTGCCTCGCCCCGACGTCTAAGGCTGGCCATTCTGATGGTACGAAGCGCCGCGTTAAAAAGCACGAATGCTCCCGGCGTGTTCGTTAGTAATTATACAGGGTGCCACATTTCAACCGCCCTCGTAGCCTGGTTTGAACTTGCCGCCTTGGCTTGACGCTTTGCTGCATGCGCGAGTGAATAACCGACAGACAAGAAAGAAGTGCCAGAGTTGGTACTGGTAAAGAGGAAGAGGGCGACTGTCCAGCTCTGAGTTTTCAGTGTAGCAAATATTCAGTGGGGCACAAGTTCGCATTGCAAATAAACTAAATTCAGAGCTCAGTCGTAAGCATTATTAGGGTATGTGTGCGTTTTTTTTTCTAAACACAACTGACAACTTCATACCCTTCCAACAGATGGGGTCACTGCCAATCGTTTTCAGACAGCCTATGATGTCTTTGTTTTCTATATAGTAATACCCTATCACCCTCTAATGTACTTTTTTGTAATGTAGGGTAGCTTCAAAGTGATGGTATTTTTTGTGATTGCAAGACACTTCTTCAGTTCTGTACTGCACTACAATAAGACCATGTTGGCGCTGTAGGTATGTGTCATAGATAAATAAATATATCTAATATTGGGTAACATTGTTTGGTTTGGTTCTTTGTCTTCTGGCTCAATATGCCTCTACCGGGTTCATTTCTGTTTCACCGTTCTTGCGTTCTCATTTTTTCCTATCATCTCCTCGTACAACAAGCAATAACTGCTACTTAAAAGGCTAGAGCAAAATTCGGAGGTCAGTAATACGAACACAAAAATTGACTGACTGCTTTCTGCGCAGACATTTGACCCACTGAAGAGCCCGTTTTTCTGCGTCGTATTTGTAAGCCACGCGGCTTGTGCAGACCTCTTTTCAGTAGAGTTTCAATCCCCAGCCATCCAGTTTATTTTCTATTATGTATTTCGCACTGGCATGCCCTCGCTACAAGTGAGATAACACTATCAGCCGGTTGAAGTGACTGCACTTGCGTTGCAACGTTGGGCTGCCTCAGCATGGAGCAACGTGAAAGGCTAACACAAAAATCTATCAACTGCATTCACCTCGGACGCCAGCCCCACTAAAGAGCTGATTTTTTGTGCATGAGCTTTATACTCCTATGTGCAGGTGCAGAGGTATCCCCGGTAGTCGTCTAGTTTGTAGATCTCAAGCGCGCTTTCCAAAGATAAATGTGCTGTGGCGCACCTTCGTGAAGTAGTAGCCAGCACGTGGCTGCAGTGCCACTTCCAGGGTGCAGGGGGTTGAAAAGACTGCCTGGTCGTTGTGACAGAGTAAGGACATCAAAAAAATACTAGCTACGGCCACATACGGGGACGTGCAAGGTGGACCCGTATCAGTACCAGCTGAACACTGTTTCCGTACAGTGTACACTTTCATTTATTATCAAAATTGCTTGGGACATCTGAATATTTGAATTTGTTCGAATGGCTCTTCGCAGTAGTAAAGGCAATTGCTTTGGGCTAGAAGCAAGGGCACACATCATAAGGCGTGGTTACGCGCAATTGTATTAACGGCAGCACTCGCCAACAGTGGTCACTGAACTGCGCAGAGAACATCGAAGGACTCTTGAGCCCACTGAATGCCGTCCCTGGTGGCGTCAATTGACGCCATCACATTGTAGTTCCTCTAGCGCATATAGAACGAAACCACAACTGCTACATTTTTGTGGTATTGTCCTTCAAAGATGCCTATTGCGATAAATATCACTGTTGCTTCTTAGCGGAGCTGGTCGCTACAAAACAGAAAAAGCTTCGGTGAAGTCGAAATTACTACACTGAGTCTGAAAAAAATCAGTTTTATTCCCAAGCTCGTAAATCTTTAAATACGTGACATACGAAGCTGAATTTTTGTTTGTAGGTTCATGTAGTCATAACGTTTACGAAAATGTGCAAAGGTGATGTCCATGCTATACACAAAAATTTAACTGCCAAATGCCCTAATTGATTGCGTCATTAATAAATTTGTTATTGCTTTTACTTCTAGCTCTATTTTTTGTTTCTGGGCTTATGAGACTCTAAAATTTAGGAAAACACACAGAAGACACTGCTTCGCTTGAAATAAAAAAATCAGGGCTGAAAGGGTAATGCTTTCTAAACAATTTCACGTGCTTCAGTGTGCGTTTCTTTGGCGTAAAATCAAAATGGTGAAAAATATTTTTATGCCTTTCCCTTCTGTTTTAGGAACCAAGCGACGTAGATTTCGGGTTCCCGTACAGCAGTACGGTGTTAGTGGTCATCGAATGTCTTGTCACAAACATCTCCCGAAAGTGAGTATCACGAAATATGACAGATACTTCGTAAATAAATAGCATTGAATATTCTTGGTAGGTTTTTAGAAATAGCACCAGCGTGCCATCAACGCTTACAGTCTATGAAACAGTGCCAAGGTGTCAGCATGACGAGAAATTATGCCCAATTTATACACGTTGCCCTTACTTAGGGGAGCTCGCTAAAACTGTCACAGTACGGCCCTTACTTAGGAGAGCTCGCTAAAACTGTCACAGTACGATTCCGCATCGCAATTGGTTTTTTTACCCTGAGCAACTTCTACGCGTACACCTAAAGTTAGCTTTGTATGTGTATTTCATGAGATCGTGGTTTATAAATAAACGTATCCTTAGACGTCCTAAGGTGATATCCAGCGATTCGTGAAACTTTCGGGGTTAAGGGGGCTATTCTGTCCTCCTGGATGTTGCTCTAATTTGTACGAGTTGTCATGAGGGTAGGCGCTTTTTTAAGAGCGTGGGCGATCTCCCATGCTTACTTCATGAATGTGGGAATCTACATTTCTTTAAAAACGAGGTAATGTCACCCAATCTTTATCTGCACACGGTACTTCTGGACAAGGTTACTGTTGGGGTCAGGCATTGGCCTGTCGGAATGATGGTGCTGCCATCGATTGCTGACACATATTTCTTCTTATAGAATTAAAAAGTTAAACATTATAATAAATATACTAAGCCCTATGTACATTACTTCACAGAAAGGAAAAAAGTGAGCCGATAAGAGCCGCCGTTGTGCACTACACCCACCATTTGGAAAAATTAGGTTGGAGTAATGCGAAAACTCAGAAAAATCCTCAATATTTGAATATGTAGAAGAGCAGTCCGGACAGGATAAGCCTGGATGAAAATGGTTAATGGTAAAAACAGTTTTAGTGTTTGGGTGCCGGCTGGAGAGCCCAGAATGGGGTATTTGAGCAATAGGGAAAGATTATAAAGGGACGGAAGTATACATATAGCTTACGGGACGTTTTGTGGTGTTTAAATGGTGTTACTACAGAAATGACCCTCGTCCACTAAGAGTTCAATTGGCCAAAATGACCTAAAAGTCATCTGCACTCGGCTAGTAATCGTGCACGATCGTTTTGGAGGTGCCTCTTGGGCCCCTGACACAGAGTGCTTTGGAGCCGGCAGATAAGAACATCTAAAGAGCGTCCGAGGGGTCGTCATGTAGACCATGTTAAACTCTGTGGTCGCTGAGTATAGAGCACAACAATGGAGTTGGGAAACATGCGGTCAAAACAGAAGAAGCGAGCCAGTTATTTGTGAAGTGGCGCGAACACTTGTGATCCGCTTGTTGGCTGATGGGATGTATGATTTGGGTAAGGGTAAGTAGAGAGGTGTCACAGGCATAAAGGAGAGACAATGCTGTTATGCAAGCAAGGAAGCCCTTCATAGTTAGGATGAAGATCGCGCAAAAAGAAGTGAGGTTGTACTGCTGGTCGACGAGTCGAGGAAGGTATTTTAAAGGAAAGTACCAAATAATCAGTACACCGCGTAAGAGAGTGAAATGCTGGGCTTGGTGGTTCATAATGTTGCAAAAAAGAAACCAGCGGCAAGAACACGCAGGACCAGAGAAGGAAACACAACGCTGGACTACCAACTGATTTATTCGGGAAAAAAACGATACACTTCTATGCAAAACTACGCGCACGCGCACACAATGACAACATGAAGAAACAACTTTATACAGCTAGGAAGTGAAATTCTTTGTCTGTTAGAACCACCGAAGGAACGCTGACGCATGTCTCCTTGTTTTTTCTTATAAAAAAGTCCTCAAGTAACTCAGGCTCGCGTCTTGATTTGCCCCTCTCCACAGTTACGGCATGGTGAAATTTTGGAACACAATCCTGGCAGCTTTTTGTATGTAAAGCTAAATTGCTACCCGTGATCGAACTCAAAGTTGCTCGGTGCTGCCTCAATCGCTCATTAATGCACCCGCCCGTTTGTCCAATATATATTTTTCCGCAGGACAGTGGGACGGAGTAAACAACACCCACCGCGCACGACGTAAACTTTGTTTGGTGGTTAATCTTGCAAGGGTCCAGATTCCTCTCTAGTGTATATTGTAATAAGCTCTATGGTCTCAACCCTCGGCTCCACGCGCCGCGGTGCGGCGGGAAACGGTGAAACGGCCTCTTCGGAATTACGCTCTCTCCGGGCGACTGGCACTGCCGGAGCTACGGCGCTGCGCCGGCAGCCGATCGCAGAGGCCGTGCGTGAGGCACGACCGGGATAGAGCGGCGCCGTGCGTTTGTTGATACGGCCTTCGCAGCGCCGGTGAGAACATTGCCGACCAGTATCGACGTGAATTTCCGCTGCATAGACCTTGCACGCTTTGATTTGAAGGATGTTTTACGCGAACGCGGGTTGTTTTTGCTCCTTTCGTGCTTCTGTGATTGATCAGAACTCATATGGGAGCAGAATTCCGTAGCTCCGTTATACTATTGCGGCGAAACCTGAATGCTGGACGCCGTACTACGACGAAATTTTTTTCAGGGCCAGACAACGCCGGGCAACGAGCGAATTTGACCACTCATTGGCCCTCAGGTGCTTATTTTTTCGTGCGCCTAAAAAGGTAGCAGGTTTATGCAGGAATTACGATAATATTCCGCTGGACGATAATACTAATATTATAATTATTAACAATACTTTATTATTCAATCGTATTTTCATACGCTTCCTGGGATTCCCGATGGCCTTTCTGGCCGCCTCCCAAAGAGGGTTAATAACAATATTACTATAACTATTACGCACAATATTGTATTTTTATCACGTAATAAATAGGGCTAAGCATCGAATAAAAATTTTCATTCGATTCGGTGAACAAATGATAAATTATCTCGTTAGTCGTACTTGTTCATTCAAATATGGCTTAGAAAGGGGTGCATATTATTGGTTGTTTTTATTGGATTGCCGATGCTACTGAATACAGGTCGTTTTATGCGATCAATGGAAACGCGTTCATGCAGTTGCAGAGGGCGGGAAACTTGTTGACAATTTGACCCGACAGCAGGGAGTTTCTTTTCCTGTTGACAGTCATCTAGGCTGTGCTGATCAGCACAGCACGCGAGCTTGGCTACAACACACGCTCACGTTGAGGGCAGTAGGTAAATTTAATTAAAAATGGCGTTCAGGTCAGCGGGATGCACAGCAGCCTTTTTTTTTTTAAATGGGCGCCAGCTCCAGAAAGGAGATATTTCAGCGCAGGGCACCCTTCCAAGGGATCCAGATCGCCGTAGGCGCTTGGCTGGCCAGGAATTCAATCAATAACCGTTTTTAATGAATAATAGCGTCTAGAACATTAAGCTATTAATCGAAAGGTTAATCGACCAATAGCCCACCTCTAGTAATAAAAAGGCTTTACTACTATTTACAATTTTTTTGCAGAAATCGCATACATAATCAAAGCCGCGTTTGAGTGGTACGTAACCTTCGACACAAAAATAATTATCGGAATTCATTATCCGTTGATGAGCATGGAGTTGTTGTCTTCGCCGGTTGCTTCGTACGCCACTTCCTTCCCCCTCTTTTTGTAGTCCTGTAGCCAGGATTGTAGCGAAAAAAAACCAGAGCAGCACCGGCGCATAGCTTCGCCGATGAGTGGGAGACGCGCACACCAGCACAGTGGTCTTGCAGCGCCAGCCCCTCGCAGCGGCCGCAGTCAGGAACTAGGCCCCTTGCGAAAGCCGTACCAAAACGTGCACGCCACCGCTCTAGCCTGGCCGTGCATGAGGGTGCATAGTGTCCATCACTTACACCGCGGTGCCACCGTTCCGGTACTGGTCGCGGCGATCGCAAAAAGTGGGACACAAGCTTTCAGGCCACTTGATTCGAAGTGTGTGCTAATTACCAGTGCTTCATGCTATACATAAGGGGGTGCCCGTAGTAATCTTATGCCTCTTAAAAGATACAGACCATTAGCGATGGCCGAGCTTCTTTTGGTCAAAACGCAAGGTAAATTCCGTTCCGACCAGCAGCATTACGCGTTGTTAGTGTTCCCTGTGTGTCCCATTGCTACGTCGCTCTGTCTAACATTGCCTGGCATGCCCTTTGTGACTTCATGCTTGGCAGAGATTAGCGTTTTGTCGGTAAGCTGCGACAGCAGGCGAATATATAAACTTCTGGACAAATAGAAATATTTTTTGCGACTGCGCTTGTTATTTAGTAGGACCAACAGTTCTGAGTGCTGAAGAGATAACGCAACTTTTTTCTACCTTTTTCCTCCTGGGCCAAATAAAACACCACGCTTCGTATTCATTTCGCGGCACATAAGAATTCATTGTATTTTGTTTAGTTATGCAGTGATACCACTATGATAGTTATGTCCGCCTTACGTTATTTTATTTGGACAAAACATTTGAATGAAAAGCAATTTCATATAATATGAAAGCCTAAACATCTCTTCGGGGCAGCGATCCTTGCGCCAACTTCGCAGGTCAATCTATGGTGCCATATACATTCGCGGAAGAGTTGCGCAGCCGAGGTCGTAGTAGCTTTTCAGAAAAACTTCCAAAGGTTCGTTGGTGTGTTCGGCGTCATGGACGTCGCGAATCAAGCCAGAACAATACAAGAATACTGGCAGTAGTCCCGGGGGAAGAAGATTTCACAATTTCACGCCCTCCGTCTTATCATGGGGTCACTTCATTCCTTTCGAAACAAATTTGCAGGATAGCTTGCAGATGCCGACACATTAAACGCAAGCATAGCCGTGATGTGCATGGGGAAAACGGGGCGCGGTGCTTTTTGAGGGCGGGACGCTCTCGCTGGAGAGCACGTGTGTGCCTCCCTTCCTCCGGTTAGAGAACAACGTTCCCCTTCTCCCACCTTTTGCCTTTTCCCTAGTGATAATAAGGATTTAGCCACATCAGAAAATACATTTTCTCAATTACAGCGTTCTATATTGTTTATCGTCACAATTATTTGTTAACACAAACTCACGCCACGTCAGCGTGAGTTTGTGTCGATAAAAGACGTCGGCTATGTGACAGCCTTGTCGGTGTTCGCGGTTTCCTGTTACGCCTCATGCTCTTTGCAAATGGCAGGGATTGAAGCCATCATGTTTCAGGTTCTTGAATTTTACCTAGTTGTTCTTGTGCCTCGCGCTAAGAGCGGTGCATGTTTGAGGAAACCGGGTGGCTTGGTGGCGACCGCTTGTGGATCATGTTGGTCCGGCCCTCTCGTCTTTATATCTAGCGTACTTAGTTTTTCCAAGAACATCGTTGTTCAGAATATTTGTTTCAATAATTTGAATGAACAACTTCTGCGATATTTACGCTTTTAAAGACGATAGTTTTTTTTTTATCTGAACAAAACACGCTTGGTCTTTCTGTCTGTCTCCCTATCGCTGGATTCCGGCACTTGCCCGGAAGGTGAAATGGTTGCTCAAATAAAGAATTTTTAAGCAAAAAAACTTCGAAACAAATATTTTGGAACTATCTACATTAAATAAAATTGTTCTGAAAAAAAAGGTTAGAGGTACTTCCAGCATCACATTGCTACATTATCTTATCCATGGTATTCTTTGAAATAAATATAGAGGTATGATGGGTTCTTGCGGTAAAAATAAAGAACGCGTAAAAAAGATGCTTTAACCAAAAGATATTGAAAGGGCTAGCTATCGATCATGAACTCCACAGCGGTACTCGAAGTTCAACAGGAACTTGGGGGTGTAAAAGATGGGCGAACGCTGGCAGGCAGCATAAATCATTTGGGTTGGAAAATGCCGGAGCAGTAAAATGCCCGAAACTTGAATTCCCTTGAGATACCTACACCCTCTGTATGCGACACGGCACGGCAAGGACGAGAAACTATGGAGCAGACAAAAGAGATGCACACCAAACGTACAACGGCGGAACATGCCTTTACACAAGATCGAAGTGAGCAGATGCGCTGGCAACAATTTCATGTCACCTATTTGATCAAGTAGAATGTGCACTTATTCTTAATTGGCGCAGTCATTTATTGAGACCTGCTCAATTCACTATTAAGATTGGTGCTCATGGTTAGGACTGGAGATGTCGTGGTTTTATACCACCAGGAATTACCGAGAAACCTTGAAATTCTTTCAATATCCTTGCAATTTGCAATCCCAACAGGAGGCAACACACACTGGCTATGTTGGTAAGAACTGCTGTCCCCCAGTACCAATTCTAATGAAAGCGCTTGTATTTTGCCACTTGTCGATTGAAAAATGACCCGGCCAGTTACGGTGCTGGTGGCACGGCAAACAGAAAGGGCGGAAAATTTTTAAGCGCAAGATAATCATTGACTTCCCCAGAATTTTTTGTCTTGTTGCTCGTTTCTGTTTGTATTAGTTGATTTCTCGCTTGGATTACGTGTTCCTGAAAGGACAGGTTTTTGTTCATTTTGACAGTGTGCCCGGGCTCTCTCGTAACCTGTTAAGATATTCTAGCTGACTTTCTTTTATGTCTTTACAGTGGAGGTCCAGAAATTGCCCTAAGGAAGGCTGTAGCAAACACTATTCTTTTTTTTTTCACGGGCAAAATATATCTTAAACCAACCGCAAAAAACTGACCAAAAACTTGACTTTACAAAGGCATTCTTCATTTTCCCCCATAAACTACTTAAACTGTGTGTCAATTTCCATGTTTTTTTTAATATGAAGCTTACGCAATGTTTTGCAGCATTATTGTCTCCTTCCCTGAAGGTCCAGTACACCCGGCGGCAGCGAGTTTCCCGCCCTCAGGTCTCGAGCAAAACGAAAAAGTGTTAATTTATGTGCGGGATACTCCGGATGGCTGGCTTGTGGGCACCTCTTTTAGCCCAGATTTCAAGCTTGTTTGGGGACGAAAAAATCGAGTCAAGACGTATCCCAAGCTCTCAAAATACTGTCAAGTTCTTCGGATGCGCTGGGTGAGGACCACATTAGTTGTAAGAAAATACTGAAACCATGGCGGCAGAATAGATTTTCACGAATTTTGAAGATTAAAATAAACAGTAAGATTGGAGAGTCCCGAAATACACCAGAAAAAGTTTCCGTTTATTGTAACACACATAAAAATGTATAATTGCTTTTTCTTGTGGTTTCTGTTCTTTAAAATACAGAACCCTTAAGTGGCTCTAAGCACAATTGCAAACTATTGCAAATTTCTCTGGCGCAATCGCTTTAGTACGCGGCGTACGTACTCTGGGCAGAAATAATGACCTACATTCTACTCTGTGGTTTGCAAGATTTTGTCCAGGTGATAATTAAACGCACAAGCCAAAGTCGCAGAATATTCAGTCGCCTTCGGAATTGAGAATTCGACGACTAAGAAAACAGTGGATCTGGTGCGCTTCCCTAGCTTTAACGAGACGCTTGTTAGGTCTGGCATTTTACTGGTAGATCGGGCACTGATGCCACCGATCGCACAACATCTCCCTCGGCTTGAAAAACACATGCTTGTCAGAGTTTACGTCATCTCCGATGCGCAGCTAATCTGCGACGCGCTTCTCGTCACCAGAAAAACTACACCGCGGCGCAGACTACCAACACCTGCTCGTCTCTTCTAGCCTCCTCACTTTTTCCGCTCACACGTTCTTACCCCGCAATTTTCCTCTTCTCCCCTATCCTATGACAATTTCTTTAACCACGCCCGGTACGGCTGCAACTCGTGCATAAAAAGCTTCGATGTTAATTGCGAAGCTTTCTTTATGCAAACTCAGTAGGACCGAAGACTGTAATCCACCCTAATAAATTAAAAATCCCGAACGCAAAAAAACACCAAAAACAAAGTTCGCTTAAAACTTTACCAAATTCCAAAGCCAACGCCCGCGTTATGTTCCCAAATTAAATGGGGAGAGACCCCGCATGCGTTGATATCGCAGTCGGATATACGCCGGTTTTGCAACGCGAGGCATTCAGGTTGGGTTACATCCACGGGAAGCATTTTTAGGCGCCCACTCCACACACCTGCTCGTCCGCTCCTTTCCGTCTCACCACTTCCCCTACCACATTTGGCGTAGAATTATCCTCCGCTCCACTTGGCTGCTCCGAGATTGGAAGGACGGCAGGCAAGGGTGGAACTATACTCTAATTATTAGCTTAATTATTACAGTAAGCAGCACTCCTGTTCATGGCAATACAGTGGGCGGAAGAAAGAAATTCGTACATAAAAACAAAACTATGCTTGAAAGCATAATGACGAGACAAACCAAGGAAGAGTCAACGCGAATGCACTACAATGAACGCGAAAATACATATTTAGACATATTTGATCCGACACCATTCGGTAATTATTTCCATTAGCTAAAGGATTTCGGAAAAAAACTTATGTTTAAACAATTATGTACTGCCGTGTCTGTCTTCAACATATCATAGCGAAAACTCAATAAAAAACAACCTGTGTCTATCCCACTTTTGTTATAAAATATTGTTAAAAATATTTTGTGAAAAACATTTAGCCCACGGAGACGCATAGGATGCTGAAGCGAATGCCAACCCAAGCTACGCTTAGCAGAGGACACTCTAAAGTTCTTTAAGCACTTCTTAATATAAAGCGGCTAGCTAAGTATTGCCGTCTGAGTAGTTTCTGGATATCACGTTTTATGCGTGGACTCCACACCGCACAACAGAACGCTCGTATAAGATGAACTTTTGCCTTGTAAGGAAACGGTTTACCCTGCATTGGAAAACGTTTGGCATTACGGCGTAGGAACCCGAAAACACGTCAAGTTTTGTTCATGCGTAATATACTTGACAGTTCGAATCCTCTTCAGAGAACAGTGTACACCAAGATATTTATAACATTATGCTTGGTAGACAGATTTGCCATTGCTCTTATAGGAATAAACTTGAGAAGCCCTTTCGTTCGGGTGGAGCACATGTACAAACGTTTTTCACTCTTATCTTCATCCCAAAAGTTTGATGCCAACCAAATCACCTGCTCAGTTCATGTTTCAGTATGGTGTACACACCCAGGCGATAATAAATCCTATAAAATACACCATCGTGTAAACACAATTGTATTGCAGAGGAAATGCTGGTACAAATATATTTCACAAAAATTAAAAATATATAATGGGCCGACAATATATTCCTGCGGCACACCCCAACCTACATCGACGTCATCGGACCTCGGCAGTTCTAGCAATCTTGTATCAAACGGACGAAATCAGATTTTATGTTATACCAGGACAAATTTTCCAGCAGAAGTGACTGAGAAAGAACCCCCAACACTTTTCCTAAATCAAGAAATAGCCAATTCACTGTGAAACCTTGATAGAGTGCAATGGCAATTTCGTGTGTCAGTTCTGTTAGTGTCGCCACACAAAAAAATCCAGCTCGAAAGCCAAGCTGTAGCGGGCTAAGCCGCAAGGAGTATTTTAAATCGCTAATAATTCGAGTTAAATGCACGTGCTCCAATGTGTTGCGTATTGCACGGGTTAAATAAGAAAGCCGACAATTAAGTACAAGGCGGCGGGCTCCTGATTCGTGTCATTTACTGATTGATGAGGGGGAGTTCAACGCGCCGACGCTACAGGGGCGAGGAGGCACGCTGTAGTGGAGGGATCCGGATCAATTTCACAGCCGGGGGATCTTTAATGTGCTCCGAAATCTCGAACTCTAGAAATGTCGAAATTTCGCCTCCGTCAGAAAAGCGACCGCCTCGGCGGCGAATCAAACCGGCGTCGTATTATTCGTGTTACGGCGCAATGTTTTCTAGTACCATCCGCTCGGCGACGCCTGCGCTCACCACATCGTTCTAAGCTGGTCGAGCTCTTCGTGCGCTTCCAGAAATGCGGCCTAAAATGCATGCCTGGGTTGAAACCAGAAGAAATTTAGAATAAAGCCTTACTGCATGTAAAGCGACTTCGCTATAACCATAAATTTGCATAAATATATATATATATAAGACAAGAGCAATAACGGCTGGCAGTCAAAAAAACCTCTGAAAGCAAAGGGAGGATAGGGCAGGTCATTGAAACAGAAATAATTTGGAAAGAAAGAAAATGGAGAAAAAATGCCCGCCAATTGGGATCCGAACCCACGAACTCCAGAATATCGGTCTGGTGCGATACCCACTATGCTACCGGTGGGGCTATTTTTCACCTCTACTTTCTGCGGTATTTATGTCAATGTAATTTTTTCCTGTGCTTGGGGGTGTTAACCAGCGCCACTCCGACTTCGTGGGTTCAGATCCCACCTGGCGGGCATTTTTTTTCCAATTCCTTTCCATTTCTTCATCTGTTTCAATGACCTACCATTTCCTCCTCTTTGCTTTCCGAGGTTTTCCTAACTGCCAACCCTTATTTTTTGTGTCTTATTTCAACGAGCCCCTCAGTTCCTATTCTGACTCGCTATATATAAATAAATATAAGAAAACAAAACTTTGAACAAGGTAAAAGCACGATTGTTGCCAACGTTTCAGCAAAGAGACTTGCTTTCGTCAGTGCAATCTCTCGCCTGGCTGGCACGCTGTATATAGGGGTAGGTTCCCAGGTGAGAGAAGGAAAGAACGAAGTGAAATTGAGAAAGCGGATTGCTTTGGGAGTATGTCGGGGGTGATATTGAGGGGCAAAGAAGGTTGTGTAGCGCCCTCTGGTTGGCGCACTTATCCGGCGCCTTGGCGCCGGCGATGAAAGAGGAGAATAAAGAGACGAGCGGCGCGTGCTTCGTGCGCCAGCACGGCACGGGCAGTTCAATTCTGAAAGCCTGCCACGCTGGTACTTTCTCTCTTGCGCTGCGCTGGGACCCCGCTTTACCCGACAGTGGTGACTCCGGACTAAGACATGACCGACCCCAGCAACCTCGCGCCCTCGGGCCCTCTTTTGCCTGACGTTTCCTCGCGGCCGCCGGACGTCGCAGTCATGCAGCTCCGTCTGCCCACCTTCGTACGCAAGAACCCACACGTTTGGTTCGCCCAGGTCGAAGCCGTCTTCGATCTGCACCGCGTCACCTGGGAGACTACTCAGTTTCATCACTTGCTTTGCAACCGGCTGCCTGAGGTGGCTGATGAAGTGGCAGACGTCATCGGTGCACCTTTGAACGAAGCTCCGTACCAGCGGCTCAAGCAGAGTATTCTGGACCGAACCACAGCGCCCGAGAGCGCGCGCCTCCGGTACCTGCTCACCCACGAAGAGCATGGAGATCGCCGCCCTTCCCAGCTGCTCAACACCATGCGACAGCTCGTAGGCGCAAGCAACGTGGACTCGAACGGTGCACTTTTAAAAGAACTCTTTCTGCAGCGCTTGCCACAGTCCACTCGCATCGTTTTAGCTGCTGCAGGGGACTTGACCCTCGATCGCGCCGCCGAGCTTGCCGATAGAGTTCACGACGCGACTTCTCCCTCAGTCGCTACCCTCGCTTCGACAGCAGAGTCATCGGCCGTGTCCCGCTTAGAGGCTCGGATCAATCGACGCGCCGCTTCCATTGAAGCGCTTAGGACTTCCTCTGATCGCCGATGCGGCTCCTCCCCACGTCCTAGCCGTCGTTCGTCTTCCCCGGGAGGTTCTTGCTCGCGCAGGCCTCGAAGCCCGTCTATCTGCTGGTACCATCGCACTTTCCAGCACCGCGCCCGTCACTGCACTTCCCCATGCAGCTGGTCGGAAAACGCGACGCGAGATCACTGATGGCGGCATGTGACCTCGCCTTACAACCCGGCCGCCTTTTCCTGGTCACGGATCGCATTTCTGGTTTGCGCTTCTTTGTAGACACGGGTGCTGAGGTCAGTGTATTACCAGCCACCAAGGATGAGCATACTTCTAAGTCACCTGGGCCTACGCTTCGCGCAGCCAACTCTACCTCTATCGCTACGTATGGTCTGCGGTCCCTCACCCTCGACCTTGATTTGCGGCGTGCCTTCCGGTGGGTCTTCGTAGTAGCCGACGTCAATCAGCCCATCCTCGGCTCCGATTTCCTGACCCATTTTGACCTAGACGTCAGCATGCGTCAACATCGCCTCATTGACAGCAAGACGCGCCTTTCTATTCTGGGCGTACTGTCTACTGTCCCTCCAACTGGCATCTGCACGCTGCTTCCCTCGTCGCCGTACGCAAGAATCCTCAAAGACTTCCCTGAGGTTACGAGACCCTGCAACTTAAAGCAGCCGCCCAAGCACAGCGTTACCCACCACATCGTTACGCGTGGTCCACAGGTCGCATCTCGGCCGCGCGCCTCTTCGGTAAGCGTCTGGCGACTGCTAAACGCGAATTCGAGCACATGCTGGAACTCGGTATTATCCGCCCATCGTCCAGCAACCACGCGTCTCCACTGCATATTGTTCCTAAGAAAAGTGGAGACTGGCGTCCATGTGGCGATTACCGGGCGCTCAACGCTCAGACTGTCCACGACAGCTATCCCCTATCCCACATCCAAGATTTCACAAGCCACTTGGAAGGGTGCACTATCTTTAGCAAAGTGGACCTTGTCAAGGCATATCACCAAATCCCCGTCGAGCCTGCCGATATCCTGAAGACGGCCATCACTACACCTTTCGGCTTGTTTGAGTATGTGCGCATGCCTTTTGGGCTACGCAACGCAGCTCAAACATTTCAAAGGTTCATTGCCGAGGTGACGCGCAGCCTTCCGGCTGTATTTACGTACTTTGACGACATCCTCGTCGCGAGTCCCTCTCCACAAGATCACGAGCGTCACCTCCGAGAACTCTTTGAACGCCTTCAACAATTTGGCCTGGTCGTCAACGCCCAGAAATGCGTCTACGGAACGTCCGAGCTCGAGTTCCTGGGCCATCACATTTCGGAGCAGGGAATTCGCCCTTTACCCTCTCACGTTCAAGCCCTGAAGGATTTCCCCGAACCTACCAGCCTTCGTCAGCTTCGTGAGTTCCTGGGCCTGGTGAATTTCTCGCGATGCTTCATACCCCACTGCTCCGAACGTCTGCATCCACTGACTGAGCTTCTTCGCACAACCAAGAGTTCCTCCTCCGCGATTTCCTGGTCTCCCGAAGCTCAAGCCGCTTTCAACGCTGCTAAGCAAGCCGTCGCCGATTCGGTGCTTCTCATTCACCTGAGAACCGACGTCCCCACTCACATCGTGGTGGATGCATCCAGCGTTGCAATCGGCGCTGTTCTCCAGCAGAGAATCGATTCCGAGTGGCACCCGCTGGGTTTCTTCTCTCGGAAGCTCCAACCTGCCGAGACGTGCTACAGCGTTTTTGGCCGTGAGCTGCTCGCCATTTATGCCACCATCCAGCACTTCCGGCACATTTTGGAGGGCCAGTCCTTTCACGTTCTTACGGACCATAAGCCTCTGGCGTACGTTTTCCGTACAAACTCCTCCAAGTACGTCACACGGGAACTCCGTCAGCTCGCCTATATTTCGGAATTCACGACGGACATTCGGCACATCAAAGGTACCGACAACGAGGCTGCTGACGCGCTTTCACGCATTACCTCCATCGGCAGTGCTGCGTCCGCTGTGGACTGGGAACGCCTAGCTCGGGCGCAGATTGAATACCCTGAGCTGCAAGCACTGCGGGACCACCCGGGTTCCCTTCGTCTTCAACTTGTGCCTCATCCGTTCGTGCCTGGCTCACTGTGGTGTGAAATGTCTGCGGCGCGCCTCGACCCTTCGTTCCGGCTGCATTTCGTCGTGCTGTATTTCACTCGCTCCACGATATCTGCCACCCCAGCATCCGAGCCACGCAGCGCCTCATCACACAGCGGTACGTCTGCCGAGCATCAACGCTGATGTCCGCCAGTTGGCCCGTTCATGCCTCGCTTGTCAGACAGCCAAGGTGACCCACCACACGAAGACCCAAACGCAGCCTTTTTTGCCACCTAGCAGCCGCTTCGACCACGTGCATCTCGATTTGGTCGGACCATTTCCTCCATCCCTTGACTGCCGGTACATTCTCACAATGATTGTCCGCTTCACCCGTTGGCCCGAAGCCGTACCAATTCCGGACAGCACGGCAGAAACCATCGCAAAAGCCTTCGTTTCGACATGGGTTTGCCGTTTCGGCTGCCCCGGCATTGTTACCACGGATCGAGGCAGGCAGTTTGAATGTACCCTGTTCACTTCCCTCAGCCGCTTGCTTGGGACTAAACACTGCCGCACCACGGCATACCATCCTTGTGCCAACGGCATCGTTGAGCGGCTCCATCGCCAGCTAAAAAGTGCTCTCACTTCGCGCTTGGATAGAGAGCACTGGGTTGATCACCTGCCTGTAGTGCTTCTTGGCCTGCGTGCCGTCCTTCGTCGCGACCTCGGCTGTTCAACTGCTGAACTTGTCTACGGCGCACCCCTGCGGCTTCCTGGCGATTTCTTCGTCCCTACGGCTTCCTCGCCCCTGCCGCTTGAGTACCTACAATGCCTGCATGACTGCATGCAGCACCTGCGACCGGTACCACCTCGGTCTTCAGACCACCGCATCTTTGTGCATCCCGACCTGGCGTCTTCGTCACACGTTTTCCTCAGGCGGGACGCTGTAAAGGCGCCTCTTACCCCTTCCTACGATGGGCCGTACCGTGTCATTACAAGACCCAGAAGTCCGCCACCATCCTCTTGAATGGCCGCGAAGAAGTCGTCTCGTTGGACCACCTGAAACCGGCCTACGTCGAGACGCCACCCAACGAACTCCGCGCCGACATCGCAGGCCTAAATACTCCACTGCTCGCCCCCAAAACCAACGCCCGCCTGCCTCACCGTCGCGTCACGTTCGACATTCCGTCTGAGCGGGGGGCCCTGTAGCGCCCTCTGGTTGGCGCACTTATCCGGCGCCTTGGGGCCGCTATGAAAGAGGAGTATAAAGAGACGAGCGGCGCGTGCTTCGTGATTCTGAAAAGTTCGATTCTGAAAGCCTGCCACGCTGGTACTTTCTCTCTTGCGCTGCGCTGCGACCCCGCGGTACCCGACAGTCGTATAGTCGGGTACCGCGGGGTAGGTCACAGGGAAGTTAGCCGGTGGTTGATATTCGGGGAATGTTTGGAGAGAAAGGTTGAAAGGGTGTTTCTTGACCTGCCGCGGGGCATACGGAAAGGTTCTCAAACCGGCGGAAGCAGACCAGGCGGTGAGAGTGGGGTCCTTATCAGAAACTATCTGCAAGCCTCAGGTCAAAAGAAAAGATAGAGAAGGGGGAAAATAACTAGGACAAGGAAAAAAGAAAAAAGAGACAAAAAAAACAGAGAGGGAAACCACACAAACCCACACACACGGCAACTGAAATGGCACGTGTCACCCACGCCAACATTCCTGGAACAGGCCTGTCCTGAAACTCAAAAACGAAAAGATAAAGTTAGAGTGACGTACAGGGCACAACACCACACGGAGCGAAAAAAAGAGAGCAATAAAATAAATAAAATTGAATTCTAAAAGCAAAGGTTGGACGGATGCGGTCGAGTATTAAGCTAGACGCTAAGAAATGAAAAAAAAGAAATTAGGTGACCAGGTAAGGACCATATGGAGCGGAAATAGTCTTTGGATAAGGTATATGCAAGACATTGCCTTTTTCTGTAATCCCGGTTAATATCGCAAGGATTCCAAGCTGCCCCTAGACGCATTAATTCCAGTAGGTTCTATGCAGTTGAATTTTTGAATTAAATAGGATTCTTGGTATTTACTGTCTCTAGGAGACCTAAAGTTTTACTGAAGTTTATACAACTTAAGGTCATCGAAATTGTGGCCTGGTTGGTTGTAGTGCTGCGCTACAGCTATGGAGGATTTGCTAAGAGTATCTGCCCGGTGACCATTAAGACGTAGGCTCATAGGTTGAATCGTTTCGCCAATATACTGTTTATGGCACATTGAGCATTCGAACATTACACAACTTAGGATGAATCTTGATGAAACAAAACTTGAATGGATCTTGTGAACATAATTACTGGCTGTGCTTTTTACAATGCAGTCGGTCTGCAGGTTCTTGCAAGTCTTGCATCTGGGGCGGGAGCAGCTGGTTATGACTGGTTGCTTTGAAGGCCCTGTTTTAGCATGGACTAAAATATCTTTTTGATTCCTGTTTCTCCCGTAGGTAACCCTAGGGCTTCTGGGAAAGTCTTTCTAAGTCGGTCGTTACTGGCTAAAATGGGGTAGTACTTGCGCAGTATATTGTTTACGTTTGGGAGGGCGTTTGAAAATTTAGTTATTAGGGCAGGCGGCATGGCACTTTCGTTTTGTCGCTGTTTGTTGAACATGTCTTCCCTTTTGAGATTAGATGCACGTTGGTACGCCTGATCGAGTGACCTTTTGGGGTGGTTCCTGTTAATCAGGGTGGACTTCACTTCATCTAGGTGATCTACGTAGTCACTGTCAACCCTGCATACTCTTCTAAGCGTGGTGGCTTGTCCTACAAAGATCCCTTGCTTGCAGTGTCTCGGGTGATGGCTTTTATAGTCTAGATACTGCTGCCTGTCAGTTGGTTTACTAAAAAGCGTGGTTTTAAGTTTACCGTTGTCTAAAATGACGGTAGTATCTAGGAAGTTCACTTCTTTTTCAGAATACTGGCAGGAGAATTTAACATTCGGATGCGAATAATTGAGATGAGATATAAACGTTTATAGAGTCGCGCGACCGTGTTCCCAAATCATGAAGATGTCGTCAATGTAGCGGTGCTAAACCTGAGGTTTATGCGGAAAAGAGCTTAATAGGGTGGCTTCAAGTTGCCCCATGAAAATGTTGGCATAGATTGGCGCGAAGGGAGTACCCATGCTGGTTCCAAAAACTTGCAAAAAGTTAGAAGAGTGTCCAATTCAAAATAGTTGAGAGTTAAAACTAGTTTTAACAAAGTTATGTACACTTCTCGCGCATGTTGGTGCGGGTTCTCGGATAGAGCTTTTCAAATAGCTTCTGTTCCTTCCACGAAAGGCATGTTTGTATACAATGGGGTTATCTCTTCTATTATGCGGAGGAAGTGGGGGGTGTCCTGAACGAATGAAAAAAAAAGTACCGGCGTTTTTGCAGCCGCCCCATTCCTTAGGGGCGATTTCCCGTGCAAGCCCGGAGAACTTCGCAAGCGTTGTAGTCCCACACAAGGGCCGAGCGCCAGGCCGGGGAGTCGCTTGTACCTATTTTACCAGTAGGTGCCCGGCGCCACCAAAGAACACGAATTCACATGGTGCCTTCCACAGCCACGATGGACGCTCAACTCGCAACCGAATGTGGCAGGAAAAGCCGCCAGACTCTCTTCCCCCCGGCAATGCCACAACGCGGCATGATGGCCGGGGCCCCCGCCAGATGGACAAGGGTCAGGGGCCCCTCGATAGGGTAAAGGCAGCTTTCCAGACGTTGATTCCACTTTCAAGGCTCCGCACTCGACCAGGGACGCCTGTACCCATTAAAGAAACCGGTGGGTGCCCGGCGGCATCAGGATTCGAACCCAGTACCTTCCGCATACGAGGCGAGTGCTGTACCTCTGAGCCAGCGCTGCGGTTAAGAGTTACGATTATTCCACGGGGCATTTTCCGACAAATTCGGGTAACTTCCCAAGCACTAGATCTCCTGGGCAGGGGGTGCTTGTGCCAATTTTTGCTGGTTGGTGCCCAGCGGTACCGAAGTACCTTCCACATTCTCGTACCCCATGGTACAAACCGACGTGGTGGGACGGTTTACAGTAAACTGGATCCCCGTACGGGGGGCGCCTGTCCCCATTTTTATTCTGGTGGGTGATCAGCAGCTCCAGAGGAACCTACCACGTCTGCCGCAGTGGTAGTGCGTGTCCAAGCCCTTCATCCCCCGCCGAGACAGGTCGACTGCGCAGGTCGACCGAACATGTCTGAACAGGCCGACTGCGCAGTGCGCAGTCGACCGGTTCGGACGTGCTTCTCTGGTGCTCAGACAACAGCGTGCTTCTACAGTGAAGGACAGCGAAACTGCAGAGACAGCGGAGGACAGCCGAAGCTGAGTATTTACCTGCACGGTTCTTTCTCGTTGTGTCGGGTTTTTCAGCCGAGATGACGCGTAGAAAGCTGGTACAGTGTGGTAGCTGTCCGCGGCACGTACACGCAGAGGAGTTTCAGCGGGAAGGCGGCGAGGCAGACGAAGGGGCAGGTACGTGTCGTTTATGCGTGGTGGTGTCGCGGCTAGAGCGCATAGAAGCGGATAACTCGGGTTTAGCTAAGCGGGTTGCAGAACTGGAGGCAGCGCTAAGTAACGAACGCGATGAGCGGAGGGCCGTTGAGGGAAAGTTAGAAGCAGCTCAGAGGAAGCTAGAAACGAGCGTCATTTCACCAGCAAATGGCGAACACATCAGCCCATGCAGCGAAGCGGAGGCATGCACCGAGGTGACGCCGGGGGTGGAAGCAACGAAAGGCAACAGCTACTCCCGCGTGCTGCAAGATAGGATAGCAAAACCAGTCGATAACCCGGGTACCAGTAAAGAGCGGCACGTGGCAGATGATAGCGTGGTAATCATTGCGGGTGACTCTAACTTGAAGAGGAGCAGCCCTGCCATAGTGGAAAGGGTAAAGGGGGATAAGCGTGTGAAGGTGCGCTGTTTCCCAGTTAAAACGATGCAGACGGTGATGACTGCAGCGAAGGGGCAGCTGGCCTTGTTTAGTAACGCTAAAAACCTTGTGGTGATTGCCGTGGGGCTTAACGATGTTCTAAAGGGAGAGGAGGGAAAACATGGCCAGGAGATAGCAAAGGGGAAAGGACCTGCGGGCGACGGCCCCAAATGTTCTCCTTGCACTCTGCACCATGCCGGAGGTGATGAAGCAAGTCCTACACACCGAATGGGCAGTAGTCGCTGCTAACAGCGAGATCGTGAGGTGTGGCAGGGAACTTGGGCTTGAAGTAATAGACGTAAAGAGGCTAGTTGACAGCACCGGACATAGGCAAGCTTTTCAGTGGGGCGGGATTCACTTCATCCCTAGGCTAGGAAACAAGGTCGGGTGGCGCTTAGGTGGGAGAGCGGTAGCTTTTTAGGGTGTCCCGCGCAGCTAAGGAAGGCAAACTAGGAGACAAAGGGGAAGCAAGGGACACATGCACACTCAACGCTGGGAGGCAGCCAGGCCTAGAGCTAAACGGAGAACCTACAGACGTAACTGAGAGCGTTGAAGGAAGCCGTTTAAGTGGAAAGAATGGAGCAAACAATTTTGCAAAAGACAAAAACAGACCCCGTAGGTGGAAAAGGAAAAACAAATGCAATAACTATTTATACAGGTACATAAATATGCAGGGAGGCAGAAAGCCAGATAAGTGGGTGAGATTCAAAAGCAACTTAAACGGGAAGGAATAGACGTGTACGCTTTAGCCGAAACTCACTTCCGGGACCTAGAAGCCCCACCTATCATAGACAAGTATGTCTGGGAAGGCTGCAACAGGACCGCAGGAATGAAGAAAGGGGGAGGTGTTGGCATGCTCATTAAACAAGAAACCGACTGGCAGAGAGTGCATAAAAGCTGAAAAAAGCATCTACAGATTAGAGGCACCATAGAAGGGAAAACTACATGGTTAGGAGTAGTGTATCTGTGGTCCGGAAGTAGTGCAAGCTACGAAAATGAGGAAATGGTAAGCTGTTTGAGAAGAGATATAAACGAGTTCAAAGATTCGGGCGAAATAATCATATTTGGAGATATGAATGCCCATAAAGAAGATTTGGATGGATACAAAGACCACAACGGTTCTCTAGTGATAGATCTATGTCACGAAAACCGGCTTGTAATAGTAAACACGGAAAGCCACTGAGACGGACAAATAACGTGGGAAAGCGGCAACAGACAGTCCAGCATAGACTACCGTTTAGTATCCGAGATAGTATACGGTGAGGCTGCGAGAAATGAGGATAGATGAAAATGGTACGTACAGCTTAGGAAGCGACCACAAGCGCTTTAGCTTACACTTTGTAGGCGCAACCCGGACAAATGTAAAAATAGGTACAATACGAGAAACTAATTTGAACAATAAGCAGTTAAAGATCATCGATGATGGATTCGAAGATGAAATCAATAAATACCCAGGCAAAAATTGGGATTACGACGAAATGATTGCGACATAAATGGTAAGATGAATGAAGCAAAGAAACGAAACTGATGGAAAGGGAAGAGAGAGCTGAGAAGCTGGTAAAATAAGGAAATAAAAGAGGCTATTGACCAGGGAAGCAAGGCATCGAAAGAACATAGAGAAGCAAAAAGAACTCGTATGGAACCGAAGGTAGTGAAGGAGAAATGAGATATCTATCGTGGAAAAAAGTAGAAGTGCAGAAAATGGTGCAAGCAAAGATCAAGCAGAAAAGCGAACAATGGATGGCAGAAATACAGAAGGACAAAAGCGTATCCAAGAAGTTTTGGAACCATGTAAAATCACTAAGCGCAAAAAACGATAACCATCAAAAATTCCTGATTGAAGAAGAGGGGGAACATTTAGAAGGAGAGCAGGTGTTGGCGCATATGCGTCGAGTGATTACTGAGAAGTTTAGGACAATAGTGGTAGGGAAACCAGCACCGATAACATCAGCGCCACACAAGACTGCGGTAAGGGAAATAAGTTTGAGCAACCTTGATTGGAAAAAAGCAGAGCAAAAGGTTTCCCCCCAGACAGCAGTGGGCCCGGACGGAATACCAATGCAACTGATAAACCTGCTTGGACATAAAAGTAAGGAATCGTTTATGCGAGCAATAGATAAGGTGATAGAAACCAAACAAATACCAGAGGACTGGTTAAAAAGTAGGATGAATTCAATATATGAAGGCAGAGGAGACAATGCCAGTATTGATTCATACAGACCACTCACAGTAACGTCAGTGGTGTATAGATTCCTAATGCAGGCGATAAAATCAGAAATTCAAGCATGGATGAAAGAAAATGAAATACTTGGCGAACTGCAGAATGGATTTAGGCAAGACAGGAGCCTGGATGACAATTTGTTCGTGATAACGCAATGCATTGAAACTGCGAAACCACAGAATAGACCACTATGGATTACGTTCTTGGACATTAAAGGGGCATATGACAACGTAAACAGAGAATGTCTCTGGAGAACGCTGAAACTCCAGGGACTAGATGACGAGTTAGTACAGTTCTTTATAGCAATCTATAAAGACAATAGAGTGCACCTTACTTGGGAAGGACCGAAATGCGCCCATCAGGTCAATATCCATCCGGGAATGAAACAGGGATGCCCTTTGAGCCCAATACTGTTCATGCTTTACATGGCCGGGTTAGAACAGAAACTGGAAGAAAGTCAAGTAGGGTTTAGCCTAACCCATATGCTGCAAGGCGAAGTGGTACAACAGCATATTCCGGGAATGTTATACGCAGACAACATTGTTCTTTTAGCTGATAACCAAACCGATATGCAGCGGCTAATAAATATTAGCGGCCAGGAAGCCACCGACCTCGGGTTAGATTTCAGTGCAGAAAAATCCGGAATAACGGTTCTCAATGACGCTATAACTGATGTAGTGTCTATCCAGCAAGGCGAATTACCTAGAGTGAAGGAATATAAATATTTGGGAGTGTGGATAAACGAAGGGGATAACTACTTAAGAGCTCACGAGGAGCAACTTAAGGTTAAGGGAAAGCGAAACGCAGCTATAATGGAGCAGAGAGCTCTGTGGAGGTATAACAGATATGAAGTAGTAAGAGGAATGTGGAAAGAAGTAATGGTTCCGTGTCTTACGTTTGCGAATGCTGTACTCTGCTTAAAATTAGACGTTCTATCAGGCCTGGAAGTAACCCAGAGAACGGTAGGACGTTTGGCCTTAGGCGCGCATGGAAAAACAACTAACGAAGCAGTTCCGGGAGATATGGGCTGGGCGTCGTTTGAAGTTAGAGAAGCACAGAGTAAAATATGCTTTGAGATGAGGTTGAGGGCAGTGGATCAACGAAGGTGGGCAGCTAAGGTATTGAGGTACCTATACTTGAAAAGCGTGGACACGCAGTGGTTAAGAAAGACCAGAAGGCTAACGATGAAATACGGAAAGAACAGTGGAGAATCCAAAACAGCCAAGGTAACCAAAAAAGAGGCAAGGCAGATTGAAACGAATAAATGCAGAGAAAAAATGAAAGCTAAAACGTCGTTAGAGATGTATAGGTCTGAGAAATTGAACATCTGAAAGGAAAATTTCTACAATAATTCCCACGGCAGTGTTTTGCTTTTTGAGGCTAGAGCAGGTTGCCTGCGAACTAAGAGTTTTGTGGGGAAGTATTCAGAAAATGATGGGGTATGCGTGGTCTGCGGAAAAGAAACAGAAACTATGCGGAACATAGTGTTAGAATGGGAGGGTATCCATCCAAATCTACATGAAGGGGATATTGGGCTTCCAGAAGCACTAGGATTTAAGGGTATCAGAGAGGAAGTCAACTTCAAAGCTGTCGAGGGGACGAAAAGGAGATTAGAATGCTGGTGGACGAAAACAGGAGAGGGGAATATTGCCTAGGACAGTTAACACCTGTAACAGGAAAAAACGTATTTTGGGTTTAATAAGCTTTAGTGCCTGCCCTAAGCAGCGCTAGTATAAACCAAGAGTTTAAAACATGGTTTTATAAGTCCTTTTTCGTAAGATGACATGTCATCACCCCGCTTCAAAGGGGAAACCAATAAAAATCATCATCATCATCATCATCATGAAGGAAGAAGAGTGGGAATGTCACCTAGGTAATAATTCAGAAACAGACATAATGCTTCTGTTGGGGTGTTGTTATTCGGAACTATAGGTCTGCCAGGAATGTCGGCAGTGAAAAATAATTCTACGGGGACTTTGTGTACTTTTGCGAGGAGGTAAAAACGGCCTGCATTCTTATTATTCGGTTTCATAAAATTTAAGTCAGTGGTCGTTATTAATTCTCTAGATCGCAGATCTGTGAGGCTCTGAAGGATTTTCAGGCTGTATTTCTGGCTCGGATCGTTATCTAAGGCTTGTAATGGCCAGGGTTATTGAGCTGCCTATAAGCTTCATCTTTGTATTTTCCCATAGGTAAAACAACTACGCTCCCACCTTTGTCGGCTGGCTTTATGACTCTGTCGGTTCTGGCTGATAGGCTATTCAGGGTAACTTCTTCCGACAGAGTTAGGTTCTTGCGCTTGTTTGCTCGCTTGGTGGTTGCCAATATTTCTCTTGATACTGATTCTAAGTACAGATCTAATTCTAGAGATTGATCTACATCTGGAGTCCAAGTGCTAGGAGGGTGGAGGGTGCATTCGTTAATGTCAGGTTGGTCCTGCTTTTCCGAAAACAGCTCGGTTAGTCTCATTCTCCGAGAAAAGGCAGTGAGATCTCTATGTAACTCGTATCCATTCACACGGTTGTATGTGGGACAGAAAGTTAGACCTCGTTCTAGGATACCTTTTTCGTCGGCCGTTAGTGTTTTGGAAATGTCAATGACGTAGCTGGGGCCGGTAGCGACGGAGCTCGTTTTTTCTATAGGATTATTGGCTGTGGGATGAGGTTCTACTAAAGCGATCTCTGTATTAAGGGCAACATTGCATGACCTAATACTCCATTGTCGGGGCTATTGAGAGGATGATTTTCTGCAGTGCTAGCTGTAATTCGCGATGGAAACTGGTCACGTTGAAACTTAACCGCTTGCCTATTACCAATATCATTTTCCTTACGATTTACAAAAATATTAAGATCTATTTTCTCCTGCTCAGTTAGCGAAATAGCTTCAATCTGGTCGTTGAAGAGGCTGATTTGGCTAGTATAGTAGTATCTAAGAATTTCTAGGAGGGGAAGCGAAGTATTATTGAGAACACCTTGCCACCTGGCAGCTATTTCAGGAAGGAGCTCACCAAGGGCACAACTAACATTTAGGCGGAGGCCTTATGGGATCTTTCTGCTTTGGAGATACGAGGAGTACGTTTTCAGATGAAATCTGTAGTTGGTTTGTTTGCCGGCTAGTTTTCGATCTTTGAAGAAAGAGCGGGATTTAGGGGTTAGAGCATCCGGTATACTCGGTGGTAGTCATTTGTGTTTGTTTCGAGCAGACCTCCGGGGTGACACTTTTTTTTTGCTTGGAGTCAGTTGTTTAGGGGGGCTGCTTGGCGTGAGGTCCACATCGATGCCTGTTTGGGTGCCTGTTTGCGTTATACTGCGTGTTGGGGTCGGCGTGAACCATGAGCGTGATGTCTTTGGTGGGTCGGGTTGTTGTTCGCCTGCGTGCTGTACAGCTGGTGTTGCGGCCAGGTCCATGGTTTGTGTGCTGGCATTCACATGCGCTGTTCTTAGGTGGACATGACATTTCGCTACAGTGGGGGGTGTTGGGTTGGTTCTGTTGTTCTGTGCTGGCCGGAGACCGGAGGCTGATGCGTGAAGTTGGGAGCGTCACATTAAATGGGTTCCTTAGCCTGCGCTTGATGGTTTCTGAAATCAGTCGGACGCCTCGAAAGTTAGTGTGTAGTCCGTCCTTGGCCAGGTGTCCTAGGGGGTCTTGGTGAATTTTTGCGGGGTGGATGATGTCAACGTTTCCTTTGTGGTGTCCAAAGTACAATATATATATATATATATACATATATATATATGTGTGTATATATTTAGGAAAAAAAAAACTTCGAGCGAGGTGGACACCACGATTGTAGCCAACGTTTCAGCAGCTTTGCCTTCGTCATGGCAACCTCTCGCTTTGCTGGCACGCTTTATGGAGCGGTAGGTGCCCAGGCGAGAGGAGACAATGAAGTGAAATTGAGAAAGCGCATTGGTTTGGGATTATGTCGGGGGAGATATTGAGGGGGAAAGAAGGTTGTATATTTGGAGCCACGAAGTCGGTCAGAGGGAAGTCAGCGGGGGATGATATTCTGGGAAATTCTTGGAGAGAAAGGATGACAAGGTGTTTGTTGACCCGCCGCGAGGCATACGGAAAGGTTCTGAGAACCGCCGGAAGCAGAACCGGTGATGAGAGGGGTGCTTATCAGAAACTATCTGCGAGCCTCAGGTCAAAACAAAAGGTAGAGAAGGGAAGAATAACGAGGTTCACGAAAAAACAGGGATGAAAACCGCGCAAGCACACACACCAAGGAAAATACAATGCCCCACTACTGAAATGGCACGTGTCGCCAACAGCAACATTCCTGGAAAAACCCTGTCCTGAAACTGAAAAACAAAAAGATAAAGCGACGTACAGGGCACAAGACAAAGCGGAGCAAAAAGACAAGACAAAATAGAAATAAAACGGAATTCCACAGAAAAGCTTTATGGGATGCGGGCGCATACTAAACTGGCAGCTAAGGAATGAAAACAAGAGGAATTAGGTGACCAAGTAGGAGCAGAGGGAGAGGTCATAGTCTTTGGATAAAGTATATGCAACACGATCCCTAATGCTGCATTCCCTGTGAATATCGCAAGGATTCCAATTTGCCCCCAGACGCATAATTCGAGCAGGTTTTATGGAGTTAAATGTCTGAGTTAAATAGGATTATCGATATTTTCTGTCTCTAAGAGATTTAAAGTTTCACTGAAGTATATACAACTTAAGGTCGGCAAAATTGTGGCCTGGTTGGTTTAAATGCAGCGCTACAGCTATGGAGGATTTGCTTAGAGTATCGCCCGGTGACCGTTAAGACGCAGGCACATAGGTTGACTCGTTTCGCCTATATACTGTTTGAGGTACGTTGAGAATTCCAACATATGCACAATGTTGGATGAAGTGCATGTAAAACATGAATTAGTCTTGTGGACATAATTACTGGCTCTGCTTGTTACAATGCAGTCTGGCTGCAGGTGCCTGCAAGCCTTGCATCTGGGACGGCAGGAGCTGGCTATGACTGGTTGCTCTGAAGGCGCTGTTTTAGCATGCACTAAAATATCTTGTAGATTCCTGTTTCTCCGGTAGCTAACAGTTGGTGCTTCCGGGAACGTATTTTAAGTCGTTTGTTACGATCAAAAATGGGGTAGTATTTCCGCAGTATATTGTGTACGTTTGTTAGGGCGTTTGAAAATGTAGTTATTAGGGCAGGTGGCCTGGCGCTTTCGTTTTGTCGCTGCTTGTTGAGCTCGTCATCCCTTCTGAGATTAGGTGCACGTTGGGACGCCTGATCGAGCTTGCTTTTGGGGTTGTTCCTTTTAATAAAGGTGGACTTCAGTTCGTCTAGATGCTTTACGTAGTCTCTGTCATCACTGCATACTCTTTGTAAGCCTGGTGGCTTATCCTACAAAGATCCCTTACTTGCAGTGTCTCGGGTGATGGCTTTTATAATCTAGGTACTGCTGCCTCTCTGTTGGTTTTCTCAAAAGCGTGGTTTTACGTTTACCGCTCTCTAGAATGATGTGAATCGAGGAAGTTCTCTTGTTTTTCAGAATACTGGCAGAAGAATTTAATAGTCGGGTGCGAAGAATTGAGATGAGATATAGACGTTTCCAGAGCCGCGCGACCGTGTTCCCAAATCATGAAGATGTCTTCTATGTAACAGAGTTTAACCTGTGGTTTACGCCGAAAAGAGCCTAATAAGGTGTCTTCACGTTGCCCTATAAAAATATTTGCATAGGTCGGCGCGAATGAACTACAAAGGCTGGCTCCAAAAACTTGCTAAAAGTAAGACGAGTAACATTCAAAATATTTGGGAGGTAAAACTAGTTTTAACAAAGTTATGTACACTTCCGGCGCATGTTTGGGCGGTTCTCTGATAAAGTGTTTAAAATAGCTTCGATTTCATCGAAGAAAGGATGTTTGTATACATTGCGGCAGCGTCAAGAGTAACAAGGATGGTTCTATTGCGTAGGCGCCCACCGTTATTTATCTCTTCTATTATGCGGAGATGTTGCTGGGTGTCCTGAACGAATGAAGGAAGAAGAGCCGGAATGTCGACATTTCGGCTCTTCTTTCTTTATACGTTCACGACAGCCCCCCCGTCGGCCGCACAATAGAAGAAATAAATAAGGGTGGGCGCCTACCCAGCGTAACCCTTCTTGTTACTCTTGACGCTGCCTAATTCTGCAAAACGATCCCTTTCGTCGGACGAATTGAAGCTATTTTGAACGTTTTATCAGAGAACCCGGACCTACATGCGGCAGAAATATATAAAACTTTCTTAAAATAAAAAATTAAAAGTAAAAAATTTGATTCGTTTTACTTTTTCCAAGTTTTTGGAGCAAGCATGGGTACACCATTCGCGCCGACCTTTGCCAATGATTTCATGGGGAACCTTGAAGCCAACCTAATAAGCACTTTTCCCCCATAAAACACAGGTTTACATCCGTTACATAGACAACATCTTCATGATTTAGGAACACGGTCGCGCAACTCAAGAAACGTTTATATCACATCTCGATTATTCGCATCCGACTAATAAATTATCCTACCAGTATTCTGAAAAACAAGAGAACTTCCTCGATTCCCGTCATTCTAGACAACGGTAAACGTAAAACCACGCTTTTGAGAAAACCAAGAGAGGCAGCAGTACGTATAATATAAAAGCCATCTCCCGAGACAATGCAAGTAAGGGAACTTTGAAGGACAAGCCACCAGGCTTAGAAGAGTATGCAGTGAACACAGGGACTGCGTAAAGCATATAAGTCGACCCTTATGAACAGAAACAACTCTAATAGCTCGCTCGATCAGGCGTACCAACGTGCACCTAATCTCACAAGAGATGCCGTGCTCAACAACCTGCGAAAAAATGAAAGCGCCAGGCCGCCTGCCCTAGTAACTAAATTTTCAAACGCCCTTACAAACGTAAACAATATACTGCGGAAATACTACCCAATTTTAGCTCGAACAAACGACTTAAAAGACGTTCCCGGAAGCACCAATAGTTACCCACCGGAGAAAGAAGAATCTCAAAGATATTTTAGTGCATTCAGAGTAACCAATCATAGCCAGCTGCTCCCGTCCCAGATACAAGACATGCAGGCACCTGTAGCTAAACTGCATTGTAATAAGCACAGGCAGTAATTACGTCCACAAGAATATTGTTACGGGGCATTAATTAGATTACCCACAAATAGAGCGGTATTCATGTACTGTGCTAGCGGGCATCATCATCAAGAGGAGAGATGAAGAGGACGCTGACGGTGAAGCGCGTTCGCTCCCTGGCTTGCGCGGTGCTCTCTTCCATCGTGGTTTCTTATAACTAGCCTCTGAATGTGCATCGTAAATACACCACTGTAAACACAGCTTTACCCTGTATCATTTGGGGTACGTACTACGTACGACTACGTACGTCCCACATCGGAAAACTAGCGAATGCAGCTCTCGGAGGTGATGCTGCATTCCCGACCTCGACCGAAAATCCTCTTTTGGCGCTACCTACCAGAGACAATTTACTTGACGTGAATGTTGACGGCGTGCCTGTCCGTGCTCTAATTGATACCGGGGCGCATATATCGGTAATAAGTGCTAATCTCCGTCGCCGCCTCGTAAAGTTATGACGGCTGCTCTGTCGTATGTTCAAGTTGCTGACGGCGGTACGCCGGCCATCGCTGGCATGTGCACCTCTCGTGTTAGTATCGCCGGCCACAACACCGCTGTTGTTTTCTTTGTTTTGGACAAATGCCCTCACGACATTATCCTTGGCCGCGATTTCCTGTGTGAACATGCCGCGCTCATCGATTGTTCAGCGGGACTTCTGCATCTGGAGTTACCGGCTTTTGATAGCGACGCACCCCCGCTGCGCTTATGCTCCTGCGAATACGTTCGCCTGCCGAGTCAAGCAGCGACCTATGTTCCTCTCGCTACTTCCACAGCGGTTCCTGATGGAGACTACCTTGCCGCTCCCATCGTAGACGTTCTCCTGAACCGTGGCGTTGCCCTTCCACACACTGTTGTTACCATCAAGCACAACAGCGTTAACTTGCCTCTAATCAACTTTGGATTTCACACTCAAGTCCTTCCCGAAGGACTCACCATCGCCACCCTTGCTCCTTTCTGTGCACCGGACGTTTCTGCTTTTGCTTTGAACCATCCATCAATTCCCCATGAAGTCTCCGATCCGCTCCTTACCACTCCAGATATATTTGCCCCATTGATCAGCCCAAAGCTATCACCCGCACAAACAAACCAACTGCGCTGTCTTCTGACATCATTTGCCGACGTCTTTGACTTGAGCGACAAAGCTTTGGGGCAAAGTTCTACAGTCACCCATCGGATCGATACAGGTGATGCGCTACCCATCCATCGGCGTCCGTACCGTGGGTCCCATGGTGAACGAGGCATCATCCAGAAAGAGGTTGACAAAATGCTCGCCAAGGACATTATCGAACCTTCCTGCAGTCCCTGGGCTTCCCCGGTAGTTTTGGTAAAGAAGAAAGATGGCACTTGGCGATTCTGTGTAGACTACCGCCACCTGAACAAAGTAACCAAGAAGGACGTCTACCCTCTTCCCAGGATCGACAACGCCTTAGATTGTCTACACGGTGCCAAATACTTTTCGTCCATTGACCTACGCTCAGGTTACTGGCAGATTGCAGTCGACGAGATGGACCGAGAAAAGACCGCCTTTGTCACCCCAGACGGTTTATATCAGTTCAAGGTTATGCCTTTCGGTCTCTGCAATGCGCCAGCTACCTTCGAACGCATGATGGACTCTCTCCTGCGGGGATTCAAATGGTCCACATGCCTGTGCTACCTCGATGACGTCATTATTTTTCCTCCATCGTTCGAGGCTCATCTCCATCACCTGTCCGAAATACTTGCTATTTTGCGTCAAGCGAACCTACAACTCAACTCCGCGAAATGCCGATTCGCCAGGCGCAAACTAACTATCTTGGGCCACCTTGTCGACGCAAATGGAGTGCAGCCTGACCCCGACAAAATAAAGGCGGTTAGAGATTTTCCGGTGCCCCGGTCATCGAAAGACGTTTAAAGTTTTGTAGGCCGGTGCTCCTATTTCCGTCGCTTCATCCGAGGCTTCGCTGATATCGCCCGCCCTCTCACCGACCTTCTCAAAAAGGATTCCGTCTTTTCGTGGGGAAGTGAGCAAGCTCAGGCTTTCAAGACCCTGATCTCACTCTTAACAACTTCACCCATTTTAGCTCACTTCGATGTTGCCGCTCCCACGGAAGTACGGACTGACGCTAGTGGTCACGGCATTGGAGCCGTCTTAGCTCAACGCCAAACGGGCCACGACTGCGTTATTGCCTACGCCAGCCGCCTGCTGACACCAGCTGAACGAAGTTATTCTATTACTGAACGGGAATGCCTTGCCCTAGTGTGGGCTGTCGCCAAATTTCACCCATACCTCTACGGTTGACAATTTTCCGTCGTGACAGATCACCACGCGCTATGCTGGCTTGCGTGCCTGAAAGACCCGACCGGACGCCTCGGGCGCTGGGCTCTGCGGCTGCAGGAGTACTCGTATTCTGCAGTCTATAAATCCGGCCACCTCCATCAAGACGCTGACTGTCTATCGCGGTACCCAGTCGAGCCTCCCGATCCTACAAGTTGCGACTCACTCACCACCTTGTCTTGTCTATTTCCTCCTTTCAACAGCTTGCTGCTGAGCAGTGCCTTGACGTCTCCTTGAGCAGGATCATCAACCGCTTAACCGCTGCCCCCTCCGACCCTTCACTGCGGTTGTTCCACATGAAAGATTGCGTCCTCTATCGCCGCAATGTCCGCCCGGATGGTCCTGATCTGCTACCTGTAGTACCTGAGCACCTTCGTACAGATGTACTACGGCAGCTCCACGACCTCCCAACAGCTGGCCATCTAGGGGCTTCCCGGACCTACGACCGCGTGCGACGCCGTTTCTTCTGGCCGGGGCTCTACCGCTCGGTTCGCCGTTATGTCGGCGCCTGTGACATGTGCCAATGCAGAAAAGTGCCTACCACGCTACCCGCCGGTCTTCTTCAGCCGCTCGATATACCTATTGAGCCATTATTCCCAATTGGTTTAGATCTCCTCGGCCCGTTTCCCCGGTCTGCGAACGGCAACAAGTCGATTGCCGTGGCCACCGATTATGCGACACGATACGCAATCACGCGGGCTCTTCCGAACAGCTGCGCAACTGATGTAGCCGATTTCCTCCTGCACGACGTCATCTTACACCACGGTGCTCCTCGGCAGCTCCTGACAGACCGCGGACGATACTTCCTTTTCCGAGTAGTAGACGACATCCTCCGCTCATGCGCAACCGTTCACAAGGTTACTACCGCCTACCACCCTCAAACCAACAGCCTCACAGAGCGCCTTAACCGGACTTTACCAGATATGCTGTCAATGTACGTTTCTGACGACCATGGTGATTGGGACATTGCCTTGCCTTACATAACGTTTGCCTACAATTCGTCGGGCCTTGATACTGCCGGATTCTCTCCCTTCTACCTACTATTCGGCCGAGAGCCGACGTTACCACTGGACACTCTATTTCAACACCCTCTGCCACCTTCCGCATATGCCCAAGACGCCATCGCCCGCGCTGACTTTGCCCGCAACATTGCTCGCGTCAGGCTCGCTTCGTACAAGCGCTCTCAAAAGGATCGCTATGACTGCCGCCACAGCACCCGCCACTTTGCCCCTGGATCCCTGGTGCTGCTCTGGGGTCCTGCACGCCGTGTAGGGCGTTCGGAAAAGCTTCTAGCCAAGTACTACGGCCCCTACCGTGTCGTACGCCAAGTGACGGAAGTCAATTACGAAATCACCCCGCTGGTTCCGTCAGACTCATCCCGCTCTCTACAACAGACGTCGTCTACGTCACGCGTCTTAAGCCATACCGCTCGCAACCTACAGCTTTACCCTGAAAAGCCCCGAGACGGCGCTCCTACCACCGGGGGGGTTGTGTTACGGGGCATTAATTAGATTACCCACAAATAGGGCAGTATTTATGTATTGTGCTAGCGGGCATCATCATCAAGAGGAGAGATGAAGAGGACGCTGACGGTGAAGCGCGTTCGCTCCCTGGCTTGCCGCAGCGTCGGCTGCCTCGTTGACGTTTCGGTGGCCGTTGCGGAGCTCCCGTCCCATGTGGGCCGGGAACCACCGTACGGTCGTTGCGATGTTCGTGCGAGCTCCCTCCCCGATGCCGTAAAGGATGCGCATCGTCGTCCTGCAGACCGTGCCCCTGGCGAAGTTGGCGATGGCCGACTTGGAGTCGCTGAACACCGTCCTCGTCCCGGGGTGGAGCAGGGCCAGCGCGATCGCCGCCTCCACCGCCTATCTGGCGGACTTGGCGCGCACGCTGCCCGAGCTCAGCAGTTCTCCCGTGGCGGCACGTACCGCCAGCACCGCGTAGGTGTCTTCCTTGTCGCGACATTTGGAAGCGTCCACGTACACGGCGTCGCTCCTCTCGTTGTACTCTTTGGCGAGCGCGCACGCCCGCGCCATTCTCCGTTCCCGGTTCCGTCCCGGCGCGACGTTCTTCGGGAGCAGCGGCACCACCAAGCTGTTGGCGATATCGTCGCGCAGCGGGACCAGCTCGTCCTCCTCGTCGAAGGGGCAGCTCAGTCCCACGCGCAGCAGCAGCCTTCTGCCCGTCCGGGTCGACCCCAGGCGTTCCAGTTGCGACGTTCTCTGCGCCTCGCTGATCTCCGAGAGCGTGTTGTGCACTCCCAGAGACGCGAGGGCCGCGTTGCTCGTGCTGTTGAATAGGCCCAGGGCCGCCCGGTACGACTTGCGGATCGCCGCGTCGATCTTGGCTCGCTCCGGGGTCCGCCAGTCGTGGAATGCTCCCACGTAGGCCACCTGGCTTACCACGAACGCCTGCAGCAGGCGCAGCAGGCTCGCCTCTCTCATGCCGCGCGCGCGCGTTGCGAGTCGCTTGACGAGGCGCGTGGCGATGCCCATCTTCGTTACCAGTCGTTCTACCGTGGTGTTGTTGAAGCGGCGGCTCGTGTCGACGTGCATGCCGAGGACGCGGATGCTCGTCGCTTCGGGAATCGCCAAGCCATCGCTCCCGCGCACCACAATGCTGCGCTCCGCTTCGGCCGACGTCTTCTTGTGGTAACGTCCCGTTGGGGGCAGGATCAGGAGCTGCGACTTTTGTGGGGTGCACCGGAAACCGGTGCCGCGCAGGCTCTCCTCAATGCCGTCCACCGCCTCCTGCAGCGCCGACTCGATGTGGCCGTCGCTGCGGCCCGGCACGCACAGCGTGATGTCGTCGGCGTAGACGGTGTAGCGCACATCGGGCAGCTCGTCCAGGCGACGGGCCACGCCGATCATTACCAAGTTGAATAGCAGCGGCGAGATCACCGAGCCCTGCGGCGTGCCGACGCTGCCCAGCTCTCGCTTCTCGAGTTGAGTTTGGCCCACCTCCAGCCGGGCCGTGCGACCGGTCAGGAAGGTCCGGATGTCATTGTAGGAACGCTGTCCCAGGCCGAGCCGGGACACTTGGGCCAGGAGCGCCGAGTGCTTCACCTTGTCGAAGGCGCTCTGCAGGTCCAGGCCCAGGATGGGGCGGTTGTCCGAGGTCGGTCTCGTCGGAGGAGCCAGCACCTCGCGCTGCAGCAGCAACATCGCGTCCTGCGTTCCCAGCCGCGAGCGGAAGCCCAGCATCGGGTCGGGGTACAGGCCGTTGGTCTCGAGATACCGCTGCCACCGGTCGTTGAGGACGTGCTCCAGCACCTTCCCCACGCACGACGTGAGGGAGATAGGGCGCAGGCTCTCTATGCCCGGCGGCTTGTTGGGCTTGGGTATGAGTATTGTCTTGGCCGTCTTCCACTGCCGCGGGAGGCTGCCGGCTCGCCAGTGCTCGTGAAAGTACTTCGTGAGCGATGTTATGGCCGCGTCGCTCAGGTTGCGCAGCGCCTTGTTCGTGACGCGGTCCGGGCCCGCCGCCGACCGGCAGTTGAGGGCCTGGGTGGCGCGCCGGACCTCCCACTCCTCGATGTCGCGGTCGAGCGAGGGGTTGGGCTGGCCGGCGTACTCTCCGTGCTGTGCTCTCGCGGTCTCGGGAAGGTAGCGCTCGTTGAGGCGTTTGTGCACTTCCCGCTCCCCGAGCTCTTTCGTCGCCGCGTACATGATCTGCGCGAGCCGGTGTCGTTGGTATTCCTTGCTTTGGCTTTCGTCCATCAGGTGGCGGAGGAGTTTCTACGTGCCCCCTCGGTGGAGCTGGCCGTCGGCCTCGTTGCACAGCTCGAACCACTGCTGCGCGCACAGCTGGCGGCTGTACTTCTCGATCTCTCGGCCGAGCGTAGCGATTCGCTTGCGGAGGGCGCGGTTGTGCCGCTGCCGCTTCCACCATCGCTGTAGCGAGCTTCGAGCCTCCAGCATGTGCGCGAGCCGGGGGTCCATGCGCGTGGTCTGCTCGGACGTCTCCGTAACGGACGTCGCCTTCTCCGTGGCCGCGACGATATTGCGCGACCACTCCTCGATGTCCCCAATCTCGCCCAGGTCTTCGGTGCAAAACTCGTGCCAATTCGTGAGTCGGTGCTTGATGCGCCCGCCTCCAGCGTCGCCGCCGTTTCTGCCGTTGGGTCGGAGTGGGACGACGACTTCGACGATGTAGTGGTCGCTACCCAGGTTCACTCCCGTGTTCCTCCAGCTCGCCGACCGGTCGTCGGGCAGGTGGAGAAACGCCAGGTCCGGAGTGGTGTCTTTGACGACGGACGTGCCGATGCGCGTGGGATGTGCCGGGTCCGTTAGGAGAACGTAGTCAGCCTCGGCGGCGTCCTCCAGCAGTTCTTGGCCCTTGACCGTCATGGCGGCGTGGCCGAGTTCCTTGTGTCGTGCGTTGAAGTCCCCGCACGCGACGACGATGGCGCCGTCGCATGCGGAGACCGCCCCGCGTGCTCTGTGCAGTAACGTCTTGAACCTTTGTTGGTTGTGCTGCGGATTACTGTACACGTTGACCACCATCACGGTCGATCTCGCCGCGTGCCGGGCCGCGCCAGCGAAGGACGCCGACGACGACGAAGACTCGAGCAACGACGAAGAGGACAACGACGCAGAACCCCTGACTACGTACGGTGCGACGCTGTGCTGGTACAGGACAGAGAGGCAGGCCTACCCTCCGCCCCACCCGGGGCTCATGAGGAGGGAGGCAGTGCTTCTACGACAGTTGCAAACCGGGACGGTGCTAACGCCGGCGCTCGCGCGCCACGTGTGCTCGGACATGTACGAAGACGCGGTGTGCAGTGTTTGTGCGCGTGTGAATGCGGACTTGGCCCACTTGATGTGGGGATGCGACGAGCACGACCCGAGTGACGGGAGGCCGATCCTCCCTCCGGACGTTACGAACTAGATCCGCTCCTCGGAGCGCGAAAGCCAGCTGAGGGCCATCCAGCGGCTCGAGGCTGCCCTGGGCAAGCAACGGCGAAAGGGGAACCCGCACTCCTCTCGGCCTCCTCCCGCGGGAGCGAGGGCTAGGGGCGATCGCGGTGGCACTCCGAGTAGCCCGCGCCGACCGGACGCAGTCCTCGGGGTCGGCCCGACGCCGCGGTGAGCGGAGAAGACTACGGGACGGTGAAGCCCTGCGCGGTCTGATCCGTCCCCGACTGCAGAAATCTCAATAAAGTCCTTTCTCTCTCTCTCTCCCTAGCTTGCGCGGTGCTCTCTTCCATCGTGGTTTCTTATAACTAGCCTCTGAATGTGCATCGTAAATACACCACTGTAACCACAGCTTTACCCTGTATCAATATTTCAAGTTTTAGGTGCACTTCATCCACCATTGTGTATATGCTGGAATGCTCAATGTTTCACAAAACGTATAGATGCGAAACGAGTCAACCTATGAGCCGAGGTCTTAACTGTCACCGGGCAAATAGTCTTAATGAAATTCTTCGTAGCTGTAGCGCAGCATTTCAAGCAACCAGGCTAAAGTTTTAATGCCCTTACGAAGTACATACTTCAGCCAAACTATCAGCCTCCTAGGGGCCGAAAATACCGAAAATCCCATTTATTTCACAAATGGGACCTGGCGTAATTATTGCGGGACCTGCTGGAATTGGACCTACTGAAAGTAATGGTACCTGTTGGAATTACTGCGTCTAGGGGCAACTTGCAATCCTGGCGATATTCACAGGGAATACAGCATGGCACATTGTCTTGCATATACGTTATCCAAAGACTATGACCCCTACCTCTGCTCCTTACTTGGTCACCCAATTCTTCTTGCTTTCATTCCTTAGCTTCCAGTTTAGTACGCGCCCGCATCCCTCCAACCTTTTCTGCGGCATTCCATTTTATTTCTGTTTTGCCCTCCGCTTTGTCTAGTACCGCATACGTAACTTTAGTTTCGTGCCCCATACGTACCTTTCATTTGTGCCCCATACGTCGTTGTTGCATTTGGCGTTATGGCGTTGTTGCATTTAGATGCAGCGCATCTCTTGCTCTGAGGCATGTCCCTCCTGCGTCATCGGTGTCCCTCCGCACGCCTCCTGCGCATGCGCGACTCTCCTCCGTTCGTCTCTCCCACAGCTGCGTGCAACACTCTCACTCCGGCGCATTAGCGTAAGGACAGCTGGCGCGCTTGGTTGGCGCGCGCTTCGCTGCTTTAACGCTGCGTTAACAGCTGCTCCGGTGCGTATTTGCGCGCATGCGCGACTCTCTCCCGTGGTCTCCTCTCCTTTAAGAGCTGTGAATATAAAGCGGGTACCGCTGCGCGGCGGTTCAGTCAGCGCTCGCTCTCGTTCTTCTCAAACATCGACGATGAAATTTAGATTTGACCACTGCTGCGGCAACCGCTCACTCTGCACTTTACTGATCATAACGTCATCATTCTTAAATGTAATAAAGAGCTGGGTGGTGGTCGCTAAAACACGTGTACTCTCTCATTTCGCGTATGCATGCGCTGCATCACACCTTGGTTCCCTAGCAAGGAGATGGGGGCAATTTTTTTTTGTTTGTGTGTGTGTGTGGTTTTCCTGACTGTTTTTCTTTTTTCGTGAACCTCGTTATTCCCCCCTTCTCTACGTTTTCTTTTGACCTGAGGCTTGCAGATAGCTTCTGATAAGGACTCCTATCACCGCTGTTCTGCTTCTGGCGTTTCTGAGAGCCTTTCGGCATGCCGGGCGGCGGGGCAACAAACAGCCTCTCATCCTTTCTCTCCAAGAATTTCCCGGAATATCAATCCCCGGCTGACGTCCCTCTGGCCCACTTTGTGGCTCAAACTATACAACATTCTTTCCCCCTCAATATGTCCCCAGACATAATCCCAAACCAATGCGCTTTCTCAATTCTACTTGCTTCTTTCCTCTCACCTGGGGCCTTACCCCTATATAAAGCGTGCCAGCCAGGCGTGAGGTTGCTCTGACGAAGGCAATTCTTTGCTGAAACGTTGGCAACAATAGTGGTTTATACCTTGTGAGAAGTTTTGTTGTCTTGTGTTCTCTACCATAATCCATGGTTTACTGCTCCACATGTGTATGTACACACACACACACATATATATATATATATATATATATATATATATATATATACATATATATATATATATATATATATATATATATATATATATATATATATACATATATATATATATATATATATATATATATATATATATATATATATATATATATATATATATATATATATATATATATACAGCGAATCAGATGAGAAATGAGGGACTCGGTGAAAATAACGCAGAAATAAGAGTTGGCAGTTCGTGGGTTCGGATCCCATTTTGCGGGCAATTTTTTCTCCACTTTCTTTCTTTCCAAACTCTTTATCTGTTTCAATGACCTACCACATCCTCCTCTTTGCTTCCCGAGGTTTTCTTGACTGCCAACACTCATTTCTGCGTGCCCCTGCCGTGTGACTCGCCGGGTGCATGTGAGCTTGGCTATGAATAAGGGCGAGGCAGGGCCGTGTTCTCTGAGCACAGCGCGGGAGCTGCAGCCTTAGTGCCGTCATTCCCAAGGGGGTCTGACCACCCTGCGGGTAACACCCCTCGTGCAGTTTGGCTCAGGAAACGCCGGACGCGGGACCAGAACAATAGAGAAAGCCAAGCTATGAACGAATAGTATAATTACAGCTTAATGAGACGTTACTGGAGTGAAACCAAGGCTTAAGAAGGCTAACCTAAGCTTCCGCTTTGGTTATCCACGATTAGCAGTGCTAAGCTGTAGGCATTTTATTTGCTTCACCTTAAAGGGTTCTTTTTGTCTTTCAGGAATATTAAGTTACTAAATAACGGGCGTTGTAATGATTTAAATGCTAAACCCATGCAGAGATTGGACCTGTGAGACCTATTAAAAGCGAAACCGTTTATATGAAGTAAACTACGCTTCTACTCGGGCGACGGACCTTAATGTGTCACCCAACTACACACTGGAGAGATGTCACAACATCAAGTGCCAGAAACCACAAAGAGGGCTAATGCTCACGTGCTCTCACTTCATATCAGGGATTCCCAATTCACCCATATTACTCAGAACATACAAAATAAAATGCTGTCGGGAAGTCTTCATAAACTACAATTTAGGACTACAGACCGAGGAATGATATACGACACCTTAAAGCAAGGAGAAATCACAGTGTCTTCAAGGGAACAATTTAAGTTATAAGACCAGAGAAGAAACGTGAGAGATAAACATACGTCGCCATTCCACTGAGTAAAGCTGGTTGGCCGCTGAAACCACAACACCGAAACAGTGTTACGATTGCTTTTTTTACTTCTAATTTCAGAGTAATATATTCAGCCGCACAACCGGCAATGTATGGATACTATTTCTCGTGCTCGGTGTCAAAGGTATTGCTTTCCTTCCGCGCCGCGAAAGAGGCCCGACGGCGACGGTCACAATCGGCAGCACGGGAGCTGTCATTCTCTTGCCAACGTGCTCGATGCTACCCTCCTCGATACTCTATGCTACGCCTGATTCACTGCGATTCTTGTATAGCTTTTCTGGTCCACCAACTAGGTCACCAACACGTGGACATGGAGCTTTTCGCCGTGACAAACTGTGATATTCTCGTTATGAATGTGGCTTGATGGTTTCTCTTGGGCATGCGAACACGTTCACTGAGGGTTGTATTCCCGAAGACGTACACACGGTTCCTCTAACCAAACACAGCTGTGCTGAAAAAATATTTCAAGAAATATATATGAGGGTGTTTAATTGCGCCTGAGCATCTGGTGCCTGTTTATCACGACCTTTCTATTCTGCCAATTGTAGAGGCCTTGTTACGGCTGGACAATTTAGAGTTCCGCACGTCGGTCCGTAGTACACCATGCTAACCGTCCTTACTGGCCAAGACCGCTGAGTGGTCCCGTTTTCTTGCTTTCCACTCTTTTCAGCTACGCTGGTGATGCGGACTGGTTTCGTGTCTAGCCGGGACACTGATCGACGGGCACATGTTTCCGAGGAGGCTGGTGGTGGCATCCTGTGAACAAAAACGAAATAGCAATCACCAGCTTAGAAATGAAGTGATCTGCAGTGTTGCAGATACCGAAGTTATACAAATATTTTTATATTCGTCCGTGGCTACAAAACCGGAGGACATGGAAGGAGGGAAAGGCAGGAGTAGCTGAGTTGCACAAATGTTTTGCAAATGACGGCCGCTTAATATATTCCTCCAGACCACCGAGCACATGCAAAGGTGAAGAGCGTAGCTGCAAACTGAGTGGTGCGACCACCATTCAGCCATGAGTGATGTAGTCATACACCACTCGTTAAGCCAAATAAAAAAATGCTCTTAAATAGGTTGCACCTTCAAATGGATCGTCTTCTAGAGAGGCATCGGGAGGCATTGGGTTGGTGAGAGACAGAAAGTTAACTTTATTCGCTGCTTTAGCCCGAACCACAAGTCTGAAGACGTATAAACGGATTGGTACAGGTACAGATAGGGTGGCAGAGAAAAAATGCGGAGCAGCGCCATGTTAAGTGGTGCAAGCTGGTGATGCGATCGCTTGGCTGTGAGTGCACTGAGGATTTTGACATTAGGCTGAGTGAATTAGTTTTTAGTAACGTTGGTTGTCAGGGTCCGGTCACCCTAGCATCGTGTAATTAGAGTTTTTCAGAGCAAGGTATTGGAGAGCACAGCCGCGTAGCCAGAAGGCGTAACAAAATAGGAGGAAGATTTTTATGGCTGGCGTGCATCCCCCAATTCAAGGGGAGGGCACGGGAAGGCGCGCACATCGTGGTCTTCAACAGTAAGGATACAATATAGGCAGTTCCGTGTGAAATCTTTTGGAGCCATCTTGCCCCAATCACAATTCGTGTGACAGCATATTCTTACCCATAATTGCGGTCACGCGTTCTATTGCGTGCAGAGTTGGATGATCAGCAATGGCCATCCACTATACTTACAGTTTTGGTCAGAGTACGGGAGTATGCATATATGTGGGTCGACACCTTTGTATTAGTATAGTGCAAGTGTTATATTGTGCTAACATTATCTCAATTTGCACGCAAACGGGAGACGAGTTAAAAGCGTGTCGGCAGCTACAAGCCGTGTCGGCAGCTACATTTGGCAGCAGCGGTTGCGACAGAGAGGACACGCTGCTAAGCTTCTGTGTCACTTTTTGCAGAAACCTGGTGGCCTGCGCTCACGGATGAAGTGAATCTTCGTAGCGTCGCCGGGGAGCCCTTCACGTGCCGACACTCCCTTGCCGGGTGGCCCTACTGCCTTGGTCATTCGACAGACGGCCCGACTGCGCGTGAAATCTGCGTAGACCCACTGCGCCGACATCTGCGCGTCTCAAGTCGGGAAGGCGATCGGCAGCTCCCACGAACATAAAGCCACGGCACCAGCGTTCGCGCATCATTTGGCAGCAGCGGTTGCGACAGAGAGGACACGCTGCTAAGCTTCTGTGTCACTTTTTGCAGAAACCTGGTGGCCTGCGCTCACGGATGAAGTGAATCTTCGTAGCGTCGCCGGGGAGCCCTTCACGTGCCGACACTCCCTTGCCGTGGCCCTACTGCCTTGGTCATTCGACAGACGGCCCGACTGCGCGTGAAATCTGCGTAGACCCACTGCGCCGACATCTGCGCGTCTCAAGTCGGGAAGGCGATCGGCAGCTCCCACGAACATAAAGCCACGGCACCAGCGTTCGCGCATCATTTGGCAGCAGCGGTTGCGACAGAGAGGACACGCTGCAAAGCTTCTGTGTCACTTTTTGCAGGTTGGTGAAATTTTCTAGGTGCTTTGCATCTTAGGCCTTTTTCGCAACTGCTGCTGCCCCTGGTTCTGTGTACAATATGCCTTCAAATGCCGAACTAGCTAAAGAAGTCGATGCACTTCGTGCCGAAGTAGCTGAAATGCGTGAAAGCATGAAAATGTTCAATGAGCTCTACGAGGACACGAAAAAGCAGAATGAAACCTTGACCAAAGACAACAAGTCACTTCACGAGGCTAATAAGCAGTTGACTATGCGCATTGGTGAGCAAGAACAGTACTCGCGTTTGAACAACGTTGAGATCCGAGGAGTCCCATGCACTGAAGGCGAAAGCTGCCTTCAGATCGTCCAAGATATGGGAAAGAAAGTTGGCTGTCCTATCATTGCTTCTGACAATGACATTGTGCACCACGTCCCTGCATAAAACAAGACAACCCACATCATCGCTAGGTTTTGTTCGCGGTCCAAAAAAACAAAGTTTGCTAGCAAAGCGAGGAAGACCAGAATGACAACGGGGATGATTGGTTTCAAGGAAAACTCTGATCAACCTGTATTTGTAAACGATCACCTCACACCAGAAAACAAGCGACTGTTTGCGCAGGCGCTCGCACTCAAAAAAGAAAAGGGCTGGAAGTATCTTTGGACCGACCGGTGCGCTATCAAGGCTAGGAAGACTGACGACAGCCGTGTTCACCGCATCTCTAGCACGAATGATCTTGCGATCATTACGTGAACACGTGAGAAAATCCGCGCAAGCCTCTCTACAGCATGGCCATGGCGGTCAGAGGCTTCACATGCAAGGAAACTGAAGCACTGATAGCACAACAGTCCCCCGTGTCGTCATTAATACATTTTAACACGCGCAGCCTTCGTAAACACCACGATGACGTTCTTGACTTCATCTCTGTAATCGAGCACAATTTTTCAATCATATGTTTATCGGAGACGTGGTTATCAGACAGTGACGGCAATCTGTATGGCTTGCCCGGCTACACAACTGAGTATTGCAACCGCGATTCTCAGCGTGGCGGTGGGTCTGCCATTCTTGTCAAATCTTCCTTCTCGTACAAACGTCGTTCAGACATATCGTTTACAAACATTCTATGTGAATCAGTATGGCTGGAATTCGACCGCAATTCCATGCCATTGAATAATGCTAACACAATTGTGGCCTCAATTTACCGTTCACCCTCATCTTCCTATTCTGAATTTTGCTGTCAACTTGACAAAATTCTACATGCATTAAGTTCCGAAAATAAAAATATCGTAATATGTGCTGACATGAATATAAACATTATTGATCTGAATAACCAATCTTGCTCTGAATATGTGCGCTGCTTCCTAGGTTTTGGGCTTACTTCTGCAATCAATTCTCCTACCCGATGCGACTTGGCTGGTTCGAACTCCTTAATTAATCATATCTTGACGAACATAACAACGTACTACACAGCCGGGGTTATCGACTATGTCTTTACAGATCACTACCCCATCTTTTTGCTATTGGGCTCTCAAGACCTTAACCGGAACCAAGAGAGCACTAAATCGACCTTTGAGGCTTCGAAATTCGTCGAAATGATCAAAGCCATTGATTGGACTTTTGTCACAGAACAAAAATGCGGAGAACAAGCTTTTAATTTATTTTCTACTAAAATCGCCTCGTGCATTGCCCAGTGCACGTCTGTTATCACAGTCACGCAATGGTACCGTTCTCCAAGGAAGCCATGGATCAGCAATGCGTTATTGCGATCGATTACAAAGAAAAATAAGCTGATTAAAAAAGTCAGAAGTCAACCCTGGAATAATGCCCTCAAATTGCGGTTCCGGAAGTATTCCAATCTACTATCCTCCCTACTAAAGCGTGCTAAGCGCCTCTACTATGAAAATGAAATATCTAAGAATGGCCGTGACTGCAGAAAAAATTGGCAGTTAATCAAGCAGTTTCTCAATAGCGATGACAATCAACCCTCTTTGAAGAAAATAACAAAAAATGGCAACACCTACACTGATGTTAGTGATATAGCAAATGCGTTTAGTGACCATTTTGGTGATCCTGCTCACTCGCAAACACATGTACCCTTGCTTCCTGTACCGCGTTGTGATCGGTCTTTCTATTTGTTCCCCACATCGGCAGATGAAGTTTTTCAGCTCATTTCATCGCTAAAAACAACTGGCCCAGGTTTAGATTCCATCCATCCTTCCAGAATAAAACTAGTATCGAAAGAACTATCCCCCATTCTAGCAGAAATTATCAACAAACTGTTCAAAGATGGTACGTTTCCGAAGTCGCTTAAGAAAGGAAGAATAACCCCCGTTTTCAAAAAAGGCAATCGTGAATGTATTGACAATTATCGGCCCATATGCGTTTTACCTTTTTTCAGTAAAATAGTCGAAAAACTCTTGTACTCAAGACTTATGTCTTACCTAACTAAATTTAACCTATTAACCTCACGTCAGTTTGGTTTTCGACCCGGTTATTCCACAGAGCTCGCACTTCTTTATCTTACTGATCAAACTAAAGAAGTCATCGACGAGGGCTTACTTTTTGGTGCTGTTTTTATTGACCTTACTAAAGCGTTCGATACAATTAACCACTCAATCCTGCTACACAAACTTGAACCCTTTGGCATTTCTGGCCCTCCTCTTGAACTTATTCGTTGTTATTTGATCGATCGATGTCAAATAGTGCAAATTAACGGTCACCTTTCCTCCACAAAAATAGTTACCAGGGGTGTTCCTCAGGGTTCCATTCTGGGTCCTCTGCTTTTCTTGTTAGTTATTAATGATTTGCCTAGTGTGCTTCAAAACTCTAAATGTCTGTTATATGCGGATGATACTACTATATTTACGTCCAGCAGCAATCCGATCGCACTTCAAAATGCACTAAACACGGACCTTATAAGCATTCACCAGTGGTGCTTGAATAATCAACTGCAAATGAATGCTACAAAAACAACATTTATGGCATTTTATTCCCCACAGAAAACGGTCACCTTGCCTCTTTCGGTTGTAATAAATCATCACATAATACCTGCTTCTGATAGCACTCGGTTTCTAGGCGTCATCTTGGATAAACATCTCAAGTTTCATGCTCATGCCCAGTATCTTCTTAAAAAGGTTTCTTTCGGTATTCATGTCATTCTGAAAGCACGGCCATACTTTCCACAACATGTTATCCTATCACTATACTATTCTTACATTCACAGCCATCTTTCGTATTGCTTATCATCTTGGGGAAACACGTACAACACACATCTAGATAATCTACGAGTCCTCCAAAACCAAGCCGTGCGGCTAATAACGTTCAGTCCTTACCTTTGTCGCTCCATCCCCCTATACGTTGACTTAAACATACTTCCCCTTAATGAATTATTTACTTTAAAGTTAGCAGTCATCATGTTTCGCCTTATTCATCACGATGTACGCATAGAAAGTTTCCCCCCTGAATTTTTTACTAATAACAATAGAACTCGGTTCTCCGCGCGTGAGAATTTGCATCTACCCAAAGCTCGCACAAACTACGGGAAAATGGCTGCTAAATTTGCTGGTGTCTCCGTGTGGAACTCAATTCCTCATGAAATTAAACAATCGTTCACGACCAGCTCATTTTGCCAACGAACCAAAAAATACCTAATGACTGAACTAACTAGACCATGTTAGATTTAGATGTAATTAGGAAATTGAAATTGGTTCATACTTTTTTTTTACTTTCTGCTTGTTCCCCACTGCTTTGTTGAATTGTACGTCATATAAGTAATAACTATGTCGCTGCTCCTATAGTGTAATTGGAGATGTACTCAACCTCTAAAGAAAACGTAGTTTTATATATGGTTTAGTCCTGCTCTTCTAATTATTGCAGACTTGTTCTTTATCTTCTTTATGTTTTGAAAATTGAGTAAAGTGTTTTCGTTCCCTTTGTTCACGCTACACATTGTATTTAGAACTTTGTCATAACTCCCATTGTCTGCTGCATATTATGCATCATCTTATCCACATTGTGTTAGGAGGTCCCCCCGACAGTTCTTACTCTGGGACCTCCTCATGTACTCCGCTTATCTGTTCATTTATATGTATGCCTACCGTTCAATAAACTTCAAACTTCAACCTGGGCACCTATAAGCCCAGCTAGGGCGGGCCCATATGACCATGCAAAAGGCTGGTCATCCAGGAAAGTATTCACCTCACCTCCTAACTTTTACGCAGGGATGCTTAGGAGTGCACGTGCCTTTTTACTAGAAATAGTACGAGAAGAGTGAATGCTGATTTGTTCACGACCAACTGCAACAGCCCGGCGAGACCAAGCGGGAGGGGAAGCCCACAGAGGGACCCAGTGCAGTACCCTGTGTTCTAGTGTTACGCCGTAGATAATGCTGTACTGCTTGTCCAAGGAGATCTTCCACGTGAGGGATCGCAAAAACCCGTGCACGAACATCGATGGACGTAAACGGGGGAAACCCATAATTTGGGAAAAGCATGACCCTATGGAAGACTGCTTACTGTTGATTGTCAATACAACTTGTAAGCGTGGGCGCTCTGAGTACGATCACCAACGCCTGCTGCTGTCCAGGGTAGGAAACACATCTATTGGTGAACACCACCTAAATGTTTGGCAAGGCGAGAGGTGCGGTGTGTCACTGGTTTCCTATTTTTGAGAAGCTGCTTTATTCAATTCACTGTGAAGCGGTTGCGGGGTAAACAATAGAACGCCGGCTAATTCATATGCCCACAGGTATAAGTAATGTGTGTGTCGCTGGTGTAGATAATACGATACCTGTTTGATAGCGGTTGGTGCTAACCGTGAACCACAATAAATTCTGTCGTCTTAGGTGATAGATAAAAGCAAGACTTCTGAGAGTGGTTCAGAGGCTCTTTACCGCTGCCTGAAATATTTTCGGCATCTATTCAGTGTACTTGCATTCACAGGCTTAAGCCCCCACAGTGAGATTTTTAAAGCAGATTGCGAAAGAGTCCGCTGTGCTCCATGCAATCTAGCCGGGATGCGTTCTATAGCAAGTATAAGCAGAAGCCGCCAGAACGTTTCATGTAATAGGTTTCGTGGCTCCATTGCAGAATTGGTGCATTTCAGAAAAATTAGTTGATTGTACTAGAAACTGCCATTTCGGGTTTGGGCCGTTTGGCTGGGTCCGACTGCCGTCACTTGATAAAGTAATTCTTTCTGCTATTGTTCTGTACCGCTGCCGTTGTCATTGGTCAGTTCGCACCAAGTAACATTTGTTTACACTGCGATCATTCATGGACGCCGGCATTTTGCTTATGCATTTAGGTCGGTCATCTCTAGTCCACTTTGCTTGTCCTGCCTACCCTGAGGCTTCGCGAAGTGGTTTGTCCGAAGATGCCGTTTTGCTGCAGCTTCGGCAGTGCCCCTAACAAACAACCAGGTAGGAATTAGCGCCGAGGCCATCTATAGGTCGCTTACCACTCTGAGGTTCACTACGCAAGCCTCGTGGCACGATGAGTCAGTGCTCTTAAGAACTCGGAGTGTTTCGCCAGGCATAGCTGCTGCTGGAGCGTCAGCTGCTGCCTCCTGTTCTAAATGATGATGATGATGATGATGATGATGATGATAGTTCTGACTTTTATGGCGCAAGGCCGACTAAGGACAAAAAGCGCCAATGAAAAGTTTTTTTTAAAGGGACAAAGTTATAGTACACGTAAAACATTTAACTGAAAATATATGTGAAATAGCATAAAAGACAACGTAGATGAGTGGTGTATAGGGTCATGGTGTTACCATGCATGGTAAGTGATGAGGTGTAAAACCTGGACATCACTAAAGTACCTAAAGGTACCCTTCTGAGTAATTATGGGGTCGTCCCCTAAAAGTACGATGGGTGTAAGGGAATGTGTTGTCCGTGCAGTTGTTGGAAGTGTGTGGCTTGTTGTTTCTAGTCCCTTGCATTGTTGAGGATGTGGATCATGGACAGGGCCTGTCCGCCCCTGCTGCACAGAGGTCTTGAATATCCAGTGAGCAGGTGCGAGTGCGTTGCGTGCGTGTGCCCTATCCGTAATCTATTGCTTGTGTTTGTGGTGTATGGTCGCAAGTGTGGTTTTATTACGTGTAACTTGTCTGTTTGTAAACTCTGGTGTGTTTGCAATGTATTACAAAGTTGTTGTCTGATGTGTGGCTAAACGTTTGTGTAGGGTAATGTGGTTATGTCTACGGCATTCTAGAGTGTAGCAGCAGCAGCCATTCGATACGCGGCTTCGTTCCAGGCTATACTACAGTGACCAGGGACACAGCAAAGAACCCGTTCAAATTTGTGGACATACACAGACATAATACCCTTGACGATAAGATGGACAACGTGGTTTTTCGAAGACTGCTGACGACAACGCCCGCAAAACACATGGAATATGTATAGAAAATAGACTGTGGGATATCACTTTGAAGTACATGGTTTACAACAAGAAGTATACCATACGCCTCTGCCGTAAATATATTAGTGTAACCATTCAGCGTTTTAGTGACATGAAGGCCGGGTCTATGCGCCGCGCAGGATAAAGAGGTGGCAGATCTAAAGGCGTCCGTATAAAATTTACAACACTGATACTTCCACTGCAAATACAAGACGTGCTGCAGAATTGCACATCTGAAAGCTCGGTTGTTTTCTATATGTGTGAAAGATGTGTCGCATGATACATGGCGGAGATGCCATGGAGCTATAAAATCTGTTACGGAAGTATGAATCGTGTCTAAAAAGAAGACAGCAAGCTCTGACGCCTCCTCACTAGCTCTGTAAGAGAAGGGCGCCGAGAACAATGGTCGAGTTAGGAGGAGTTCAGTTGTAGATGTATCGTAAAAAAGGATTTAAAATGATGGTGAGGCATGGATGAAATTTTAAAAGCATAAAGAAGATCTGTGTATGCTCGCTGACGTTGTAGGTTTCATTTATTACACTCCCGATAGAGGCTTTCGACCGGGCTAGTCCGTAAGGCGTCACACGCCAGGCGAAACCCCATATGAAGCACTGGCTCCATCATTTTGAGGGTTGTTATAATTACTTACCTATAAACAACACTTCCATAGTCCAATCTTGAACCTATCAGGCTATTAAAAACACGTAAAAGAAGTTGTTTGTCAGCAGCATATCAAGAGTGGGAGAGAACCTTGAGTATTGTCATAGCCTTTAAGCACTTACGTTTAAGTTGTCTTCTATGTGGAATGAATATTAGCTTTTCGTCAGAGACTTCACCTAAAAACTTGTGTTCATTCCTGAGTGGAATGGAGACACCATTGAGTCGCATGTCTGGAGCCGGCCGAAAGCCACGCCTTTTCGATAACAAAACACAAGTACAGTTTCCTGAATTAAATTTAAAACCGTTGCTATCGCCCAGACAGCTAGCTTTTAACAACAAGCTGGACTTGGCGCTCGCAGATAGACAGGTTAGAAGACTTGAAGGATAATTGCACGTCATCTACATAGATTGAGCAGGAAATGTATGGGGGCAATGCCGTTTTGAGTGAATTCATTTTTACAATAAACCGAGTGCAGCTTAGAACTCCAACTTCCGGAACGCCGTTTTCTTGCACATGAGCCCTTGAGAGAGCGCTGCCCACTCTCACACCAAATGTTCTTTCGCACAAGTAACTAGCAAGAGTGTTTATCATGTTGCCCGACATGCCAAACGACTTCAAATCGCTGAGGATACCATACCGCCAAGCAGTATTATACGCCTTTTCAAGGTCAAAGAATACTGTCATACAGTACTGCTTATGTAGGTAGGCATCTTTAATGTAGCATTCTAGCGCTACTAGTCGGTGATTTGTAGATCGCCCCGCCCTGAAGCCTCCCTGTCAGCTCTTGAGAAGACCGCTGTAGTCAAGAAAGTACACGAGCCTCCTGTTTATCATCTTTTCGAGGAGCTTCCACAGGCAGCCTTTCAGGGCAATAGGACGATAACTGGCAGGGGAGGAAGGGTCCTGCCCTTCCTTCAGGAAAGCCACTACTATGGCCTCCCTCGAAGATTTTGGAATTTGCCCCGAAAGCCACATTTTATTGCATAGGTGTAGCAGTGTTTCAAGAGTGTCTGGGTGTAGGTGTTGTGTCATGGTGTATGTAATCTTATCTGCGCCTGTAGTTAAAGGTTTACATGTGCCAAGGGCAGCCATCAACTAATAGAGTGTAAATTCAGAATTGTAACCAGATTTTTCATGTCTGCATGCAGTTTAGCGTATCGAGGAATATATTGCAGACTAATGCTCCTATGAAGCAGTCGATTTAGGAATGCTGCAGCGCTCGCCTTTGCAGTTGATGACGAACCGGGGTCGCGCAGAAGCAAAAGGTGAAGTTTAGGGTTGACTTCTAAGATTTAAATTAAGACAAATTCTGATGAACGACGCCTGTGTAACTTCATTACTCTGGCAGAAACGTCTTAATTTCACAGAAATATGCTTGCTACAGTAATCGAAAATCGTTTACAGAATAAATACCTCATGATAGCAGAACATTATTACTTTTCGTGGAAAAGCATTGTTTATCTATAATAGCAATGTTTGCTTGCTCGTTGGTTATTGGTTTCTCAAAAAGCAATTCATGCGTGGCTGACGGTGGAGAGACTGGAGGGGGCCGAAAACCTGTACTCAATTTCACGACTGAATGCTGCGGTCGTTTCACAAGCTGCCAGCCACTACGCCTCTATGGACTATGCACTCCTCCGTCCAACGAAGATGATGGTTTATCGCTAACCTTTCTCGTGTCGGCTTCCATGTTTGCCTTGTGGATGTCAACATTGACTAGTTGAGATTTGGCTATGACAGGCATGCAGTTTGGTCTTTTGATCGCAGCGTCTTGGACTTCGACCATTTTCCCTTCTTTTTTTGCACGAACCTTCGCGTTCAACCATCGTCATCGTTAAATCGAAGGCTGGATAATTTTTCTGTATAATTTTGCGCTTACATACACCCCTATCGAAATCCGAACTGCTACCAGCATGTGGTAATTGCGTCTGGGCTGGAGGACTCGGGCTGATCCCCCTATTTGAGGAAACTAGTTATGCATTTTTGGTTTCTTCAGAAGGAATTACGCGGTTTTTTAGGTACTCGGTAAATGCCACTTAAGCATTATTAGGCAGAGGCTGACGTTAACCCTACCACGTTCTTTACTTTCGGTACTAGCCTTTATTCCACGCAAGTAATAGAATGGGAAGGCGTAGGGGGATGGTTTGTAGATTGGGCTGTTAGGTGGTTGAATAAATTTGACACTTGATAAAATTACCTCTACATACGTTGGAGTTCGGCTTCCGCTCCACGCTCCCATGCTGTCACAATGACACACACCAAAACCGAAGGCGCGAAGCACACGGTTACTGAAACAAAAAGTAAACTGCCACGACGTTTCCATGGCCACATGGCAATCTATCTGGTACGTAAGTGCCCTTCCCTGCAAAGCACATGCATCGATGTATCGCCGCTTTAGGGCTGGCATGGAAACCGCATTCGTTAAAACCAGCGATGATAATTTAAAATGGTAGTAATGAATATTAATATTAATAGTTTTATTTCTACTCAGGTCGGGCGTAGTTCGTGCAGAGCACTGCAAAAAGCGCTCATGTCAATATAGCCCATTTCGAAACATAGAAGCGTCAATAAGGTTATGTAGCCTTTAGTGCATTTGAGAAGAAATGAATTTTTATAACAGTACTCTAATGGTAATCAGGATGGGTGGAACCAAGCGTAGCTGGCTGCAAAATGCGCTCATTTCATTGTAGCCCCAAACGCAAATTTATAAGCGTCCGACAAGTTTACGTAAACATTATTGCATCTAAGAACCCAACACATCTGTCTAGACCTCATCTCACCTCACATATCCGCTCACAACACTACCAAAGCATTCAGAGCACCTAAGCAAACACGGAAGAAAAAGCGGGAGGCTGGGTAGTTCAATGCACCTGCTCAGTCCACTAACGAGGGAAGCGCTGAGTGGTTGCGGCACCGTCCAGCTGCCCGGTCTTTATATCACGCAATTCTGGCACATGAGCACGGATTAGAGGTAAGAAAGACTTTATGTTGGTTTTATTGCGCCAAAAAATGACTATATTGGCGATTTTGCCTAAACTTTGCAAATGCCTATAAAAGAAGATTTTCAATGACTGTTTTCAAAAACGCACCCTGTATGCCTACAGGCCTCTAAGTCTACCATTGCTGTCAACCATTTTTGTTCGAAGGTTATTTTAAAAAATATCCTCAGCCCGTCCACTAGACGAAAGTGTGACGGTGCAGCACTTACACCGTCTCCACATGGTTTCGTTAATCCGATTCGATTCTGACGCATGGGACACGCATTGTAAGCATATAGCGTTTGCAGCAAAGAATGCACTCCGCCTGCCCTAATTTGATTACGTTCGGGTAAAAATGAGCGAAACAATAATAACTGCAGTCACTCCAAGACTTCCATTTCAATCATTAAAAAGAAAATTTTAATATACACCTTGTTCAGGAAAGAAAGGTTTGTCTCTATTAAAAAAATATTTTGGAAACTGTTCTGTAGCGGGTGTGTTCGAAGACTTCTCCTAAAGCAAAGTAAAAAGAGATGCTGCGCTCCAATATTCCTACCGTTAGCTGAAAAAGTTGTTCATTTTAAGAAACCAGTGCAATATTACGTGCTTTCAAACACGCAAATATATTGGCTCAGGCGTCTGCGTTCTGTGTGCAGATAATAGCTAAAATGCATAGGGGCTGCGCAGTGGTTCATATGGAAGCTATCGGAGAGCAGAAGAGGCTTCACCCACCCTGCGGCACACTAGTGTGAAGACAGGCTTTTGTCCCCAGTCAATTTATTCGTGTACACTTGGCCGGAACGACTTACGTAGCTCATTTAAATTAACCCGATGGCTGCCAACCCTCTCCCCCCCCCCCTATGCAAGTTCGCTTACACAAACCCTCTCGACCATGCTTGTTCACACATCGTTGTCGTTTGTTCCACAAATTTGTTGCTTTCGAACATAAACTTGCAGTTCATATTGATGTTGTGTCATATCATTGTACTGATATTTAAACAGATACACTGCATCGGATATCCTTTCGCTTTGAGTGATAGCTCTTAAAATGAAAGGAAGTGCGCGTCCTGGCTCTCAAGGGTGGTGAGCTGAATATAATCAATTTGTTGCTCACGATAATTCACAAGGGCAAGTTTTTTCGAAGCAAATAAAATCCAGACATGCCATTGTTATAGGTATTGACAAGAAAACGGCCTTGAAGGAAAACGCCCGTGACAAGAAATATTCACCCTATTCAGCGAAATATATTGAAAATGCACGCCGTATACTAGTTGTGTTCCTTTGTGTTCCTTTGAATACAATTTTATAAACAAGTAATAAAATGGTAGTCACAGTATAAATTATTTTTAGTAAAAAGGTCATTCAAAACGTTTCAGTGGAGTTGTTTCAAAAACTCTTGTTTTTGGTAAACGTTACACTGTCCTTTTATAATACAGTCGAACACGGATATATCTAACATGCATATATCAAATTATTGCCTATATCAAAAAGTCTGAACATCCCCTTGAATCTTCCATGCAAAAGAATAGCGCCGTTGTACGCGTTTACCAAGCTTCCGAGAACGGGCACATTCGATATATCGAACGCTGTGCGGCAAGTTACCGCTTGTCGCGACTTTGAAGAGCTCTGTGATGTGCGGATCTTTCAGATAAGCTTTCGAATTATCTATATATCGAACTTTTTCGCGATACCCTTGGAGTTCTATATATGCGTCTGCGACTGTATTGCGTTTCTTGGGCCTTGTTTTGTGCCCCTCTTTACGTACATCAGTTAGGTGTACATACGCACTTTCAGACAGTAACACTATGGTTTGAAGTTTGAAGACTACGTCTACGTAGGTGTACTGACGTGTGCATCCAGGTTCTGGCTTTTTATTTTGTTAGCTGGTTTATTTACCGGGGAAAGTGGACTGTCTGAGAATTGCATTTGTAGTATCCTGTAGTCCATCACAGGCATTTTTTCTTAAGGTGTGTGGAATGCCCGCTTCAAAACTGATTGGGTATCTTTCCTGGGGTAAAATATGTTCTCGGGTAATTTGTATTGGTTAAAATTATTTAAAGCGCATGGACAGTGGTGTCAGTGCTCCTCGGTGTGCTCCAATCGTTCTTAGTTCTTTGTTAATAGCGTCATGTCCCGAGTCTCATTGGTGCAAGGACCAAATATCGTAATAAAGAAATAAACGTGTTGTTTCACGTGTTCAGGGTCGTGAAGGTATCAGGAGTTGTAATAGTATCTTAGAAATGTGCCGTTCATAAATATATTGGGCGCTAGACAGTATATCCGTTTTACTCTTCTCTCGCTGCCAGAAACTGGAAAAAATGACCATTTCGTGACTCGTATGCTAGTTCATTTGGATCCCTGTTATTGTTTTCTCTTTCGAGCATTTGTCCCAAGCTGGGCTTGAACCACAAAACTCCAACCATCCTTGATATCTTTATCACATCGTCGATTTTTTTGTATATCGAACCAGCCCATTCAAGGGTGCAAAACACGGTCGCCTATAGGTTCGCTCATCACCATCATGGTCACGGGCAGCAGTAGAAGCAACAGCCTATTGAGGAATATCTTCCGCCACAGATGTCATCATATTTCCGAGTAACCCTTTTTTCAAGAATTCTTCTGGTTAGGCTGTGTCTCTCTAACCCCGCAAATTGTTGTTCCAGGTGGAGCCCCTTTACTCGCAACCGTCGAGGTCCTTTTTAGAAGTTGTGCACCGCTCGCCAACTCCGATGTGTCTTTGACAAGGTGCTTTACCGGCTGATAACAGCGCTAGGAAAGTGATCAACAGTGGCGATTTAGCTCGACATGAAGCGGCCGTGTATCTTTGGCGAAAATAGAGTAGAAAGTAGAAAGTAGAGCGGACATTGAAGGAGCGTCGGCGTGTACAGATGCAGGAATGGGCGCGAAGGTAACAAAAAATGATAACCGCTGCTCCCGCATCCAAGCAGACCTGGTCAGGTAACTCAGAACCCCTGCCAAATGAATAGCATCCCCCCCCCTTGTAACACTGACGTTAGCCAGTCAACAGAATGTATAAATTCAGTTTAAAAAAAAACCGTGGCTACAACGTCTCTTGTTTTCTTTTTCAAGCCATCCTAAAGTGACGTTTCGGCCGGTGATGTTACATTCAATATAAAGAGCTTCCGGAGCTCTGTTTGGCTGGCTTACTTCTAAGCGTACGCCAATGAAAGGTGGCACTTTTATATTTTTATTCGGAAAGGGGGCGCGGATGTGCACACGCAGGCGGGTTTCATGCCCTGGGCATTGACATACCAGTTTTTATGTGGGTTGATATCACCGGATAAGAATTACGCCTTGATGCGAATTGACAAAAGGTTTTCAATAGACGAGCGGTTTGGGCTATTGCATGGCATACACTGACAATGTGATGCCTTCGACATGGGCGAACAACTCGTTGCACCATGTTATTTCTAGGCAGCAGTCAGCGGACTCACTCATAAGTCCAATCACTCAAACTCATTGGGACTCAAACTCAAGCGTGAGTTTCAGTGTGAGTGAGCGCGAGGCTGGTGTGACTTGGTGAGTTGGAGCTTGGGTTTGATCACGACTGTGTTTGTGTACGTCTGAGACCGCATGAGTTCTGAGTCAATTTTGAGTTTGATTACATTTGGAGTTTGAATGAATTTTGAGTTTGAGTACTATTTGAGTTTGGTTACATTTTGAGTGCTCAGAACAGTTTGAGTTTGGGTACATTTTGAGTTTAGGCCATTTTGAGTTCTGAGTACATATGAGTAGCTTAGGACGGAACAATGGTTGGCTGTTGGGCTCGCAACTATGGTTGGAAGCTGTGGTTAGGCTCGCAATTCAGGTTGCCTGCGGGTGCAGCAGCATTCGTGGTGCGCATGATCGGTTGGTGGGGAGGTAGGAGGGTGCGGGTTGTCTGATTTAGCGGCTGGTCGTGTGAATTATAATCGACCAGTAAGATCATTAAAACGGGTTATCTCACCTTTTCCTCTTAATGTATCCTCTAAGTAGGTGGGTTAGGGTTGCGTGAAGGCACACGGCGGAGCTTGCGTGCTGGTTGTTCGCCGGCATCAGTTAACGGTTTGATATGCTAGGGCCTAAATTAAGAGTTGAGTTCCGTGGAGGGAAAGGGGCGGAAGATGTCCTCTCCGCGATTTCAAATGAGTTGCCAACTGATTTGACTGGGCGACGCTCATTAAGATAGAATAATGACCGCATTATGATATTGATTGGGTGAAAATTCAAACTGATGTCGCTAGGGCGTGGAAGGTATCAAGATAAGGACCCCGATTAACGGAATCATGCGAGGTAAATTAAGAAATTCTTCCTGTATATGATAATCAGGCTGTCATAATAAGGTCATAAACTGGGTTAAAATTCAAAATGATGCCGCGAGGGCGTGTGGGGAATGATATTGTCACGAAGTCAAAGACGACGCAGTTTTTTTGAAGAAGCAAGTTTAGTGGAGCGAAGTTGTGCTGCCCTAACAACTGAAAGAATAGACACGGTGAGACAGCAGTCAAGAAAGTGACGTTGGTAGGTGAGCGTTGAGAGTCGAATGCCGCAGGGTCTACACTGCAGGCAATTATCTTTCGGGGCGAGTGTTTCTGCAACCGTCGATATAAATCCAGAACATTTTAGTTCAAAGGCGATTATTCTGGGCTAGTGACCTTAGGCCGAAACAGTCTCCTTATCTGAAGGAGATAGCCAGTGCGGCATAAAAATAAAGAATGGAAGACGCGCTTCCCTTAGGACATAGATAACAGAGCCGGGCGTGGCCGGGCAGTAAAAATAAACACTAAATGAACCAACCCCTACATGGTTCGCGGCATTAACCCCTCCCCCTCTAAGAGTGCACCGAACTGATGCTAAAAAGATAGTACGAACCAACAACGGCAAAAAAGGTCCGTCATCTTGCATAGTAAGGCTTCAAGCGAACCACGTGGACGACTTCGGGCCGCGTGCGTCGTCGTGATGTTCCGGAATCACCATGGGAGATCATCTTGTCCGTAAGTTATCCGACACGTCGTAGAATCTCCTAGGGTCCGAAATACAGTCGCAGAAGCTTCTCACTGAGTCCGCGTCGTCGGGTGGGGTCCAAACCCCAACACGAAACCTGAGTGGTATTCGGCGTCTCGGCGTCGGAGGTTGTAGCGCCTGGCATCCACCAGCTGCTGGTCCGTTGTATTGAACTCAAGCGAGCTTGCGGGCCTCCTCCCCCCGCTGAAGGTATCCTTGGACGTCGGGGTTGAGGTCGTCGTCTTCCGGATGCGGAAGCATGGCGTCAAGCATCGTAGTCGGCCGTCATCCATAGACAAGCTCGAACGGCGTCATCTGCTTCGTTTCCTGGATACCTGTGTTGTACGCAAACGTAATATACGGGAGCACTTAGTCCCAACTCTTACGTTCAACGTCGTCGTACATTGACCTCATGTCCGGCATTGTCTTGTTCAGACGCTCTGTTAGTCTGTTCGTTTGGGGGTGGTACGCCGTCGTTCTTCGGTGATCCGTGTTGCTGGATAGGAATATTCCTTGCATTAGCTCCGCACTAAAGGCCGTTCCGTGGTCCGTGATTAGGGCTCCCGGGGCTCCATGCTGCAGCACTACTTGGCTTATGAAGAAGTTTGCAACTTCTTGTGCAGTCCCCCTCGCCAAAGAAGCGGTCTTTGCGTAGACTGTCATGTAGTCTGTCGCTACGACAATCCACTTGTTCCCGTATCGAGATGTAGGGAACGGGCCCAAAAGGTCCATTCTAATCTGTTGGAAGGGCCTCCATGGGACGGCAATCGGCTGCAGAAGTCCGGCGGGTCTCGTCGGTGGCGCTTTTCGTCGCTGGCAGTCAAGGCAGCTCCGGACGTAGTGGGTCATGTCGGATGCAAGGCGGGGCCAGTAGTACTTCATTTTGGTTTTCCCAATTGTGCGTGCTGTGCCGAGATGCCCGGAAGACGGGTTTTCGTGGCACGCTTCCAAAATTTCGTCACGAAGATCTGCCGGGATGACAAGAAGATAATTCGCTCTCTTTACGGGGCTGAAATTTGTCTTCACGAGAACGTAGCTTGTCAGGATGAATGCTGGTAGGTTGCGTTTGAAGGTTCTAGGCACAGCGACGTTGCAACCTTCGAGGTAGTCGATTATGACGCGTAAGTCGGGTTCGGCCCACTGCTGGGCGGCTCGGTCGCTCTACGTCACGACTTCGAAGAACGCGGTGTCTTCATCAGAGTTTTGTGGTGGTGGGTCGACGGGAGCGGGGGACAGGTAGTCCGCGTCGGAGTGTTTCCTCCCGGATTTATAGACGATTGCAACATCGAACTCTTGCAGGGGCAATCCCCACCACCCAAAACGGCCTGAGGGGTCCTTCAAAATGGCCAGCCAAGACAGCGCATGGTGGTCTGTAACAACTTCAAATGGTCTACCATACACGTATGGGCGAAATTTTGAAATCGCCCATTTAATAGCGAGGACTCTTTTTCAGACGCTGAGTAGTGTTTCTCCTCCTTCAACAGCCTACGGCTGGCAAAGGCGATTACTTTTTCACAACCGAATTTTTTTTGGACGATTACGGCACCCAATCCTATATCACTTGCATCCCTATGCATTTCCGTTTCGGCGTCTTCGTCGAAATGAGCCAGCACGGGCGAGCGTTGGAGGCATTTTTGAGCTCGCAGAATGCCTTTTCTTGATCGCTTTCCCAGCTAAAAAGGGTGCTATCTTTCGTCAAGCGTGTGGGTGGCTCGGCAATGCGTGCGAAGGTTGCTTCACTTCGTGGCCCATGTTTCTGCCTCGTTTCTACATAAACCTTTTCAACAACCCAAACAAAGACATCCGTGACGTCTTGAAGCATTTTATTTTTATCTAACTTGTGCCTATGATATGACTTTCTCTTACATTCTTACTATTGTTCTGTGTTTTATGGACCTAAATTTAATAATATTTCTTTTTTGGGAGCACTAATCACGTTGCCTCGACCAACCAAGCAAGTGGGTTCGCGCCCTTGATGTCGTAGGTGCCTCCGCCGCCACACACGGGAACAAATGAAGAGCTTTGTGACGCTGTTGCTAAGAAATGAAACGAGCGTAGGATTGTGAGCGTATTACGTTGGCCACATTGGCTATTACGTTGGCTACAGCATCGCGCCTTCTTCCTGTAAGGGGGTATGGGTTGACCAATTCGTGGTGGTCCGTGAGCCATGTGACGCGTGACGTAGTGGCCTTTCCCGAAGGCTCGCGGCGGTGGGCACGCGCTTCGTTCTGAAGCGTCACCCCGAAGAAACCGGCCGGTGCCGGCTGCGAAGGGTACCGCACTCGAACGCAGCTCGCTCACTTCGGCTGCAGCAGCCGCCGTTTTGGCACTTGCGTAAGGTCGGTGAACGTGCCGGGAGTCGCATTTTCATGCACCCTGTGGCTATAGTGCCTGGGATAAACTCGAGGCACTATACTCTGGCCTCTCCCTCCCTGCTTGTGCAGGTGATTTGAGTTGTCATTGGTTGCTCGGTCAGTACGGTGAACGGTTCCCGTCCTATATTGGGCCCATCACCCGCGGCGCTTCGGGGGCGTACGGCACTGGACCAAACTGCCGCCGATTTCGTGGCCTGCGCGTCTGGCTATGGGGTTTGATGCGTATGGTCAGAGGGTACCCTCAGCTCTACAAAAGGGCTAGGAGTGTCATACTAGCGCTGGTGTATTGTGGAATACCTGGAAATAATTCTAATTCTGAGGAGTTTCTTCATGCGAGGGCAGCCGCTGCCATTTAAATACGGCTTGGCTCGCTCGTACCTACGTTGGGCAACTTGGAAGGCTGCTCTGCATCGCGCAGGCGAGGCCTGCTAACTGAAACAACTAAGCTATCCTTGTGATTGTATTGCTTTGGCAACCCCTGAACACAAACACAAGTAATAGCTGTACTGCCTCTTTGTTTCCTACAAAATGCAAACGCTGTATTATGCTTGCTGTGCAGAGTGAACCCAGCATCAGCCAAACCATTTGCAGACGGTCTAAGCACTGCACATCACACCGTAACCTAGTGAACGGGATGATGATATTTTTAAATTACCTTCGACGAAAACATGGTTGCCGCCACTGGCATACTTCAACGCCTGAAGGCATATAGGGTGCGATTTGAAAAATAGTCATTGAAAACATTGTAACGTGGAGGCAGAGCAGAACAGACGAACCTTGGAGAAGGGGAACAATCTATTTGCAGTATTTACATGGTGGACATTGCATAGTGCGCGATAGGACCCAGTCACATCCTCACCACTCTCGCCGTATTCTGTCTTGAGCCATTGCAGTATGGGGCATTGTTCGCCTATGTGTCCCGTGACAATATTCATTTATAGGCATTTGCAAGCGCATTTAGGCACAATCGCCAAAAAAGGCATTTTTCGGCACAGCCAAACAACCATGAAAGTGTTTCTTAGGCTCTAATTCGTGCAAACCCATCAATATGGCACGATTTAGGCACAAGAAAAAAAATGGGCCTTGGCAAAAATCCCGGCCTCTATTTGTTACTATTAATGTGGCGAAAACCTTAACTTGTCATTATTCAGGGCTATACATGTCCACCCATCTTTCTTACTCCGGAGCTTTAATTGAGCACCGATGTCTTTCGAGTACCGTCGTTCTGAGCTTTCATTAGCCCCGTTGCCAGCGAACGCTATCTTAAACTGCAGTCCTCAGCTTGATAAAACGCGTCCAAGAACCATTTATTCGACAACGTATGCCCACGAATGCGATCATTTCTACATTCCTTGTGAGACTCGGCCCTTTAAACTAATCTCATGACGTTTTGATAGATCAGCGGTATGCATTTTTATTTTTGCGCCCGCTTTTCGAAAGCAGCCTCTATACTTTCACACCTCACAACCTCCAAGGACACCCATTTCAACTTAACGAAGTGTGAACTACCCAAGGTTGTCTTAAGATAGGATCACTAGCTACATTTAAGGTTCGTTTCGAGAATATCGAATGGACACCTTATTTGCCGGCGACCGACAGTTTTAAAATCTGCAATTGCCGTACACGAGCCAGAAATAGCCCCCATTTAGTGATGAACGTGTCAACGGCAAACCTAAGGGTTATTTTACGCAGCTACAGCTGTTGCCACTGTTGTTCGATTTATTCCAGTGTCGGGAACTTAAGTACTCCCCTAGCCCTTTGCGCTTGTCCTCACCGAATGTGTAACCCAAGGGCTTGTGTGTTGTGCGCTCTGATTTCCAACTGCATTCGCAATCCAAGTGGCTGTGAGCGGAATAACCTCACACAAGGAACTGGAAGGTCGGAAATGCCTTCTGAACTTCAATGCTGGTTCATCCGCAATAGTGCCTCTTCCCAACAATCAGAAAAATGTGCACTTCTGTCGTGCAAGTAATTTGCAAGAGGAGCGATGCAAGCCACAAGAAGAAGGGCCGGCTGAAAAGTAAAAGTATAATATTACGTGGCTGACGACGGAAAGCACGCACCGCCTCCTTTATTCACGTGGGCTGAAGCACTTAGCTTTCGAAGTGGAAACAGGAGCACACGCCAGGCTCTGGCCAATTATGAGTGGCCAAAGACAGCGTAAAAGCGGCAGAGGTGTTCCAATGCTGAAAATGGAATAGCGCAGGAAGGGGGGAGTGTGCGCGGTACACAAGGCAGTCGGGCATTCGAACCCGTCGTTTTTCTTAGAGGTCCTACACAAAAGCAAGCACTGGTCCTCTTCACTGCAGATACGTCATATCATCAGGTGGTCTCGGAAGAGCATAGCGGCGCTAGAAAGATTGCCGTATTCTTGATTTTGATTGTGGGGTTTAACGCGCCGACGCAACGCAGACGATGAGGCGCGCCGTAGTGGAGGGCTCCGGATTAATTTCGACCACCTGGGGATCTTTAGCGTGCGCCGAAATCTCGTACACACGGGCGTTTTTGCTTTTCGCCTCCATCAGAAAAGCGGCCGCCGCGGCCGGGAATCGAACCCGCGACCTCGTGCTCAGAGCCGTATTCTTCACACACGCCGTACCAACATGCACCTCGACTGGTGACCTGGCCGCGCCAGTACGCCCGCACTAATTGTGACCAGCGGATCACAGACGAACCCGTTCCCGTGACGGAGACACAATCTCTCTTTATCTTCCCTCTGACTCTACGGCTTCGTGCAACGGTCTATGGTTCGTTTGTTAGTATTTTTGTCTGTCTGCTTTGTGCATATGTTCGTGTTTTAGGAGTTGCAATCAATTCATCCTTGAATCACCTCTTAAACAGTAAACATGAGATGGCAGCGCATCTCGCGCCATTGCACAGTCGTCAAAAGACGATAGTTCTCTGCCACCCCTGCAACATCACAGCCTCTCCTGGTTCACCCGCCCACCTGTCACGCTGTTCTCTTCCTGTGGCGGTCCACCCTTTAACGGTCAGAGAAGTTCAGTTTTACGGCATTCGCACTGCTGAGTTTTATGTTGGGACTTTTGAGAAATAGCGGTGGAGAACCAGCAGAGACGGTCAGGCGATAGCCTTGAGAGTCGTGGAGCAGTTGTATTATTCGTAATTTTTAAAATTTCACTCGCTAAAATCCAGTGCACATCTTTTATTAATATACACTGCCTACTCTGCAGATATATTTCCATTATTCTTGAAGTGAACGCAATGTTATCTTTGGTCTCAACACTGTTGAAAAAAAATTCCCCCGCACCTCGCCGAAGGGAATCGTGCAGAAATGCGAATGCATTGGGTGCACGGATGAGTGTGTTACGAGTAATGGCGTAATTAATGACGAGAGTGTGAACGTAATCATTTATTCATCAGCACCTGTTTGCATTATCGTTGTACCTGACGGCCACAATCGCTGCCTTGTGATCGCTAAAGTGCACGGTCAAAGGGTCTTTGAGAAGCATACGCACGTCACAGTTTCGTGTAAAGACCACATGAATGCAACTCCCGTGAATGATAGTGGGGCACGTGTCGAAGCCGGCAGAGAGACAATGCATAGAGTGCCTGGTCTGCATGTACTCGACCAGCCACTCGCCACTCTTCTTGCGCACGTCAACGTTGAAGTCGCCAACAAAGACCAGCACCTGTTTGTGTTATCGTGGTACCTGACGGCCACAGTCACTGCCTTGTGATCGCTACAGTGCACGGTCAAAGGGTCTTTGAGAAGCATACGAGCGTCACAGTTTCGTGTAAAGACCAGATGAATGCAACTCCCGTGAATGATACAATACAATACGTTTATTTCATCATCATTACATGATGACTGGGGCCCGCAGTAAAAGCTGCAAAAGCTCAAAAGAAAGCTCCAGTAAACGCTCCAAAAAACAGCTTGACTGAAGCTGCCGACCCCTAACTTGACGAACAGCAAGGATCAAGATGAGAAAAAGAAAATACAACCAAATGTACATAACACCAATACACAGGAACACTGGGATAGCATTTCTAAGCCTTGTTACAACTTACTACGGAAAAGTAAAAGAAAAAAAATGAAAAAAGAAGATGCACAGTGGAACAAAAAGTTAGGAATAAAAAGCTGCAATGGTTTGTATTTGCAAAAAAAGGACAGAAGACATTCAAATGAAGTACACTTTTTCAAAGTACACTTTGAGTACACTTTTTCAAAGTGCACATATTCAAAGGAAGTACACAAAGGAAGTACACAAAGATATAACATAAATTATGAAAGAAAAAATGATAAGAACTCTCTATTTGTGAATCTTTCAAGGAGTGTGTTTTTAGCTGCGAAGCTATTGAGCAGTCGCGGAAGCTTGTTTTCCAGGGTTTGCGTGCCATAACTTGTTCTGTATGTTTGAACGTTATATGTATCTGTATTTCTTGTTCTGCTTATATGTTTTCGCGGCTCTAGCAAAGCAATCTTACGAAGTAGAAATGTACTATATTTAATTTCACGCTTGAACGAATGACACAGACGATAGTCATATAATTTAGTTACAGGCACAATTTTGTGCTTGGCAAAAAGTTTGGTTGTTGTGTGCCACCGAGGAAGGTTTTCCATTACGCGTAAGAAGCTCTTTTGTAGGACATGCAATTTGTGTAAGTTTTCTTGTGTCGTAGTGCCCCAAACTAAGTGACAGTAGTTTAGGTGAGAATAAAATAACTACTGGTAGATTAGGATCATCACGTTCGGCGGCAGCATCTCGCGGTTTCTGTAAACAATGCCTATTACCTGCTACAGTTTGCTACCAAGATAGGTTACATGGTCGTCCCAGGACAGTTTTTGATTTATCATAACGCCTAATGTTTTAATCGATGGCACTATTTCTAGGGGAGTGCGCTGAAAACATATATCTCTTGTTAATGTGATTTTTTTTGTATTTTCCTCTAAAGATGACGACTTTCGTTTTTGAACTATTTATCTGTAATGCGTTCTTTCGTGTCCAGTTATCAAGTTTGTCTAGTGCGTCATTTGCTTGTTCTGTCAATTCGCCTATATTATCTCCAGCTAGAAATATGCTCGTGTCATCTGCGTAACATACAATTTTTGCGAAAGGTATAGCATGCACAATATCATTGATAAACATGTTAAAAAGAAACGGGCCCAAAATACTGCCTTCTGGGACGCCACACTGAACAGGCCGCGTATCGGATAAGAATCCGTTTACAACAACTGCCTGCCTACGGAATTCAAGATAAGATTTTACAAATGCAGATGCATGTCCACGAAATCCGCAACGATCTAACTTGCGTAGCAACAGTTCATGGTTTATGAGGTCAAAAGCCTTCGTAAAGTCGACATAGATGCCAATAACAATTTTGTTTTTGTCAAGCTCCTTTAGAATGTGTTCTTTTTGTTCCAGTAACGCAAGCTCTGTAGAACAGTGTTTTCTGAAACCAAACTGCGAATCGCTAATTAGGGAATGCTTAGATTCTTAGTTCACGAAGCGCTTATGAATAACTTTTTCAAACAACTTTGAAAATATTGGTAGTATAGATATTGGCCTGTAATTTCCCAAATAATTTCTTTCACCCTTTTTATAAATTACTGATACACGCGGAAGTTGCATACCACGAGGAAACACTGCATTAGTGATACATTTGTTGAGAATGTGCGTTATGTACGGCGAAATTATGTCAAAAATAAACTTAATTGGTTTGACTTGGAATCCATCAATGTCACAAGATGTCGTGTTTTTTAGCGTGTTGAATGTGCCCATCACCTCGGCTTCATCAACAGGGCTAAGAAATAGAGTATCTTCAATCGAAGTAATGTTTTGGAGGTCATTGAACAATTTGGCTTCACTAAAAACGCTTACAAAGTGGCGATTAAACTCATTGGCAAGTTCCTGGCCGGATATGGCTTCCCCGTTCAGTACGAGTGCGGGAAGTTCTTTTTCACAACTTTGTTTTCCTAGAAGATAGTTTAGCTTTTTCCACGTTAAATCAGTGCGACCCTGGCACGCAACAAATTGATTTGCATAATAATCTGCTCTAGCTTTTTTAAGTTCCTTGTTCAGGCGATTACGGATATTCTTAAAGATACGCAAGTCATTCACATCTTTAGTCTTGATAAACTTGTGATACAAAGTGTTTTTCGACCTAATCTTAGTAAGCAGTTCTTGTGTGATCCATGGCTTCCGAGTTCGGTGGTTGTTCTTCAAAACTTTGAATGGAAAACTTGCGTTGTAAATTGGCTTCAGAACATGTAATAACTTGTCGTACGCTATTTCAGGATTATTTTCCTCCACAATAAAATACCAGTTGACTTCCGCTACATTTTGCCTAAATATAGAAAGAGCATTTTCAGTTATAGGTTGAAAAGTACGGGTATTGCTAATATGTTTTCTGGACTCTTTTATAAAACATAAATAAATCGGCAAATGGTCACTAATATCGGCGCTAATTACTCCAGATTTTACCCTTGCCCTGTCTATGTTCGTAATAAACAGATCTAGTAACGTGGAAGAATTTTGCGTAATGCGGGTTGGTAAATCAATTACATTTGAAAACCCGTTTGCCTGTAATAACTAGTCAAAATTCCTTTTCGAAATATCATTACCTAACATGTTAATGTTTATGTCCCCTCCACATGCTAGGTCTAATCGCTTTTCGCGGGAGTATGAAAGAAGAGATTCAAAGAAACTAATAAAGGCTGTAACTGAGCCCTGTGGAGGACGATAACACACTAGAAAAAGGGTGCTTCCTGAACATACAGATAACACTTCATAGTCAACCGTGCATACTGTAAATAACGGTACCAAGTCCGCTTCCCAAATATTCCTAAACAGCATACAAACACCAACCCCCGCGACCATTATCGCGGTTTAAGAAAAATGTTTGGTACGTAGGAAGACGGATAAGATCACAATTATTTTTCGACCAAGTTTCAGTTACCTTAATTACATCCAAAGATGTATCTAACTGCTCCAAAAATAAAGTTAGGTGCATTTCTTTATTTCTGATTGACTGTGCGTTAAAATGAACAGATTTGAAAGACTTTGCAAAGGCTGGACCAAGAATTTTTGAAAACTGATCCGGATTCACGTAGGACTTATGAAAAACAGGTGCCATCTGGTCTTTCTGTTACACACAAAAATCTAGAAGTAGTCAGACATCTAGGTAAGCTTAGCAACATCGCGGAAGTCCGAGATAGGTTTCGCTGGATGCCTCTCAGCCTTTCTCACCAGGATTTTGTTGTTTCTATGCAAGACGTACTTGTAGTCGTTTACTTTTGCCCAGTCTTTTACTTCCTTCAACAGCGCTTTACTGCGTTTTGTGAGGTATTCGAGCACACGAACTTCTGTGTCCATTTCCCAAATTTTAAGCCTGTTGTCCCACCATGCTTCTTTGACGTGAAGTTTCGTGAAACGGCAAATAATTGCGGGAATCTTATCTGGCTTGGATGGTAAACAGTGAATCGCAGCCACATCGTCAGATGATAGCTCAAGAAGCTCGCTTTGGACAGCCAACTCATTTATCTTGCCAACAAGATCTTCTTGTTGAGTCTGTGGTATTCCATGAAATTCAAGATTGTACCTTCGGTTACGCCATTCAAGGTCTTCAAGCGGACGGTTTAGCGATTCAAGTTTTTTGTCTTCCATTTCGAGTTTTTCAATCCTGGCTCGAAGTTCTTTGATGTTGCGCTCATTTTCTTCGGTGCGTTTTATTACGTCCGTAATCTGATCGGACATGAACTGCACAGATTCTTCTATCTTATCAACGGTTTCTTTCAGGGGCATCAAAAAATCGAGCTTTTGATTGATCGCCTGCAGCATTAAAAACACATCCCGTACGCTAGGTTCGTCATCGTTTTTTTCCGGTTGCATGCGAGTTTTTGAAGGCCTGCACTTTAAACATTTCCAACTTCTGCGATACGCATCTCCCTTGGACTTCAATTTTGCGTCAGACACACCCGCACATTTTCCCGTAAGATACGAGAGCTTACACAGAGTGCACACTATGCCATCGCTAGCACGCTCTAGTAACTTTTCACACTCAGGGCGTTCAATACTGTCAGACATAGCACTTTATGGCGGCAGCAGCGACAAACATGAGCACAGGCAAGAGCTAAGTGAGACAGTTCACAAACCTGTAACGGTACAGGGCGATAGGTTAGGGCGATGTTCCAGTAGTCACCGCTGCCGCCAAAGTGATTCTCGGGCGAAGAAGAGGTCCCTTTATAGGTTGCGATGACCGCGCCAAGTGCAGATTGCGGCAGGTCCCGTGTCGATGAAAATCAGCAATTAGTTGTCCCTCCGGTTGTCGGTCACGTGGTTGTTATCGGCCCAAGTGCGGCAATTTTGCTGTAACGGTACAGGGCGATAGGTTAGGGCGATGTTCCAGTAGTCACCGCTGCCGCCAAAAGTGGGGCACGTGTCGAGGCCGGCAGAGAGACAATGCATAGAGTGCCTGGTCTGCATGTACTCGATCAGCCACTCGCCACTCTTCTTGCGCACGTCAACGTTGAAGTCGCAAACCAAGACTATAGGGTCAGAGGGTTTGGAGCGCACGCGCACACTTTCCATAGCCGAGGCCAGCTGTGCGGCAACGGCGTCTCGAGCGAGGTTGGGCGCGAGGTACACGGTCACCACAAAGACTCCCTCTCCGGTTTAGGTCAGCTGCGCGGCAACGGCGTCTCGAGCATGGTTGGGCGCGAGGTACATGGTCACCACAAAGACTCCGTCTCCGGTTTAGGCGAGGGTGTACAAGTCCTTGTACGGAGAAGTGTCGCGAACGGGAGATGTGGCAAGGGCGTGCGATATCAAGTTCCCATACACGTTAGACACGAGACTAACACCGCAGCACTCGCCGTCCTTGCCGCTTCGAGCAAACTAGTACAGCTCGCTTCAAGCGCATGTGTTCGGCATTGAGCGCGGAGAGATAACACCTGCGGGCGCACGCCGACGGAGCACTACAACCCCCGACTAAGAAATGCATTCGCATTTACGACGACGACGAAGGCAGAACTACGAGGCGCGAGCTCACGTGCGCTCGCGCTGGAGGAATGCAGGCGCACGCCGCTCGATGGACGCAAGACAACCCCCGACTAATAATAGCATTCGCATTTAAAATATTCGCCCTCGCTATGTCTTCGCTAAATAATGTTTCGCTTTGGCCACGCTAGATTATTGAAGAGACGGACACACATCCATTACACCATACAGTATTGAGACCAACATTCTCAGCATTCGTGCTGGTATCAAGCAAACGTTAGTAATTAACAGGCGACATTATGGGCTTAATGAAAGCTGTTTAAAAAAAGATTAACGCAGTGAAAAATTTAAAAAAGAGGCATAGCGTCGCTACACACAATAAGGCAAAATTTAAGATGATGTGTGCTAGAGACTCAAAAATAGCATTGTTTTATTTTTCTGGTTTTGAAAAAGGTTCTAAAACTGCAGCGTTATAGCAACAAATTGCAAAAAATATATGTTATGCAGTTGAGCACGAACCAAACTATCTGCAAAACATCGCGAGTTTTCAACGCCACTGAAAGTCGGTCATTTGGCCTGGATTACGTGTATAACGAATGCATTTGAAACACCACGGGTGCACGGCCCATAGACGGGTGCATTGCAGGCTACGTGCACTCTGGCGGCGCCAACAAAATCTCTAACGGCCGATTTTTTACCCTCCGGGATGATCTCAGTCCCGGTACTCTTTAGCGGCAGAGGTTCGTTTAGCTGCATCTATTACAGCAAGTTCCCGATTTAGAACAACACGTAAAGCCAAAGTAAATTTTCCTTTTCAAGCATACTACCCTCGCCAAGTTAAATCTCAATACCCCCCAGCAACATTGGTCAAGTTGCTGGACTGAGAGCTGAGTGGCGTGGAAAATAGAGCAATGTCAGGCAACGGTAATTATATGTCAGGCAACGGTAATTATAACACCTGGCGTATTCAACCCGCTCTGGCCACTCAGAGTGAGGAAAATGTATACTCCGCCGATCTCACCACGAAGCTCGTTTCGATGTCTCCCGAAACAAACCTTTTTTTCAATTCAATTCATGATAGGTGCAGGTCTGTGCTGCAACCGTGAACAAGTGTGCAGACAGTGCCCGTAGGGGCACCGGTCATTTTGGGATCGGATGGCAAGTCAAGCAAAAGCTCTAGTGTATCATAGAATCTTAGCACCCCAGTCAATTTGATAACATAGACTCAAGTGCATCGGTTCACAAGTGCGTAATGAACAAACGCATGATTAACAGAACACACCTGTCGATAGAGGGAGAACAAATTGACGATAATCTAAGTTTTACAGAGACAGCTTCTCATATCACTGAATTGCGGAGAAAAAGCATATGCGGCCTTTAAAAGCGCGTTGACCGTTCTTTATAATAGAAAAACTTCTTGGTAAGTTCTTTGTTGTCACAATATATATTGCTTTTCCAGATCTGTCCTGCACAACAGTATGGCCCTGGTAAGGCGCGAAATCCTTTGAACTCCAGATATTGAACACAGCAATCCTTCGCGTATACAATGTACCATTCGCCCTGACAGATGAACTGCTATTAAGCAAGCCCCGCGCCTTCTCAACTGCTGGCCAGGGGTAGCAACGATTTCGTTATTTAAAAAACAAGTTATTCCCCCATTCATCAAACGCAATATTCCTCAAATAGCCTCATATCACGCCAAACGCCCCCATGAAACTTCCATTTTCACGTAACGGCGTTCGTGGTATTTTACTGTGCTTGTCTGTTTTGTGTCTGGTACTCCTCAACTATATTTTGGTTTTGGTAAGTTACAATGCGTTGTAAACAAGCAACAAAAAGAGCCATTGAGTTTAAATATTTCAAATGACAAGATACCATATGAGATACGTGTGAAATGTTTTTTTGACTTTAAGCGCAAAAAGTGAAAGTTTGTCTCTGCGCGAATATAATACCCATTATCATTTTTTACGCGGTGATCTTGTATAAAGTGAAACCAGAAATTAAAATGAGTACAGCAGAAATATGCATAGGTATGTACAATCATGTAAATGGATGTGTATACACTGTAAAATGTTTGGCAATATGGAAACACAAATTATGATATCAGATGAATCCGTAAACTCAAAATTGTACGCACACTACACCAAGTGCTCTGATTGCATTACTGATATCCTATTAGGCCCAATAAACAAGCTCTGCATTGTTTGTACCAGTTTTAAAACGCGTGTAGGGTGGTATGTATAGCGGAACCATTATTATTTTACTAATGCAGAACAATGTATCTCCTAATAATTGCTACCGTAACTCATTATCAGGCATTCCTGCTTCCCTGTTTTGCTTCTATCAGTAATGAAGGAATATGACGTGGAGCCGCACCTGGCGTTCAGGAGGAAAATGAAGATGCTTATTATCACTCAGTCCATGGATGTGCTCGAGAAACAAACGTATGATGACTGGAATTCCAATGTGTTCAATGGCAAAAATTTTGAGGTGGTAACTTTTCTGATGGCACCGATTGGGTCCAGTCTGAAAGACAATGCATTTCCCTATAAACCGGTTTGTGTAGCGAACAATTCTAATGACATCTCTGCACACACGGCGCCTTCCCGAAACCGGGGTTCCAATACATAAGAACAGTTGCTTGAAAATCGCAATAAAGAACGGTTCCCGATGATTGATTGATTGATTGTGGGGTTTAACGCGCCGACGCAACGCAGGCGATGAGGCGCGCCGTAGTGGAGGGCTCCGGATTAATTTTGACCACATGGGGATCTTTATCGTGCGCCGAAATCTCGTACACACGGGCATTTTTGCTTTTCGCCTCCATCAGAAAAGCGGCCGCCGCGGCCGGGACTCGAACCCGCGACCTTGTGCTCAGCAGCGCAACGCCTTAGCCACTGAGCCACCGCGGCGGGTACGGTTCCCGATGCGACAATACACGCATCAATCAAGAGGAAGGATTGCAGTTGTTTACCTCTACATTATAAATCACGCCACGGTTTACATTTGGATTATTCGTAGAAGTGTTTACTTCGGGCGGGAAAAATTGTCGCATAGGCTCGGTCTTCATTTCCGTTTTTGGCCTTTTAACACATGACGATCCATTGAACTTACGTAGAGCGAAGGTTGCACCCACTTTTCGTAAAGGTTTTAATGTACTTCTTATGCAATTTTTATGTTGCAATGCTTTCGCGCTTGTGTCAAGTTTATATTTCTGCATAAAATTCTAGTTGAGTCATCGATTCTGAGTGATAATCTGTTTACCGCGCAAAAGGCACTCAGACAATGAGGCACGCCTATAGTTAAGGGCTACAGATTATTTCTGGCGACCTGGGGATCTTTACCCTGCGCTAAAATTTCAAACGAAGGGGCGCAGGAACGCTGTTGGCGTCCATAGGAAAAGCGGGCACCGCGGCCGGGAACACGAGCCGCATACAAGGCCTTGACAGCACAACGCCTTACTCAATGAGGCACCGCGGGGGGTTGAACAAGCCATGTTCACATACTTGAGCAGTCACCAAACAATCTCCTACACAGATGTATGCCATTTTACCGTAAATGGCTGAAAACCGAAGGACACATAGAAATATTTTGAGGGATTGAAAACACATGGTCCTAGTCATTAGTATATAATTAGTCCTGAAGAGAGATACCTTTGCAACAGTCGTTATACAGACATCTAGGAACTGCAAAATCTCCAAGCTGAACCCGCAGTTTTTGAGCCCAGACACGATGCAACTTTCAAACCAAAAATATTGCTCTTTCTTGCTCAAATTGTTAACCCATCCCCAGTTACATCCATACTAAATCTGTGCGGACAAAGCGGGATGCTAACATGGCATCATGCTTGTGTATTGCCGGATGCAGCTGCAAGGTTTACCCGGAAATCAGTTTCGCCATCAAGTCTGTTGTCTGCGGCTGAGGCTCTCCAATTAAACCTTCCTTAAGGAAGGTTTAATTCGAGGTGTGGTTGAGGTAAGGAAGCATCCTTACCTCAACCACAGAGAAAGGCGTAACGTGGGATAATAAAGACGGTGCTTGACCCCGCTAGCGCGGCCGCGAAAGTGAGCAACTGTACAACTTGCGGAGTGCGGCTGTTGTGACCTCGCTTGCTTCAGCTACTTCTAAACGGCGAACCAGGACATCCCTTTCTCCTCCTTGTAATGTATTCATGGTGATATTAAGGCATTCCTCGAAATACAGCGTTGTGCACGAATTTGTACGCTTCGGTAACGTTGTTCCGCATTACCGCAAGTAAAGAATTGAAACCAAACTTCAAAGAATAGAAAAGTGATCTGATATATGTTATCAGGCAATGTAGAACTAAAGGTGTTACCTAGAAATTGAACTCCAGGCTTATTCGAGAACGCGTGTTTTCAAAGAAACAACCGTATATGATGTTATTTAGTCTCATTTTGCCTAAACGCTAAGTGGCCGTCATTATTCGTTAGTTCATTTTGGACAAAGAGTACAGAATTTTTATTTTTGGAACGCGTAAATCCCCCCATCCTGCTCGAATGAATGGAGGCCTAATTCTCATAGCGAAGGTGGCAGTTTTGCCGGAATTCGATGGCCACCGATTGCTCCTGCCCGTGGCCGTCTTTCATCTCGTCCATTCTCGATAAACATTTTAATCAATAAAAAAAAACAAATATGATCTCTTGATATATTCATTTATTATCTACATGTCTGTGGTGCCATTACATTGACTGACCTTAAGAATACCGTTCATATTGCTTTGCAGGAGCATTTTAACTTTGGTTTTTTTGGGAGCCCCATCAATATTCATGTTGCCTTGCCCACCCCAGGGAATCAGTGCGAGCCATTAATGTCCCAGGCGCCACCGCCACAGAAAGAAAACAAAGAATAGGCTTTGCGACGCCCTTTCTTGCAACCGACACAGCAAACCTATGGTTGTAACCGTATACCGTTAGAAACATTTGTTGTAACCGTATACCGTTAGAAACATTTAAATTCTCATCACGACCTTACTGCCCCATTGTTTTCCTAAAAAGCGGTAGCTTTCACGACTTGTCCCGCCCATTATTACAATGTGTTACAGCGAGATCTGGAGTATGCTCGTTGTGGAGGGTGACGCGCGTATTGACGAAAGTATATGCGGAGGGTGTAATTGGGGCACCGCAGTACCTTCACCTGGTGGATGGGCTGATAATTTTTTTTTAATTGCCCTTGATGATACCCTCGGTTGATACCAATGAAGTAATAAAGGCCGTCACTTGGACAGTTATGATGAATGTTTGTGCAGATGCAGGACGTCAGACGTATGCTCTTTTGGGGTGCTGGCCATGATTACCCAAGGACGTGTAGTTGTAATCAATTAAAACCTACCTACTCAAAAGTCGCTGCTGAAGGGGGTTTTATGTTAATTTATGTAACTTGTGGCAATCAGAGCCAACCGAGTCTATTGTAAATGTTTACACATTATACTGTGGGAGATAAATATATCCTGATTCCAGAAACATTTTTTAGGGAATTGTCGCTAATGATATTTAAAAAGAAACCACTAACCATCCGGGAGAGACAGGACGCGTGACGCTTTGTGTTTTCAAAGCTTTTACGCAAAGGAAGCCTAAGGGAAGATCACCCGTGACACGTATGTCTTCGAAGGACGACAGCAACTGGCTGAGCGTGACCGCTTGGGCTGAGGGAAAATCTGACGCGGTCACCATCGGCCGTTTTGTATTTACTGGGAAAGTAGGATTGTCTCCATGGCGGTTACTTGGTTTTTATCGGACTTTTGTGGAAAGAGCACCCTGAACTGCGGGACTGACTTTAGCAAAGGGGCATCACACGTTGTATGACTTGAGGAAAGAAGCTGAAATTTACAAAGGGCAGTTTGAGGCGACCTTTAAGAGCTTTGACGACCGTATGAGGGAGCATCACGTTGTTGTTAACCTGTACGTCAACAAAGTGGGAAATGACATAATCGCCATTAAAAGATGGGAGGACGCACAACAAAGAGCGTGTAAGTGCCATCTCGCGAGGGCCAAGCAACTTGCTGACATCGTCATCTCTAAATCGGGCAGCTCCAACCGAAGGACTTCTATCAAGCATTCAATGAGTGCATATCGCTCCAAGGAATCAAGCCCCAGGATAACGTCGTGTGAGCTCATCTCAAGCACCGTGAATAACTCGGCAGTTTGAGGGCCAGCGTAAGTGGCACGAGCTGTACAATTCCGGCACCGGTGGGCGTCCCTCCATCGGCGATTTGTACAAAACGGGATCGAGTGGGAGGAAGCACCTATTGCAGACGACAATGAAAGTACGAGCTCTTAGTGGATATGCTGGCGCGCGTCGAACAGTGCGGTAACAGGGAATCTTCGACTTCAAAGTCCAAAAGACAGACCGCTGAGTGGATTTTTTTTGGACGGGATTTTCGTTCCAGAGCTGAGCGGAGAGGATTTTTGTTGGCTCTCTGAATGCTGCTTCACCTTCGCAAGCTGCGTTGATCTGTTTCCCTGCAGCAAGCGTCAAGAGAAGCCGGAGAGGACGGGTGGGGTGACTACGACGAGCGGGACTGACAGCGTTGCGCTGCCGGTGGTTTACGGTCTAGAGTATCGGAAGGAAGCGTCGGTGTCAAATTAAGGACGCTGGGAGCGAGGAGCCTCCAGGAGAGTAACTGTTGGGTCCTTCGTCTGCGTAAGGATTGTTGGCCGAACGAGGCGCACAACTATTGAGCCCTTCGTCTATGGAGGTATAGTTGGCAAAGTGATGTCGAGGAGGCGCAAGGGAGCCACGGCTGCTCACTTTGGCTCTGCAAAGTTCAACTTCGAAACATTGGCTGGTAACATTGAACTGTGTTGTCAGTATGCAACTGACTGGGTCTACGCCACCCAGTTTCTTCTAGCGGGCATCCGACCCTGAGGTGCTTTGCCTTTACCACTCTTGCTTCAACTCATTACTTCGCAACCACTCTTCAGATTCGAGATCAGTTTTTGTAAGTGCTCCTTCGAGTCCAATGATTTTTTTTCTCCCGTTCGCCCACTTCTAGTTTTACTTTTTGAAACTAATTCCATTCGTCTAAGAGTTATCGCCTGGAATTCCGCTTCCGCAACCCCTCCTGCCGCCGAACCTGCTAGAGGTGGCGCCTTGTGTGCTTGACTATATCCGTCTCCTTCCACTATGTTCTCCAGCATGCTGCTCGTGACTATCAGTGTTTACGACTCAGCCTACACTGGCAGAACGAACCCCGAAAAATCCCACTCACCCCCACATTCAGTGGTGGACTACCGTGTCGTTGACTCCATGCCGCCCATTCCCCTGTGCTGGCTTAGCTCGACCGCTTCGCTACGCGCGAAGCTCGGCTGGTGTCGATGAAGACGAGCTTGCGTTCTTTAGATGCTCTTCCCCTTGGCCTGGTGTTGGCTTTTGCCAAACCCTGTCGGCTACGCCAGTAAAGGTTCATGATACTCGTATCCCCGAAGTCTGGTGCCGATCAGAAACCGAATCACCCAGGCTCCCATTGATTTTGCAGGAGGCTCGAAGGGCGATGGGGTTGACTTTCTCGGAGATAGTCGCCGAATTGATGAACTCGAGGCGTTTGTATTTGATGAAGTGAAGCGAAGAGGTTATATACAACTATTTACATTACAGTAACAGGGTACATGAGTAACAAAAAAGAAAAACATCAAACTGATGTTAGACGCTAGCTCTAAGTACGTACAAGTCACTCAAGAGCCTCAAGCTTCGTCTAACTCTCCTGTGGACGGAGGGTACCCAAACCACTCGAGAAACGGCGGCCGGGACACTGTTCACGCCACAGGACTAGTCTAGTCGCCCGGTACGCGGATGTGCCCTAAGCTTCAGACGCGATACTCAAGTTTACCTTACGCTTAGTGGGCTCACGAATCCCAACCTAGCTTCAGTGGTCGAGAATCCTTGTCTTGCCGGGAACTGGCTAGCTGAGAGCTCATAATAGAAAGCTCTTTAACGGCAAAGTACGGCCTTATAACACATCAGTAATACTCTATCTCAGAAACGCCCCTCCATTCTCCGTGCATGCATTGGGCATTGCCCAAATTCACGTAGACAGCTGTCACTCTACCGTTTGCCAAATATTCAATTAGGCGCCACCACATTCGGGTCGAAAGCCTGTGCGCAGGTGAGCAAGCACTCGGCGGCGAGTACCAAGTACTCCAAAGGGTCAGAGGGAAAAGCGGCGGCTACCGAAAAGGCACGCTACGGAAAGATCTCCATGGAAAGCCGCCTGTGCCACGATGGTCGACGACGATAATTATTCCTTGGTTGTACGCTACCCGCACAATCCTCGGAACTTGGGGGAGCCGTCTGCATTCGTAAAGGGTTTTTTTCCAGCGGAAGTCTTCCATCCAGACAAGCCGTCTGCTGAATGTGCCGCAGTGAATTGACGACCACCACAGCGTAGTGTTAGTAGAGCTGTGCCTCGACCCAGCGGCAGGGATGTATGATTTCCCGTGCAAGGCCGAGGCGCATGGCCATTCACTTCGTGAGTGGACCTTACAACTGGATTGCTTAATTTCAGATTAAATGCATTCAGTTTGCTTCCTTTAGGATTGTGAAATCTAACTCAGTCTGTTAGATCTAGAGCACCGCAAGGATCTTGCCATGGCCCGCTTTTCTTTGGCATCTACATTGACGACTTAGCTAAGAATTTATCCCGCAACATTCGCGTGTTTGCAGAAGATTTCGTGATCTACCGCCGAATAACTAGCTCATTTGATCAAGCGGCACAAAATGGACCGTGGGCTTACGACCCTTATCGTAACAAATGGAAATTAGTTTACTTTCATCCCCGCAAGAAATGTACTCCAATTTTTTAGTGACATTGCTAGCATACCAGTCGAAACAACCGTATCTTTGAAGAAAATTGGTTGAACATTATCCCCTGTCGTTTCCTGGTGAACGCCTTTCACTAATATAATTTTTACAGCCAACCGCGCATTGGTCTAGCAGTGGCTAATAAAGCCCAACCTTCAATACACATCTCCCATCCGGAGCCCTCATCAAGTTTGTTTAATCAAACGTATCGAAGCAGTTCAAAATCTCCCCACTCGCTTTATTTATTTGTCTTATTTTTACGGTGTCAGCGTTTCATCCCTCAAAAATGGATCCGGTCTTCACAACCTTATTAGTATATCGAACTTTTACCACAGCTCACTCCACCAACCCCTTTACATCACTCCTGGCGCACACATTTCCCTTCGCACAGGCTATCCACTTCCCGTCTTCCGACCCCGATCTGGCACCTCAACATTTTCTGCATCATTTCTCATTTCTCTGTCGCGGAGCGAAAGAATAGAATGGCCTTCCCCACGATGTTAATGTTTCAATCATCTGTCGATCACCTTTTATTCAAAGTGTGTCTGTGCAACTGGACTATAAGGATGTGTCTTTAGCAACTGTGGTCCTACAACCCACTCCTCATTCCGGCACCGATCTCAAAGGGAATAAATTGAAGTAAAGAGAAACGTATTTCTTTTTTGACCGGGCGGCATCGGCCCCACTCTGAAAGTTTTCGCTTTAAAAATTCGTCCTGCAACCTGCGTCATTTTCGCCCCCATTATCTTTTTTATCACGAACATGCGCCGAGTGAGTGGTGAGGAGTATCTGTATTTCCCTTCTGAGAGTCAGGCGTGGGTCAACCTTATTTTTCTTCATATCTCATTTGAGCAAAGCAAAGAAGTAGAAATGATGAGTTATGGTGAAGAATTGCGACGAAATACAATGTACTGTTTGGTTAAAAAAATCTTAATTTTAATAATTACCTGCAACACCATCCTCTGTGCCTTTTAAAAACGCTACATGCAAAGTAATGCCGGTTGTCTCTAATAGATTGTGAGTAATGTGGTTAGAGCACTTGCAGTACTGCCTGGACGCTTGGGCGTTTATAGATCCATAGGAAATCATTTTATTACGAGGAATACACATCCTGTTCTAAAAACACACGCCATAGGCTTTTTTGCTCGATTCATTTCATTGTCAGTGTCACTGTCAAAGCATTGGTCTGTGTAAATGCTGATGGGTACCATAGGTGCCCAGAGGGACAAACTAGCAATTTTTGCACTAAAAACCAGCAACACGTTTCCTACGTGTTTCTAGCTTTATACGTATTTCTGGTTAATGCCAATGGTCTCTGGTCAAAAGAAATGTTTAAACTCACTGGCTGTCTTCGTTCCTCGTCTACAAGATAAAAAAATTCCCCACATTTCCCCGAGGGGAAGAATGTGAAAGTGCGAATGCACGAGTTGAATTTGCGCGGTTCGGTAATGTTCGCGAAATAGAGATCACACACACACACACAACTACAAAGAAAGAAAGATGCATTTATTCACAGACATTTATTTGTGTTGTCGTTGTACTTGATTGCTAGAGCTGATCTCAGCTTTGAAATTTCGTGTCAGTACTCCTTTAAGCGGGTGCATTAGCCCTTCTCAGGCCCGATTCCTGGCCAATCCCCCACGTGGGTATGTGCCATGCACAGACACCTATTTGTGTGGTCGTTGTACTTGATTGCTAGAGCGGATCTCAGCTTTGAAATTTCGTGTCAGTACTCCTTTAAGCGGGTGCATTAGCCCTTCTCACGCCCGATTCCTGGACAATCCCCCACGTGGGTATGTGCCATGTCAGCGGCCAGGCAGCGCGCGCCCATCTCCCCCCCTTGCCAAGGAAGACGAGAAGCGCGCGCACCCGCAGCTGTTGCTATGCGGACGGCGGCGGAATGCGGACGGCGGCGGACGCTTCAGGCTCGCTTAAGAAGTGCATTTGCACTTAAAAGCAAAATAGCTTTAGGAGTTCCTGACACAACCCAGGAAATACAGCAGCCAAGAAAACGTCAGCAATCAAGTACGAAGTGAAGTTTCATTGTGTGTTTTGCGGGAGATGAGGCTATTTGAGTTATATTGAGTTCCATGAATGTGGGGATCAATTTGTTTGCAAAATAGTAATCTCAGAAAGGTAGCATGATTCCACATGGTAGTGGGCATCTGCAGAGCGGAAAAATGGGCATTTGCCTAACCAAGACACCCCCATACTTGCCCCTCCACTTCCCTCTACATTCCCCCTTGATGAAATGGGTTTGAACCCTTCAAGAAAAATCCTGTCGACGCCTATACTCGTGGTACCGCCCGCCAGCAGTTAAGACTGCTGGTTACTTGTTTATAGAGAGTTATCTATCTAGGAGAATTGGACATTGTGTAGGCAGAAGAGAAGTGGGTTCCACCTGTGGAGTTCGAAATGTTTTCGTGCCACGTGAGCGCATCACTTTTTAGCCGTAAACATCTATCCAACGAAATAAACGTGGTGACACTAAAGAACTTACCGAGGCTCCCTGTTGTGAATTTCCGCGTGCTTGCAATAGCGGCAAACGCATTATCTCTGCAATTGCGTGACATGGGCGGCTGTTTCTGCAGACCTTGCATTCCCGTCAATTGATCTTTCCTCTCTCGACTTGTTCGTTCCTTTTACGTGTTTTTTTCTTTATTACTGCATGTGCGGCGCGCTGCCCGTGAGTTTGTTTTCAAATTTACTGTCATGCAAAGATTACAGAGTACCTTTCAGTCGTTGCTCACACTCGCCCCTTCCCCGCCACCTTCTGAGATAAACCAGTTCTTCTTCAGATGGTGTCGGAGCAGTTCTGTTTGGTTGCTTCACAGACCCGAACTACCATGGTCTGGAGTGATAAACGAAGGCCCATTGAGGGAACCATCCACTGACGCTTCGTGGTTACGTCGGCGGCACATGCGCTTTTTGTTGCCGGGAAAACATGGCGGTTGGAATACACTAATCTTTATAATGACTACTGTGAGGCACCGGACTCTTCTCCGCAGTACTCCGCTATGGGCCCACGAAGTTGACTGAGGTTGATAGGGGAATAGACGTGTAGAGAACGGGTAGTAGTATGCTACAGAAGGAACATCGACGTTGGCGCTACGTGTTATTTTAAAACAGGTTTCTTTTATTGGTGGTATATATGGTGCTACGCGTAGCTCTGCCGGCTAGAGAGTAGTGGCATTGGCATATTAAAAGTGAAAATGCGCCTTCTAGTAACTTTAGTGGCGGCGCCATTGTGCATGATCCGGCATTGCACATTTCCATTGCTCGTGAACTAATGGCGTTTGAAGCACATGACAAAATATCGTAATCCGCGTGAAATGAGTGACTTTTGGTGACCTTCAAAACTCGCATGCGCTACTCTCCTCTGCGGTCTCCTCTAATTCAGGCGCTGTGAATATAAACCGAGTAGCGCGCTGCGGCGGTTCAGTCAGCGCTCGCTCTCGTTCGAATTCGCGTGACTTCGATCGACGACTGCGTGCTTGACTTGATTCTTCCGATGAAGACGTGATGGAAGCGACAGTCCCTTCAGCGAGTGGTGTGACACAATCCAATACCAGCGTCCGTCCAAACGCTCCCCCCTGATGCATCGCATCACATCAGGGTTCCCTCGAGGGAAGATGGGCGTAAATTGTTTGTAACAACCTTGACTTTTTTTTACAAATTTTTTGCCTTTTTATTATAATCGTATATGTACTGCAGCTATAAATATTACAATGCCCGGTGCCTTGGAGCTGTAGCGTGCCCATTTCTAAGTGGTATTATTTGATGATGGTCTTGTTTCATTTATTTGAACGTGTTGTGGTGTTTCTCTTCTATACTTCTGCGCAGTCAAACTGAGTATTTATATAGCGAAAACGTTTTCTGTAAAATAAGCTCCCTATTTATCAACAGGGCTGAGCCAACAGATATTATCCAGATAATTTCAGGAATAACGTAAATACATAGGCTGCATAAAAGGTTTATTATCATTAAAAAGAGCTGTGCGCTCGACGTTTGCGATGCCATTAAAAAGTCGTTCAACAATTATTGCACGAGGAAATGCCAGGCTAGTGACTGAGGCTCCGTCTTGATGCGCGAGCGCCATGTTTGCATTGTCCCAACAGATAACTCAGCTGTGCTAGCGTGCAAAATTGAACTCCGCTAATCTCCGATGAATGGACCGAAATAGGGCAGGGGGGAACAGCGTGAGAGATAGGCTGATTAGACGAGAGGGGATGCTATGTGCCAGGGACGGCACAAGACTACCGTCTTTGGGCGACATTGTCAGCGTCACGAGCAGATGTGGCGCCAGGTTTGTGTTTACTATGTAGCAGAAGAATAAAGAAGACGCTGATTTGGATTTTAATTTTTTTTTATTTTTTGGCAAAACCAAGGAGAGGCTGATACTAAAGGCGAACGTGGCGTGACAGAGGCCTCAGCCACCCAATTTACAGCGCACATAATAACATGTCTCTTCAGAAATTTAAGCATGATAGCACAACCCTATTAGAGAAAAAGCACAAAGCAAAGTGATTTCTACATTTCGTATGTATTATACAAAGCATAGGTATAAAATTCACAGAAGGATCACAGTGTACATAAACGCAGTAATTCGTACGCATAAACTTCCATCAGTTACACTAGTATGTCACCATTGTATTTCTGTTTTGTAATTGTTTTTAATTTCTACCTTTAGGGTAACATGTAGACATATACTTCGAAATCCTAATTATATATCAGTATGGCAAGCCTTTTGATTAGGTAACACTGCTTTGACCTGTTTTTTTAAACGTAAGTTCACTGGCGTGGAAGTTTGTCTTCTCACAATTTATTTATTAATTCAGTTGGCTGGTACAGGAAAGATTGCTCACCGTAGTTTGTTCTTACTTTTGAAGTGTGCCGTATTGTATGCCTGAGATGGTAGCCACAAGATTTATTGTTAACTTGATTGTGGGTCTTTTCCTTGGAAATGGTGTGCAAAACCTTCATGTATTAATAGATTTTGTCAGATTGAAGCATTGAATATTCAGTAAATAAAGGACTTGTCCTCAAATCTGCGAAACAGCCATGATAACACCGATATATGCGGAAAATTCTTTTTTGCAATACAATGAGCCTCTTATAATTACTTTCAGTTGTGGTCTCCCCCACCAAAATCTCGTAACATAGTTTCGAATAAATGAGAGCATTGTATAAGTTTTGTTTCAACCATAGTGGTATCAAATGGCCAATTCTATAAATGAGACCCATACTTTCAGACAGTTCGGTGGACAGGCGAGCAATATGCGTATTCCACGAAAGTTGTTTTTAAAACCAAACACCTAAGAACTGTTCTGTCACTCGGTTTAACTTAGATCCGTTGAATGTAATAGGGATTACGTTTTTTGAGATTTTTATTGTGCGGCCTAAATATCATGTAAGTTGTCTTTGTGGCCTTAAGTTGCAATTAGTTATGTAATAACCAATTTGATAATTCTTCCAAGTAAGCATTTACCATTGAGTGAACTTTAACTATATTATCGGATGTGACGAACCGTTAGTGTCATCCGCATTCATTACAAGTTATTGCGGACCTTCTATATTTATGATGTCATTTAAATAAACTATAAATAGTAACGGGGCCAAACTTGGAGCTTTTCGGGACACCTTATTTTAGCTCTAATATGTCTGATGCAAAGGAGTTTACTTGAAAAAACTGCTTTCTTTGAGTCAAATAGCTTTTTAAAATGTTACCTGCCACGCCACGTATTCCATATCTCAAGGCCTGAAACCCCCTGAAATGCACACGGCAGATAAAAGACAGGCAAAGGGACGATGGCAAACCGCAGTAAGCGGCAGAGTCTGGCGTGTTCGACACTGGCACGGGCTTGTGTCTCAGGCATCTTTGCTCCGCTGGGCTCATTCGTGGCTGGCGTATTTGCGCAGCCGGATCAACAGGTGATGTCCCAATTGGTACAGCGTGGGTCACGGACATGGTTCTCTTCGAAGCATCGCTGTCACATTACCAGACCACCCAAGGAAAGGACTTGCTTGGAGTGGAGAGGCCTAGTGGTTGCTTTCCTAGACGACCCTGCGGCCGACAACAAGTCTGAATGACCGACCGCCATCAAGGACACTTTTTTTTCTAATCGAAATCAAAACGCGACTTACGGCTTCGTTACTCGTAATGGTTTCTGCTTTACCTTAATTACGGTTCTCAAAAAGTGTATTTAACGATATCGAGCAGCTTTAATCATGGTGAGTTTTCATGAGGGAGAACGGCATTGCGAAAAATGAGTGGAGCTGCGATAACCATTTTCCCAATGTCGTCATAGCACGCCTCAAGCGAGCTGACGTAGCGGCAATTTATTTTGTATTTACGGCGCTGCAATTAACCGATTCAATCACCGAATTGTTGCATATCATTGCTCTTTGTTTAAACTGTTGAAACACGAAAAAACTTTATCTTCTTCACTGCAGCAACACTAGACACTAGAAATTAAAGCAACACTAAAGAACTTGCCATTGAAGCCAGCACAAAATGGGCAAGTAAGCGCTCAGACGCTTGGTATCGCACATGGCCGTAACCTGGCAGGCACATAAACTTATTCAATTACAGTTTTGCCTGACATTTTTACCTGGACCAACATAGCTACAGGTCCATCCTTGCTCCAGTTTCCCGTCGCTACCCCAAACTGTGCACAAAGGTGGTTGCCAGGAATGGCCCAAGCTTTAACCAAACAAACCCAACAAATACACACTCGTTCTCTGCACTCTTAGACAAAAAAGACTAAAATAAGGACTAAAATGGAGCCGTTAGTCTTCAGGGGCAACCGTTCATTTTCAAGGGGAGTATCTGCGGCAGAGAACGTGCCGTGTGCATAAATGCGGACTAACTGTTAGTCCCCGCCGAACTATAAGGAGTAACGGGAAGACGAAACGCATGCAGTTAGTCTCTTTGCTGCGTCGTTAATACTCTAATGGCGTCGTCGTTGCCCTTTGGCGCATATGTCTGCGAACAGTTTTATATTTCTAAAACAAAAGCCATTGCAGTCACTGGGTGCTTTAGATGGTGCCACGGGAGAAAATATTGATGTTAGTTATAAGAAAACCGCCTAGGGATGCCTAGGGTTAAGAGCAGCGGGTAATGGCAAGGAGCGGGGAAGAGCGATTGCCATACGCTTCTCGGCGAGGTTATGTTGATACGCTGTGTTGCATACCATTTGTGCGAGGTAATAACGGTAAATGAAAGCTTTCAAGCGCCTTAACAGTAAAGAAAAAATTAGTGACAATAGCAAAAGTGGATTCCTGAGCGTAATGAATATGTTTATGTTAAACAGACGAGAAAAAAACGCATGTTGCTGATGACAACTGCAAAACAAAAATGCTCGCTACAGGTAAGCGTCTCGAAGTTATCTTTTACACTCGGTACATAATTGCCTTGGGCACCAAAGCTATGACAATGCTGCAACTGCTGTAAAACCCGCTTGCATTTCCCAGTCGCAATCGTCTACCGACGCGAATTTGAAGAATTCAGGCTAAGCAACACCGAATTCGCTTTCGCCGATGCAGGAAAATATGACATGTTTCCTTATTCTGACACTCACACAGACGACACCTTTCACATACGTTACATAGAGCACTTAACATATGTATCGAACACTAAGAAAGCACTTAGCTTGCGCTAATTTGTGCGGAAACAAATGAGTCGTCTGATCGCCCAGCTACCTATCTCCACTAGGCGACGACGAGTTGATTGTTATTTACGAGAAAAACTATGGTTGTGAGACTCTACTTCAAATCGAACTGAGCAATAGTCCCTAAACCTAGCAAAGCGCTAAGCGCCAGGCGCAAAACGCGGTCACGTTCGCTTGCAAAGATAAAAATTCGGGCACCAGTTGCAATGGATCTGTTGCGTTATGCACAGAACTACACGCTGTACACTTGAATATTATCTACCCCAGACACCACCCGGTGGCGTGGTTCAGCGGATAGCACGTCGGCTTCCTTGTGTATATTTCCAGACGTCAGGGGTTCGATCCCTGCAGGTTTTTTTTCTGCACTCTACGCAGTTCCTCCTTGGGGAGTATCGGAACGGACCATTCGGGTGGGGGACTAACCATTCGTCCCCTCGCAGTTAGTCTCCAAATGGACTAATGATTGTGGCAGAGGCCGTTAGTCCCCTGAAAGGACTAACTGTTAGTCCTTTTTGCCTAAGAGTGTGTAGTGCGGGAACCAATGACGGAGGGCTGAGAAATCATTTAACGTAAGCTGCACGGTATCTGACTCATTTTCGTCATAAGATCGGAAAATGGTTCGTGTTGTTTAGCTATGCATGCGGCTAGAATGTCACTCAGTTCTTGTATCGCTCATTTAAACTCTTTTTTAGTGGTTTATCCTGGCTTTTGTTTTTAAGAAAGGGGCCAGCGGCGCATGGCAGGGAGGAATTCGGTATCACTTGCGTCGTACCGTGGTGTGGAGGTTGAAGAAGAATTTTTTTACTCATCCTCCACGATAGAGAAGGAGGAGTAAGGTTGTTTATCGAGGCCCCGAGACATTTGACTCGTGATGTCGGTGTACAGGGCGACCGATATCCATCGCCAAGTCGCGAAATGTGGAGGTCGTGGGAGGAGGTGAGGAACTAGTAATATGAGGGGAGGTATAAGGATGACGAGAAGGAGCATGAAAAGGTAGATAATGAGTGCTGACCGAAGCCTCCAGGGTTTTCACTTCCGATTTGAGAGTTTCGTTGAGAGCTTTTATCTAAGACCATGCGCAGGAAGTGTTTGAGGGGTTGGGGACAGTGGGAGGCTACATTCCACCAGCGCTTACCATTGAACATGGGCCAAAGCGAGTTCAGGCGCTTTTTTCGCGTGAGTCACGGGAAATAGCCTGATACGGAGGAGTGTTCAGCGAGAGACGTGCTTTGGACCGGGTTTAATGTTGAGTTACTGGTGGCGCTGTTGGACAGATTTCTGGGGTTTCGGATACTTCTTGAGTATGCTGCATGGTTGCCTCGGCGATTGCAGCACCAACTGGCGCTTTTTCGGCATGTGCAGGGAGTTGAACCTTTTGTTGAAGGCTGCTAGCATTGCTAAAAGAATTTATTACCATTACGTGCAGGCCTCCACAAACGACTCACCTGGTTCACTCGGCTTGAACAGCACACTGTTGGCAGCGACAAAGGCTAGGATACGGAGCAAACGTCGGCTCGGTGTCCGATGACCCAACATGACATGAAGGATTCGGTCATTGCTCGTTGTATGTGGTAATGGTAATCCGCTCCGGGGTAGTAAAGCTTGGGAGGCACCTGAAGACGTTCAATTAAAAAGAACGCGGTATATACTTGAACGGCCCATCTGGCCCGACTTTAGCGCTGTTGGGCTGCCCAAATGTATTGTGCCTTTGATGTCTCATGGGGAGGCGATCTCGATAATTACGAGGAAAAAAATTTTAATGGACCATTGAGGTTATCCACATAAGTGCTGGCCGGGTATTTCTCTTAGATGAGCAGTTAGATGGGCAGATGAGAACAAGAAGTTTGCGCGCATACACTGGTCGCAGTTAGAACAGTACAGGGGGTAATTGGAGTAATGGAAGAGGCATTTGCCCTCCACTGCGCGTAGGTAGGCTGGTGATGATGATGATGCCCACGAAAGGGATCTTTCTTGTCATCTATTTAGATGATGCAGCCTTTTTTATTCTACATACATTCGGGTGCATCCTCAATCTTGTAGTATGTGGTCACTTTTACATTTTGTTTTCGTTGTTGCTTGTTCCAGTTCTGGCCACTTATGCAGTCGCTCGCGGCCATTCCACCACTCTAATGTCTCTTTGCAATAAAGAATCAAAGCTAGCCGAGTTGAGCTTTCTTCTTTGCTTCACTCAACACAACTAACATATCAACCGTTTTCTCAAGACAGGTTGTGCTTCCATATCGAACTCGGTCGACCAAATAACGCAGATTACCTTTGATCAGCGTTTTTTTATGCTGAAAAAAGTTATTTAGAGGGTAAAATGCCATTCTTTATAATCCTGTAAGGAAGTGTAGCGGCATCAGCATCGTCAGCGACCGCACCCCATCATCGTCAGTAATGCAGATGACGATGCAGACAACACGATGGCCTCCTGGCTACTCGGTCGCACTCTGCGGGCGCTCTCCGATTTTCGGGCCCATGTTGTCGTCCCCACGAAACTGAATACATGTGGGCTTGGCCTCACCACCTCATTGGCCGCCTCCATAATTGGTCACCCGGACGTCGGCAGCATGAGCCCCGCTTCACGTTCAATCTGCCCCCTACCCGGCCTTCGAGCACCGCAATCCCGTAGCCTGGTTCCGCAAAATGGCGCCGCACTTCCAGTTACGGCGCATCGACTCGCAGGCTGAGCGGTACTATATTGCCTCGGCGTTGCTTCCGCATGACGTCCGCTTCTACAGCATAGAATACAGTAAGCAATCATCCGACGCTCTCGAGGTCCTTGTAATGGCACGCATCGGTACGAGCCCTGCTTGTCGTAATTACTCGGCATCGATCCACATCGTTGCCTCCTCGCACGACACGCCAAGCGTTGGAAAGAAAATTCCCCGCATTTCCCCGAGGGGAAGAATGTGAAAGTGCGAATGCACGAGTTGAATTTGCGCGGTTCGGTAATGTTCGCGAAAGAGAGATCACACACACACACACAACTACAAAGAAAGAAAGATGCATTTATTCACAGACACCTATTTGTGTTGTCGTTGTACTTGATTGCTAGAGCGGATCTGAGCTTTGAAATTTCGTGTCAGTACTCCGTTAAGCGGGTGCATTAGCCCTTCTCACGCCCGATTCCTGGCCAATCCCCCACGTGGGTATGTGATGCGGGCATCGCCGGTGGACGCAGGTTCAGGGTCGCTTAAGAAGTGCATTGGACTTAAAAAGTGCGTCCAATGGATTGCAGGGTTGCCTGTGTCCTTGTGACGAGCCTGTGGCCGGTGCATGGTGCTACGTAACATCACCAACCGGTTCCGCTGAACATCTTACCTCCACCTCGACTCCTTCACGCTCTCTGCGGCCAACAACTCGACTGTCGGCACGTTGACGCTATGGCTCAGTATGGCGGCCTTGCCATTTCGCCCCCGGTTCTACCCTGAGGACCCGAAGGTGTTGCTTTGCCAGGTGAAGTGGTTATGTGACCTTTACCGTGTCACGACACAGCAGGACCGTTACTTTCTGATCTTCGAGCTGCTTCCCTCCAGCCTGGCCACCATTATGTCGCAACCTGGAGCCCGCCCTTACGACTAGCCTAGGGCCTTTCTCCTGGCGCCGTCTGGTCGGATCCCGAAGCCATCCACGCCAGCCACTGAGCCTTTCTTCACGGATGTGCCGGGCCTGCTGCCTCTCACCAGCCTGCTTACAGCGACAGCGTTGCCGTGCAGCAACGTTGTCATGACAACGATTGTCCGATGATGCCTAACGGACCACAACAATGAGGTAGAATTTAGAGAAGACTGCGCCCCACACCTTGCAGCAGTCTGTCCACCACCGCAGCTGCGCTGCCTCCAGGACCTAGTGAACCACAAGGGTAGCGTTTGAGGCCACCGCATTTGCCACCTTTCGTTCAAATGTCTCCCGGGGACATGGGCGCCACTTTGGCACTTAGCACATCTCGGACACATGTCTTAAGGTGCCAGTCCACGACGCTGTTGTCCAATGCATTTCCACCAGCTTCGAGGTAGCTGCAGCTACCACTTCATTGAAGTCGTCACGCCATACACCTTCGTCTCCTGTAACCACCCGTCAGTTAGGGGCCAGGCGCAACTCACGGCAGCAATTGCAGAAGGCTGCTGGTCAGGCGCTCATCATGACACCCAACAGTCACCATCCTGCGATATCGCAAATAATCGTTCCTTCTGGAAAACAAGCGCTCCGCGTTCAGCTGACGTGTGCTCGCCATTATCAGCGAACCGCCGCAGCTAATTGGCTGGCGCGTGCACTGCGGGGGCAAATCACGGCTTGCCCCATCAGACGACAAATGCGACACGTCAAGTGTTTACGTCCCGAGCGCATCCGCGGGGGTTTCGCCCTGCACCAGGTGCAAAGAATGCTCGCCCAAGAAAAGTACCTGGAGCGTCGACGGCACGCACCAACAAATTCCTGGTGGCGTCCGCCCAGGCTGGGGTATGGAAGACTCACAATGCTCCACCAGCATTGCCATTTCGGTCTGTAGACTGGCCGCACCCCAGCCGCCTATGCAAGCTGCGTACCACAATGAGTCTGCTGTGCTTCGCATGCGCTCTACCTCGCTTGACAACATCTTCAATTCCTCCTGCGATTCTGTCACCTTGTTTCCGCCAGCAACCAAAAAGGATCTATAGTGCAGGCCACCCCCATATACTAGCTGCCCCAGACGCTCCCTCAACGTCGACCTGGACTGTCCCTCTTTCGATCCCTACAGTTTGACCTTGCACTGCCAACTTCACTTTTAAATGCAGAGCATTTCAGTAACTCACGATGTCACCCGCGTTGACGTCCGTAGTCGTAGTCCGCATCGCTCCCCCTACACTATATAAAAAAATAATACTTACCGGAGCCAGGTTTCGATCCCACGACTCTCCGAGCGGAACGCAAGGTACATGGTGCTCTACCTACTGCGCCACAAAGCCGACAGGGAATCGAAGGTTACGCACACGCCATATATCCTCGACTCATTCAACCGTCGGCCACAGGTGCGCCCTCTCCTCCGCGTCCTCATCGCCTTCTCTCTGCTCGCAACGCCCTCTCTCGCCGCGTTCGGTTCGGGCGCACAACAGGTGGGGACGTGCGCAACACGCTCTCTCACTGCGTTGGGTTCGCGCTGAGCAACAGACGGTTCGCGCGCAAGAACATGTGGGGGCGCTCGCATCGCTCTCTCTCGCCGTGGTCGGTTCGCGCTTAAACCACATATGTCGTTCGCGCGCGCTCCGGTCGCTAACATCTGTGGCGTGATTGTGACGTCAACATCACGCATTCGTGTGGTGGCGCGATTTCGGCGCTATAACACTCTCTCGCGAGGGGCATTGGATTGGATTCGATTGGCTTGGCTTGGATTGGCTTTTCTTGAATTGGCTTGGCTTGGATTGGATTGGTTTGGATTTGGATTGGATTGGATTTTGATTGGACGTTGCGTGATAGCCGCGGCAGGGGGTTCACGGCACGTTTCACGTTTCACCATCGACTTCATCGACAGTGTGTACGCTGGAAGACAACAATTACAAAAAACAACAACCAATACGTAATCCATACGACTCGCAGGCGCGCCCCCCGTGGAAATGCTCTGCATCTGATCGTGCCCCTCGCGAGGGGGATGTTTTTACTACTTTACAAACAATTTATGTATGACCAGGGACACACATTTGTACAGTGTTACACGGCATCCGCCTCTTTCCTTCATACTTCAATTTTTACTGTTTACGTGTACACAGCTCCTTTTGCCCTCTCTTTCATCGATTTTTCGTGCGCTTTCAAAGAGCCGTTATTTTACTCTCGCATTGCGCTCTAGGGGGGGGGAGGGGAGCCCTGTAGCGGCGTCATAATGATCATCGCCCGGGCCCCATCATCATCGCTAATGCAGATGATGACGCAGATGATGATCATGTGCCTCCGCGCTGTTCGGCCGCACTCCACGGGCACTTCGATTCTCGGGCCAATGTTGTCGTCCCCACGCAACTCTGAATAAGTGTGGGCTGCGCCTCACCGCCTCATCGGCCGCCTACAAAGCCTTGGATCACGATGGCTGTTGCGGCAAAGTATGATGGCCTTCATGGTCGAAGGCGACTTTCGCATATCCACTTACCAGAATGATTTTGCACCGAGATGTTTGTAAACAAAGTTTACATTGGCTGGTTGTATAATAAAACTATATTTGCAGAATTTTATTGAGCAGGTAAGTTTATTTATGAAACTTTAAATAAATGCCTAGACGCTGATTTTACTGTGCAGAAATAAAAGGCTGGGCCCACTTACCTGGCAGAGGACAGTTTATTTGATGCACGCACATGTTGTAGCACAAATCGCTTGTGCTCCCTAAACCTAATTATTCGCTCCTGCTGACATTAAAGATGCAGTGGGGAATATTGAAAGTGTTTAGTAACAAATTCAGATTTGGTTGGTTTATTGTGCCGAAGGTACACATAGGCTATGAGGTGCACCGGAATGTAGCGCGCTTGTGTATCTATAACATGCCCAGAAACCTTCATACGCGGACCTTTGCGCTTTTCGCCACGAGAACAGGGGCCACCATGGTCGAAATCGAACCTACGCTTTTTTGGTTTGTTATTTAAAGTGTCTTGGCCTTCATATTTTCAGATGTGATCGTCCGTAGGACTATTTGCTGTCCCTTATAAATTCCGCTAGGGAGGCATATTGCAAGAACTCAAACAATACTCCATTGTAGATTACAGATCTCGCTTTCCATGTTCAGATTGAGTGAAGTCTTTCATGAAAGAATGGCTCTGCATCGATTATGGCGATTACACACTCAGGACTTTGAGAGGCCCAGTGAATGTGTGATGCTGCGCAATTGGGCTCGTCTGTTTGCAAGCAAAATGATACTTTGCACTTGACGGATGTTTCCTAGTGTTTAAGCTCTTGAAGGGGCACTGGCACAAAAATTTAGTATCTCTTTTTTGTGTTACGATAAGTAACTAATGGCCTCTTTATCACTTTTAGAAACCTCATTTCCTTCAGCTTTATTTAAAGGCGATTTTAATGCGGCATCTCGCAGTTTGAGCTTAAGCAGGTGCCACACAAGGCATGATTAGGGATAAACAAAGCTGCCCACGTGACAATTGGACGGATATCACAGATCAAGCTGCCCTAGCACTGTTGGTTCTGCGTCGAGGGCAGTTTCTGCTAATGGCCCTACAAACTGATTTCGTCAGGCGCCCAATTAAAAAGCGACAGCTGACGTCATGCAGGTGCCGCGAGTGCAACTTGCTGCCACTGCTAGGGAACGACACGCGACGCTCGAGGCAGTGGCTTGGGAGAAGTGAGCGGGGAGCAAACGAGGGTCTGCCTACAGGTATGCCTACAGACGTGCTAGGTTTGACACTGCTTGGGATATTGAATTGCCGCTCTCATAGGCGGTGCAAATTATGATTTTTATTGGAATTCGCAATCCCACAAATAACTCCTTACTGGTATGTGCTGCCATAGGTCGGCAAACTCCCTCAAGAGTGCACTCACACACCCCCACTCACCACTCATGAGTGAGTGGTGAGTGAGCCTCGCCATCGTTGTGGGCTGGTGAGTGCGAGTGCGAGTGAGTGCGAGTGCCACTCGCGGCGAGCCCCGCTCACCACTCACGAGTTCGAGTGCCACTCGCGGTGAGAACCACTCGCCACTCGCGAGTGCGAGTGCCACTCGCGGCGAGCCCTACTCCCCATTCGCGAGTGCGAGTGCCACTCGCGGTGAGAACCACTCGCCACTCGCGAGTCCGAGTGGGACTCTCGGCGAGCCCCGCTCACCACTCAAGAGTGCGATTGCCAGTCGCGGCGAGTGCCACTCTCCTCTCGCGTGTGCGAGTTCCACTCGCGGCGGGCCCGGCTCACCACTCGCGAGTGTGAGTTCCACTCGCGGTGAGCCCCACTCACTACTCCCGAGTGCGAGTGCTTTCACCACTCACGAGTGCGAGTACTCTCACCACTTACGAGTGCGAGTGCACTGACTACTCGCAAGTAGTGAGCCCCGCTCGCTACTCGGAGTGGCGGGTGCACTCGCGCAATGTGCGGTGCTTACCGCTGTGAGCGCCGACCCTTGAGCTTCTACTCGTGTTGGCTATTCTTTGCAGGAGCCCCTCGCGGTGGTGGTGGCCGCTGGAGGCCTCTTTCTATAGCGCGACTGCATTTAGCAATGGCATCACTGCACTCCTGCAATGGGGAACCATGGAATTGACGTTTAGGTGACGTGTTGATTTAGGAATAGGGTTTGAATGGACTTCTGATGCTGTAATGCACTGATGCGTTTCCGTGTCATGCCTCATGGAGGGCATGCTGTGCACACTCGCGCGACGAGTGCTGTTTAGGGCTCGGAGCGTTTTGTGTCGGAATTGGTGTTGGTAACGTTGTTTCAATAAAGAGGATGTTTACCTATCGCTGCGCGCTGAAATAGAAGCACGAGGAAGCACCGCAGTATGGTGTCGTGGTTGCTCGTGTTACATCACTGGCTTGCTTGCTACAGCTATCGGTATATAGAATGCTCTACAGCCCAAATTGTGAGCGCCCGTACTCGTTGGAAAAGGCGTCAGAGATTTTTACGGATTCGCGTATCAAAATGGCGGCACGGATCGGATGGGCAAAAGGCGTGTCGGGGAAGACGTGGCCTGTTTGCGAGGAATGGGCGTCTCAAAGGTATCAGTATTTGCCATTACTCGTTACAGCGGGGGATTTTTATGATACTTCCCTTTTACGCGGACCAGGCGTCCTCCATCCCTCTACGGTAATTACGGTGCTTTACTTGAAGCGTCGATTTGCTGCTGCTTGTTTGGCACACCTGAAAGCTTTACTGCTCGTGTTTTATTGCAAAATACACTGCGTTTTTGCATTGCGTCATGTGGTATGTATGTTGCATTGATTCCTGTATGCCAATGTGCGTACCTATCGCAACGTGCAGCGAACAAATAACCTCGCTTTCCCAATGATCTGACACACCTATCTGTCATCATGACTCGTCGAGTGCGTTTATTTGCTATCTACTCGTCGGCTGCGTCTATTGTAGATCTAGAAAGCAAAGCTTTCTAGCTGTACTAGCCAACGGTTCTTTTGTGGCATGCGGGACAAAGAACTCCCACCCCCACGGTGGCGGCGGAGGGGGGGGGGGGCTTCACTAACGGAGCACGGTGCAGATGACACCGCGAATGGTTACCCAACGTTCCCCGCGCTGGTGCTTGCTCACAACGGCGGGCGCACCGGCGTGACGAACTTGTCGTCTGGTCTAGCGACGGTTGCTTTTGGCCTGGTTTTCATTCAGAGCCTGGAGAGGGAGAGGGCGCCTTGAAGGCGAAACTTATAACAAGAGTGACTGGAGGCTGTGAGAGAAGACGCATTAGCGCGCGTGCCACCCTCCTGCTCACCCTTCAAAAGAAGGCCCTCTCCGTTTTGTTGCCGCCTATGCACGTTCGTTGGGGACGCCATCCACGCGAACCCCGGGTAACGGCTGGCGAATGAGGGAGGAGGGCGCTCTTCGGCGCAAATCTCAGGTAACGGCTGGCAGAATCACTGGTTTCTCTCTTTCTAGAGCCACGTGTGGGATTTCAAGTGACGCCACATGGGCAATAACTGTGGGTTACGCGTAAAACTTTGCTTTCCAACCGCTTTCACAGCGTGGATTGGATTCGTTTTGTTGTCTGGCTGCCGCTAAAGTTGGCGTATGCGTTCGTGCGGTTTGACAAGAATCGTGCGTTATATCTGACTCTTCATTTGCCTTCTCGAATCGGGAAGTACGAATCGCTACTGTTGCGTGCAGTTTCTGAAATATATATTATATAAAGGTAAAATCCGCGCTGCCCCTGCTGATATGTTGTCATCGACGGTCATTTTCAATTACGGCTGTGAAATTGCATGCCCCATCACAAATTTAGACCCGGGCTCCAGCCTTTTGCTTTTTCCCTTTCAGTGCACGGTCGTCAACCAGTTAGTTATGAAACCGAAATTGCTTGCGATGTTTTATTTTCGTATTTTGATTCGTGGTTAGCATCAACACTAGTTTCCGCCGTTTTCCTGGCGCTATAGATCGCTGAAAAGGGCTTCCCATACTAGTGCTCCTAACTTTTTATGTCCGATAGATTGTTGTGAGTGAGTGAGGGATGTTGTGCCAGAGCGCCTGGCCCAAAGGCGTTGCACGAGGCGATGCGCCGACAGCGAGGCTGAGTCACGCCTCTCCCTTTCGTCACTGCGGCCGAATCCTGCATCTCGAAACGCTGCGGCGCGGCCGACTCCTGCATCTCTAAACGCTGCGGCGCGGCCGACTCCTGCATCTCGAAATGCTGCGGCGCGGCCTAATCCCTCAGCGGAGAACGACCCAAACAAGGGCATGTCGCTACGCCCGGAGGCGAGGTCACGGAGACGGCGGCGGCATCGCTCTCCCTTTCCCCATTGGCAGCGCAGCTGACTCACCGCTTCGCTACCATTTATCGGAATTCAAACTTCAGGCAGCGAGAGCCCTGATTGGAGCATTTCGAACTTCTTGGGGCCACAACGAACTCCCGGGCTATAAAAGAAGCCCGGAGGCTCTCATCGTCGGCATTCCTCGGCGGCTTCTCTCCGGCACTAATCTCTTCGGAAAGCACCGAGTGAAAGGGGTGCTGTCGCCTCTGTGCGAGTTATATAACGTTTGCTTACCCTGTACATACTGTATATAAATGTTACTTCAAGTTTTCGTCGGCTCGAGAACTTCTTCGCTCGGCTCTGCGCCGCGTCGATAGCGGACGGAGCAAGGCAACATCGCTACACCGGTGACTGCGCTCGGGTGGCCAGTCGCAACAGCGGAGACAGCGTCGGGATGGCTGATTCCCAACCTCGGTGACGAGCAGGAAGGCGAGTCACAACCTTGGCGACCGCCCTGGGATAGTCATTCCCAACAGTGGTGCCAGCGGTGGGATCGTCATTTCCCAACATTGGTGGCAGCGGTGGGATCGTCATTCCCAACCTTGGAGGCAACAGTGGGATGCTCATTTCCCAACAGGGAGAGCGAGGAAGATTTTTGTTCGTTTGACCTGGGAAACGTGTTCACGCGTTGGTGCTGAGTAACTGTGAGGTGCCACATTATTGTCATTATCGACGTTTCCAAAGCAACAAGAAGTTGCGTGCTTAAGTCCGTTAGCTCTCGTGTTGGTTTGCATTGAGAGGTTTGAAATCGAAGCTGGTCAAGGCTCGGTAATAGGAAAATTCTCAATGGTCCCGGTTTTGCAGTGAAAAAGTTTTAGGGGCGGGGTGTTGGCGTCTCCTGTCGCCGTCATAATCGTCGTTCGTGTCATGTAGTCATGGTACTAAAACACCGTAAACATCATTTACGCCTCGCGTTGGAACGTAACGCGTACAGAAAAAAAAAACACTAGGGCACTCGTTTACACCTCGCGCTAGAGAGCTTCGCGCTTCAAAGACAAAAGACCTTTGCAGGAAAGCTGCATACTTGTACCACCCCAGAAGTTTTATCTCCTTTGGCAAAAATGCCAAGGTGCTAGCAATACTTATGCACTGCATGCTTCGCCCTTCACACACGTTAGTGGAAATGGCCCGGGATTTCTTTGAATTTGCAGAGTACGGGACTTAGTAGCGTCGCTTGTCAGTGCACTGCGCGCGACAAGTTTAGTATACCCCGCTTGTTTATTTTATTAATGCGCTCATTGTTAGGCAGGACCATATCATTCATAACAAAACTGCCGTATTTTGCAATGTCATCGAAGTTGTCAGCCCGCATTACATGCCGTTTTTTTTTTCGCGACCGCCCACAGGAGACGCGCCATTTTTGTAGCCTCAGCAAGGGCGAATACGCATTAGCGGGATTCATAATTTTCGCTACGTTGGTGTCTCGGCGTACATTTGCAATTTCAGTTCCGATCCTCCCTGCCGTCCTTCCCCCTATTTCGCGGAAACTTTCCACATCAACATGTGACGGCGTAGTTTAGAATCAAGCTGTGCTTCTTGTGCGGCAGGCTGGCGCCGCTTGCGGGTGGAAAAATGCGGGGGGGAAGGGGAGGGTGGGGGGCTGCCCGGCAGCTCGTCGCCATTATGACGCCGCCGCGACACCACGGCGCCACCTGCCTCCTCCGCCTCTTCTGCCCAGCGCTCAACCAACGGAGCTCAAGGCCAAGACCGCCTTGCTAAACCTTGCTCCCATCTTTCTATCCTTTCATGGCGGTGTTTTACCAGTTTTACTGGACATCCCCGCTGTGAGCCCTGTTCCAGCTGGGATTGCTCTTTGGAATAAACTGTTTGGAGGGCTGTCTTGAACGAATTGATTGGGAAAATGTATTGCCGCGATAGCGCGCTAAGCGATGGGATTAATCGCACACGCTAGCCAGTGCTTTAAATGATGGCAGCAGCTTTACTGAGCTTTCCTTCCGAACTGGATTATTTTTTATGCTTGCTACCGCTGTCAGAATTTGCAGTGTTTCTTTTGTTTTATAGAGCGTGAACGAACTACGTTACATAAGTTCTGAAAAGCTTTGATTCATGGCTTGCGAAAAATTTGCGAGAATTTTTTTTTTCATTTGCCAAAAGCGAAGTTTACCTCGTTCAAAGTGGCGTATTAAGAAAGGTGGAATATTAACCGTGTAGAGACTAAAGAAAACGTGAGACCCCATTAATGATAAAGTCAAAGAGTCAAATCCGTAACAGAGTTTAAATCCGTAAAACTGTTTAAAAAACATTTGCTTGAGGTATTGCTACAATGATATGCCCAGTTTTCGATGCGTTAGCACACTATAATTTTCGCGGAAAGAGTGTTACATTTGCGTTTCTTACTTTAATAATGCGTGTTTTTTATGTTTAGGTTGAGTTACTTTCTGTGTTAAACTTGGCTTTCTTGTCGTGTTTTCACTTTAAATTGAGCTGTTAGGCTCTATTAGACGAGTGCATGTCACACTTTTGTCAGTCTTTTTTGCTGATTTGTAAATTAATAAGGTAAAACTGGTAGTTTATGGTATGTGTGAGTGTATATTTTGTTTTCTCTCTTACGCGGCATTTTCATTATTTTTTGGACTTCGGAAAATGTGCTAGCTATGTTGTTCCTTTTCTGCATGATATAAGAAAATATTGTATCGATTTTTTTTTCTTTCCTTTTGAAGTTTTGATGTGTGCTGCTCCTGACTTCGGTGCAAGCTACTTTGGGGGGAAGGGCCTCGTCAGGCTGTAGCCTTTTGCCTTCCACCTTATGTGTAAATGTACTTTCACCTCTTGAAATCTTCCAAATAAAAAGTCCGTCAGTGGCACCAAAAAAAAATTTAGCTCAAATAAGTACGCACTCTATGCCCAGAAAACTCGCTCCGTAGACAGCCAAAACGGCGAATGCCGCTCATAATACAATCAATGCATTGCTACTTGTGAAAATCGGGGAACCCTACTGCGACGTCGACAAAATCAAAATGAGAAAAATACAATAAAGGCCAAATGCTCACCACGCGAGATAGGACGGGACAGAAGAGGCAGTATTATTGACGAAATATCTACACAAACCATGTGAGCTCCTCCACCGGCCACGCAATTAAGGCTGTCTGATCCCTCTATGAATGTAATTAACAACTTTATCTTTGACGACTACTCTGATTGTTCAGAAGAATTCCACAGGAAATAGGTAAAACCACGCGTACAAAACATAAGCGCGCACACATATACTGTAATCCCTCGTTATAAAGAAATCGGTTTACTCGAAATATCGCCCTATTCAAAATTTCTTATGGTCCCATCCCAGACGCATGCATTTTAGGCCGCATTACTCTAAGCGCACGAAGAGCTGGACTCGCTTACAGTGAAGTGGCGAGTGGAGGCGTCGCCGAGCAGCGACGACCTAGCGGCGAGTCACGCGGTGAATACGGCGAGTTGACAAGCTGGTGTTCCCCCGGCGATTTTCTCGAGCCGGTCATACTAGGTTTTCGCCATCCGATTTGGGACAAATGGTTGAAATGTGTGTTAGGGTGATTGAATATTCTTCCTAGACATTGGTCCATGGCGTGGACGTGACGGTGCGCGAACACTGACACTTGAACGTAGTATTAGAAGGATTGTCCGAGAGCGGGGCGCCCAAAAACTCGTTTTGCAGACTTCACGGCTGCACACCTCGGGAAAAAAGTGCCCAGTAGTCATGCAGAGCCCCTAAAACCGGTCAGTTTTTATGATTCAGCTGTGTACTCACAGTGAGCGGGTAATCGTTTTTTTTTGCTCAACAAACAGAACCTCAGATTTCAGCTGTGAAATTTGCGGCGCTTTCCAGCGCGAAACTCTCGTAGCGTTCCTTGACGCCCCCACCCCTCTGTAAAACCGGCCGGTGCCTTCTCCTCCTCATTCGCTCTGCAGTCTACGAGGCGTGCGGACGCCAGCAACTGCTTGGTCAAATTGAAGCGGGGTTGCTCGCGCCCGGCAAGAACATGAAACCGACAAAGCGCACTGCCTTTATTGCGCCTGAAGAAAGTTGCGCTTCACTGAATACATTGTGCTTTGATTCCTCGCAGTTGTGGTGCAAATAAAACTCAACGAGTTTAGTTTTCTCGAGTGGTCACTTATATCCAAATACCGCTTATAACAAAATTTTTCGCCGTCCTGCTGACTTCGTTATAACGAGGGATTACTGTATATGCACACACAAAGTAATCAGGAACGCATAGTTATTGCTCACAAAATCCGCGACTTCTGTTTACTTCTTTATTGTTTTACAATTCAATAAATTTCCTCGTGAACGGGTATTTTTACACAACGGTGGTCACATGCGAAAACATGCTCAAGTTACGCTAACAGCCTAATGCAGAATATTGTAGCGTGGCACAAACTCAAGAAGATGACGTTGGTGCTAAAAGGACAAACAGATTTATTAAAAGCGAACTTGTGCCTCACTAAAAGGAACACCCTACTCCCGCTGCCAACGAGCTCTCTCTCTCGCGCCGCCACGCGTGTCCCTTCTTCTTCTTCAGCACGTGGCTTAGTTGTTTGGCCGCTGTTGATTGGTTGCTTGCTCCGCAAGGCATCCTTTCTTTGTTCTTTGTGGCCGGGCGCGTGCAACAGGCCATGCCGTGACCTTAGCTCCCCTCCCTAATAGCGCATCGTCCCGATGCGCTAAAGGGAGTATTTGTCAGGTACCTTTTGGCGTAATTGAAGAATGCTACCTTGTATAGTAGGGCTTCATGCGCACTACATGAACCGTTTCTGGTCGAGGCCGGCGACGGGCCGGGAAAACATGGCTGGATGGTACGACCTTGTACGTACACACTAAACTTTTTTACACCCTTTTTGGCCGAAAAGGGTGTAAAAACCTTGTCCCATGGCTAACACCTTTAAAAGGTGTTTTCGCCAAAAAAGGGTGTACGGACGAAAAAAGGGTGTAAGAAGAAAAAAAGGTGTTGAGGATGCTCAACACCCTTAAAGGGTGGTGAGGACGCTCAACACCCTAAATAAAGGGTGTTGAGCATCCTCACACCGTTTTTTAAAGGTGATGGCATGCGCAGTACCATGGTGTTGCGCATGTCATCACCATAGCCTTGGAGGCTTGCGACCTATCACCATGGTGTCCTAATGCAATTCATGGCGACAGGTGTATGTCTGCAGGCTCTGTAAGTAAATGAAATGCAACAATTTATGACTAATAGCACAATTTCAAGTTATATATACAGTGATCCCTCGTGGCATCAAACTCGGATATCTTGAAATATCGGTTAACTTGACATGACACACACAAAAAAAAACGTAGTAGTCTGAACCAAAAAATAAGAAATAATAGAACTTCCCAATTTCATGCACGTGACGATCACAACATTGGTGCACTAGAGGGACCACTGAAAACCGTTATCAGTGTGCTCACTACACATTAGCATTCAAGTGATACAACTAAACAGAACTGGACCCCCACTACAATTGCAATCATGTTTTCTGGTGGTAGCTTCCAAAAACAATATCCCATGTGATGTGCACCCGTAGAGAACTTGTATTGGTATTTATCGTCACAACTTTTTTAAAAGGCAGACAACCACATTTATAAGTTCTATTGACCATGAATTGCACAATTTCTTTTGTGTCAAAAATCTTGAGACTCAAGCCGAATGAAACCACGTTTTCCGAACAAACTTTTACAATCGACAGTAAATGTTGCAACACAAAAAAAGAAACAAGAATGTTTGCGAAATTCTGTGCATGAATCCTGAGACTAAAACTAATTCACAACCATAAACTATGATTGAGGTGTCTATTAATAAACATTTTGGCAACTTCTCTTAAAACTTTACAGCCAAGCACATACCAAATATTAAGATACAAGCAATTATGAACTTCCTTCCCTCCGAATGCAATGAGGTGGACACAGCAGTCTGAACTATAAAGAACATTTATCTTTGACCCATCCTATAGCCGGTATTCATTGAAAAGTTTAGCTGTCAATTTCTTCGTTTGGCAACACTGAAATAGCCACGAACATGGCTGATCGCACGGCTCGTGCCACTGCGGCCGCACGCCGAAGAAAAATATAACACCGACGTACGTCGCCTGCTCCGTTTCAACCGATTCTCAACAGTGGTGTCATCAAAGTTGTTATTAAAAGCACTCGCGTTGGAGTCAAGGCATTACTTTGCGTTCGGCGGGCTAGAGCTTGGAATGTCCAAACCATATCATGCGCTTAGCACAGACAAGTACCGCCAGAATCCAAGCACACCCTTTATGGTGCTTGGATTCTTTCGCCGCAGGAGCACCCTTTTCTGCCCAAAATATCATAGGTAGGAGCTTTTCCTGCAAAAGCACCCACCTAAAGGGGTACAAAAAGGGTGCATCATCCTCGGTTCACAAATGGCGCTGCAGGTGTGCAGCCACATATGGCACAGTATGACACACAATTACGGTATGAAACATTCGTGCTTTCCAAGCTCCGTTCTATGAGACATTCCATTAAAGCTCAATGTCACCTGATAATTTACTTGAACTTTCTGACCCACCGATTTTTGAAACATCCATTTATAAAGTCTAATATTACAGCCAAATCGCAGTACAGAAGTTGTATCATTAGAGGATGTTGATTATTCGAAACGGTGTTAAAAATTCAATTTTATGTTCATTTTGCTAAACTGCAGCGCACATCCTTCGAGCTTCACTGCACAGCATAAACGTGTTATGCAGTGAAAGCAAGCAGGCGTGCAACAAATCAACTGCACAAAAGTTCTTCGAACCTTAAAACCCTTGGCTTCTCAGCATTTCATCAAACTTCCAATCACGGTAGCTACTCGCAATGTTTAGTGCCTTATTCTTGAGCTGAGCAAAAAAGCCCGATATTAAGGCAGACCAAATACAATATGTATACTTCCCTACGTACTGTGGCTTTATTCTACCCATAAAAGTTAAGTCCCCACTGCCACTTATTTTATTTTACATTATTCTTTTTGCTTCATGAAAAATGACCCCACATAGCAATACCAAGAACTGTAAACATCACAGAACAATGCATATGAGTTCCCTGGTTGAAATGTGATGACATTGTTGTTATAGCAGTATTTTATCATGAGTCTAGCTTGTGCATGGTGCCTTGCATTATGTCCCTGCTGGTAGATGTGGGGTCATTTTTCGATGTTGCAAATGAAAAGCCAACAGCCAGTGCCGATTAGTTTCGTCTAGAATTACGAGGTGCGTCATGGGAACCACCAAACCCGTCTATAGCCCTTTTAAGAGTTGAATAGAAGTAAAATCAGCAATATTATCAATAAAATGTTTAGCATCTTTTTTATTAGCAGCTTTACTGTTGCTACTTGCCATATTTAGGTTTTTTCTGCTTTTCTTAATGACATTTTTGTTTCGCTGAGAAGGTGCATAACCAATGAAAGCTTTTCTGTAAACCTTTGGTAGCTATGCAATTGTTAGAAAATATTTTACTAAATAAGGCAGCTTAAACTTAGAATACTTGCATTTAGAAACATTAAAATCAATTTAAATTGATCATAGATTTCTGGCTGTTTTTACACAAAGCTGCACATGGGATATTAAGTGCACCGCGAGGAGGGCTCTGGATTAGCTTTGGCAACTTTGGGATATTTATTGTGGACTTAAATCTCCACACATGGGCATTTTCACTTTCTGCCTCCACCAGGAAAATGGCCACCAATTTAGAGAGCTATTCTTACTAGTATTTGATGTACATTTTAAAATAATCTCAAGTATTATAGCCACAAAATTATTCTCTACAACAGCACCCAGCGGGTGCTGTTATAGAGAGATTGTGCACTACACCAGACAATGTACTACACTGTCGAGAGCTTTGACATCTACAAAGCAAGCTAATACTGGTAAAATGTTTCATACCATAATTACTGTGTGTTCAAAGCTCACGTGTGAAGTACAGATACTGGTGCTTCAGCAAGAACCGAGGATGAGCACCCTTCCTGGTTCTGAAAAAAAAATAAACATGGAAAAATGCTTTAAGCAGGATTAAGAAACAGGGTTGAAAGAAAGTGAGCAAGCAATTCTTTCAAACTATGCAAAGCAATGCAAACAAATATTTATTTCAACTTCATGTCTACAAAAGACTATCTCATTAAGGCTGGTAATGGGGTCTTGGGTAAAAAAAGAGCAGAGAGCACTTATATAAATGCTACAGGGAACCTTCAAGCCAAAAATTGCTTGAGCACTTAAACTAATCACTGTTGAACAAATTCATGAAAATTGAATGGATGAAAAACCAGCGGTAAACACAGGACACAGTTAAAAGAGAACAACAGGACAAGCTTATCCCGTCGTTCTCTTCCGTACCCTGTGTTTTCCACTGGTTTTTCATCCATTCAAACATGTACCAACTAGCACAGTTCGATGCCTTGGTATCATAAAAAGACGAATTGTCACTCCTTACAGACAGTTGAATGAAAAGAAAGTATAAAGCAGGTGACAAAATTAAAATGACAGCAGATTGGTTGACTTTTAATTTTAAGTGATAATATAAAAAATAATGGCATGAATGAAAGTGAGCAGCAACCACAGGACCATGATGCTAGGCCAACATTCCACTTTGAAGCAAAATATCCGCTTTCAACGCTACATAGGCCAAACATGCAATGCGGCCACCCTTTAGGCCCACAAAACCTTCCATAATCTTTAAAAAAGCTACAATTTAGTTGAGAAAAACTGACCACAACAAATTGGAATTGACAACTAGATACAGTTGTCACACCAAAGCAAGCCGGCGAAAGATGAACAGATATCTAGCTGTTCTACCCCCTATTTGTGCCCTAGCATCTGATCAACTGCAGCAAACAAAAAAATTGTTTATATGTAGAACTATGGCTCTTGGTCAAACAGACAGTTCTAATGATGGAGCCAAGTAGGTTCCGAAACGTTGGGAACGCTTCGGATAAAGTCCTTGGTTAGAGTATTATATTTGTTTCCATCAAGCACAAAAAAAATGCATGGTAAAGCGCTAACATTAACTTTGTCTACTGCGGTTCCTTCATGGTGACATCACTACAGGAACCAAAAACACAATACAGTGCATTAAAGGGGCCATTCGGACAACATAGAAGTTCGCTTCGTTCGAAATATTTCCTGTTTTATAGTGCCCCACCGCTTCAGCAAATGATGCTGCATTCACTGAGAAATTAATTTAGGTTAAAAGTCTGATTCTCCCACCATATGTTTTTGGGATGTCAGCAATGAAGCCATAAGTGCAGTAATCAAACAAACTACTGCGTCACTCGGGTCTGCAGCCTTGCTAGCCATCAGTCCTCCCAGGTGGAGCTACCATACTCATCCACAAACCGTTGTTTGCCATTGCTTTGTTTTTGACCGCGTCTGCACCTGGCTTGTTTTCGTTACTGTAGAAAGTAATGGTTTTGTGAAACATGAGGTATCCTCGACAAACAGGGTCACGTAAGACAACATCGCCTATGCCAATCTGCCAGGGCTGTGCAAGCCAACTCCAAAGCGGCGGAGTGCTGTGCAGCTAAAACAAGCATAGTGCACGCCGTACCAACAGCAGTGCGCATCGGTACTTGTATGTGTACGCGTATTTTCATAACTTTGATTGTTTACTGCCCCATTTTTACTGCTGTAAAATGAATATGCATTACATTTAAGTGCAAATAGCTCATTCGGCATGCTTATAAGGCCTGCCCAATTTGCGTTTGCTTTTGCCGGCCTCAGCCAATCGCATAGCTGGGGACATATGACATCATAGGTACTGCTGTGGGAAATGAGCTAGTGGGTCGCATGGCCATTCCCTTTTTCCTAATTATATAGCTTATTCGAGTGAAGTGCAGCTAAAAATGGTGTCAGTATGATTCTAACGAGGCAATCTGTCGAATGAATCAAACTTGTGTGTTGTCTGCATGGCCCCTCTAAGCAAAGACAAGGCAGCCAATTTTTTTATTTAGGCTGCCTTCATGCACACAGTACGGGACTCCTGACATATTTACAGTTGCAATAAAAATCAGAAATAGAACGAATATACATTGGACACTCCACAATGTCCAAAAACAAAGGAATAATGTGCGAGTGAGCTACCTAAAACACTGCGACAGAAGATCATATACATCAAGGCAACTAATAAAAACCATGGCTAGTGCATAGCCACTACGCAGCTCATTTGTTAAGAGCTTATGTGCGTCCCCACAAATTGGCTGTGTAAACCCACTGACACCTAACAGAGTCCAAGGTTCGACGAAAACTCGTCAGGGGAGGGTGATTCATTGATGAGATACAAGCAGGCACTCGCCTGGTCAAAAACAAATAAATAAAGACGCCTTGGGGCCCCTACTGGCCCCTTGTTCACAATGAAGAGGGGGTGAAAGGTCGCAACTATCTATAGGTTCGGTGGCGCAGATTGCGCATGTATATCTCGGGGAGATTACCCCGCTACCGGTTAATCGTGTTTTTAGTTGGTTGAATATGCTCTGATCCTAAAAGTAGTCGTGTTGACAGGCGCTTCTCTGATGCGATTATGCTTGCGGAATCCTAATCGATGGAGTGGTCAGTAGCCAGGTGATGATCCGCCGAGGCAATTCAACTTGCATTGCCTGTTTTGACATCTTTCTGGTGCTATTGAATTCTTTTAAAAATTTCCAGTTTCACCTATGTAGGATTAGGAACGAAAAAGAGACGCCGACCAGTCCAAACAAAACGTACTGACGTTTGGGCTTCCAGCACGGAAGCCTTGTTCACAATAAATGCATCACCAGAAGTGGGTCGTTTAAGTGGGCTTAAATAATCGCTGCAAAGAGCGTGCGTAGATCGGGTTTAGATTTCCGTCGTTACGATTGACTGTGTTAGATGTGGTCTGAATGATTAGTGATTCCAGATGTAGCCGTGATGCTGTCACTTTTTCTGTAGCGACGATTCTTGCATTGTCCTAATCAATCTTGTGGTCATTCACGACGGCGTGTTCGGCTAAAGCATTGTTGCGGACGCTTTTATTCTTTACGTCACGTGCGTACTGCTGCAGACGATTCTTATAATTTCCTGATTCCCCTATATGCACGCCACTGCAGTCTGCACAAGGTATCTCGTATACCACACCGGGGAAGCGCTCCTTGGGCAAGCGGTCCTTGACTCTCACGAGCTCATGGCGCATCTTTTTGGCTGGAACGTGGGCCACCTGCACGTCATATTCCCGTAGGATACGTGCCAAACATTTACTTGTTCCTGGAAGGTAGGGCACAGGAGCTCGCTTCATCGGGGCAGGAGGCACGTCCTGTTGTCCCCGTCGGGTCAGTTGGCGTTCCGTTGCGTTTTTAAAGTGCCTAGGGTAACCGCAGCTAGCCAGGTCGTCCCGTACCTTTGCCGTGTCCACCGCCGCATCCTCGGGCTTCGAGCACAATCTTTTCGCACGCTGCAGTAGCGTGCTAACAACAGCCGTCTTGCGGGAAGCGGGGTGCACGGAGTTGAAGTTCAGGTAGCGGCCTGTGTGCGTTTCCTTGCGGTACACGCTGAAACGTAGCCTCTGGCCCTGCCGAGACACGAGGACGTCCAGGAAGGGAAGTTTGCCATCGGCCCCCTCTTCTGACGTGAACTGAATGGCACGTTCCATACTGTTGAGGTGGGCCAGCAAGCTGTTCGCCGCGTCTTTCTGAACGACGCCGAAACAATCGTCGACATAACGCAAGAACACTTTTGGTTGAGGGGCAAAGGAGGCTAGCGCGCGTGCTTCCAGCGCTTCCATAGTCAGGTTCGCCGCCGTGACCAAACTAGCTGCACCCATTGGAGTCTCCTGCCTTTGCTTGTAAAAATGGCCTATAAAGACGAAGTACGTATTGTTGAGGCAAAAATCTAGAAGCCTACATAGTTCTGGCACATCCATCGGTGATCTCTTGGGCAACGTCTGATCAGCCTTGAGAGCAGCGGTGCATAGGTTGACAGCCAGGTCAATCGGAATGCTCGTGAAAAAGGACTTCACGTCGAAGGACACCATCAAGTCGTCTTTCTCGATCACGGTGTTGCGAGTCTTCTCGACACAATCGAAAGAATTACGAATGTGAGGGGTCCCTTTACCGACGAGCGGCGCCAGAACTTGGTGCAGGAACTTCGACAGGTGGCCCTGCACCAAGTTCTGGCTCCGCTCGTCGGTAAAGGGACCACTCACATTCGTAATTCTTTCGATTTTGTCGAGAAGACTCGCAACACTGTGATCGAGAAAGACGACTTGATGGTGTCCTTCGACGTGAAGTCCCTTTTCCCGAGCATTCCGATTGACCTGGCTGTCAACCTATGCACCGCTGCTCTCGAGGCTGATCAGACGTTGCCCAAGAGATCACCGATGGATGAGCCAGAACTACGCAGGCTTCTAGATTTTTGCCTGAACAATACGTACTTCGTCTTTATAGGCCATTTTTACAAGCAAAGGCAGGAGACTCCAATGGGTGCCGCTATTTCGGTCACGGCGGCGAACCTGACCATGGAAGCGCTGGAAGCACGCGCGCTAGTCTCCTTTGCCCCTCAACCAAAAGTGTTTTTGCGTTATGTCGACGATTGTTTCGGCGTCATTCAGAAAGACGCGGCGAACAGCTTGCTGGCCCACCTCAACAGTATGGAACGTGCCATTCAGTTCATGTCAGAAGAGGGGGCCGATGGCAAACTTCCCTTCCTGGACGTCCTCGAGTCTTGGCAGGGCCAGAGGCTACGTTTCAGCGTCTACCGCAAGGAAACGCACACAGACCGTTACCTGAACTTCAACTCCGTGCACCCCGCTTCCCGCAAGACGGCTGTTGTTAGCACGCTACTGCAGCGTGCGAAAAGATCATGCTCGAAGCCCGAGGATGCGGCGGTGGACACGGCAAAGGTACGGGACGACCTGGCTAGCTGCGGTTACCAGAGGCACATTATAAACACAACAAAACGCCAACTGACACGACGGGGACAACTGGACGTGCCTCCTGCCCCGATGAAGCGAGCTCCTGTGCATTACCTTCCAGGAACAAGTAAATGTTTGGCACGTATCCTACGGGAATATGACGTGCAGGTGGCCCACGTTCCAGCCAAAAAGATGCGACATGAGCTCGTGAGAGTCAAGGACCGCTTGCACAAGGAGCGCTTCCCAAGTGCGGTATACGAGATACCTTGTGCAGACTGCAGCGGCGTGTATATCGGGGAATCAGGAAATTATAAGAAGCATCGACAGCAGCACGCACGTGAAGTAAAGAATAAAAGCGTCCGCAACAATGCTTTAGCCAAACACGCCGTCGTGAATGATCACAAGATTGATTGGGACAATGCAAGAATCGTCGCTACAGAAAAAGTGACCATCACGGCTACATCTGGAATCACTAATCATTCAGACCACATCTAACACAGTCAATCCTAACGACGGAAATCTAAACCCATCTACTCACGCTCTTTGCAGCGATTATAGAAGCCCACTTAAACGACCCACTTCTGGTGATGCATTTATTGTGAACAAGGCTTCGGTGCTGGAAGCCCAAACGTCAGTACGTTTTTTTTTGGACTGGTCGGCGTCTCTTTTTCGTTCCTAATGCACCCTCCCGGCCAGACGGGATTCCATCATGCTCTCGATTTCACCTATGTAGGATGCGTCGCAATCCTTGCATGGAATTTTGTAGGCAACACCGGGGAATCTTGATTTTTCTAAAGGGTCCTTCACGCGTACCAGCTTCTGATTAAGCCTGTTCGTTGGCACGTGTGCAATTTTAACGCCATATGTGCCAGACACCCTTGCAAGAGCTTCACTGATGTCTTGCGTGTAGAGGACGGCAGCGCGGTTTTGCCTGTATTTTTCAGGAACCCTTTCGGGGGAGGCAACTGAAGCCCTCAATTGTTGCGTCCTCACAAGCTTTGAAGGGTAGCCATTGCTGCGAAGGTCCTTCCTTACCACGGCTAGCTCTTGCTTGCGCAGACCAGGCTCAGAGCAGATTCGTGATGCGCGTGAGAAGAGTGCAGCGGCGACGGAGCGTTTTTGGCCTATAAGATGCGCAGAGTCGAACCCCAGGTATCTACTCGTGTGGGTCGGCTTTCGATACACACTGGTTGTAAATCCTTTGGCCGACCGTCTCACAAGTACGTCGAAGAAGGTGATCTGTCCATTATTTTCCTGTTCCATGGTGAACTGGATGCTTGGAACACAAGAGTTTAGATGCTCAAATAAAGGCATTACGTCTCGGCGGTGGATCACACAAAAACAGTCGTCTACGTAGCAGACAAACATCTTGGGGCCGTCTTGTACCAGTATAGCGCAGAATTTTCTAGAGCCTCTAGGACAATATTCGCACAGACTACTGAAACGGAAGCTTCCATCCCTGTTCGAAACCGCTGGTCCGTTGAAAACAAAATATATGTGTTCTGCAGGCCAAATTCCAGGAGACAATATAAGTCTTGCGTCTCAATTGGCGAACGTGAAGGCAGACATGCATCGTTCTCGAGTAGATCCTTGCAACTCCGGAACGCGTAATTTTGCCTGGAATTTGGCCTGCAGAACACGTTTTGTTTTCAACGTATAATGTTACAAGCAGCGGTTTGGAACAGCGATGGGAGATTCCATTTCAGCAGTCTGTGCGAATATTGCCTTAGAGGCTCTAGAAAATTCTGCGCTATGCTCGTACAAGACGGCCCCAAGATCTTTGTCTGCTACGTAGACGACTGTTTTTGTGTGATCCACGCCGAGATGTAATGCCTTTAATTGAGCATCTAAACTCTTGTGTTCCAAGCAACCAGTTCACCATGGAACAGGAAAATAATGGACAGATCGCCTTCCTCGACGTACTTGTGAGACGGTCGGCCAAAGGATTTACAACCACTGTGTATCGAAAGCCGACCCACACGGGTAGATACCTGGGGTTCGACTCTGCGCATCCTATAGGCCAAAAACGCTCCGTCGCCGCTGCACTCTTCTCACGCGCATCACGAATCTGCTCTGAGCCTGGTCTGCGCAAGCAAGAGCTAGCCGTGGTAAGGAAGGACCTTCGCAGTAACGGCTACCCTTCAAAGCTTGTGAGGACGCAACAATTGCGGGCTTCAGTTGCCTCCTCCGAAAGGGTTCCTGAATAAGACAGGCAAAAACGCGCTGCCGTCCCCTACACGCAAGGCATCATTGAAGCTCCTGCAAGGGTGTTTGGCACATATGGCGTTAAAACTGCACACGTGCCAACGAACAGGCTTAAGCAGAAGCTGGTACGCGTGAAGGACCCTTTAGAAAATCAAGATTCCCCGGAGTTGCCTACAAAATTTTAAAAGAAGGATTCAATAGCACCAGAACGATGTCAAAAAGGGCAATGTAAGCTTAAATGCCTTGGCGGATCATCACCTGGCTACTGACCACGTCATCAATTGGGATTCCGCAAGCATAATCGCGTCAGAGAAGCGCCTGTCGACACGACTACTTTTAGAATCAGTGCATATTCAACCAACTAAAAACACGATTTACCGGTCGCGGGGTAATCTCCCCGAGATACACATGCGCACTCTGCGACACCGAACCTATAAATAATCGAGACCTTTCTCCCCCCTTTCATTTTGATCAAGGGACCAGTAGGGGCCCCAAAATGTCTTTATTTGTTTATTTGTTTTTGACCAGGCGAGTGCCTGCTTGTATTTCATCAACACCGAACTAACCCGCCTGAATCACCACTTTATAGACATTGAGCAATTCTTTGAATTGGTTTATTGTAGCAAGCAACCACGTTATGGACATTGAGCAATTCTTTGAATTGGTTTATTGTAGCAAGCTGTCTTGTTTATTTCCTTATTTTTTCGGCATTTCCTGTCTCATTTGAAATTGGGAGACCAGATAGCTTTTACTACGGGTCATGCACTGGTGACAACAAATATTTGATTTCACTTTAAACAATTTTGAGTTCTGTTTTATTGCTCACCAGCCAATGACCTGAAATATAAGAGGCTCTTAAAACATGTGCTGGCATTTCTTTCCTGCACTGTAGTACAACTAATCATGACTTTTATCATAATTTGTTCACAAATTGTAATATTTAGAAAGTATTCAGCTGAACGAAAACGTTATTTCAGAAGCATGCGCAACCAACAAGGCCTCAATGACTCTCCCCACGTGGTTCACTTGTTTCTGTCACAAATAACCTGATTGCAGCCACATTCCACCCAAGACGAAGGTAACATACCCTCTGGGATGATGAATATTTAAAATGCCTTACTAGTAAGTGCTCAGCACATGAAATTGTTGCATTAAAACAGAAGATCCGACTGCGGCATCCTTCACTTGGGGCACCGCTTGATCACAAACTTCGAGAAGCTGAAAAATGCTCCATGCGCCGCTGCAGCCAGCAGAAACAATGGAGGACGCAAGTTGGTAGGTGGACCGTTGGCATCCTGCGATTGTGAAGATTTTTATTTAGTAGATGCTCTTCTTTTTGTACCATTGTTCATTTTTCCTTTAACAAGCAGCTGAACTCCTGCAGGTTCTACGAATCATACAAGCATAATAAAATGCAGCAATGCAGAACAATTGGCAGGTTACCTCAATTGTTCTTTTCTAGGAATGAAAACAATGTAGGTAATCTATACACCACTACAATCAAACCTTTCAATTTTTACCTACTTCACTCCTAACAAGCCCGCATACACGTTAGACATGTGAGAAAGCTGCTACATTTATGCCCACAAACTTAATCAGGCATCAGAAATCGGCAGGGAACGACGTGTTACCTTTAAATGGCACTTTTTTTGTTCAAAACACGTAAATGGGCGAGAAAGGCCCATAACTATAATTTCGTACCCTTATCTGGAATGGTTTTCAGGCAATGCTTACATCTCACTTCAGTTCCTTCAGGTGGTGGAGATCCTTGAAAACTCATTGCGGGCAAGTGGGTTGTGTTCAAGCTCTCGTATCTTGCCAGCATATGCTGGATTCCAGCATTCCCAATTCAACGTGACGACTCGAATGTGGTGGATGCAAGAAAGAATAAGCACACGCCAAGGGCGTAGCCGGGGGGGGGGGGTGTAGGTGCTCCCCCCCCCCTTCTTCATAATGTTTTATGCCAAGGCTGGGGTGCGGTTTAGGCAGCCTGAAAAACCGCCTGAAGTTACCTGCAGTTTTAAGGACATTCTTGCTCACATAAAGCTGAAAACAAGGGCTATGTCAACGTCTGATCCCTGCGCCCGCTCCAGATGCTGTACCTGTCAATATATACAGCCCGGCTGCATTTCGCGCCGGATACACCGACAAGCGCCGGGAACCTGATGCGAGCCGATCAAAACAGCCCCACTGTTTCAATGGCGGAACAGCACGGCCGGGAAATGGCAGAACAGCAGGAAAAGCCTCATATAGGCTTACATGTGGTCGGGAGCGTGTCATTCCTTGTCTTTACACTGGTACAAAGTATAATCACATGACAGAGCATGTCGCTGTATTTTGTTCAGTCAACTATAAATCCTTGATGTGTTTATTTTTCTACCAACATCGCATTTCATTGACTATTGCAGATCCATAATTTCTGCTGCATAAAAAGCATTGCTCTGCCCATGTTGTATTTCCTCCACATCAACAAAACTACACAATTCTCCTTATTGTGGAGCTTTGTTTTTTTGGCACTATTCCACTGTTTCCTTGACCTCCCTCTTGGTTAGAATCAGCATTCTGTATTTGCTTAACCGGAATTTTACTGAAGCCATGTCTGTTTCGATTTAACAGATAGAAATATAATGAAATTTAAGAAACGTGCAACAAGCTCAACATTCAACAGCAGTGCAATAAGGTGTTCTGCTTAGCGCAAGTTTACTACTCACGTTACTAGCACAAAAAATAACAAAAGGCGATTACTTAAGGACGAAGACGCACGTTTGCTAGCTTCACCGCCATAATATACGAATGCGCCGCATGTACAGTCCACTGCGATTCGATGGTTGTCGCGGGAAAGCTACTCTTTCAAACGAAGCAGAAAGAACACCAGCTTTAGCAAATATTCCATGCAAGTTTCGTTATCGTCGGCGTAATAAAGGGCAACCAAGTCCAAGTCTGTGCTTGATAACAACGAATGTACAGCTTGAAACCCAAAGGGTGGCAAGTCAGTCGTGCGGGCCATTGTTGTATCATGGAACAGCCAACAAGGGAGCGAAGAGTGCGAAATCTCGATTTTCATGGTTCCGAAACGAAACCGTGGGCTGGTGGCACGCTTGGCCGCTCAATGCTGGCGCGATAACCTTCAAATCGTGCTCGACTGTACTTCATAGCTGACAAGAAAACTTAATAGTCCCTTTTCTAAAGGAAAATCTAAAACACGAGAATCTTGATAGCAAACATTCAGTGTTGGCCTCCACTTCCTCCCGACGAACTTCGGGGACCGCGCGCCACTCACGAGCGCATTCATGATCACGCTCACGAGCGCGGGTCCACCTAACCACCTGCTCTGCGGACGAATGATTCGCCCGTGGTCTGCCCATAGACCAGCGAACGGGAATTTAGGTGATCCTAATTATCATCACCATCTAAGCTCCTTAAAGGAGCCATGAAGAGAAAACACAAGTTTGGTTCATTCAAAAGATTGTCTCGTTAGAATCATACTGACACCACTTTTAACGTAAACTTCGCTCAAATAAGCTACATAATTAGGAAAAACGGGAATGGTCATGCGGCCCACCAGCTCATTTCCCGCAACAGAACCTATAATGTCACATGAGCTAAGCTCTGCGATTGGCGGAGGCTGGCAGAAGCAGACGCCAATTAGGTAGAGCTTACAAACTAGACGAATGAGCGATTTGCGCTTAAATTTAGGGCACATTCTTTACAAAGCAATAAGAATGATGGGACAAACAGTGGAAGTTACGAAAGCACATGTAAACATAGAAGTACTGATGTGTTCTGCTGTTCGTACTGCGCACAGCATGCTTGGTTTAGCTGCACAGCACTGCGGGGCTTGGGGTTGTCTCAGACGACACTGGCCGATTGACGCAAGCAACGGTGTCTTACGTGACCCCATTTGTCGAGCGAGCACTGTTTCAGGGAACGAATATTTTCTCCCAGAACAAAAACAAGCCAGATTTAAATGCGGGCAAAAACAAACCAAACGCTTGCCACGGTATGGTGGCGTCATCTAGGTTACACAACGTAAAAAAAACGCGGGAACAAACCAACACCGCTGTACAGGGTGGAGACAACCTTTGAACGGTCCCGTGCCGCCGCAATTGGGCCAACAGGCTCAGCGCGTTATTCTTTTCGTTTCCCACGAGACCTAGCAACGCGAAACAGACAATATGATTCAAACTTCTTCAGTAAACCGCGTTGCGGCGATAATTTTAGCGCGGTTTTAACACAATGACTTGCTTCGGCGGCGAGCGAGCAACCGGAAATGGCGGCGCCAGCGTATACGTGTCTCTGCCCTGTACGGCGGATGCGTGAATGAAGGTACTCTAGGCTGCAGAGCGGTCGGTTCCTGTGATGTCATTTGGGACCACGAAAACGCACGATTGAGCGGGAAAATCAAAATTTTAACCTAAATTGTTTAATTTCTCAGTGAATAAAGCACAGTTTGTATCCAGACAAGCGGTGGGGGCACTATAAAACACGAAATCTTTCGAATAAAACCAACTTGCATTTTCTCTTCATGGCTCCTTTAAGGTGGGCTTTACAGTTAGCGTTGAGCATACACAAATCGCATGTTAAAGTCAGTTATTTCAAGCATCGTTTGCAAAACAACGCGCAAGATGCCTTGCCTACATATTTCCCCGTCCCATCTTTCGGTCGACCACGGCTCCCCCCCCCCCCCTGAAAAAAAATTCCTTGCGCCTGGCAAACGCCCAATCAGGAGTACGTTCAGCATGCACGTCGGTTGTTTAAAAAAAAGGGTGTAATGTATTGCTCAGAAGACTCAATGCTTGCACGCATCTTGGAGCAGCAACGGCCTTGGCAGATGTGTTTGAGTGGTTTTCCTCTCTCATAACATCCACAGTGCTTTCAGGAAAAGCCCCAGGCCTAACAATCAGCATGTTCCAGTTAAGAATAATGCTGCGGATACTTTACATTTTTCAAGTCTTTTTCTTTGTGGAAGGATGTTTCTTTATTGGCGGTACAGCACTAGCGTGCGTAAATCGCAGCCTTCAGAACCCCAATCAGGCCTGTTTAAATGGTACAAGCAGTTACATAACTATTTGAAAAAGTGGACTGCAAGGACTGTCAATTCACATGATAAACATCCAAAAAATAGCTGAAAACAGAACTGGTAAGGCTTTATCGAAGACTAAACAACAAAGGTAATAACATTTTTGTGTCACCACCTAAGAAATATGGCTTCACCGTAAACATGACTAACTGGTAAGGCTTTATCGAAGACTAAACTACAAAGGTAATAACATTTTTGTGTCACCACCTAAGAAATATGGCTTCACCGTAAACATGACTAACACCAGGAAGTTCGTATACATGGTGATTAACTGCTACGCCCACATTATGATTTTGGGTGAAACTTTGAGTTTTCCGAAATTAACAATAAAGGTTGCCATTGAGCGCCTACATGTTAGGTTATGCATGAAACACCAATAATTGTTACGGGGGAGAGAACTTGTACATACAAGTGATCGAACAATATTCAAGTATGATAGCCCACTGTGCTACCAAAACTGTGTTTGAAAACTTACGTTCTGGAGGCCAAACACTGTTGACAATGCTTGTGGCTCTTGTCCGGTTGAATGGAGGGACGTGATGCGCTCAGACCGTCCAGAGGTCTAAAACGGGATGACACATGATTACCACACATGCAAGAATGGAAATGATTGGGTGCACGAATGTTACGTCTCGGGCACACAACATTCAGCCAAAATCACTGCCCGCATACCGCGGCACCGTACACATGGTGAGGTGGCTCGCCGCAAACGCAACGAAGCTTGCGAGGCGCGCACATTCGCTCGCAAACGATTCTCCCTCGCAATTCCCAACACGGCACAAGCGACTGCGGTGATCAACGAAGCCGAAAACGCTGCGCAGCACAGTTTAGAGGAGTAGCCGCCCGTGTTCTGATAAACTACGCGTAAGACGTGGTTCGCAGTGGTGAACTCTGAAGCTGTTGAATATAGTGCTGCGGAATGGGAAACGTTACTGAGTTACTGAGCGCCACGGCGTTACTGAGCGCCAGTGCGTTTAGCGCTTAATGCAAGCACCACAATCTTTCGCACATCGCCTTTCTAGAGACGAGCCCTCTAGGTTCAACCTCGCCAGTTCAGTTAAACAATTCACACACGCGTGCTCCTGTTAACGAATCCTTAAAGCGGCGATGACAGCTACAAACGACATCCAGTGACAAGAAAGGCGGCAAATGTGACGAGACAGCTTACCGAGAGGAGCCGACGCAGAAGAGCAAGCGACGTTCAGAGGCAAGCGCCAACGAAATTAGCCGTCTTCAGGTGGCAAAGTTGTTCTCAAATACATCATCGCGAAGTCGAACACGACAGACACAACCGAAGACGACGAGGTGCCCAATTAATCATAATAACTGTGCTTGTTTAACCGCACACCACAGTAAACACAACCGATGAAAGACGGGTCACGGGGTATCTGTTCCGGAATCCGGCCACGCCGCCGCGCGCCGTACTAAGGGAATCGGCCGTTGGCAGGGAGTTGCGTAAACAAATTAAAACGACAACAATAAATAATTGCCTCTTTTACTGAATATAACATAATCTTTACGTTTATTATTTATTATGTGTATTATAATAAAGAAGCTTAGATATTTAAAGTTTACAAACACAAAACGCGAACTGAAGCTTTTGGCGCTCGATTTGAACGTTAAAAAAAGCAGCAGATAGTAAGATAACACTGCGAAATGAAATTTGGCAGTGTTCTAGTGTAAGTAATCGTATTATTATTTGGCGTCTGTTTATTTAGCGCCCGATTTCATGCCCCTACCTCCCCAACTTTTGTTTTCTTTTGATATCTGCCTTGTTCTCCAACGTTGTTTCTGCAGGAGAAACTATGTGGTCTGTTTATTGCATTTGTACACAATATTTACGGTCGCTAACAATAAGAATGGAATAAAATTGTGATTGCTAGTACGTTATAACTCCACTGAGTGACGAGAATGACTGTTGTCAGAGAGGGCTGTGATTGTGCTGGTGGGGCAGGAGAGGAACAGGGAACGACGGAATGATGATACAGATGTCACAGTTCAAGGCTGCGCTGTGCTCCGTGCAAGGCTGTAGAAAACAAAAAGTGGGAGGGGGAGTGTTATTCTGTCGAAGTCGTAACAAGCAAGGGCTGATATTTTTTCCTGTTTCAACGTCGGTGCTGCCGATGCTTTTTATTGAATTTGGCAGCTTTTTTTTTCTTTTGAACATTTTTGACGAGGTTGGGAGGATGGTGCAATGGGATGTCTTTTTGAAATTATATTGCATGCATGGCCTCAATCAATGAAGAGCTGAACACCTTTCCCACACCCTTTCAACACCCTTCCTCAAAACAGGGTGTTGAGGTTGGTCAACACCCTTTTTTTCACAAAAAAAATGGTGGAAAGCAATGAAAAAGGGTGTTGAGATTCAAGAAAAAGGGTGTGAGGGCCTCCCAACACCCTTTTTTCAATTATTTTACACCTTTTTTGGCCAAAAGGGCGTAAAAAAGTTTAGTGTGTAGCGTCGCTTAGTCGTCTCAACACTTTGTAAGGTCCGAAGTATCTTCTCAACAACTTTTCGGAGAGCCTGCGGTGTCTGACAGGTGTCCATACCCAAACTTCATCACCTTGCTGGAATTCCGTGTGCCTGCGGCGCAGATTGTAGTGGCTTGCGTCGCGGTGCTGTTGGTCCCTGATGCGGACACGGGCTAGCTGTCTTGCCTCTTCAGCGCGCTACGTGATCTGTTGGGCACAAGAGTCATCATCATTTCCAACGTGGGGCAGCATCGCGTCTAACATTGTGGCTACGTCACGACCGTAGAGGACCCGAAATGGAGTCATTCGCGTCGATTGCTGCGGTGCCGTATTGTCCGCGAACGTTTCATATGGCAACATCGCGTCCCACGTCTTGTGCTCGACGTCTACATACATGCACAGCATGTCGGCGATTGTTTTGTTCATCCGCTCGGTCAGTCCATTAGTTTGCGGATGGTAAGCAGTAGTTCTCCTGTGAGAAGTACCGCTGAGCGTCATTAATGTTCAGACAAGTTGGGCCATGAATGCCGTTCCCCTATCCGTGATGACGATGGCTGGGGCACCATGACGAAGGATTATATTCTCCAGAAAGAAGTGGGCTACCTCTACAGCTGTCCTTTGAGGTAGAGCTCTCGTCTCGGCATAGCGGGTGAGGTAGTCGGTTGCTACGATTATTTATCGGTTCCCCGACGACGAAGTGGAAAATGGGCCCGAAAGGTCCATGCCAACCTGCTCGAAAGGTGCGGCTGGAATCTGAAGGGGTTGTAGCAAGCCGGAAGGGCGGCCAGGAGGCGATTTTTGGCGCTGGCAGTCCCGACACGTCCGTACGTACTGCTTAACAGCCGCTGAAAGCTTTGGCCAGTAATACTTTTGTTTGACTCTCGCCAGTGTTCGGGCGTAGCCAAGGTGGCCAGCAGTTGGCTCATCATGGCAGGCCAGCAGTACTTCGTCGCGGAGACTTGTTGGCATTACCAGTAGGTATTCTTTGCCGCTAGAGGCGAAGTTCCTCTTGTAGAGAACGCTACTGCGTAACGAAAAGGACGGCAAGCTTCTTGCAAAATCTTTTGGTACGACCGATGTGTGCCCTTCCAGATAGTCAATCAATTGGCTCAGTTCTGGATCTTGCCGCTGCTTCTCGGACATTGCGATGATGTCTACAGCCCCGACTAATGGGTCATCGTCGTCGTAGTTAGTGTCCGCTGCTTCCACTGGTGCCCGGGAAAGACAGTCAGCATCCGAATGTTGCCGGCCGGATTTGTATACAATACTCATGTAAAACTCTTGAAGCCGTAAGCTCCAGCGTGCAAGACGTCCCGATAAGTTCCTGAGGTTTGTCAACCAGCACAGCGAGTGGTGGTCGCTAATGACCTGAAATGGCCGGCCATAAAGGTAAGGGCGGAACTTCATTACAGCCCACACAACAGCAAGACATTCTTTTTCGGTGGCGGAGTAGTTGGACAATGCGCGGGAAAGGGCCCTGCTCGCGAAAGCGATAATCCTTTCCGCACCGTCTTGCCGTTGTACGAGAATTGCTCCGAGTCCGACGTTGCTTGCGGCTGTGTGGACCATCATGTCGGCATTTTCATCAAAATGCGTGAGCACAGGTGGAGCTTGTAGGCGTTGCTTGAGCTCGTCAAAAGCCGCTTGCTGTTCTTCAGCCCAAACAAAACTCGAGTCTGTTCGCGTTAGTTGGGGCAGCAGTGTGCGAAACGGCCTGTATAAAACGTCGGTAGTAGGAGCACAGGCCCAAGAAGCAGCGCACGGACTTCTTATCTGTAGGCACAGGGAAGTCAGCAACGGCTGCAGTTTTGTCAGGGTGAGGTCGGAACCCTTGGCGGCTAAGAACATGGCCCAGAAAACGGAGCTCCTCGTAGCCAAAATGGCATTTCTCAGGCTTCAAAGAGAGTCAAGCGGAACGGATGGCCCGAAGGACAGAAGTCAGCCGTTTCCAGTGCTCGTTAAAGGTTTCGGAAAACACGACAACGTCATTGAGGTATATTAAACACGTTTGCCATTTCAAGCCGGTCAAAAGAGTGTCCATCATCCTCTGAAATGTGGCCGGAGCGGAACACAATCCAAAGGGGAGAACTTTAAACTCATAAGTCCGTCTCGTGTCACGAAGGCAGTTTTTTCACGATCCCGCTCATCACCTTCTATCTCCCAACAACCACTTCTTAGGTCCATCTACGAAAAGTAGCGCGCATTGCGCAGTCTGTCCAGAGAGTCGTCAATGCGCGCGAGCGGATACACATCTTTTTTTGTGACTTCATTCAGCTTTCGGTAGTCAACGCAAAAGCGTAGAGTGCCATGTTTCTTCCGCACTAGGACCACCGGTGACGACCAAGGGCTTTGAGATGGCTGAATAACATCGTCCTCGAGCATTTGTTGCACCTGCTGTTGTATGGCATCGCGTTCTTTCGGGGAGACACAGTAAGGATTCTGATGAATGGGCCTTTGGTTGTCGTCGGTAACGAGGCGGTGCTTTGTTAGCGCTGTCTGGCGAACCCTCGTTGTCGAAAAAAAGCAATCTTGAAATTTCAGCAATAACTGGAGAAGCCCTTGCTGTTTCTCCAGTGGCAGGTCTGGACAAATATTGATTGTGGGGGGCGAGCGCTCCGTGTCTGATGTTTCTGTGTGCAACACGAGACATTCTGCGCCGTCAGCGATGCTCTGAAAACTTGCCACGGCGGTACCTTTCGGGATTTGCTGACGCTCATGTCCAACGTTTGTAAGTAAGATCGCGGTGCAACCATCATTTAGGTGCCACTATACTCCGAGCAATGCCGACTCCAAGGTTTAGAAAAAGAGCACTCTTCGGCTCTGCTATGCCATCCCCGTAGCATGACGAGTCGCACTTGACAGCGACAAGGGCACATGATCGGGGTGGCAAAGTAACGCCGTCATCGATAACCCGCAACGCCGAGCATAGGTGCTCTTTGAGTTCTGAAGGTACACAGCCAGTCGAAAATGTGACGGAACGCTCGCGGAGGTTTGTTACTGCTTTGTGTTCCCTCAGGAAGTCCATGCCTAATATGAGGTCTTTGCAACACTGCGGCAGAATGATGAATGAGGTAACAAAATCTGAAGCGTCGATGCGAACTCTGGCAGTGCCTTTTCCAACGGGCTCCATTAGATGTCCACCAGCCAAACGGAGGGGAGGCCTGGTCCACGGGGTTTTAACTTTTCGTAAGCGTGCCGTGAGACGTTGACTAATTATACAAAAGTCCGCACCAGTGTCCACCAAAGCAGCACTTCATGCCCGTCGACAAAAAGAGGCAGTTCAGCACTGACGACGTCATCGGCGCTTTCTTCGGTTGTCAGCGCCGTTGGACCGCAGGTCACCACGTCGTCGCCACTTTCCTCAGACGTCAACCCTGTCGGATTGTTCGTCTGGGTCGTTGGAGGGGCTTGGTAGCTGTCGTCGTTAGCAACCTTGCCTCCTGAGGTTGCCGCTTTTAGTTTCCCGTCTCCCACGACTTGGGGACCTTCCCCTGGGCACGTTCTGACGGCTTCGATGAACGTTGGGTGGGCTGTTTGCACGACCTGGTGAGGGCGAACGCGGCCGAAGCCTGGCAGTTGCTCTCGTTGCAAGATAATCTTCAATTTGTGGAGGTCGTTCACCAAAGCGGGTACCGGGAGCAGATGGCGAAAAACCGGGAAGTCCAATTTCTCGGTACGGGCAGCGACGATAGACGTGATCTGCTTCACCGCAATGGTAACATAGCGGCCGGTTGTCAGCAGTACGCCACACGTCCATCTTGCGTACCTGAGGATGGGGTCTGGTCTCGGGCCGAGGCCCTGGTTAAGCAACTAGCTGTCGACGTGGTGCCGTTGACCTGTGAAACTGTGGGCGAGCCAAGACATTCGCGTAGCTCACTTGTGGCTCGGACTGTGGGCGAGCTAAGACATTCGCGTAGTTCACTTGTGGTTCTTGCGGGTACTGTTCGGGTAGTGCAAGTGCCTGGCGGATTTCCTCTCGTACGAGCTCCGCAACAGAAACTCGAACTGGCTGGTTGGAACGGACATTATGTTTCTGAAGTTCTTCCGGTACGATCGAGCGGACGAGGTCACGCAGGGAGCTCTCGTTGACGGCAGACAGAACAGCCGTATTCACCAACGATGTGTTGCTTGAGCGATCGTACTGGCGGCATCGGTCCTGGAGTGCTCGTTCGATGGCCGTAGCCTCCTTTACAAATTCGCGTACAGTCGGCGGAGGGTTCCGTACAAGCCCGGCGAATAGCTGCTCCTTAACGCCATGCATTAGGTAGCGCAACTTCTTGGGTTCAGACATGTCGGGGTGCGCCTTTCGAAACAGGCGCGCCATGTGCTCGGAGAACATGCTCACACTCTCATTCGGTAACTGAATGCGCGATTCAAGAAGCCGTTGTGCGTGCTCTCGCCGGTCCGTGCTGGAGAATGCTTCCCGTAGCTCCTGAGAAAATTCTTCCCACGTTCGCAAAGACCGTTGTCGATTTTCAAGCCATGTTCTCGCATCGTGATCCAAAGAAAACTACACCTGTTCCAGTTTTTGAACCTCGTTTCACTGATTGCACGAAGCGACGCGCTCGAACGGATTGAGCCAGTCCTCCACGTCTTCGAACAAGTCACCATGAAAGATTTCAGGCTCTCGAGGATGTTGGAAAGTCACTTGTGGGTGGAAAGTCACCTGTGAATCTTGCGCTTGTTCCATCGGTGGTTCTTGACGAACGTGACGAGCCGACGCTTTTTTCTCGGGAAGAGTGGAGAACTCAGGAGCGAAACCTAGCAGTCGACGGCTGCTGCGATGAACCGGGGTGTAGACAGGTGCCGGCTTGCTGGGGCTTGATGCTCGCGAAGCACGAGGAGTCGAAAGCAATGGGTTGAAGATACCCAGCACCTCCACCAGTGTAGCGTGGCACAAACTCAAGAACATGACGTTGGTGGTAAAAGGACAAAACAGATTTATTAAAAGGCGAACTTGTGCCTCACTAAAAAAGGAACGCCCTAGTCCCGCTGTCACCGAGCTCTCTCTCGCGCCGCCACGCGTGTCCCTCCTTCTTCTTCAGCACGTGGCTTAGTTGGTTGGCCGCTGTTGATTGGTTGGTTGCTGCGCGAGGAATCCTTTCTTTGTTTGTTCTTTGTGGCCGGGCGCGTGCGACAGGCCATGCCGTGACAATATTAACAAAAAATGGAGCACCTTCGCACTTTAGTTGCGCGAACTGTGGACAAACAGGGAAACTGGTGGAGCCACCCCGGCTTATTTTCGGTTCGGTTAAGTTTATGCGCCATTATGGTTGGAGGCTCGGCCAAGTTTTTTTCTTGGTTATGCTTCGAGACACGGTCAAGCTCTCAGCGTGGTGTCTAGGCTAGCCCCAAAACACGAACGAACACTCGGTCATCATGTATTTACAATGCACGTGAGCTCGTAACTCCGGATCTGACGTTTCGCTGCTGCTTCACCGGCGCGATATTCGGGATTGTACCAAAGTCGTCTCCTCCGTTCTCGAGTAGCGTGGTTGCGGCTTTCGTGCCGCGCTTGCTTATCTTTGGGAGTGGCGCTCTTCTTCTATTGCACCATCTCTGCCTGCATTCCAGACAAGACTTTTGCATCTCACATGGATTTCCGAACTTGCCGCTAAAAGTTCTCCATGACTGGCAGGCTCGGGCAGAGTGTTCTACAAGGTCGAGTGGTGTCGGCGCGAACGATGACGTCCTCGCTCGGCGAGGTTTTTCTGCGCACGTTCGCCAGCCCAACGACCAGCTTAAACATCATTCACTGTTGTAAAACTCAAATGCCATTTGTCTAACAACAAAGAAGGTTGAAACACGAAGCTTTTGAGGCATGCATTTTGATCGCTGGAGGTTTCAATGTTGATCGCTGAGGTTCAAACTCCTTTCACTTCACCCGCCACCATCACCATCGTCACAAAGTTGGCTTTCCTGCAGTGCGTTTTCGCAAACGTTCTCCATCAGCCAGGCAAAGAAAGCTTCGCTTAAAAACGAAAGGATTTGTTTTTAAAACTGCAAATAGATGTAAAACCTATCAGCAAATTATTTTGTTAATGCAATAATATTTTGTAGCAAAATGACAGTATAAAGCAAAATATGAACTAAACCGTTCCATGTCAAACACGTACAGTATGGACGAAAAAGAAAAAAGATACTACACAAGCAAGTTCACTTATAGCAAAGATAAAACTACAACTTTTCACTACACGTTTTCTTAAAGAATACCAGAAGGTAAAGAAATGGTTGCATAAGAGGTGAAAAATAAGTAGTTGATTAAATTGGTAAAGAAAATGAATGCATAAAAAAGTAACATTGAGAAATTAAAATATCTGCATTGGCCGCACAGTTGTATTTATTTACTGTACAATTATTAGAATTTTAAATATTTAATATATCGCAAGCACTGTGTAAGTTCAACTAATATTTTCTTGGTTTTGCAGTTTTGCCACAGCTGCACGCTTAGAAATATATTGCAGCTTCCTACATTCTTTAGTTATAGCGACGTCGCGCTGTACTATATTTCTTTCACAGCCTTCAATTTAACAGTAAAGCGGTATTTTGAACATCGCTCAACTGATTAAAAGCACGGTACATTTCTGAGCAACGCGCGTACTGCAATTATGTCCGAAGTTTGGGTTCATTCTTGGCGTAACCGTTCTTCTCTGCCGTTGGTACCTGTCGTGGAGAATCCTACCGCCTGTTTCTCTCTACGAAGAGTTCTTTTTTTATTTACCTGGGCGGCGCCTACAAGCCGGCGCCTGCTTTCTCCCCACCGTTTGCTTTTCTTGTTTTCTTTTTCTCGCCATCGGCGATACCGACGCGTATTCGAAACAGCGCTTGTTCGCGGATACGGGCTGGCTGGGGCGCCCTATATACGCCTCGAGCTTCGCGATCGCTGCGCTGCCTGCCGCCGCTTCTCCACAGCGTTGACGGGGTTGGCGCAGCGTGGCTGATAGGGGCTCGTGCAGTGTTTTGGTTCTGTTTCGCTTCTTTTCGCCTTTCCGCGCCCTGAAAAACTTGTTATGGTAACGTCTATAGGGAAAGAGTACGTTTAGGTAACTTAAAAAGCAGCTGCGTCTTCGTAGAGTACGCAATCACCTGCAAGAGCTACCATGGGACGCAGTTCTGCGCGCTTCGTCGCCGCTCTTCCGGGCGTCGGCGACGGCAGCAGCATATCACCATATCACCCATGTCACCTCCAAAACATCAGGCACAAGTGAATTCTAGTGTCGCCTCGTTTAGACCTGATACTGGCACAATGAGAGGTTGGCTTCATTTTGCAGCGTGTACAACGAACGCGGCTTCGTTTCGAATATACACGTCGCAGACAAATGTGTTTCGGGGATGTGATTACCCAATCCCAGACAATAACTAATGCCTGTTATAAAAATATAAACCATGCGAAAATGCTAAGTAATTTCTATGCCTGTGCATCGTAAATATGTGCCCACAAATGCCATATAGCAAGAACCAAGGCACGTTAATGAAACCACGGGAAAAAATGCTGTGCAAGTGCGGAATTAAGAAAAATAATAGCTCTAACCGAAATGAAAAAAAAACAATGCAGCTTCTAACATGCTAAAGACGTTTGTCGAAAATTAAGCCAGGTAGGGTTCACTAGACCAACTATACGCGAAATGCACTGCTTTTTCGAGAGACATCGGTGGATAGAAGGGGATGGGGACGCTGTGTACAAATCCGGAGCGGAATCAAGCATTGAACTGTTTAGTAATCCCACACACAAATCTCGCGTTTACTGTCCTTTTGTTTTTATACTTCAACGAAGAGCTGATCGACCGCCGGACGCATTTTTGGAAGTATACAGGGTAGACTGTTCAATAATTAAGCGATGAAAGGTGTCGTTGGAAGAGTGTGGTATGTGATAAGGCCCTCTGATTTCAGTTTCTGCTTTATTTTGCAGGCTTCCTGTACCACATGACGATATTTTGAAGAAGCATTTAGTCGCGGACGCGGATTATATTCTAAGCCCGTCTCCGCGCCGCTCGGAGAGGATATATGCAGCAGATGAATGTTTGCGGGCGCTCACCTCACGACAAGACGACTCTGTCGCGGGCTGATCCCCGAGAATAATTGTGCATTGTCTATCGTACTTTTGTTGAATATTCCCGAAATTAACACAGACTGGCTTGTAAATGGTGGTGGTCAAAATCTGTGGTAGAATATTGGCAAACGTAACTGGCGTGCTGTCAGGTATGCGTGCTCCGCTGATCGTAAGCGCACAAAACCGATTTAAATCGTAGTGTATAGCCGTAGCATGAACATCTGAGGAACCGCTGGTTACGGAGACACGGCTAGTAAATTCCGGTCAGTTTAACTACAGCCGGCTTCATCATACGCTGGTTACGCGACGCTGGCCTGTGGCAGACACCTGGCGCTTATACAAACCAAATATAGCACACTAAGATCGCGTAAGAAACATTTACACTCTCGTAAACACACCACATTTGTGAACAGAGTGACTGCTCCACATAAACATGGATTTCAAACGCCCGCCAACGGTAAATCTGAGTCGTGAACGTGCCGCAAAAGCAGCGGTGGCACTGGGCAGCGGGGCGCGGACTCCCGCGGCTGCTTTCGAAACGGGCCGCTAGGGGGATTTCAGTGGCGCCCCTACAGGCCGCGCTCGAGGCGTATACTCGCCTTCTCCCTCCCTCCAAACTCCTCTGCAATATTGTCCCCCCTGTCTAGACACACGGACGCCTTTGTCCGGGACTCTGTCGGCGGTCGCCGAAGGTCTGCAGGTCAGCCAAGCGCGCAGCCATACACGATAAACTGTGCGCCCCCACCCCCTTCCATACACAAAGAGAAATAGAATAACTTTAGGAAGTGTTGGCGGCATTTGTTCGGAAGCCAACCTAAGTAGGACAGCCCTCGTAAGCTATAACCAGGCGCCCGGACGGCGCGGCAATCTGTTGCGCGGAAGAAACGACTAAGTGCAGGTTGCTACCGCCGCTGCCGCATCGCCGCCTCTGCGATCGCCAACGCGACGTATGTAGCCGACGAAAACCCGCGTTCTCTCTGTTGTATACAGCTTGTGCAAAATCAGCGAAGGCATCGTGGCACCAGCGAAACTCGCCCCGACTAGTAATATGCTCTGGGTCGCATGAGCAGTAGCTGATAACAAATAATTTTCGAAGCCTCACGAGGTGCTTTCCCCCCACTTGTTTACCCGTGCTGGCTGTGACACTTAGTAACCGGGCCAGTCGCCTGTCCTCTATGGAGGTGAAAAGGTCGGCGTGACCGCCCCGCTAGCGCCTGTTGGCGGCTAGAGAAGCACAACGGTGCATGTAAGAGTTCGCCCATACTCTAAATGATAGCTAAAGCTTCCTTATCGGCTTTCTCTGCGACCACCCCCCTCATTTCTAGACGTCGATCGGAAATAAAAAGCGCTTTCATAGCGCGCTGCCACAAACATACTCTCGCCTGCGCCCAGCGGCTCCCGTACGCCTTACGTCCACCAACATGACACACTGGAAACAATGTTTTTGAAATTCATTGCGAAGAAAATAAACAAGCTGCACTCTCATGATGGTCAGAGCCACCGACCGAAACCAGGGCATGAAGAGTAGGAAAGACACAAGCGCTGTTTAATAACTGAAGGTTTATTTGAAAAACACCTTATTCAAGCAAATTAGTGAGATCAAAAAACAAAACTACGAACAGACGGCCCCCAAAGGTTACCTCACACACTCATACGTATGACTTGTCCAGGAAGGGAACTTCACCATCGGTTGGCGCGTTCTGTGTCGTTCCTACTTAGGACCATATTTAATGTAAAGGCTTCACCGTCCCTGAGCACGAACATTTTTGAGACCTTGAAGACTTCCAGGTGGAATTCATAAATTAGCAACAAATGAACCAACGGCCCGTCGCGTCGAAAATTAATGTCAGGACACTTGAAATTTAACGTACTTTGAATGTTGACGGCTCCAGCTTTATTGCTAGCAGGAGCTGGATAATCAGTTATGAAGCACAGGGAATTTTGGTTTACAGCTGCGTGCGTAAATAAAATGTATTCAGCCAGGTACGTGGGGTCATGTATTTTGCATCTGCGTGGTAGAAGCGGCGTTAAATTATTTTTTTTTCGAATATTCTTACATAAACTTGCAGGCGCGTTGCAATAGGGGGCGTGTTGATTCGTGAAAATACGTAAATACAAAAATGTGGCACCATCGTTGCATTCCGCCGGCACGGACGAAATGTTGTATGGCCAGTCGCCATTTCGGAGTTCAAAACTCAACAAGGTGAACTAGCAGCCGCGAATGATAAGGATACTTCTTGTTGCCACTTTTTCTAGTCATCCAAGCCTGACGTACTTCTGCAGGCATGCAAGAAGTGAAAATATTCTCATAACATAAAATAGCCGTATACAATGTGAACGGCCGAAATATTTAAATGCTGAATGTGCTCGTTATCTTCTCGGCAACCTTCCCGCGGCAACCTGCAGCCCGCGAGGAAGGATTATTCGGTCCCCTGCATGCCGTCACAACACCCCCCCCCCCCTACCCCTGATTGATTGATTGGTTGTAGGGTTTAAATCGCCGACGCAACGCAGCCGATGAGGCGCGCCATAGTTGAGGGCTCCGGATTAATTTCGACCACCTGGGGACACTGAAATGATTTGTAAACATTGCGTGATTACTAGCGCAAATGGTAGTTCGGAGTCCACAAGCCATGTTTCGACCACTCCGAGTGTGTTTACGCGAATTTATTTAGTAGATAAATCAATTCGAAAACGCGGTCCTCCTTTCTGCATCCTCGCCCTTTTTCTGTGGCGTTTTCGTGTGCCGTCATGACGAGATGACTTGGATTGAGTGAGCTAGTGCACGGCTTGCCGACCTTCCTCAAGAGTCAGTCGAACCAGCGTTTAGTCCGTCGGCCGCCGACAGGTCGTCGCAAGTCGTTCGCTCATTCATTGATTGATTGTAGGGTTTAACGCGCCGACGTAACGCAGGCAATGAGGTGCGCCGTAGTGGATGGCTTCGGAATAATTTTGAGCACCTGGGGATCTTTAATGTGTGCCGAAATCTCGTACACACGGGAGTTTTTGCTTTTTGCCTCCATCAGAAAAGCGGCCGCGGCGGATTCGGGACCCTCGACCTCGCGCTCAACAGCGAATTCGTTCGCTCAGTTGAAACGAAGACACAACACGTTTGTGAATCGATGAATGTGCCTTTCTTCCCTTTGTTAGTTTGTACACTGTATCTAGCTCCAAGTCAAGGTCGCTACACACAAGAGCTGCACGACGCTTCGCTGACTGGTACGCCAGTACGAAAATCTAAGGCCACTTGAAGGCGGGAGAAGAGTCAGTGAGAAGAGTCAGTGGAAGAAGAATCCGCAAATCCAACGATACAAAACGGTCAGTCTGGCCAGTCTCTCACCCGGAGTCTCAACGACGGAGCAGGTCACGTACAAAAAAGAACAAGGCTTCTCAACCGCAGTCTTCAGAAGCCTGCTCACTACCAATAACGGAACAGACGCTCGTCCAACGTGATGCCAAAATCAAATTCGAGAATTCAAAAGAATGACAGAAAGCTTTTAATGGAATCCGCGAACTACAGGGACAGTTTAACTGCCGGAGAAACGACTTGCAACAGGTAGCCGAACAAATGGTCCAATTGTTCCAAATGGTCGACCCGGAGGTTGTTAATGCAAGAGGTAGCAGACCGGCTAAATGACTCATTTCGTCGCTTCCCGTTGCCAATCGGTTTATAATACAATGGAATTGCTGCGGCATCACGCAAAATGGACCTCTGCTTAAGTATCACATATCTACGACGTGGCCTCTTGCTTTGCTTTTTGAAGAAACTAGGGGACCGTATAAAATTTCTGACTTCACTACCTTTATGGACCCGAAAATTGCTCTTGCTTTCAAAGATCCAGCAAAACCAAAAAACGCCAGTGGACAAGCTGGGGTACTGGTTCATAGGTCTTTCTAGGCCGTTCAACATAGGTGGGATGCCTCTAGCAACTGTAATAGGGAGGTTATCGTCGTTCGAATCCGAGGCAAACCAAAGCTTGTTGTCTGCGTTTACTACAGGCCACAACGCGATTCTAAAACTACAGACACCCACGACTGGATAACTCACCTCTTTTCGCTGAAGTGTTCTGGTCCAATAATTATTGGAGGAGACTTTAATGCAAAAAGTAGCCTTTGGGGATACTCCCACTCCGGTCTACCAGAAAAACTCGTAGAACAAGCCCTCGAACTCAGCTCCATCTAGCTAAGAAATGAACCATTTGTACCGACCAGAGTTGGGCTTCACACGTCTCAGCGGGACACCATACCGGACCTCACGATAACTACATCTGGTATAATCAAGAAATAGCACACTCAAGACTCCACTTGGTGTAGCGACCATTTCCCCATGTTCCTTAATCTCAGCAGTAAGAGGCTTTGCCCGAAACATACGTATACCGTAAAAAACGGGGATCTCTCTCGATCCTGCTTTCAAATCAACTCCCGACAGGACCTCCTTGAGTTCATACATAACGTCTCCGATGCTCGTACATCTGATGCCGAATCAGACATCGGCACTGTTGAGGTTGACAACCCAGATATCCAGACGCATAGGTTGCTCCGAACGGCTCAGTGTCTCACCAGGAAGTATCGAGAACGTGGCAAACATCACCCTGACCTCCTTAAACTGAAACGACTTTACGAGAAAATCAACGATTACCAAAAGACATTACAAAGTGAAAACTGGCAAAATATTTGCCATCGGCTCAGGCAAGAGACAGGCATTTCTCACTTGTGGGGCAACTTTCGCGGCCTTTGTGGTAAAGCAAAGCTACCTATCATTGACGAAATGAGACTGCAGTCTGACTATTACGACGTAGTAGAAACTATTATCAAGACTCTCCGTATGCCACGAAGGATAAAACGGCATTTAAATATCTTCCCGACATCGACATACCACACCCTATAGACGAACTCAACACTCCTTTTACCCTGGGAGAACTTCACGTTGCGCGCTCAAGGCAAATCTAGATCCGCTCCGGGCCACGATAAAATCACTTGGCAAGATCTTCGCAATCTTCCAAGCACGGCCATAAAGCCGTTCTGACTGTTGTCAATGAATCATGGGAAAGGGGACAAGTCCACGAGCACTTGAAGACGACCATCATTCATCCCATCGCGAAGCCTAGTAAAGACGCCCGCGAAGACACGAAAATCTGCGACCTATTGCACCAACTCCGGTCATGTGCAAGGTCATCAAGCGGTTAACTAACCACCGACTTCAGTTCTATCTCTCGCGCACAGGTTGGGTTCGTCCATCGCTAACCGCCTTCAGACCTAATCTTAGTACGCACGACTACCTTTGGCTGCTCCGAAGAGTTGTAAATCGCACATCTCGAAAACAACTCCTGGTTTACATTCTGGAAACATGTAAACAAATAATTTCGAACCTATTGTAAAATCGTGTTAGTGGGCCAATCAATGCTTTCATAGAAAGAAATCATCCACCTCGATGTGGTTCAAGCCTTGCACGACCGGCTTCAGACCTAACCGGCTTCAGACCTAATCTTAGTACCCACGAGTACCTTTGGCTGCTCCGAAGAGTCGTAAATCGCACATCTCGAAAACCAGTCCCGATTTACATTCTGGAAACATGTAAATAAATAATTTCAAACCTAATGCAATGCGTGTTAGTGGGCCAAAGAATGCTTTCATAAAATTCCTATGGCATTTAGTTGTGTGACGCTATCGGTTAGTAAAGACACGGGAGAAAGGAGCAGCTAGGTAGTCGTACAAAACACCTCATGGCAGGTTTTGTGGAAGTAATACCGTGTTTAAGCAGAGGAAAGGCACCAAAAGCACTGCTCAAAGAGATTACTGAAGTCATGAAAGAGGCACATGCAGTGGGTCTGGTAAGGAGTGTACAAAAGCCAATTACCCAGGAGCATATGGCATGATTGTATTGACGACGCGAGCATTCCCGCGTGGATTTATTTACTACGCTCTGAATACACCGGATAAAATTCTCACATTCTATGTCAACGTCATTATCATACAGGGTTTCAAAATTAATCAATTTAAGGAGGCTGTTAACATTTACGTAATCAACTCGGGTTGCCCGTTCTGCTAGTTTTTCGCAAAGGGGATATAGATACGTCCGAGATAAGAATATGAAAGTAGGATAGTGGTCAGTAATCAGAACCTCATAAACACCAGCCGGCACTGTTATTTCAATGTTGCACAGTACATGGGCAATTAACGTTGCAGATTTTGATGTTACACCTGTGGGGGCACTAATTACATTTTTTAAGCTAAACGATTGCAACAAGAACACATCATCCCGATCCGAAGCAGTTAGTAAGTCAATATTAAAATCTCCGCATATAACTAGAGGAGTAGTCCGAAACATAAAAGGACCCAAGATTGATTCCATACGAGAAATGAACTCATTATAACATGAGTTGGGTGGCCGATAAACAACACCAACTGTTACACCAAGTTTAAGGTAAAGGAAAAGGGATTCAACAGTTTTCCTACTGCAACAGCTTTCACTCAAGCACTGGTATTGTATTCCACACTTTATGAAAAGAGCAACGCCGCCTCCACGAGACGCACTGTTTCTGGGCACAGAAAAACACTCGTAGCCTGGTATTTCAACCGTTTCACCATCTTTGAGCCAAGTCTCGGTTACTGCAATAATGTCGTAAACAAACGAGTGTTGGGACAGATATACAACAAGCTGGTCAATATTTTTACCGATGCTACGAATATTACAATTCAGTACGGACAGGTTATCTCGTTCAAGCAATGATTCTTCAATTTCCGTTAAGCTAAAAGACATTAGCTTTAACGACCTGAGCTAGGTCTTCTGCACTTTTAATGTGAAGCACTCGAGATTTTTCAGCCTTTCGCATCAGTATTTTGCCGTCTCGCACCCATGTGAACTTCCAGTTTTTTTTCTTTTTTCGCTTTCAAGGCTTTAGCGAGAAGGATCTTGTTTGCCGGACACAGGTGATCATTGATGTATATCGGGTCATTACCTTCGAAGCCAAGTGCAGAAACATTTAGCCGTAGTTTTTTTGCAGCAGTAAGAAGTTTATCTCGGGATGCTCGTGACGCAAACTTGGCAATGATGTTCTGCTGCTCCGCATTTTTAGTTGGCACTCGATGAACTATTTCAATATCGGTTTCTTCGATTTCAGCGTTCACACAGACAGAAATGGTTTTTACGGTGGCGATAAGGTCTTCTCCTTCGACCATCAGAACCCCTTTTATCTCAACATTGCTTCGGTGGCTGTACTGGTGTAAATCAACCACTTCTTGTCTGACCGCTTTCAGCTAGCTGAAGAGACTGTCGTTTGCACTTTTCAGTTCATGGTTATCTGTTTTGAGCGTGGTAAGTTCTTTGTTAACTTCCGCCATGTTAGTCTTGAACTCGTCAAATTTTTCGTTTATGAAATCCATTGATTGCTTCACCACCATGAGCTCAGATACGAACACATCTGACAACTCTTTTTTTAGTTCTTCGTGTTTCACATCTAGTCGAGCAGACAGGTCAGCCAACGCCTTTCCCAGTTTCTTTATCGTTTACATACTGTCAACCATTCACGGAGCAATCCAGGAAACACTGTCAACCCACTACAAAAAAAAACATCCCCCTCGCGAGGGGCACGATCAAATGCAGAGCATTCCTGCGGGGGGGCGCGCCTGCGAGTCGTATGGATTACGTATTGGTTGTTGTTGTTGTACTTGTTGTCTTCCAGCGTAGACATTGTCGATGAAGTCGATGGTGAAACATGCCGTGAACCCCCTGCCGCGGCTATGACGCAACGTGGAGCGGCTATGACGCAACGTGGCGTGGCTATGACGCAACACAATCCAACACAATCCACCTTAATCCAATCCAATCCAAATCCAAGCCAATCCAATTGAATCCAATTCAATGCCCCTCGCGAGAGAGTGTTATAGCGCCGAAATCGCCACCACGCGAACGCGTGATGCTGACGTCACGATCACGCCACAGATGTTAGCGACCGCAGCGCGCGCGCACGACATATGTGGTTTAAGCGCGAACCGACCGCGGCGAGAGAGCGCGATGCGAGCGCCCCACCTGTTCTTCCGCGCGAACCTAACGCGGCGAGAGAGGGTGTTGCGCATGTCCCCACCTGTTGTGCGCCCGAACCGAACGCGGCGAGAGAGGACATTGCGAGCGGAGAGAAGGCGAGGAGGACGCGGGGGAGAGGGCGCACCTCTGGCCGACAGTGGAATGAGTCAAGGATATAAGGCACGTTCGTAACCTTCCGTTCTGTGTCGGCTTTTTGGCTCAGTTGGTAGAGTACCGTGCACCTTGCGTTCCGCTTGCAGAGTCGTAGGATCGAAAACTGGCGCCGGCAAGTATTATTTTTTATATAGTGTAGGGGGAGCGATGCAGACGCGGACTACGGACGCCAACGCGGGTGACATCGTGAGTTACTGAAATGCTCTGCATTTAAAAGCAGCGCGTAGCATTCAGTACATACCTGCATGAAAAAGCCGCCCACATCTTCCCACGGGGGGAACTCGAGTAAATGCGGCGCATCTACTCGAGGCAAGCAAAGCATCACGTCAAGCGAAAGCCAAGCAAAGACACCCTTGACTGAATTCCGAACGCGCGCTCCGCCGCTTATATACGTTGAAGGGACTGCGTAAGCCGGTCCCACTCGACGACGTTGGCGTACTTGTAAAGCGGCGAAGACCCTAGGTGTTTGAGCCCAGCGCGGATTTTGCTTCGCCGGAGAACGGCACACCGGTTATATGCGCAGCGCGCCCGAAGGAGAGGAAACCGCGTAAGAGAGTGTACTGCACATGCGCCGGCACCAGCGCGTCTGCCGCGGCTATGACGCAACACAATCCAACAAAATCCACTTTAATCCAATCCAATCCAATCCAAATCCAATCCAATCCAAGCCAAGTCAAGCCAAGCCAAGCCAAGCCAATCCAATCCAAGCCAATCCAATCGAATCCAATCTAATGCCCTCGCGAGAGAGTGTTCGAATCCAATCCAATGCCCCTCGCGAGAGAGTGTTCGCTTTCGCCTCGACTCGACGCGCATGCGCAGTGAGCGTGCGGACTACGGACGCCAACGCGGGTGACATCGTGAGTTACTGAAATGCTCTGCATTTAAAAGAAATCATCCAGCTCGATGTGGTTCAAGCCTTGCACGACCTAATGCAAGCTTCACCATTTTTGAAATGAAGCTTTCTATTCCTCACTGGTGGCGTCGGCGTCTGAGTAAAAAGCACTGCAGGAAAGCCATCTTTGTAGTGGGTTTCACAAAGCAATGAGGATAATAAGCGAAGGCACATCAAGCGCCTCAAGAAAAAAACCTTTCCCATGGTGCGAATTAAGCTTGGGTCCCCCGCGATATGAAGCCGACGTCTATCCGATTGCGCCATTTCGACACTGTTGAATCCGTTTAGATTTTAAACTGAGGCTTTGCCTCAGTTTGCACGGGAGAAAGCTTCGAGATTTAATTCTCTTAAGAGAAGGGTTTGATTTTTTTGACAGTTGAATCAAGTTTTTTCGTGTTAGCGATTCTTGTGGAACACGCCCCTTAGCCAATATGATGCTCTGAAAACACCGTTTTTCCTTTTCGCTTCACGTAACGACATCACTGTGGTGTCGGTGTCAATATGGCCACATTTAGGGTCTCCACAAAATGGAATGATTCCTGTGGTTTATAAACAAAGCGAAGTTAAATATAAATTCGCATTCTGCAAAGGAACAAAGCGAGTTGTAATGCGAATTAGTGGTGGTTGTGAGTGGGCGTAAGCGGGGGATGGGAGTGGCGAGTGAGTGTGAGAGGAGGAAGTGAGTGGTGAGTACGAGTGAGTGTAAGTGGCCATTGCGAGGTGTGAGTTCGAGTACGAGGGAGTGTAAATAGGAAATGCGGGTCGTAAGCGTGAGCGTTAGTGAGTGCGAGCATTAGTGAGTGCGAGTGGAGACACCTAATAGTGAGCATAAAAGCGAGTGAGTGCGAGTGGTGAGGACGGAGTGGTGAGCGCGAGTGAGTGCGAGTGGTGAGGGTGCAGTGGTGAGCGTGAGTGTGAGGGTTGGGGACGAGCGGCGAGTGTGAGCGCGAGTGAGTGCGAGTAGTGAGACTGGAGTGGCGCGCGTGAGTGCGAGTGAGTGTGAGTGGTGGGGACGAGTGGTGAGCGTGAGCACGAGTGAGTTGTGAGAGTGGAGTGGTGAGCCTGAGTGAGAGGGAGTGGTGAGGGCGGATTTTCGAACGTGAGTGGGAGTGAGTGCTTTAGTATAAGTATATTTTTTGGAGTGAGTGTGAGTGAGTGGCATCCAGGTTTGCCGACCTATGTGTGTTGCCTTGTTTGGGCCTTGAGCCACATTTTGTGCAGCGGTAACAAGCTATCGCTCGAGCTGATTTCGGTGGCCTGCGCGCGGACCGTGCGGCTCGTTGAGTGCGCTTTCCATGTCCCCGTCGCGTTTTAGCGTCCAGTGAATAAAAGCAATATAATACAATGCCTCCATCACTGTAAAACATAGCTCGCGGGCAGCTGCCCGATGAGCCAACGAAATCCCCGCGCCACTGTTGCCAACGACGGTAAAGGTAAAGGTTCCGACCTCTGATTGGAACGGCGAGCCGCCTAGAAACGCAGGGAATGCGGAAGCGCCCACCACAAACTCGCGAAGTGTTTAGATGCTATTTCGTCCACATTATAATTTAGGGAATTTCGATTCCGCTAGTTCCTCCGCTGGCTGCACAGTTGCGTTTCGAACCTTTTGAACTTGATTTAATTATGCTCTATGCTGTGTTCCTGCTGATATGTTGCAGATAAAGTATGTATGTTCGCACCAATCCATTTGCAATGTTATCTCTCCTTCAAAATTTTGTTCCAGTACTTCTTAAGGAGGTTTTGTCTTTGCAGCATGAATGAAACAAGATGCTAACGGCAGCAGATGCTACATAAGGTATGGGAAAAACGGACTGAAGTGATGGTGACACATCGTTTCGGAATTTATTGAGTCGGATTCACGAAGGAGTTAGTGTCAACGGTAAAGCTGTCGTGTTCTCTGAAGGCAATTTTGGTTTCCAGAAAGATTGTAATGAACCTAGAAATTTGGAGGCTATTTTAGGGAAAAAGGTGCGCGTGCAAATCCTGCAAATACGGTACATTTTCAAGCCTTTCGCAAAGCTGTCACAGGATATTAGATCCTCGGGGATTCTATTAGGCTATCGAAGTCCATCCTGCTTTTCTTGACCAAGGTGGATAAACCAGCCATCCAACTTAAACTCGGTTACGGCCATATGAAGACAGCTTCAGTTACGCTGCACAACTGTGAAGATGTCCTGCGGTCGCCCACGTAAGAGTTCAGCCTTCCTGTGATCGATAGAAGCGCGGGATGCAGTGGGCCAAAGTAGAGGGTCATTGGCATCCGGTAGGTATTTCTAGGTTGCATGCTGGCGCACTGTGTTCTGCGGACAGCCATTGCCGGTGCTGTTCAAGGGCCAGGCCTCCGGAACTTGAACGGTCTGCCACACATATCTTGCGTTCACAAGCTGTAAGGCACTGTGCTGTGAAGTCTGCTTGTCTCTTTCTTTAAGTTTTTATGGTACCATCTATGGTACCATATATATAATACCACATATGGTACTATAGATATATGGTACCATTAGGTACCATATATATAGTCTTTCATCTAGGGCTTTCTTATTTTCTAATGCGGATGACGACCAGTCATTGCACATCTTCGTTTTCTTGGAATAATGAATGCTCAACAGGAAGCTTACTGTTTAACTGCCTCTGGTGTGAATGCAGCCGCATCTGTGAAGAACCTGCAAGAGTGAACTTATGAGTATGTTGACTTTATTTTGCAGCTTTGTGCTGCCCGGCATTATATTCAACATAGCGTCATACCTTACCGGAGCGTCTACACTTAGGAAATATACCTGTAAGTATATCTTAGTAGCAAAGCACACGCTCACGAACAACATCTCTGATTACTCTAGCACGTGGGGCTCCTCCGATGCTACAAACACAGCGGACGAGGCGGCTGCGTTCGGGTCCTCTGGCGATGGTAGCGATTGTGCCATAGCATTTTCCAGAGGGCTGCAATACCAGAGCTAAATGTCTTCCTGCATGTTTACAATCAATCTTTTTCTTGTGGTTTGCATAATTTAAACGTTTTTTAGGTCTTTCGGAATTTTTTTTTTCATAAGCTGTTGCTTTGCATGGGTCAAGGAGTGCTACCAATATAAAAACCTTTTTGATATTACACCGAAAATCGAGTTATCACACTCACAAAAGGCGACTCGTAAAATATTCAGTCTTATTTGAAATATTGCAAACAAATGGCATCCTTGGGTGACGTCAGTGATTCTGAATTGGCAACATACGGTAAGTCCTCAGGCTTTACTTGTACAAGCCTGAAAAACATGCTCTTCAGTAAACCTCACTTCCTTCTGATGCATTTCACTGGAATCCATCCTCTGTTGTAAGCTGGTCTGTTGTTCAGAATGTATGCAGATCAAACAGTATAAATCAATTAGGTTCCTTATACCGCGGTCCACTCTGTCAGACAGAAGACAATACTGACGGTGCTGATTTTTATTATATATTGCCCCCCATATTAAAGTGCTCGTACCGTATTTGGTGTAACAGGTAACGAACTGGTACGCGAAGAAATTTTTCTTTACCTCTGGTTTCCAGTTGCCTGACAGTGCATGCATCGGTCTGTGTTGAACCGCCTTAATTTGAGTAGTAGCAACATGACTGCCATACAAGCAACTTCGTCCAAACTACAATAAACAAGGTGAAAGCACAAAACTGTTTATATTTGTTCTGGAATAGATTTTGCCTGTATTTGATTGCGTACCTCACACAATGGCAATCTTCTTTCACTGCTGAAGATCCAGCGGAGTCAAATGTTTTAGGTGTTCAAATTTAGCCCCAATGAACATTGGACATTCACGTCCACACGTGGAGAAGTGTGTGTGATGGGAAAGAAAAAGTCGCACTTTAGTTGTGGTGACTTGATAAAGGCTCGTTGAAGTTAGGTGAACGATTTAATTTTCGGCTTAACCCGGTAAGTATTCAGACAAGCAGAACTCGCCCTATCCTGAGTGCTGCCAAACTGTTCGCGACGAGCACAGCTCGTGCTAGATTGTCTGTCAACCACCAGATGGAAGCACTTACTGGATGATTTCATTTTCTTCTTTTGCAGCCGAAGAGTTTTTGACAGAATACGGGGCGTCCAGGTTCAGCAACATGTGATTTACTTTTTATGTAATATTTTTTTGTACCTCCAAAGCCGAGAGTCATGTCAGAGGAGAGAGGGTTACAAAGTTGTACATAAAAATAATGAATAGCAACAAAAGACGTAGGTACAATCTGTACAGGTACACACTTTAATAGTTTTGATTTGTCTTAGTATGAGGTGCACATATTTTTTTGACATTACGTACTTGACTTATAATCGGAATCAGCAACTCAAACCGAAATCAGAAACCCAAAAACAAGCACTTTGGGTGAGTAAATTTTAAAAAGAAGAAAACACTTAGGTTTATCGTAACCTATTTATTATAAAAGTGGCATCTTTATCAGGTCAAATGACTTCTGCTTTAAACGTTTCTTAGTATTGGTATTTCAGCGGTTTAAGACCCTTTAAAAAAAGGTGGGCCACCCTGACTATTCAGCGGTGGCAAAACTGGTGGTTAACACGACGACGCAATGATAACGGAAGCGTCGCAGAGGAACGCCGTTGCGGCTACGTGTTTCGGCCCATCGCTTCACCCGGTCGCAGCCTCATAGTGCAATTTTGGGGTTTTTTGTACACGCTAATAGTGCTCTTGTTGCATTATAAGGACGATATCCACGCACTGCTGCGGTCCTCCTTGCAAGCAGTATGTTTACGTGCAGTGATGCTGGGTGAAAGCTAGGTACGACAGCAGCAGGGTTTGTAGTTGGGAAAGTTGGTACATGGTTTACGAAACAGTACGATGCACGGGACAAAGAAAAGAAAAAAACGAAACGGGCACATTTAATGTCTCCCGTTTTAATTTGGCAATATCGAGGGTAATTTGTCTTTTTTATCTCTCTTGAGAGCTGCGTTTCCCATTCCTGGCTTGACTTGAGCCGTTATTAGCGCTGTACATTTAAACAGCAAAGTTGTCTAGGCGCAAGCAAATTCAAGCCAGCATCCATGCTTCACTCTGCCCGCGCTGATCGATGTTTCAACATCCGTGAACAACAAACTCGGTCGTCTTCATTCTTTTTTTTTGACAACTATTTTTTGGTACAGTTTCACGTGCGCATAATGACTGCCGAAGTAAACATTTTAACGCGGTCAGTCGGTCAAAAGAGTTTTGTTGGTGCAGCCAAAGCTTGGAGCCTGCAGGCCCGTTTCTCTCTCTCTATTTTGACACTTTAACAGAAGTTGATCGGGAATACGATCTAGAACTTTATTTCCTCCGCTTACATAATGCGAATTCCGATTCCTCGTGGTGTTGACGTCGCAAACCGTGCAGCGACCACGCCGTACCCGAACTCAATTAGAATCGTGCTTTTCTCTACGTCTCGATGTAAGTACAAACCCCGACTCAATGCACGAAATGTACTTCTTATGCGCTACAGGTGTAAGATACATCAAGTGTTTTTAACTCACATGCCTTTTTCGCATGTGTCCTATCACAAGTTCCCAACAGACATACAGATGAAATAGGAGATCTAAGCCATCAATTGATATCACAGACAATTTTACTGTCTGCAAGGCAATGATAGGTTGTTCGGAATATTTCGCGGAGACAAGAGTAGTGCATTCATGTGTGGTTTCGTCCCTTCCGTGAATGGTTTAGAAAGCTTGAACAGTTGCAATATGGGCGCTCAGCGAAGAAGAGACCCTTCATTGTCCGTTAATGGTGGCCAGCCGCCACTACGATGGCGCAAGGGCGCATCGAGCGAACACAAGTAGAACTGGAAGACCGAACAAGCAGGCAGCGGTAAGGCTATTCGTTCTTAGTAACAAGTTTGGCGTTCGTCGGCTGCACTTGGTCATTCCAGACGACGGTATATCACGGTAAAATTGTCCCATCCCGTAGAATATGTCAGTCGATGACCTCGTCGAATAAAAGTCCAGAATGTGCTGCTTTGCCAATAAACAAAAAGCAGCAATGTTAATTTTTAACCCAGTTCTTGAAAACTGACTTTAACAGGAGCCCATGCCATTATTACGACGTGGCGATACTTTAGCTGCTCTGTGTTTGATGCGTTTTCGCTGTTATCGCAATTCTTATGGCGGAGCACACTGTTGCCGGAATGGCCTGCTGCTCCTCCGATAGCTCTCTTGCATGTTTGCAAAGGTCTATACCATGCGTCTATACCATGACATTTCTTGCCTGGGATCAGTTTCTAACTGATTCTCAGGGATTGATAGAAAGCACTTCTAAGTAAATCGCATTCATACGCGGTGCTAAGGGCGGCTACTTGTCCATAAGACGACAATAGTGGCCCCAAAGCCGTACTTGGGAAAACTTTGAACACGGCGACATTCGCAGTTGTCCAACCACAGGATGTGCAGCCTTTGGCGCTTGTTGAACTTAAGCAGGTACACCCTGAATAACAAATACAAGGCATGTTCACAGTGTTGGTAAGTTGTTATTAGAAAGAAATACAAGAGAAAAATATTTTCTTTGGTTTTATGAAAAGTTCAATGCTTGGAAGCAGGAGTTCTTTATGGCAAACACCAACTTTGACTGTGGCGACTGCCCCATTCACACGAAAAAATAAACGCACAATAAATGTCTACCCTGATAGACCATAAGCTAACATGTGTGCTAGAGTAACACTCAACACGACACAATATGTTAACCAAGCAACGGCGATTGAATGCTCCGATAAAGTAGGGGAAATTATAGCTGTTACAAAGAACAGAAAACAAAGGAGCACAAAAACACAAGAGGCTGTAATAACAAGAGCGGCAAGAGGACACTCTTTTCCCTGACCAGCAGTGTTTATAATTTTTTGAGGACTTGTGCAGTGTAAGATTACCAAAATGCACAGCATATATTTTGACAGGAGTATTACCGCACGTATTCATTTATGGTTCTTACCACTGCACCATAAATGTAGGGGCAGACGTTCCGTAATGTAAATCACCTGCAGTACTTGGACGAAACTATCTTTACCCCAAAAATTGCTTGAATAAAGGGTTCTAGGGTGTTGACAAAAAACAAACATTCAACCAGGTCGAAGTACAATATATGTTCCGAACCAATTATTGCTCGTGCCCATTTGGATGATTGGTTGTGGTGGTTCCAATGGAATTGCCCATGGTAGCACAGGAAAGTTGGCCACGAAAAAGGCCCTCAATTGGAGAAATATTATGAGGAATTTAAAAATCAAATAAAGCAGGAAAAGTAGGCACTTAGGGAAAGGAAGATAAGGAGGTAGACAAAAGATGCACTTAAGCTGCAAGTAAATTGCATACAACGTGGGTAAAAAGAATCAATAAATAAAAAAGGAAAGCAATAAAAAGGAAGTGACAGAAAGTTCAGACAAAATGAAGGAAGGCAGGAGAGACGACACAATGAGAACGAATGCATTGACAAAAAGGACTTACAGTTGTGACAGGAAGCCACGAAAAAAGCGACACTGTAGTCAGCATAGAAGGTGACCAGATTGACAAATTATAACGCAGCAGCACAGAAAATATTCCTATGGCATTTAGTTGTGTGACGCTATCGGTTAGTAAAGACACGGGAGAAAGGAGCAGCTAGGTAGTCGTACAAAACACCTCATGGCAGGTTTTGTGGAAGTAATACCGTGTTTAAGCAGAGGAAAGACACCAAAAGCACTGCTCAAAGAGATTACTGAAGTCATGAAAGGGGCACATGCAGTGGGTCTGGTAAGGAGTATACGAAAGCCAATTACCCAGGAGCATATGGCATGATTGTATTGACGACGCGAGCATTCCCGCGTGGATTTATTTACTACGTTCTGAATACAGCGGATAAAATTCTCACATTCTATGTCAACGTCATTATCATACAGGGTTTCAAAATTAATCAATTTAAGGAGGCTGTTAACATTTACGTAATCAACTCGGGTTGCCCGTTCTGCTAGTTTTTCGCAAAGGGGATATAGATACGTCCGAGACAAGAATATAAAAGTAGGATAGTGGTCAGTAATCGGAACCTCATAAACACCAGCCCGCATTGTTATTTCAATGTTGCACAAAACATGGGCAATTAACGTTGCAGATTTTGATGTTACACCTGTGGGGGCACTAATGACATTTTTTAAGCTAAACGATTGCAACAAGAACACATCATCCCGATCCGAAGCAGTTAGTAAGTCAATATTAAAATCTCCGCATATAACTAGAGGAGTAGTCCGAAACATAAAAGGACACAAGATTGATTCCATACGAGAAATGAACTCATTATAACATGAGTTGGGTGGCCGATAAACAACACCAACTGTTACACCAAGTTTAAGGTAAAGGAAAAGGGATTCAACAGTTTTCCTACTGCAACAGCTTTCACTCAAGCACTGGTATTGTATTCCACACTTTATGAAAAGAGCAACGCCGCCTCCACGAGACGCACTGTTTCTGGGCACAGACAAACACTCGTAGCCTGGTATTTCAACCGTTTCACCATCTTTGAGCCAAGTCTCGGTTACTGCAATAATGTCGTAAACAAACGAGTGTTGGGACAGATATACAACAAGCTGGTCAATATTTTTACGGTGCCTAGCCCACAGTGCCTTTGTGAAATCATCCTTGAGTGCGCCCATACCATCTCCTCTATACTGTTATTATTGTCCGGTGATGTCGAGACTAACCCTGACCTAGAAATGCAAGGAATACTCACCGAACTACAAAAAATTTCCGCTGGGCAAGCTACACTTGTCACTTAGGTGCAAGCACTTAAACCATAACTGACCTAAGTAAACTCATGACTGAAGTAGAAAACCACTACCAGAACCTGAGGCCTATACAAGCAGATCTTGAAGTGATCCGTACGGACACAACCGAAACGAACCGTTTGGCCTCCGAGCTGGAGGCTAAATTAGACGACGCAGTAAATCACTCACGGCGTAATAACTTAATATTCTACTACCTTCCCGATCCTATCCCAGCTGAAACAAATGCAGAAGCAGAAAGGCTAATTATCAGGCACTGCCTTGAACACCTCCAAGTAGCCATCGACCCCAAAAAAATAGATCGCGGAGGTCACCTCGGACGCCGTGCCGCTAATCGCCACCGCCCTATAATAGCAAATTTCACCTTTCATAAAACCAAAGACACCGTACTTACAAATGCCCCCAAGCTAAAGGAACAGACTTTAGCATCGGCGAAGACTTCTCCCAGTCTGTCCGAACCGCCCGCAGACACTTAGTTAATTTAGGGAAAACAAAATCAACAAAGTTTCAGATACGTTATAAAACCCTTCATGTAAGCTCAAAACGTTACATTTTTGACAATGCTTCACAAACTGATAAAGAAATCGCATAGCAAACCCATCGAACGAAGAAAGTAACAAACCGCCCACCCCAAATCCAGCACAAAACAATATTTCGTTATCTGTAGTCTTTACTAACATACGCAGCTTCTTACCGAAACGAGAAAAAATATCTAGCCTTGTGACGTCATCCAATGCCAATCTTGTTGTACTAACAGAAACGTATCTAACCGATGACGTGACGGACACTGAAATTCTTTCAGATAAACCTAACTTCCGCTTATATCGAAAAGATCGCGAATGCATTCGCGGAGGAGGCGTACTAATCGCCGTCGGCCCGGAATCATCATGTTCCGCCATCAACATAGCATCTGCCATAGAAACATTATGGCTTCATTGGCGGGCTTCACCCCAAACGACACTGCTTGGTGTCTGCTACAGACCACCAAATGGAAATCCAGACTTCGCAAAAAAATTAATGACAAACTAAATGCGCTCAGCACAGCCCACCCGAATGCCCATATTTTGCTGTTTGGTGACTTCAACCTTCCTAATATTAACTGGAAAACCGGAGCCACCACACAAGCAAACCAGAAAGACTCGAGAGAATTTATAGATACGTTAAACTTTAACTTATCACAACTTGTATCAGAGCCAACACCTGTTACCGCCAATTCCGCAAACATCCTCGATCTCATTCTAACCGCCCATCCTTCTAACTTATCGTCGATTATCTATCTCGAAGAAATTAGCGACCATAAATTTATTCATGCAGATTTATTTTCCCCAAAACGACGCGAAAAGCTAAACAAAACAATATATTTATATGATAAAGGTAACTATGAAAAAATTAACAACGAACTCAGTAGCTACTTCCCAAATTTTTAAGCCAACTTCCGTAACCGATCCATTAATAAAAAATTGGGAAGTTTTTAAACAAAAGCTCAGTGAACTGAAAAATAAGTTTATTCCGAAGACAACTCTTCGTGCCACGCAGCAAAAGCCCTGGTATACTAAAACGTTAAACAGACTACGAAAGAAGAAAAAACGCTTTTTCCGCAAGGCAAAATCTAAACGAACGCCATGCGCATGGGATAAATACTACTCCGCAGAAAATGACTATCTTACAGCAATTCGCACCGCCAACCACGCATTTTTTATCACAGACCTACCCAAAATGCGGATTAATAACGTAAAAAAATTTTGGCAGATCGTCAATCCAAAACCATCCCGCACTATCACCCTCACTAACGAATCAGGTGAAGTGACCACAAATGCCGAGTGTGCTAATATTTTTAACATTACATTTTCGTCGGTGTTCACCAAAGAGCCTAGTATGCCTTGCGTTCCCACAGCCACTCTGATAGCTTCCAGCATGCCTGCGGGACCATTTTTCACACACGGCATTTCTTCTCTAATAAAAAACATTCAACTTTCCTCGTCATGTGGCATTGACGAAATTAATTTAAAACTTTTAAAGAACATCATTAACACAATTGTGCCATACTTGTACCTCATATTCTCACAGTCGCTCACCACAAGCGATCTTCCGGATGACTGGAAAATTGGTAAGGTCGTTCCAGTCTACAAAGCAGGTGAAAGTAACTCCCCACTCAATTATCGTCCCATTTCACTAACAAGCATCCCATGCAAAATCATGGAACACGTCATATATTCTCCTGTTATCAACTTTCTCGATTCCAATAGTTTCTTTCACCCCTGTCAGCATGGCTTCCGCAAACGCTTTTCCAGTGAGACACAATTAGCACTCTTTCTTCACGACATACATACAAATCTTGACACAAACTTTGAGACTGACGCCATTTCCCTTGACTACGCAAAAGCATTTGATACAGTTCCACACAACAAACTAATACAGAAGTTATCCGGGCTACATCTCGGCCCTAACGTGTTGAGATGGATTAAATCTTTTTTAGCTAATCGTTCTCAATTCGTGGACGTAAATAGTGAATCCTCTGAACCTCTCGAAGTAACGTCAGGAGTACCGCAAGGGTGCGTCCTTGGCCCCCTGCTATTTCTCATCTACATAAATGACCTACCCCTAACTGTGTCTTGCAAAATCCGCATGTTCGCCGACGATTGCGTTATTTACCATACGATAACTAATGCTTCCCGATCAACTAACCCTACAACACAATCTGAACAACATTCAAGAATGGTGTGACAATTGGCTTCTCATACTTAACCCCAACAAGTGTAAGGTCGTCTCATTCACTCGCCGCAAAAACCCATTTCTATTCCCATACCAAATCATTAACGCCCCTCCAGAAATAGTACAGAGTTTCAAATATCTAGGTGTCACACTGTCCACCGATCTAACTTGGAATGCGCATGTCACAAACATTATCTCATCTACAAACAAAATATTGGGATTAGCAAAACGTAATCTGCGTTGCGCACCACAGCACGTAAAACTGGTCGCATACACATCCCTCATCCGGCCGAAACTGGAATACGCCTCAGCAATATGGAGTCCGCCTCAAACTTACATAATCAATGACCTTGAATCAATAAAATCGCTCACCCCGATTCATACATTCGTCATATTCTTATGACATTAGTGTTTCATCCTTAAAAGCCCAATCTGGATTACAGCCAGTTTCCCTTCGACGCCGCATAGCCTCTCTTTCCCCGTTTCACAAGCTGTTTCATTCGCCCCTCAACCATCCTCCATACGTCATCCCCCTACGTACATTTCGCACCGCACCAGCCACCCCCTCCAAGTTTCCCGTTACCGCACTAGGAGTGCTACCTTCTCCGCGTGCTTTTTACAACGTGCTGTGAAGGTCTCGAACGACCTTCCAAACCACGTCGTCACAATCACCTCCCCATCAACTTTCAAACAAATGTAACAACTCATCTCTGTCACTGAAACCTTATGGCACTGTATATATCCACCCCTATGTAACAATGTTTTATACCTTGTATACGCCCTGTTTTAAATAAATGAGATGGGCGCAGGCGGAGGGCGATAGCTGGAGTGAGGAAGAAGACGAAGCTGCCCCCACTGCCTCGCTCAGAGTATGTTCCATCGCCTTACCAGAACGGATGTCTGGGTCGGCCTTCCCTCTTAGACCCGCAACATGCTGGTGCCGAAACCCGGCATTGGAGGCACGAGTGGACCTGAATTTCGAAGCGCAGCGGCTGCGAGGCTGGCGAGCCCTGCAACCTTCGCGCCACTTGTTCCGGGAGGCCTTGCCCTCCACGGCTGCCCATCATGGCTCCTGCTCAAGCCGACCCTCGTTTTTCTACGCCACCCCTTCCATTGCAACGCCTGAAGCAACGCCGCAGGCTCCTGCGAGAGAAAATCAAAGGGCTCATTACGGCAATTGAGGCCGTTCTCCATGACCCGGCTCCGCACATGGCCGATCTGACCGCCAACATTTACCACTTCCACGACACGCCGAGCGAGATACGGGCCCTCGACACTCCAATTCAAGGAAACCTGACCGGCGACAAGCTGGGGGAAGACATTGCCGTATCCCAGCATTTGACGACAAAATGCGCTGGTGTCAAACGCGCGTGCTGCTCCACCCGGTTGGCAAAGCCGCTGTGAATTCACCCGCCGGTGGCTACGTCCAAACCACCTGAAGGAGTGACAATCGAGAGCCCATGGGTGTTCCCAACGTACCGCAAAACGCCCACTTTGTCTCTCTTTCGACGGTTCAGCCAGAGACGCGCCAACAACCGCCCGAGCACACCATGCACAACAAACACGCAGCCAATATAAGTTCGTCCATTTGGATGGCGCCTGGTGACTCTGCTGTCAACGCCACTCATGGTGAGGCTCCTGTAAAGAAACCGTGTACAGTGAAAGTAGAAGACCCCACCCAGCGTCAATTGACTGTCCCGATCTGCCCCCAAAGTACCATCCTCGCCGTCTTCCGAGACAGTGAGAGCATGCTGCTTTCGAGCGACAGGAATGAGGTGCAGGGTGACGATAAGGCAGACGCGTTCCTGCTGTCCTACAACCGATGACCGTACCTTCACACCTTCTCGTGAGGCATATCCGCGTCCGCACCAGGTCAAGGAGCTCAGTGATTATAGCGAGAGCGAGCACAGCGGGCCTCCTTGTCAGCCCAAAATATTGGCGCCTGGTGATACCACCCGCAGTATGCACCTGGATGACGCTCCTAAAGGAAAGAAAACCGCCCGTTTGAAGTCGCGACGGAAGGGATTGAATCGACGCCCACCTACCCGAACGAAGCTGAGGAGCCACGCCTTGCGTCACGTCATGGAAAACCGTAACCGCATCCCAGCTAAAGCCGAATATTTCACCGAGTCTAGATGCCTGCCCAAATCAAGTAATTCGATAGTTTTGAAGCTCCGGTCCACATCCCGCTTCAGAATCTGGCGCCTTCCCCGACCTTGTCCAATACGGCACAGCGCGGAATCACCGTCAGTTTAACTAGACAGCTTGAGAACCGAAGGTGACAGCCATACGAACACCATGAATTATGCTAGACTACTTCTGTTTTCCCCAGCTACAATCGTTTGCCCACCGACCAAGCAGTGCACCTTCTGGAACGTGCTCGTTATCAAGAGTCACATGAAGCTACCCAAACTTATCGCATTCCCTTACGACCCCGGCGGCTACCCCAAGAAATGTGGTGCGAAGCGCGTGATCCTGATGCGCAGGGAACCGGGGTCGCAGCATCAGATGTGAATCAAGGCTTCAAGCTCCGCCCGCACCAACAGTCCGACATAATTTATTTCAACCTGATCACTTACTTGGACATTGTTCAGGCGCCTCGTATATGAAGGGTCAGCTTGAAGGCCAGTCCTTGGCTTTCTGGCCGGGGGGGAGTATGTTGTAAATAAATGAGATGGGCGCAGGCAGAGGGCGATAGATGGGGTGAGGAAGAAGACAAAGCTGCGCCCACTGCCTCGCTCAGAGTATGTTCCATCGCCTTACGAGAACGGGTGTCTGGGTCGGCCTTCCCTATTGGATCCTCCACACGCCCCTTATGTAGCAAAAGTTTGTTATATCCTGTATACGAACCCCTTATGTGGCAAATGTTTTTGATACTCTGTATATCCACTCCTTATTTAATACCCCTTTGTTGGGTCTTTGAGGAAATAAAATATGATGATGATATGATGACATGACCAGCCCGTGTCTGTTTTCTTTTCTTTACTTGAGCAATTAAAGCTTCTAATTGATTTTTTTCCTTAACTAAGGAATTTCGTTTAATTTTCCTTAGTGTTAACTCTAACACATGGGCCTTTGAGCTTAATCAACATTGCTTCCCATTTAGGTAACCATTCGTAACGTTTCAACTTCGCATGCCTTAACCGGCAGTATGCCGTGGTTGTATATATTTCTTTGGAGTTACATAGGCGCAATACTCCCCATTCTTTGCAGCGCTTACCGAGTGCTCCCACTTCAATACCTATCTTGCGCCGGATTTCTCTCACATGGTTGGGTTCAGCGCTAACCATCTGTCTGAGGCCGTAATATTTTTTTACTTCTTCAAGCATCGTTTTCTAAGCTGAAGACGGTGTTTTCAGCATGCTTATTGCTCATATTCGTGTTTGTCTTTCACCACGGCGAAGATTTCCGATTGTAGTTCCTGAAGCACTTTTGGCCGGTATTCTGAAGCCTCACTCAGCAGGACTATGTCATCTGCACACCCCAAGTGACATAAATATTCTCATTTTGTCCTTATTCCTGTGTTTTACAAGTTAGGCTTTCTGGATGCCCCTTCTACCCATGCTGCGAAGAGTTTTGTGGAAGAGGAATCTTCCTTGGTTACTTGCTTGTGAAGTATTATGTTGCCCGTACTTCCGTTTATAAAAGTATGTGCCAGCTATCACGCACCAAGATTTTAAAGGAGCAATGGTGTTTTTCAAAGAAAATGGAGCGCATAGTTTCCACTCCAATTGAGTAGCTACCAGGGTTTTGCAATAATGAGAATTTAAGTATAATTAGAATTACTTAACCAACTCGAAATGTACTGCCCGAGTCATCAAAGTACCAATTAGGCACTTGTCGGTAGTATGAGGGGCTTCTAAGAGGAGTACTTCCAGCAACAAACTGATTGCGTACTCATTTATTCCGAATGACTAAGGCACCCCGCGAAATTAAAACAAAATACTACCGGAAGGCGCTTCCGCCAGTATCATAAATCAATGCCCTCGTAGACGCTGCCCCTCAGTTAGCCAGAACGAAATCAAACAAAGAAATGAGAAATTGTGGTCACATTTGCGCCTTATCGGCCACACGCGCCCCGCGAACCTTGATGGTGCTGTCATTATCAAGGTGGTTGGCTGTGTCTTCGGGCATGTGCAGTGCAAGGACGTTGCTTTCAATTAACTCATTTTAGGGTGCTCGTTCATTGTAGGAGGAAGGACGCCGTCACCCGGTATTTATCATAACCGCGGTGTTTCTTCCCCCTCCCCCCCCAATAAATGAATACGTAATCACCTCGCGCTGCAAATTCTATAGATTAATGCCCCTCTGGTGTAGCTACAATTCCCTCACTGACAGTTCAACGATTAGGAGCGTAGTTCTTGAGTTTGATAACCGAAACATTTATAAAATTACATATCATTAACGAAGGAATTACTGGCCGCTGTTCAATGTTTCCGGAAACATTTCCGACTAAGTTTTCTCCGAATAACGCCATTGCCCTTTTTAACCCTTTGGTGCATGATAGCTGGGACACCCTGTATATGTCGTCTACAAGTCATAGGTGGATCTCTTCTAGTCACTTAATTGTTGTAGCACGTCTCCAGTGTCTGCCTCGTAGCCCATAAATGCTATGTAAAGGAGTTTAGTTTATTCTGGTGATTTCTCTATGAATTTGTAAAAAAACGTGAATAGGATACATATATGTGTGCCCTTTTAAAACCCAACATTTTGCTTCGGTTACGGTGATTCTAGGTTTTCACGAACGCGGCTAACTATAACTTTGATAAACAGCTTATATACAACTGAGCGTAGGCTAATTGCACTGTACGTTTAAGGTAGTTGGTATCTCCTTTTTTATTTTTCAGAATTGTGTTGGCGTTTTCCCAGCCTACAGGTACTTTTCAGGCCTTACGCTTTTCGAAAAATTGTGCAGCATGGTTTTCCAGTAACTGTCTTCTCCCTTTTTCAAATGATCAACGGTTACGTCATCGTAACCTGCAGTTTTTTCTCTCTTCATGCCTTTCACAGCCTTGCCTACTCTCTCTTTAGTTGCTAGTGGGACTCCGCCAGTTAAAGTTGTGCTGTCTGTAGTTTTGTCTGGCCTAACGTCGCTGGCATACAGTCTGGTGTAGAATCGTTCTGATACCTTTATTACCTCACGTTTGTCGTACGGAATGTTACCCTGCTGGTCTCTCAGTGCGTACATATCGTTTTTGCGGATGCCTAGCTTCCTCTTAGTACTTTCAAGCTTCGTCCGATTTGCAGCGTTTTCTTGAATACTGCCATGCTATATGCGTGTGTATCTTTGTCCTTCTACTGTTATTCAATTTAAACAGCTCTCCTAACTAAAATATGTCCTTACGTTTCGCCATTAGTTTCTTCACTGTCTTAGAGTGGAAGCGTGTTTCCTGCATGATGCTCCTCCGAAAACTGCAGTAAATTCTTTTAATGCACTTGTTAAGTGGTCATTTCTCCCGTCTACACTATCCTCGTTCTCGTTTAGAAGCGCATATTTGTCTTGAAGAGTTATTTTAACTAATCCGTCCTGCATCTGACTGAATCCATGCAGGGATTCTTATTTTACACGAGTTTCCTTCTTTATATTTCTAGATTCAGCCTACCCTTGCAGCCTACCCTACCCTATGAACGCTGCTCTGAGTCTTACTTAGCACCACGACGTCATGCACAATACTTGGGTTGTTTCTTAAAATTAAGTCAATTTTGTTTTGATTGTGCCATTGGGGCTCTCCCATTCCCATTTCCCGTTATTTCATTTGTAAAACGATGTTATAATCAACCCCGGATTATTTCTGTCCGCCAATCCTACCAGTGTACCTCCATGCCTGTGGCTACTGTCTATTCGAAAGTTTTCCCCTGACCTTTCGCCCATTTGCTTCTTACCTACTTGGCATCAAATTCTCCCATCACAACGAAACCCTGGGCTGTTCACTTCTTCATATCTGATTCTACATCCTCATAGAGGACGTCTACGGCTTAATCGTCGTCTGCAGTTGTTGGCGCATGGGAATGTACTCTATTAAACCTAAATCTCTTTGTTGTTATTAAAGATTTGATTCATTCGTACATCCCATTTTGCCCGCTATTTCTTTATAAAATAGTAATCACTCCTCCGTGTTCTTTCTTCTATTGGAGTCGTTAGTAACACAAAAAATGCCCCGTAGTGAGCTCCATGAAGCTTTCTCCTTTTCTTCAAACTTCGCCTATCCTGTAGTATCCCAACTAATGTCAGAGAGCTCCACTAGCAAAACATGCAAGCTTCCAGCGTTGGACAGGGTTTGTGTGTCGAACGTTGCCAGGCTCAAGATATAAAAGTTGGCTGTCCGCCCCAAGAGATTCGTAAAACCATCTTCTCTAGCGCAGGTCTGACCGCCACTGTGGTCGAGTGCTCTACAGCTGCTGGGGAATGAGGGCTGTAATTTGCCTGTCACTTGATATTAGGTGTCGGCCAGCTACTACACCAGAGCGGCCAGGTCTTTTTTTGGTACGGAGTTCTGTTTGTGTATCAAAGAGCCTTCGAAGCATGGTTGACCCCTCGTGGTTTAGCCTCTCAGGTATCCGAGATAATTGTTATATCAGTAGCCGGCAGCACTTCTGACATGCGCGGGTTGTGCTCAGAATGCAATACAAAAAGATAAGAGACACTAGGAAGAGAGACGGAGAGAGAGAGAGAGAGACATACCCGGCGTATGCCGTTGCCCCGAATATGGCAGCAGTACGGCGGTATACTTTGTTAGATGATCTTTGTATATTCTCTGTTCATAGGTAATAGGCAGGGACGTTTGCTTACTTACGAGTAAGCCATATGATAAATAAAAAACACCATTGATAACACGAACTGAAGAGCGGCCGCACTGATTTGTCCCATCCGCCTCTTCCAAATATACCTTTTCTGAATTCAGCAAACTTCCTGCGTTTTTGATAATTGATTAAAGACAAATGAAACCATATTTCTTCAGACTTTCTAAATTAATATTTCTAAATTCCTTGACGGCATCCTTGAAAACACATAGGACGCTAAAAAACTCGAACCCGGTTAACTTTACGGTTTAGTCAAAACTGCGCAGCAAGCCACGCTCCTCCTGACGTAGACGCGCTTAGTACATCTGGACATCAAGCTCACACATTACTGGAGCTTCAACAGCTCGTAGGGTGTGATTGGAGAAAAAGAGCTGTACACGAATCGGATGCCGACCTGCTGAAGGGCCTGAAGGATCAGGATGCTACTTCAGTCAGCCGCATCCCGATGCGAAGGGATAACAAGCACATTGGAAAGAAACGTATAATCTTGACATTCCACTGTACTACTGTCCCAGAGCACATTAACGCAGGTGTTATCCATTGAACGGTACGACCATATGTCGTCACACATGGCGCTGTTTTAAGACCCAGCGTTTTGGGCATTGTTCGAACTCATACACGGGTCCCCTAACTTGTCCCTTGTGCTCATAGAACGATCATCCAACAGAAACGTGTAATAAAACAAACTACGCCGGCCCTAACTCCCAACAGCCGGTGCCTCCACCCGAAATATTGCAGCACCTGTAAAAAAGATCAGCCAGAACAGAAAACCACGAGAATACATGCAACCGATAAGATCTCCTTTACAGAGGAGCGATAGAAGTGTGCCTGTGTCCATTTTAAGAGGTACGGGGACGGAGCTCGCCGGGGGTGGAGCGGTACCTCGTTTAGTCGGCGACCCACGTGAGCTAGACCGATCCTATGCCGCTTCAACCACAACCCATCGGTTGCCTCTGGCAGCCCAATCCGTCCCCACACCGTTTTCTGGGGCAGCCCCAGTTGTGGTGGATACTGCCTTCGTAGAAAGCGATGCCGCTCCCAAAGGTTCCGCTCCACTGGCCCCAAGCACGATGGAGGGCAAGTAGGATATGGAGACGAACGAACCTTCGGGAGCTCCCATACCCGCCACTCACCTGTGCCACCCGTGGAGCTGCGTAATTCCCTGGACATTTAGTCCAAGGATAAGTGCACTAAAAAGAGTGCGAGGCCTAAGGAGCCCGATCAGTCATGCACCAGGCAGGGATCCTACGGCGACATGAATGTCTCTCAGTTTTAGACTGCGGCACAGCTCAAGCAACAAGTTACGGTGGCCAATTATACAGACAAAACAAAAATAAATAGAATCACTGTCTCAAACGTGTCTCTATAAGCAAACACATTCCACTCGCTGCAAATTTAAATATTGCTAAAATAAAACATCATCCAAGAACAGTAGGGGCCAACCTAAATTCTTTACTATGTGATAGATATACTGCATTCCAATTAGGCGAGTGTCATGTGTTTACTAAAAACAAATATTAACAGTAAACAGACATAATTACTCTATATTTACATGGTATTCATAGCAGTTACAGATGGCGGCAAGCACTCTTCCTGCACCCCAAAATCCCAAGCCTGTCATAACACCAGCTTAAACCAATGCTTGGAGGCTCTAGCAATTTGACAAAGAGTATTTAGAGGCTATAAATTGCGTGCTTCCTTTATATACTCCGGACTTGCATATGGGGAGTTGGATTTCCAAGGACTGATAGATCCGCTGCCTGAACCACATATTCTCATAGGCGGCCTGAATGAGCATAATTCTCTTTCGGTCTCGTCACACTCAATAGCCTGAAATCAGCTGATTGAAAAACTTCTAACATCCATGGGAGCAAGCTTTTTTCCATAACGGCCTACCTACCACTATATAGGATACAACACATGTTCACACCTCAACCTCGCTTTTGTCTCTGCAGTTCTGTTTCCATCTCTTGAGTAGGACATTTTCACAGACCCACAAGGTAATGGTCATTTCCCAACGTTGTTACGTACATAAATATACAGCTAAACAATTCACACTCCTAAGAAAGGTTCAATGAAGTCTTTGAAAACTGGAGTACATTTACAGAAACACCTCAATTAGACAACACATCCATAACACACGTAAACGTGAATGAATCAGCCCAACGCATCATGGCTCATAACCTAGACGCCACCGAAAGTCCATTTGTGACACCAGCGGTGCAAAGCGCAACCCAAGGAGACAGTGGTAGATAGAGGTGGAGTGAGGCCAGAACAAAGTGTGGGGTATCCGTTATCACATCTTCATGTCCGATAACCTCGTGTTTTTTAAAAGGGCAAAAAGGTTAGAACGGCATAATTACCGTGAGGCCAAACGAGAATATTCGCGCTCCTTTCTAACATCAATAAATTCTTATGCAGACACATGCAAGGTATGGACACGTACACGTACACTCAAAGGACAACAGACACACAGGCTGCCTCTAGTAGGTACAACGGACAACACTTTAGGATTAGGCTAACCCACTCGCACAATACTTTGCCCACATGTCCAGTTATGCACACTTCAACAAGACTTTCGTGGAACCCAAAGTGTACTGCAAAAAAAGTCGCTGCGGGACCCCAACAGGTCGCACACTTAGAATTCCATTTTATTGATGCATGAGGTGAAGGCTTTTCTGAGAACATGTAAGCCTTCAGCTTCAGGTACAGACACGCTTACACACACCATGATTCAATGCGTGCATGCAGACCCACTGCATACACACCAACATCTATACAATAGAATGTGTATTGCCGGACACATTCTAAGGTTTTGGAGGGAGTCCTAAGTAATGGCTTTTCTCAAGATAGGGAAGGACCCGTCTTCCCCCTCAACTTGTCGTCCCATCGCCCTGAGAAGCTCTCTCTGCAACTTTCGGGAGAAGATGGTCAATAGGAAACTCGTGTACTTCCTAAAGTACAATGGTTTTCTCAATAACTAACCATTTGCCTTCATGCAGGTCATCCTGCTATGTGCCGTCCCATCTTGGTGTCCTGACGTCGGGATCAACCATTCTGGCGAAAACTGGAACACTCGAAAAGTCGACGACGAAAACTGGCCAAACCCTGACGTACGTAGCTCTCGGCCTCCACACGGGTGAGCCACTTCAACGCACCCAAGCGGATTCAACGCGGGATATAAGTTCTAGGCTTCTGCTCTACACTTCGGGCACGACACCGCTACGACAATGGCGCGCTTACCATTTGCCTTCATGCAGGTTAGTTACTTGAATTACGCCTGTTGTAGTAAGAGTTATAATTACTGTTTGATTGTGGTGTCTCGTCCAAACGAAGTGTGTGATGCCGTCAAGCGCGTGTTCCTCTTCGACGACGTGTATGTGCTATCTTACTGGATCTACTTTGTGTGCTCTCAGGTGATGTGGAGACACACCCGGGCCTGCTATGGCCGCAGGTACTGACTCACCTAATTCTGAAATGGGCATAGGTACTGTCACGTTTTAATCTCTTTTAAACACTGCTCGCCGAATCAAAGCAGCGCAAGAAACAATATTGATAGAACTAAGAGGTGTTAAGGAAAGACAACAAGATACTACCCAAATAAAACAACTAACTAATAATATAGCTACCCTTGAATCAGGCCTCGCCTCGTTGAATCCTACCGCGCCCAGCTCTTCTGAAAATGCTTTTTCTGGCATGACCAACTTCATACTATACAACCTAGATGCGAAGATGCTGAGAATATGCTACGACGATATAATCTGTTGTTTTTTGGTATTGAATATGAAGAGAAAGAGGACTGGAGCAGCTCTGACGCAAAAAGTATTACATTCTGCACAGATAAACTAACCATTACATCCACTCCTGCTCAATTCCAACGTGTTCACAGACTTAACAGACTCAGCAAATTTTCACCCGATAGATAGAGGCGCATAATAGCTATGCTAACCTGCTTTCAAGGTAAACAACGTATTCTAGGTTCGACGCACCAACTGAAAGTATCAAGAGTTGCCATTGGTGAAGATATTGCATTAGCTACGCGACAAGCGAGGAAAAGGCTGGTCGAGTTCACCAAATCGCAAAAAAGCCCTTCACGTTGGCAGTAGATAAGATGCATAAGGGTAAGAAAACCTTTGTACTTCACCGTACTTCTAACGCCGCCGTGCAATCGTCATTATAGCTAAAGGAATAGTCATCCCCACGTGCTCGAAATCAAACGCCGATATCCGACGTAGAACAATCACTAACGCTATCCTACAGTAACATTGGAAGCCTAATGCTGAAACACGACCATATTCTCTCGCTAATAAATGATAGTGACACAGATGTTCTCGCGCTGACAAAAACATGGTTACAACCAGAAAGAGATACCAGTAAAGTTTTCGATACTGACACCTACAGTGTCTATCGACACCACCGCGCCGATAAAAGAGGGGAAGGAATGTTATTGGCGATTGGGAAAAGAATATCTTCATTCAGTATCGATACTAAGAGTGCACTAGAAATAACCTGGGCTGCATGCTTAAACCCCCCGGTCAAATTTAATAGGTGTGTGCTACCGTCCTCAGGACTTTTCAAGTTCATTCATAGATCAACTTCGAACAGTATCACTGTTGCCACAAGAGGTATAATTTTTCACCATTTACCTTTATAGGCGACTTTATTTACACCTCATTGACTGGCCTAATCCATCGTCGTCTTGCCGTACCTCCCCTGAACTTATCAGCCTTACATTAGAATTTAGCTCAGCCTTAGATTACATCCAAGTTATTTCTGAACCTACTAGGGGTTCTAATAGTTTAGACCTTTTTTTTATAGCTCCCTAGAAAACAAGGGAAATATTTTATTCGTTACGGCTTTAGAGGCCACAACGTACTCCAACTGCCCATTTATCTCCCAGCAAACTTCAAGGGCTCCACAACAACAAAAATTCGAGATTACAATATAGCGCTCAATTTGAATTTTAACAATGAACTAAATGTTTTTAAAGAACCTTTTTCACCGTTGTTCTGTAGACGGTGTGTCGATGAAAACTGGATGATGTTTAGGAATAAAATATCAGCGCTGATTGATAAACATGTTCCTCTAATCTGAGTACGTAATGATAAAACTAACCCATGGTTTAATAGGCATCTCAAACGTTCGAGGAACAAAAAGAAACGCTTCTTTTTGAACGCAAACTGTGCTTCTAGCCAAAACTCTTGTGCAAAATACCAAGAGTGTCTGAAAAAGTACACGTCTGCTATTACCACTGCTAAGCACAAATATTTTCATTGCAACTTGCCTTCACTTTTCAAATCTAATCCGAGGAAGTTTTGCGACAAATTTTCACCTCATAAAGAACCGATAACTTTTCTTTACTAGGGAACAATCAAATGCCTCCTATAATCTATTAGTGTTCGTAAGCATTTAACACGTACTTTACATCTGTTTTCACGTGGGAAGATCATTCCAACATCCGCATAGTTCAAGATTTCGACTGATCATTTATCAAAACAATCGAAATCACAGTTCAGGGAATCGTACCTCTAATTACTAACCCCAAAACTTCAAGTTCCGCTGGCACAGATGGTATTAATTCTGAGGTGTTAAAAATATTATACCCAGTTCAAGTCTGATTCTTTTTAACATCTTTCGAGTATCTTTATCGTTCGGATAGCTACCCAAAGAATAGAAAACTGCAAAATTGGTTCCGGTTTTAGGAGTGGCAATTAAACTTCCCCGATAACTATCGTACCATTTCACTGAGTTGCATTTGTTGCAAGCTTCTGGAGCATATCATGGCCTCCCATATTTACAATCACCTCGAGTCTAATAATTTCTTTTTCAGTTATCAACACGGGTTTCGAAAAGGCTTCTCATGTGACACTAAACTTTTAGAATTGACGACTGACTTGCAATAAACTTGAATAACAATCTACAAACTAATTGCATTTTTTAGACACTCTAAGGCTTTTGACCGTGTCGCCCCCTGCCGCCTCATTTCTAATTTAGCGTCCCTTCAGTTAGATTTCCTTATACTATCCTGCCTCCATAACATCTTTTCGTTACGCCAGCAATTTACAATAGTCAATTGCTTCAGCTCCCACTTCACTGACGTCACATCGGGCGTCCTTTAAGGTAGTGTTGTTGGCTTTTTACTCTTTCTAATTTACATTATTAACTTACCTACTAATATCTCGTCTTCCATGCGGCTTTATGCAGATGGTTGCATTATATATCGTCCCATAAGCACTCGTAATAATCTTATCGCCAATCAAAACGACCTAAAAATAATTATAATTGGTGCAACACCGGGCAGACGACCCTTAGCTTTTCTAAGTATAATATAATTTCTTTTTCTCGCAAGCTAAATAATTATAATCACACATATTCTATCAATACTACTGACTTAACAAGGGCTACGTCATACAAATACCTAGAGGTACCCTTAACACCTAACTTGTCATGGTCGTCTTATATAACCACAGTCTTTACCAAAGCATCGGAATCATTAGGTTACCTACCCCGAAACTTGCGCAACGCAGCTACTGAAATCCGTACATTAGCCTATTTACCTTTCGTTCGTCCACAATTAGAGTTTGCTTTATCTGTATGGTCACCACATCAAGCTTAAGAAATACGAACACTACAATCAATTCAAAATAGAGTAGCACCCTTTATTTCTCGTTATTATGACAGGAACGCTAGTATTGCTCAAATAAAATTCAGCTGATAGAAAATCGCCGCTCAATCGCTCTTATTTGTCTTCTGCACAGCTTCATAAATTCAGCTACGCCAGCCCCCCTGCCTCTGAAAGCACCTGTACGCATGTCATCACGGCTTTTTAATCAAATCAGTTTCAAGCGGATATTTGGACAACACATTTATTCCACCTATCTCCCTGGCCACGCGCCATTTCATTGTGGAATGATCTTGCAAACGCCATCGCCTGCTTATCAAACCGTGGTGCATTTCAGGAGCAGCTTACCAGACAATTGGATTGAAGCTTATTTGAACATCTTAATATTGTAGTTATATTGTTTCTTTTTTTTCCTTTGTTTAAAATTGGTATTCAAGTTTACTTAAGGTGTAATAAAACTTCATAAAAATTGTATAATAATTTTTTCCCGTAAAATTCTTTTATGCCATTTAACATTGCGTCTGTTTAGATGTTCTACCCCGCCTGATATCAAGATGTTCAATATACCCCGCAATACCAAACTCATGATCCTTCAGTGTTGTTTCATTCTTAACCCCAATGGAATTTCAATGTACTGCGCAATGTATTTTTGTTTTCTTTTGTTCCCCCCACACGCATTGCTCTTCGAGCCTGGGAAGTACTGTGAAATAAATAAAAAAAAATAACTTCCAGCCTGGCCTCAGGGTGCGGTGACCCTCAAAAGATCAACTGGTGGTATTAGAATATCGTGCAAAACACACTGTGATGGAATACAGGATCCTAACGATCCCTAGCTTTACGGAAGTGAGAATAATAAGCAGGTGACCGGAACATAGAAAAGAACTGAAAACGGCACACTTTCCAAGGTTGGGATATGGCAGCAACACGCGGATTTGAAAGGCGAAGGAAAAAAAACTAAACAGGGCTGCTAACTAATAGCGAAACCGACTGTACAAACAAAACACGAGTCCGTTCTGATGGAAGTAGGAAAAACCTTGGCAGACTTACAGGTTGAACGAGCAGCTCGGGAAGGTGAAGGCTGGCTGGAGCTTCGTCGGCGCGCCCGTGGAACTTTCTCGAACGTGGCCAGGTCGTGGGGTGCTGGTCCGTGCTGTCGTTCCCTGGCCGTTGCCTTGTGCGCCATCGCATGGTAACCGCGGTTGCGCACGCGGTAGTTGAACATCGGCGTCTGGTCCGCAGGCTGCCCTCTTGCTCACGACCACCTGAGGGTAAGGCCGCAACACCCCGTCCGTCCTTGGCCGCAATCGTCTTTCTCCTCTCCTCTTCATCGTCGTGACACATAGCCCCACAATGGAGAATGGCTGTCTTATTGGCCGGAATGGACTTCAAAACCCAAAAAAATTCGGTACTTCCTCGGAAAATTACCGGTACTTCTTCATAACTCCCTTCGTTTAAAAATAAGTTTTGCATAGGGCTGGTTTTGATCTTGAGAACGTCTATGACACCGCCTGGCGCCACTGGTTCCTCAGCGGACTGAATTATTTAAGTGTTTCCTGCAACATGTCGAGCATCTCGCTAGTTACTTGCCCAAATAAATATACGTGAGATTTGACTACCTGGTCGTGGCTGGATGTAGACCCGCACCCCTGTACCACATTGAGTTTGTACCTCTTATTAAGCCTAATTACAAGACTGGATACTCTTTTAATAATCATTCGTCGATGTTGCCAGCTGTGCTTTTACTGAATCGAAATCCCACTCCAAGTTCTCTTCTGTCCACAAGATCATGGTAAAGTAGGACGTGTCCATTTTCCAGCAACGCAAAGTCTTCACCTGTCCTCTTAACTTCAGTAAGCCCTATTACATTCCGCTTAATGGCCTTTAATTCATCGAGGAACCCCTAGACTCGCTTCGCAAGATAAAGTTCTCGTGTTAAATGTTGCCAGGATCTGATGCCAATGGCGGCCTGTCCGGCTCCAGGGATTCTTAGCACCCTCCGCTGCGTCACAGGTATGACCGCCGCCGTGGTCAGTTGGTCAGAAGAATAAGAATGAGGTGACCCGGTGGTGAATGGGGTGATTCGTTGACATGAGCAGTCCGGTGGTGGAAAAATGGAGAACGTGGGAAGCATAAGTCCACAGCCTCACTTATGATTGCGCTCAAGCAACCACAAGTGAGCACTTGCGAGTGAGTGGTGAGTGAGCCTAGCCATCGTTTTGTACTCGCGAGTGCGATTGCGACTGTGTGTGAGTGCCAGTCGCCCCAGCCACGCTCGCCACTCACAAGTACGAGAGCCACCCGTGGGGAACCCTGCTCACCACTCGTGAGTGCGAGCGCCCCTCGCCGTGATGCCCGCTCCCCACTCTCGAGTGGCGGTGCACTGATCACTCACGATTGGAAAGTGCACTGGCGTTATTGTCGATTTCTGAGACTTACAGCGGTGAGCAGCACTCTTGCGCTAGTACTCACTATTGGCTATTGGCGGCTGAAGCCACTCGCTGTGATGAGCGTTAATTGCGCGATTGCATTTAACTACGGGAATATGATGTCACTGCACTCCTACTAAGACAGACCGTGGATTTGGCTCTCTGGTGGAGTTTAGACTTATGAATACTTGGATGAACTTCTAACACTATAATGCGATCACACTTTTCGTAGTGATGACTCGCAGGGGTACTGCTGCGTGCCGTCACGTGCGACTGCTGCCGATGAGTGGCGTGTGCGAGCGGGCACGACTGAATGCGTATTGTGACGGTGAGGGGCAAGCGTGAGCCCGTGGGAGTGCGAGTAGTAAAGGCGAGTGTGTCCCAGTAATGACCGCGAGCGCTGAGTGTAAGCGATGATGAGTGCGAGACGTGAGGGCGAGTGGTGACAAAGGGTGCTAAGCGTAAGGGTGACTGTGTGCGGGTGGTGACGACGAGAGGTGAGCGTCAATACTTCTAGTGGTGACGGCTAGTGATTAGCGTGAGTCCAAGGGAGTGGGAGTGCTGTGGGTGACTGCTCAGCGTGAGTGTGAGTGAGTGCGTGAGGAAAACCATTTTTTTGAGCAAGTATAATTAAGCAGCGTCCTGTTTTGCGAGGTGTGATGGGAAGTGTGCAGTGTGTATGCGACGGTAGACAGTCGAAATTTTGGACGCGTGCTCTGCTTCACCCGTCCACAAAAGCAACAAGTACGCCTGCCCACTGCAAGGAAGTCGCCTCATTGGGATTTCGCGGAAGAAAACAGGGGCGCTTGCAAGAGAGCCGTGTTCACGACAAACGCCGTTCAACGATGGACCTCGACTGGTGACCAACTACCTGGCTGCACAACTACGTTCGCCGCGACTGTGCCAGAGAAGTCACTCATTCCTCCTACCTGAACACGTTCCAGTGACTGACACGCACTCTTACTTTTCCTTCGCTTTATTCTTTGAGTATGCCCTCTATCGCAATTTGTCATTGTTCGGTTGTTAGTCTTTTGTCTATTTTTAGCTGTGAGTATTACTTTTTGTTTTATGTATTAAAATGAAGGTATCTTAAGTCACTGCTACATAGTAAACATAATATTGGCAGCCCATCTCCTCCCACCCCTTCAAATTTCGTTGAAAGACAATAACCTTGGGCCGCCCCTGCCACATCACTGCCTCTATCGCGTTCGCCCACCTGTCAGGCTGTTCCCGTCCTTCTCCGTCCACTCATTGTCGGTTTGTGGGTCCCGTTTTGCAGCGTTATGACGTATCACGAAAACGCCCGTGAATCCAGGCGCCCTACTTTAACGTTTATACAACCATATTTTCGTACTACGCGTGTGTTCCAAGCAAAAAGTGAAACCTATCTGGTGGAACGTTTCGTAACTGCTGCCGTTTCATTTCTCAAATCCCGCCAGAAGTTATAGGGTCGGGCGACATTAGGTGATGGAGTGATTTGTTTTTCTGCAGTGGACATAGTATTTCATTTGGCATTGGAAAAATCAATCCTCCACAAAGGAACACTGCCAATACCCGTTGTGTATTAAATTTCTGCCTAATATTTGCGTAATGTTTAGTTCTTGTTCAACAATCTTGCAAGTTTGAACATTGCCACCGGACGTAGACGTTCAGATTTGGGAAATTTTACGCCTACCTCCCCTCGCGGGAACCCTGGTGTGATGCGACTCTTAGGGGGGATCAAGCGCATGCGGAGAGCAACCGTCGACCGAAAGGCCGCCGGAAAGAGGCACACCGGTTATATGCGCAGCGCGCCCGAAGGAGTAGAGACCACCGAGAGAGTCCATTGGCTACGACGCAACACAATCCAACACAATCCACTTTAATCCAATCCAATCCAAACCCAATCCAATCGAAGTCAAGCTAAGCCAAGCCAAGCCAAGCCAATCGAATCCAATCCAATGTTTCTCGCGAGAGAGTGTTCGCTGTCGGAGAGAAGAGGGGAGAGTGGCTGCGGACAACAACAACGGACGCACGCAGGAAGAACAGGGCCACCGACAAGAGATGCTCTCAGCGTCACATTTAATAATAAAGGGGGCGCTAAGGAGAGGAAGACGAAGTAGAAACACACACCACATACAGGCGCCAAATGTGTATGTGGTGTATGTTTCTACTCCGTCTACGTCTGCTTAGCGCCCCTTCCATTATATTCATTAGGAATGAACCAACAAGCTCAACAAGTTTTGTTAAGTTCAGATGTGCCTATGGGTATATAAAACCATTGCACAGCATCTGTTTAACTTTGGAAGGCTGGTTGAAATCAAGTGTCAGACGGACAGACCAAACTTCTCCTGTTCAAGTATTACCTCATGAAACACTATCATCTTGAAAATATGGATGTAATTATCCTACAAATGTTTTCTTCATATAAATGTCGCAATTTCGCATATGTAAATTTCTGAGAGGAAAAGCTTAAAAAATGGCTAAAGCTGCTAGCTAGTATTGTATTATTTTTAATACCACTGCACAGAGCAACATTACAAAAAGTGCAATATTTATCAAATGTTTGCCACTACGCTTCAAAAAAACAAGAAGTAAACCCAAAGCTATGTTTCACTAGAACACTGCATATTATTTTTTACAGAATGTAAAGCAGGACGCAAAAACTGCAGCTTCTAGGCAGGACAATGCTCAAAAAATAATGTTCGAGCTTTCACTACACTTTTCCTATGCACGCACAGTTTTGAACTTAAAGTGTGTCATTTAAGCCGGATTAATTCTCTTCGAATGTGTTTGAAATTCCAGCGGTTCACAGCCCATAGACGTGTGCATTACAGGTGACATGCACTACAGCAGTACCGACGAAGTCTTCCGCGAGTTCCCACCTTTCTTGATGATCTAAATGGCGCCAGTGATGAACTAAACGGAGCTTTGTCTAACAGAGCTCCGTTTAGCAGCAAACATGGTTAGCTTCAAGAAGTTTTCTCTATTAGTAATAATTTCCCAAACCCGACAAATACCCCATTTTTGGGATTAAAAGCAGGCCTCTATTCGTGGCAGCCTCAACTACTTTGGGAAAAACGATTAAAAACAAAAAAGTTCACGCAAATCTTAGCATGCCATTTCTAGTTAGCCATCGCCAGGTGGCTTTAGAGCATGTGGAACAGGGCAAGATTTGAAGTTGTGGCAAGTCATTTAGGAATTTTTCAGTTACAACTCAGTTCAGCGCAACTGAAGGCGATCCTTTTCGGTGATATTGACAGCGGCGGCCCAAACGACACAATGGCCTCTATAATAATAGAGGTGACTTGGCATCAGACATAAGCAGCGGGTTCACTATCTGCACGTACCTTTCTCTTGAATATTTGCTAAATAGAACCTTATATCTGGCGCTCATGTCGTGGAAATGCGGCCGAGAAAAAAAGTGCAGGTGAAGGAGGGTAATTTAGGTTTTTCGAATTTAGGCACACCCCCGAGTTCGGCATTGCCCTCGTGGCAATAAAGGGATTGCTTAGAATCTAGTAATTATGGCAGTAATCACTTATTAAATAGCAAGTTAAATATGGCAGCGAATCTGCTCGCATCCCTACCCTAATCGTCAGAAGACGATAGCCATCTGCCACCTCTGCCACGTAACTGTCCCTCCTGATATATCCCCTTACCTCTCACGCTCTTCCCCTCCTGTCTGGGTCCAGCTATTGGACGTTGACGGTGTTAAATATTGCCGCGCTTGATTTGCTGCGCCATCTGCTGCGACTTTTGGGGCCTAGCGCGGCAGCCACGAGTGCGAAACTCGCTCGCTACCCTTGCATTTTGTCACCAAGACCCTGTTTTACCTCTCCATCATTATCAATACATTTAGTTGTAATTAACAGAACACTGCGCACACCAAATATGTAGTTACGGCGTTCCTTCAGTGAGCCTACTATTATTTCTTTGCAGGAAAACGTTCATAGATAGAGTGTTTGTAGATTTTTTATACTAAAAACGTTTTGTTGATATGGCTAAACTTGGCAAGGTGGCCTAAATGAAGAAGCAAACAGACAGAAATTTTCTGATTAAGCTACCGGAAATGCAAGACTCGTATTTAAACGTTTCGACAACATATATTCACTTCCGTAAGCGTCCAAGTGGACCTTTCAAATGGGCGTTGTTGATGGATTATAATATAGCATCTACAAAAGTGCTATAAAGTGGTATATACTTGCCGCATTATATTATAGCACCTATAAAGGTGCAATATTTGACGCATGAAATATAGCACCTACAAAGTAGTTTCAGTTGACTCATTATATTTATATTATAGCACTTATAAAGGTCACATTGAAGTGGTATAAATTTATTTTATAATTATGCCCTGTTGCGTACGGGAAAACCATTATTGGAAATAGGCTGTTTTCATTTTTAAATATATTGTTTTTTATATCAGTTGACTTGAAAGCAAAACGCGAAAACGGGAGCGTTACAGCAACACAACAAAAATGATAATGATTGAGCAGTCACAGACTTACTGTGGTGCGTGGTGGCATTTACGCAAGTCCCTCTTATTTTAGTCAGCTGACGCGCATTTTCAAAGCTTTTCAGGTGCCAATGGCGCATTGCCAACGGGCGGGCCCATTACGGGCTTCTTCCACATTGGGACGACCAGAAAGTTTTGAACTAGCGGATTTCCGCAATTCCTAAGATTCATTGCAGCTGCTCTAATGCATGAAAACTTTCCAAAGCTGCATATACCCCCCGAAAAACATGATTTACAACAACACGTAGCACCAACTTCAATGATCGGTCTCCAATATACTACTTTCCCAGCTTTTACTCTAAATGATCCTGCAAATTCAACTGTCTCCTAGGGCTTAAAGCAGACCCCAGGAGGAGAACATGCAATACACTACAGCGGTCGTTAACACTCGGTTTATTTCGCAACCATTCTAACTCGGCCAAATGAAACCGCATGTCCCGACGCCGCAGCCACCGGTACGTGATTGTCGAACTCTTCTCAAGTGGCCTGCCTCGTTTACTTCCGTGCAGGGTAGTAGGTACCTTTGTCGCAGTCGCGCACTGCCGCGCCGACACTTATCAGGAGCGCTGCTTTGATTTTGTAGGGGGGCGGGGCGAACACAAGAAACGCGTGTAAGGTTGCGTGGAATCTTAGGGTCACAGTATATTCAAAGAGAGAAATTCAGCTTCAGCGCATTGCACATGCCGGACGAAGAAGCTCTGGCTTCAAAAACGAATCCTGTCAAAAATTGAAGATTAATTGGCAAGAATGCCAGATTTGCAGAAGCACCGAACGGCGGCACGATATTGCAATGCAAAGGCCTTACAGGCAAATCTAAGCGCATTGGCCATCCTTAATAAAAGAGAAGTCTCGGTAAGTTCTTCATTTCCGCAATCCGTATATTGTTGGCTAGATCTGTCTGGCAAAAAGCGACACACTAACGCGGTGCAGAGGCGTTTGGAACCGCAGAATCGGTACACACCGGTCCGGTTCTTCGAGAATGTACGACTGGCACTTACCGATAAACCACTATAGAGCAAGCCCTCTAAACTTCTTACATGGGGTAAGAGAGAAGACCGGGTGGGATGAAGCGAACTTCCTTCAGTTGGATTTTATTTATAGACCAATCATACCAACAATATAGGAGCGCAGAGTATCTAACTCTGCCTCATCTGCCTCCTAATGCCGCTTAGAATTTCACTTCTTATTTATTTGTCCGCGTTGTATTCTCACCGTGTTTGTCCGTGTTGTATCCTATAAGTTCTATTGGCCTTCTAGAATCTTGTCCATGCAACGAACCATCGTAAGACAAGAAACGTACACACCGTGACCCTGAATAGTTTTGAAATGACCACAGACCATTGGAAACATCTCGTAAAATTGTGTTTCTATCGTGAAGTGTGTAATCTTTGAGCTCGCCTAAATGGGTCTCTGTGATTCACATCAGCATTCTCCAATATGGCGATGCTTCTGCTAAATGAAAGCCAAAATGAAATGAGTTGATCGAATACAGAATGAGTATGGAGCTCTTCGGAGGGGTACCTGTACGCGTCCGAAAAGATACCAATATTCAAAGAAACAAACTATAATGCCTGGTGTATCCATAAACATGGAATATCTGATGCACGGCCCCGAGTTCTCTCATCACAGTAGCGATATTTTACTAGGAACAGCGAAGAGGCATTGCTTTGTTGGCACCGTTTTTAAAAGGCGAACAGGCTGGTCTGCATTGTAGTGAGTGGAATTTGGACTTGTTTAGAAAGGCAGTACAATGCATCACCTTATAATTGCTCATTGCAACTCCTCATGAGGCACTCCTGCTTCCGAGGATCTCAAAACTTTTTCTTATCGTAAGCGGGGCTATTATTCAAATATAAAATACTAGTATCTCCGATATCGTTTTTCATTGTGAACTACCAGACATTCCGTCGTAGAAGGCTGATAGTTGTGGCGTAGGGGGTTGAAAGCCGAGCAGCCTTCTCGAACCACTTCGATGTGCTGACAAAACGTATAGTGTTGCATAAGGTTTAAAGTAAATCAAGCGGGAATATCCAATATTTTGTATCCATGCGGGTGACTGAATACTGTTCACATCCAAAGATGAACAAGATGAACCTGAAGTTTTACGATGCAAACATTGGCTTGAGAAAATATGGAGGTATGTCAAAATGATTTGGGGTAAAATGCTACGTTATAAAATTAGTGTTGATTTTAAGATTCTTGCCATGCCACCAATTACAACCTAAGAACATCTACGCAGGCAATTGACGATGCTTCCATTTGGCTCATGTGTTTTTTTATCCAGATGCATCAGCAAAGTTGCAGCAGGAAATCTGTTTCACATCTATGTTTGTTGTATACGGCTGTGGCTTTTCATTTAAAAATGTATGGAAGCATCCTGACATACACCCTAGAGAAACAGGCAACGGGGGCAATTAAGACGGCGTTCTTCTCCGCTAGTGACGTGGCGGTGGATGTGAGCAACTGTGGGCTACGGCTATCGTAGGGAGGTTATTGTGAGCTGTACATATTTAGCTTCTTCTGAAAGACCATCGTGGACGAGTCTTTTTTCTTCTATTCTAGTCATGTTGACAATGAGGCATTCCAAGAAGTTACACGTTCTGTACATAATTTTAGACCTAATGTAAGTGGCGGCGCATTATTCAATGGAAGTAATCCGCAACTAGATTTGAAAGAATAGAAAAGTGAACTAGTGTTTGTTATTAGACCCTACGGAGCTATAGCAGCCGCGCAAAACTCTAACCGTAAGCTCAAACCAGAATGACTAGCTCTCAAAGAAACAACCATATGTGACTACGTTGCTCCCCGCCTTTCCGAAGTCCTTCATAGCCATTATTCTTACTGAGTCAAGTTTCGTGCTGAGTTTGTGCTGCTAGGTGAGCGTGCTGCGCTGGAGCCTGCTTGAAAAATGGGAAGGCCTGATTCTCAGAGCGGCGACTGCAGCCACGGACCGTGGCCACAGATTGTTGCGCTTCTAGACCCTGCTTTCCTTCCATATATTCTCAATAAACGTCAAGAACTACCACAAAAAACGCGAGTTCTTGATGTATTTCACTTTAATCTACATGCATCTATGCCATTATGGATCCACGAGAGCCGTGTTCGTGACACAAGCCGTACCAATGTGGACCTTGACTGGTGACCTGGCCGTGCAACTACGTCCACCACGACCGGGCGAGTCGATCACAGACGCTTCAGAGACGAACCCCGGCAACTGGCGAACACGCACTCTGCTTTTATTCAGACTGTTTTAAGTCTCTGCGCTTAATGTAATTTCCCTTTATTCGCTTGGGTGTCTTTTATCTCTCCTGCTGTGAGCATTTCTCGAAGTTTTGTGAACAAGAATCGATGTCTCGCTTAATCACGAGTTACATAGTAAATAAAAAATTGGCAGCGCATCTTCTCGCGGCGCTGCTACTGTCGTCGAAAGACGATAGTATTCTGCCGCCTCTGCCACATAATTGCCTCTCGTGTCTCACACGACCACCTGTCACGCTGTTCCCCTCTTGTCCCCGTCTTCCCATTACAGGTTAACGGAGTTTTATTTTGCGGCGTTTTAACTGCTCAGTTGTCTGGTGGCACTGTCGAGACGTAATGTTCCAGCAACGAAAGGGAGGCTCGTGCGCTACCATTGCCTGTCATGGCGAAATTATTTTTCAAGAAACCATTTTTTAAATTGCAGTCGCAAAACTTCAGCGCATATCTTCTTTTAAGTAATACACTTTGCCTACACAGCGTGTAAAGATCTCATTTTGACCATGATGCTATATTAAAGAAGCCATGAAGAGAAAACACAAGTTGGTTCATTCGAAAGATTGCCTCGTTAGAACCATACTGACACCACTTTTAACACAAACTTCGCTCAAATAAGCTACACAATTAGGAAAAAAGGGAATGACTATGCGACCCACGAGCTCATTTCCCGAAACAGAACCTATGATGTCACACGAGAATGCTCTGCGATTGGCGGAGGCCGGCAAAAGCAAGCGCAAGTTAGGCAGGGCTTACCAAATTGCATAGTGAGCTATATGCCCGTTAAACATACTGCACATTCCTTTTATGACACTACGAACGGTGGAGTAAACGGTTGAAGTTCCGAACAAACACGCAAACGTGTACGCCAATGCGTACGAAACTACCGCCGGCCGAGCTCGACATCTCGCCGTCGCGCAGACAAATTTTCGGGTTCGAGGCTCTTCGGGGCCAACGAACCGTTCCAGCACGTACAGCCGCGACCTTGCTTGGTATCTTATTCTCTTGACAGGAGGTTGGCCTTCATATCGCCAACCAGCAAAGGTAAAAATAGAAACGAGGGGAGTAAGGAACAGCAAGAAGCGACGAGATAGTGCCAGTCGTCGGAGAAGTTTCGGAATGGTGTTGGCTTGCTGCTGTCGTTACGAGCTCGTTTCGAGTTTACAACCACTGAAAACTTCAGTTTGTTCGAGTACTTTACAATGAAAATTCGTTGCTAGGTTTTGAAATGCCCATGTAGTACGGGCAAATCGTCGAGGGAGTGCGACATCCCCGCCGGTGAGGAGATCTCCTTTCATGTACTGCCCAACGACGAACCTCAGGGAAGCAAGTGGCTACGTTTTGTGAACTTTGCAAACGGAGGAGAAAGGGAGCTAAAGCAAGTACAAGTGTGCTCACTTCATTTCCGAGGAAGTGATTACGGCAGGGACCCTTACGTTATGATGACACCTGGGAAATGCTGGCGCTCGTCCCCGACTTCGTCAAATTGCCGTCAAAGCGCTCTGACCTTGGGGAAAAAATGCCGTACACACCGCGCATTGACGCTCGTATCTTTCTGGTCGGAGCAGAGAGCTCGCGCGAACGGCTTTCCATACACGACACCGGCCAACTGGCATAGGCGATACTGCTACTGAAATTGAACTATTATTAACCGTGATCAAAATACAGCACATACGTACCAGCCGGTATTTGTCCGTCGCGACGGGGCTGACGAGGCAGCGGTGCCGACGACTGGGCATTCGTCTGTTGTGGCTATCGCGGAATGGTCGCTTTCCGGTCCATCCACGTATCCCACAACTCCTGCCGCTCGTGCACTTAGAACCATTGAGCGTTCAAGTGGTGTGAGGTTGTTAAATGCAAGCCCGAGCTCCTCGGCGAGAGTTTTGTTCTCCGGATCAGGCGATTCTATGACTAGGGCTGCGGGTGCACTAGGTTTTACTAGTATTTTTAAAATGGCCGCTGTCTCGGTTTCTGCACGAGTTCTGGTTCCTGTCTGACTCCCGCGTGTAGGTGCTATATGGAGTCGACATACTAAGTATCTGTTTTATGGACCGGCTCGTATGACGTCATTGTTCACGTCACGAAATTTGCAATTTAGCGGGAGATTTAAAATTTTGGCATAAATTGCCTTATTTCTCAATGAATAAAGCATCATTTGCTTCCGGGAAAGCGCTTGGGGTACTATGAAACACCTAATCTTTCGAATAAAACAAACTTTTGTTTTCTCTTCATGGCTCCTTTAAGCATACAGACACTAACAGTAACCTGAACGAGTAAATCAAGAAACACCATCATCCATAACTTTCTTTCTGCTATCTCAATGAAAAACTTCAGGCCTTAGATAAAGTCTTGAGAATTTGGGGTTTTATGCATTTAATAATAGCAGTGCATAGAGAAACAATATAAAGCACTTTGAAGTTTGTACAAATTTGTGCCACGTCACATGCAAGAAAACAACAAATGTAGTAAAATGTGTTTTTTTAGAAAGTAATTCTGGTTTTTATTTCTAAATGTGAAGGAAAAAAGGAAAAACTGCTGCAATAATGGGACGCAACATAAAAACAAACATCAGCTGCGGATTGACCAAACGTCTTGTGGCGAATGGCGAGTTTTAACGTCTCTGGAAGTCTCTTTAAGCCGAATTACGCTCAATTTTGATGCAATTCAAACGCTTGTGGTGCACGGCCGGTGGACGTGTGCATTAGCAGCTTCATGCAATATGGCGGTGCCTTCCACTTTCCACCTTTCCTGATGATCCCAATGCTAGTACTCTGTACCAACCAGGCCTTCATTTAGCTGCCCACCCGCAGCAACATTAGTCATCTTTTTTAGCTTAAGCGCAGGGTACCGTAGAAAAAACTTCAATTCACTGGAGAGGTATATTTACGATCAAAGCGCCATGGTCACTCGAGGTGAGGAAAGCACATATCCCGCGGAGTCAATGCGAACAACTGCAAATGTGTCGATGCCAGCTAGTTCGTAGGCCATAAGTGAATGAGGTTTTGGCACCAAACACAACTTCAGGAAAACATAGAGTTTTAATGGGACAGAAGAGCGTCTGAGCTGTGAAAACCTTTTTTTTTGTGAAGTTTTGCTTGGCGCTAAAACTGATTCAATGCGAAGCGCGTGTCAATGTCTCCTCGAATAGGCTTTACTTCGTATTCCAGTGCACGATCGTGCGTGTCTGTGCTGCAAACATGAAAAAGCGCTCCGACACTATTTGCAAGAGCAGTGGTCTTATTTCGGGAATGGGAGAGCACAAGCAACGCCTCTGAAGCTTTCCGTAATCTTTGCAGAGAGTATATTTGATTACATAAATTCGCCTGCCGCGCGTCGTCGCTTATGCAGAATGAACAGATTGCTGAGTAACAGAACAAACGTTCCTATTGAGGGAGGATAAATTGACGAGAACGCCAGTTTTACATTTGCAGCAGCTGACGCCACGGAATTGCAGACTAAAAGCATTGGCGGCAATTACCAGCGCGTTCGCCATTCTTAAAAGAGAAAGCCTGTCTTGGCAATTTCTTTTTTTTCACGATCTCTTTTTTGTTGGCTAGATCTCTCCGGTAATAACTCAGGCGCTCGCGCTCCGCGGGAGCATTGGCACCCACAGAGGTTGGACCTACCGGTACTCTGAGTCTATAATGTACAATTTGCCTTCATCGATGAACCACTTTAGAACAAGTCCCGACCCAGCCCAAATGGTATTGTTGGCTTGCGAAAATAAACGTCAACGATCATGTTTTACAAAGGCCGTAAATGTTTCTCCTCATAATTACAGAACGCAACTTATCATGAGGCATTTCTTCGTCTGTACTTAGCTTACATCAGCTGTGAGCGAAAAATCGACGGATCCACACCTGCCTTTCAGCCGAAAAATTTGGTAACCCCTCATCATGCAGTGCAGGCATGTTCACAAGGAAAGGTCTATGATCAAAAAGTTTACAACGCAGGATCACAAACCTTATTTTGTGGCAAGCACAACTCTCTTCCTATATAAAATACTAGTTCTACGTGCGATATATGCTAGTGTTATCCGTTCCCAGCCATTCTATTGTAGATGTGCGAATGTTGCGCCACAGGGGTTTGAAGGCCCATTCCTAAACAGTCCTGCTGCGGAAATATAACATATACCGATGCAGAAGGTTTAAGATAAGTCAAAAGAGATTATCCAGTCGCTATGTAAGAAACCTGTGGCTATGTAGGAAACTACATCCTGTAAATCTCAACCTCCGGAAATGAACCTGAAGTATTCCGAAGCAAAAATTGGCTTGAAGAAGTATAGAGGCATTTCGAAAGGTTGTCATTAGAAGCCAACCTTAAATACACGGTTGCTTTCAAGATTGCTTCAAGGCCACCAATTAAAGCCTTAGAAAATGTGCACAGGTAATTCAGGATGCTGCTTTTGCGCTCATTAGCAATGTGCTTTTTTGTATCGATGCACCTGCAAAATTTTACGCCGAAATCAGTTCCTCATCTAGGTAATCTGTCTGTGGCGGTGGCTGTCAGTTTAAAATGGCATGAAAGCGTCCTTACCTTATGGACTTCTACCTTATAGACACTAGTGATTTCCCACCCCGCAGTCATGCGTGCTCAGCAAACATGCCTTGCGAGCGCCGGCTGCGGACGGGTCTGTTGTTTGCGGAGACAGACAAACGCAGGAGGCGGCGAGGGCAAAACATCAATGGCAGCATTTATTGCAAACTGCAAATCAAATACACTGCACACAGACTAATCGTAGGCCATAACGGTAACACTTGGAGCGAGGCATTAAACAACGCTAGAGATCGAGATGGTTCGACTCACCGATGACATACCGGAGCAGCGGAGCGCTGTGGGTGCGAGCGCGATTGCGTCTCCCAGCTCGCCCGGACGAGTCCCATTGTGGCGCGTTCCCCAAGGTCCGTATCAGCGCGCCGAAACGTCCGCGCACTACCGGATCCCCAAGACAAGAGCCCGTCCTCACGGCATCCGACAACCCACCAGACATGGCCTTTTAGTGGCGCTAGTATCGAGGAAGAACTGGGTCTCGGGTAAGTAAGAGGGGAAAGTGGTCAACGCCTCCACCAGGGCGACAACAAACCGTCCGGTCGCTTGCGCCCCCCCCCCCCCCCCGTATGGTTCCCGTCGCGTGAGCGAGGCGCGTTATGCACGCCGGCCGCGATGGGAAGCTAGCCAGAAGGGGGTTAGCATGAAAGTCGCGAACCCGACATCCCTCCCTCCTAAATTCCTTCCGTACGCCGGTAAGAGCTGACTACAGGACTAGAGACGACGGAAAGTTCGTTCGCCGATTAAATCGTTAGTCACTGCATCGTGTTGTCTACGCCGGCTTCCACTCGTCCAATGCCACCGCTGGTAGTGTACCAGCAGGCCCGGTCGTCACCCCCTGATGTCTGCAGGCAGGTAGCTCAGGGAAGAAATGCACCATCCAACCCAAGCAAGCGTTGCTCAAGTGGCGGCACATCCGTAATGGCCCGTGGCCGCCGAGCGAACAGAGACTGCCGACTCTCTCAGCCAGGCTGGTGGCGGCATGCCGCACCGCAACGCATCAGTAGGCTCGGCAGCTCACCCGGAACAGTGGACAGCAGCATAAACACGCTCCGTCATGTGGTCCAAGCCGGGGTGGCTTAGCTGCACAAAGAAACTCCCCGCACCTTCAGTGTACGGCAGAAAAATAGCTCTCCGATCGCACCGCCTTTGTGGCGCGATCCTAACGACAACTGCCGAGTTGTCAGCACTGCCATCGCTCTGTTAATGTCAACAAAGCCCAATAAATAGTCCAAACCCTACAATGTATAGGGCGGAAAAAAACAGGCTGCAGTAGCCCTTTAATCCCATTCATCACGTGGTTCAATGTCGAATAGCACAGTTGTCATGGCATCGGCATAACTACCTGCTTGTTAACGTCAACAAAGCACGCCAAACTGTCCTAACGCTGAAGGGGGCAGGGTAGCGAGAATACCAACTCGATTGTATCAACAACCTGACACAATTTGACGGTTCAGATGCTAAGTTTGTCAACAATGCAACCGCTCTGGAAATGTCAGCAGAGCTAGAACCTCTTCTAACCCTATACGGTACACGGTACAGGGCAAAAAGAACACACACGGTCGCATCGACCGCCCGGCGCGATACTTAACCACAGAAATGCGAAAGCAGTATTTGCTCCCATTAGTAACACTTCATTTATACACATGAACGCGGAAACAGTATTTGCTCCTAACGACAGCCCTATGTTCACACACATGAACGTCGCTTGCGTAAAAATGCTGAAATACGTTTCAACACACTGGCGCTTAGTTTACGTGAACAGATCTTGGTCTCTCGAGCCGAACAAGAGGGCTCCTGCGACGTTACAATCAGCGGGCGCAAAGTTTGCCTCGCGTAATTCGCCCCATCAGTGGAAGAGGGATGAGGCCCCCTTCAGTCTCGTCGCCCGCGTGGCGCGACAACAAAAACAGCTACGGTGCGGAAAGCAGTTTGTCAAGCAGCGAGGGGGCAAAGTAAGTCTTTCTTGAGGCGGGAGAGATTCCTTTCTTTCGCGCGAGGCAATCAACAAAAGAGAGGGAGCGCTCCGTGCGCCCTCGCATTGTTCCAAAGGTCGTGCCTTCATCTGGGAGGACCGGCTGCGAAAGCCTTCGGGTCACTCACTTCGGCAAACGACCCGCATCAAAAACACAACAAAATAAAGCAGAGCAAACAAAAAGAAACCCTGAACGTGCCCGTACGTGCAGCCGCGAGGAGACATATGCTTTCTTTAGGGTCCTTCACGTTCGCTGCAACACAAGCAGCTTATGAGCGAACGGCGCTTACCGTAATCCGCGGTATCGAAGCGCCCGTGCCAGGCTGCAATACCAGCTAGCCTTTTGCGGCATACGTGGCCCGGCTACACGGCTCCCAGAGCCTCGACTCCCGGAGTCGAAAAAACAAGAAGAAAAACTCGGACCCAAAATGCAGCTTCCGTACACACACACTTCGGGCTGACACAACGGCGCGGGCTCCTGGCCTCACTTGGATGCAAACACGGAAACCCTCGTTTCCATAAACAACAACGTCCTGACGAAAGTTCGGAGACCACGTGTTAACTGGCAGCGATGTCCTGCCATATACACGATTGCTGCAAACTCGGCGCTTAACGAAATAAATACGCCGCAGCAATAAATAATTCGCCTCACTCTAAGGAAAGTTCGCCTCTGCTTATAACTCGCTCCAATCAGTTAGGCCTGAAGTCTGTTGTCCATGCTCGGATTCACCGTAGAACCTTCACCGTAGAAAAACACGTAGCGGGGAAAAAAGACGGCATTTTTCTCCCCCAGCGCAGTAGCAACGTGAGCACCTGCTGGCTATGGCGAGCGCAGTCAGGTCTTAGTATGCTGTATATTAGGTGCGAAGCACCTTATGACCTTGCAATGTCTTCCGTTGGCGTTCAATTCAATTCAATTTTTATTTTTCCAGAAAAAACAACAACAACATTCTGGAAGGGTTCACGGGATAAAAGCTGAGTATGAACAGCTTGACTGGGCCCGAGAACCCTAACCAAGGCATCACGATTCCACACTAAAAAACAAAACATGCTCGCAATACATTGGAAGTACAACAAAAGCGGTATACAAATATAATACAAGCATGTAATTTTAAAAAAACAGCACCAAAGAATACGTTTTACAGTGGTACATTGAGAGAAAAAAAAAACAATATGATAGGTCATGTGTCAATTTTGAAAATCACCATCCATAATACAATGAAATACAAAAACAGTTAAGAGGAGAATACAAAATACATCCACTTAAAGAAAAATACAGTACCAACAAATATTTATTGTTTACAAACAAAAAACGTTCTTAGTTCCTGTTTTGAGAACTTAGAAGTGCATTGATATTTATTGAGTAGAGATGGGAGGTTATGTTGCAATGACTGCAGTTTGTAATTATTGCGAAATTTCGGAAGAAACCAGGGCTCACTGCTTCGTGTGTTTAATGCGTTTACTTTAGATGTTAATACAGAAATACTCATCAAAAAATATCTAAAGGCACAATGCGAGAAATAAAAGGAGTGAAGAATACGGAAATCATATATATATTCAACTCTGATAATGTTATGTTGTAAAAAAGTAGCATGCGTTGGAGAGAGATAATCAAGATTTGCAATATAACGGAGAACTTTTTTTTGTAACTTAAGTACCTTTTCTAAGTTACCTTTACTAGTTGTTAACCAAACTAAACTACAGTAATTGACCACAGAATGAAAAAGCGCGTAGTAGACTTGGAGTTTCGCTTTCAGAGGGAGTAACTGTCGACAGCGTGACAACACTCCGGCTACAAGAGAGAGCTTACTACATGTATTTTTTACATGCGTGTCCCAATTAAGGTGAGAAGAGAATGTGACACCAAGGATTTTATGTTCGTTCACTATTTCAATATCCTGTTCAGCATATTTAATACTTTCGTGAAGTCCGACAACTTTATTTTTTGCTCTAAATATAATTACTTTTGTTTTTAATGGATTTATTCTAAGAAAGTGGGACCTTGACCAAGTTTGTAGCTTACTGAGAATTTCGTTGCATTTTCTTGTTACACTAATTGAATCGGAACCAGGAATAAGTATTGTGCTGTCGTCGGCATATATCACAAATTTTGCAACTGAATCAATATGCACAAGGTCATTTATGTATACATTAAAAAGCAAAGGACCCAACACGCTTCCTTGGGGCACGCCATTCGATATGGGCAGAAGGCTGGACTTGTGGTTTTTAATATATACTGATTGACTCCTGTTCTGTAAATATGATTGGAGAAGAGATAGAGGCTTACCACGAATGCCACACCAGTGCAATTTACGTGCTAGAACATAATGGTTAAGACAATCAAAAGCCTTACTAAAATCAATAAAAAGACCTAGAGTAAACATATTCTTTTCAATATTTTGTAATATGTATTCTTTAATTGTTAGTAAGGCTGTTTCTGTTGACCTGCCCTTTCGAAAACCGAATTGAGCGTTAGAGAGAATATTTTTGGAATCAAAGAATTGTGATATCCGAAAAAAAATTACTTTTTCTAATCCCTTTGAGAAGACAGGCAATACTGATATCGGTCTATAATTGTTAACATTATTTTTATCTCCAGCTTTAAATATTAGAGTTACTCTACTTTTCTTCATCTCGTTAGGAAATATGCCAGATTCAAAAACCAAATTGAATATGTGAGTAAGTGCAGGTACAATTACTGGCAAAACGTACTTAACTGGTTTTATTTGCATGTTATTAATATCTAGAGATTTGCTGTTCTTTAAATTCATAAATGTGCTGAATATTTCCTGTTCATCAACGGGATTTAAAAATATGGTATCGACACAAGCGTTAGCAGAAGTTAGCCCACTCGATGATCCGTTGACAGAGATGTTAGCGTTCACTAAATGATTGTTGAAATGATCGGCAAGTGCCCTACCGGAGAGTTCACAGCCATTGTGAATTATCTTTTCAGGCGCCACATTTTTCTTTCCACGGCCTAATACATCATTTATAACCTTCCAAACCGCTCCGGGTTGCTTGCCACCAACATCGTCGAAAATTCGCTGATAATATGCTATCTTGGCCCGCTTGAGCTCGGCATTCAATTTGTTTCTCGTTTTTTTAAACACTTTCAGCACTTCTAGTGATCGCGTGCGCAGAAATGTATGATAAAGCTTGTTTTTGTTTTTTATCATCTTGGCATGCAGAGCCGTGATCCACGGTTTTCTTATTTTTTTGACAGCTTAATGGTTGTGAGAGGAAAGTGTGTAGCATATATTTGTTCAAAGGCTTTGATGAATTCACCGTAAGCGATATTTGCATCTGATATATTAAACAACGGAGACCAATCATGTGCAATAATGTCACTTTTAAACGATTCCAAGGCTTCGTCAGATACATACTGCATAGTAAATGGTTCATCGCGATCATTGGAATTATGGGATTCTAGATTATATGACATGAACACAGGACAGTGGTCACTTACATCAGAAACTATTGTACCAGCTTGCGAGACAAAGGTGTCGATATTGGTTATTAATAGGTCAAGACAAGAGGAAGTATAAGTGGTAACACGTGTTGGTGTGGTAATCAAATTTGTGAAGCCGTTAGAGTGAATAGTGCTCATAAAGTCGTTGGTTACATCGCAATCTTCTAAAATGTTTATATTGAAATCACCTCCACAAATTAGGCGGAAATTGTTTTTGTTGACATATTCCAAAAACCTCTCAAAGAATTGAATAAATTGGGACGCGTTTCCATTCGGGGGCTTATATACGAAAGATAGAACGTCTAAATTGTATTTCAAAGTCAAAATTTCAAAATCAGTGCTTATAACAGAGAATTCTGGAACTATATCATAAGTGTAGCATCCTTTCACATATACAGCGACGCCGCCTCCACGTTTGTTCGGTCGGTTTATAAAATATATTTCTATAATCACTAAGACGCAGCATATTACTGTAATTATTATACCATGTTTCTGTTAGCATGATTATATCAAACTGGGAGGTAAACTCGCTAAGAAAATATACTATGTGGTCATTTTTATTACACGCGGAACGAGCGTTAATGTGCAAAACAGAGTTTTGTGGTTTGCATAGAAAATGAACAGAATGAGGCAAAACAAATTCAAGATAATTCATCACAGAGAATCGAGTGTAACATCAACAGCACTACTCTAGAGCCAGTTAATCTGCTGGCGGCGTAATAGCACGCGGAGCCGAGCTTATCTTTGCAAGGTCTGCTTCACAGGAAATGCGCACAGCATCAGAATCTTCAGTCTGCTTTGCGAACACTTTTCCATTATACGTCCACACAGACTTCCAGTGATTGTCATGTTTTCTTTTGACTGCCATTCCGAGCAACAACTTCACTGCTGGACACAAATGCTCGTTCACATATACCGGTGTCGTGTTATCTAGCCCGATGTCACTTGGCAGTAGCGACGACACCCGGAGCGACGACTGAGCACGCGCTGCCTCTTTCCTGCCGCAGATCGCCGTTTTCCGCAGCTGCACTGGACGCCGAAGGTGGTGCGAGCCGTACGCGCAAGCCAGGATAAGCTGCCGAAAGGAGGCGTTTCCATTCGTCAGCAGCGGACACAACGACGGCATCACGGCAGGCAACGGGCTACATAAGGAGGCATCGTTCGCCATTGGCGTCACTTGGCAGTAGCGACGACACCCGGAGCGATGACTGAGCACGCGCTGCCTCTTTCCTGCCGCAGGTTAGTGCTTGCTAGCAGTACTAGTGCACGTAAATCAACGATTTACTCGTACTGGTCGTCGCTCCTGCCAAGTGGCGCTTTCTGTGTCAATTGAAATTGCTTTGTGTGCCGCTGGTAGACGGTGGCGAAAGAAATCACGAAATTGAAAGAGGAAATGAAAGCTGAACTCAACAAATTGAAAGACGAACTTAAGCAAGAATTCAAGAGCTTCAAAGAATCTCTTGAACGCGATTTCAGAAATGAAATCAGAGAACTACGTCAGGAGCAACGAAACTTTGTTAAAAGCCTAGAGTTTGCTCATGGAACAATTGAGGAGCTTAAAACAAAGCTAAACACAGAGCAAGCAGCGAACGCTAAATACGTGAGCGAGCACGAAAAGCTACTGGAAAGATGCGCAAATCTAGAAAGGACAACTGCTGACCTCGAAAGTCGTCTGGTTCACTCTGAGCAGTACTCCAGAAACAAAAATCTGGAAATTCAAGGTGTGGTAAAGATGGAAGGTGAAAGCGTAGCTGCGATTCTCTCTAAAATTGGAGACGCAATCGAAGAGCCTATCGCCGAAACAGACATTGAAATCTGCCATCGTGTACCCAGCCGTAACCCCGGTAAGAGCAGCATCATTGTTCAGTTTAAGTCTAGAGCAAAGCGTGACACAACCCTCAGAAAAGCAAAGAAAAAGAGGCTCACAAATTCATGCGCACAAATTCGTGTTCGTGCTCACAAATTCGTGCTCACAAGTTCGTGCGCAGATCAGTATAAACCGAATATGTGCATACCAAACCGCCTAAAAGGTTGCAAAACGCGGCAAAAAGCAAAAACCAAAACTATCAACGCTAATTCGCGGAAAGAAGGTTAGAGAGAAGGAGTAATAGACAGAGGGAGAGAGACACGCACAGCACCATGTAAATATGAACATCTCTGAACAAAAGGTTCACAAGAGGTTAGAGAGAGAGCGAGGGAGAGAAAGGGAGAGACGCACTGCACCGTGTAAATCCAAACACCTGTGAACAAAAGGTTCACAAAAGGTTAGAGAGACAGAGAGAGGTAGAGAGAGAGGTTGAGCAGTGTCGCGCAGCTCCTTGAGACCATTGCTGCGCATGGGCTAGGAGCATTGGATTGGATTGAATTGGATTTGGATTGGATCTGATTGGACTCAATTGAATTTGAATGGATTGGATTGGATTGAAGTTGTAATACCGTACACACGCGTTGCACTCATCTACATACGCGAGTGGGGATAGCCATGAGTCAATTATGGTAATAACGATCCCATGTGCTTTACCCACTCGCCATGATTCACTTCTTGGAGATGCGTGAATGTTTTATTCAGCAACTTCTCAATGACCGCTGAGGACATCTTTGTTCTCATATTTTGTAGTCATGTTAATAATAAGGCATTCCTTGAAATAGCGCGTTCTGTACAAATTTTTACTCCTTACTGACGTTGATGCCTGGCAGTCAAAGGAATTTAAAACTGAACTTCGAAAAAAAAGAAAAGTAAACTAGTAAATGTCTTCAGCGAATATAGACTATAGAAGATCATCTATATTTTAGCTCTAAGCACAAATGAGGACGGCTTGCTATCAATACAAGAACCGCATATGACTATATTCTGGCCCGCTTCTCCGAAGGGTAAGTTGCCGTCAGTCTCACTGAGGCGAGTTTCGTGCTGAGGTTGTGTTGTACGGCTTGGTTACCATGAAGCCCAGGAGCCACGTTTTTAGGAATGGTAAGCTTTGATTTTCAGAGTAAATACTGCTGCCACGGACCGTGGTCACCGATGGCGGCACTTCACGACCTTTTCTCCCTCTAACCTCGATAAACGGTTTCAAGAGCAACCGCAACAAACCTGAGTGTCGTTTCATTTAATTTTTGTCTGCCTGCATATTTCCCTTTATCTTCTCTTGCCTTCTGATTTCTGATCTCTATTTATTTATTTTCACTATTTGGAGCACATTATTAATCGTGTGGCCTTGGCCAACCAGTTTTTACTAGTAAACGCCACTGCCTGACCAACAAACAAACAAACACGCTTTGTGACAGTGTTACTCGGAAATGAAACAGTGAAGTTATGGTTGTGAGCATACTGCGTTGGTTACAATCGTCTACAAACCCGGAAGGAAACACTCCGCCGCCGACTCCCTGTCCCGCACCCCGTCCGACATACCACCGCAAGACTCCGATGAAGACAGCGCGTTCTTCGGAGTCGATACGGAGAGCGACCTAGCCGCCCAGTAGGTGTGCCGAGCCCGACTTCCGTGTCATGATCGACTACCTCAAAGGACGCACTGCCGCCGTGCCTAGGGTGTTCAAGCGAAACTTACCAGCGTTCAGGCTCAAAAACTCCGTCCTCGTGAAGAAGAATTTCAGCCCCGGAACGAGAACGAATTATCTACTTGTCATCCACGCAGAGCTCTATGACGAAATTTTGGAAGCGTGCTACGACAACCCGTCTTCCGGACATCTCGGTACAGCTCCCACTATTGCAAAAATCAAGCGAAGTACTTCTGGCCCCGCCTAACATCCGACCTCATCCACTACGTTCGGAGTTGCCGTGACTGGCAGCGACGAAAAACGCCGCTGACAAGACCCGTCGGCTTTCTCAACCGATCGCCGTCCCATCGAGACCATTTCAACAGATTGGAATGGACCTTTTAGGCCCGTTCCCTACGTTACGATCACAGAACAAGTGGATTGTCGTAGCGACAGACTACATGACGCGCTACGCAGAGACCGCCGCTCTTCCGAGGGGGACTGCACAAGAAGTAGCGAAGTTCTGTATAAGCCAAGTTGTGCTGCGACATGGAGCCCCGGAAGTCCTAATCACCGACCGCGGAACGGCATTTACTGCTGAGCTGATGCAAGGAGTATTACGCTACAGCAACACGGATCACCGAAGAACGACGGTGTACCACCCCCAAACGAACGGACTAACAGAACGTCTGAACAAGACAATCGCAGATATGCTGTCAATGTACGTTGACGTTGAACATAAGACTTGGGACGAAGTGCTCCCGTATGTCACGTTTGCGTACAACACGGCTATCCAGGAGACGACGCAGCTGACGCCGTTCGAGCTTGTCTACGGTAGAAGGCCGACTACGATGCTCGACGCCATGCTTCCGCACGTAGAAGACGACGACCTCAACGCCGACGTAGACGGATATCTTCAACGTGCGGAGGAGGCCCGCCAGCTCGCTCGAGTTCGTATAACGGACCAGCAGCTGGTGGATGCGGGCCGCTACAACCACCGACGCCGAGACGCCGTGTACCAACCAGGGGATCGTGTGTGGGTTTGGACTCCCATTCCACGACGCGGACTCAGTGAAAACCTCCTGCGACGGTACTTCGGACCCTACCAGATTCTAAGCCGTGTTGGCAATTAACCTACGAAGTGATCCCCAGTGGTGATTCCGGCACATCACGACTACGCACGCGACCCGAAGTCGTCAACGTGGTTCGCTTAAAACCTTTCTACGGACGATGACGAACATTTATTTTCATTTGTTCGGACTGTCGCTTATGTTAGCATCGGGTCGATGCACTCTTAGAGGGGGGGTAATGCCGCGAACCATACATTGGGTTTGTTTATTTGTGTTTTGCTTTTACCGCCCGGCTGCGCCGGTCTGTGTTATCTCTGCGCCAAGGGAAGCGCGTGTTCCATTCTTTCTTTCTGTGCCGCATGTGTTATCTGTTGTGATAGGGAGAGCATTCCGATCTAACGTAAACAGCCCAGAATAATCTTCTTGGATCTACTATGTTCTCGATGTGAATCGACGTTTTGAGAACCACGCGCGCCGAAAGATAAAAAGCCTGCAGTGCGGATGCCGGAGCATTCGATTCTGCGGCGCTCGCCGACGCACGTACGTCACTTTGTTGACCACTGCTTCGCCGCCTCTGTATTCTTTTCAGTTGTAGGGGAGCACAAGTTCGCTCCAATAAACTTGTTTCTTTTCCAAACAACTGCTTCGTCCTTGGCTACGTGACAGTATGACCGCACATCACTGCTCTACAGCTGGAATGTTATCCTGCGAAACGCCGCCTCTACGAAAGCTATTTTTTTAGGGTAAAGCTTGTCTTAGTATTACAAAACTTGTATATAGCGTGGGGTATCTCATCTTACGAGATAGCCACAAGCCTGGCCGTGACAGTGCGATAGATACCGGTAATTTAACTCGTTGGCTGGCCCCACATGACCACTAAATTACGGTAAAGGTAATAAATCAGCCTAATGTTCCCAAATTATCAGAACAATTCAGCTAAGAGAAGATTTTAAAGTTGAAAAGAAATATGGGTTCTGGAAGAAATCGCAATGCCCGTAGTCGAACGCGAGCCGTTGACTTAAAAAAACGAGAGATTCTACGCCGAGGCTACTTACACCAACAGGGGAGGACTTTTACAGTTGCTTAAAAAAATTCAAACTCGAACGCTGTGAGTTAGAAGTGGAATTGCTAGGTTCATACCCAAAATGAAAGAGAATCTTGCAGGATGAATGTCGCATCGGGTGATTTTCGCTGGGTGAATGCCGCAACAGGGCGAATGCCCCATCGCGACGTGTTAAATTCCCTCTTGCGCTCAAAAAATATTTTCCTAAGGTGCACCATGCCTGTCCAACACCATGCCTTGTAAACGAAGAAATTTCGCATCCATTGTAATGCGCTCTCTCACCATCAAAATAGGCGATGTGGTTACGACTCTTGGTAACGAGCTTTGCGCTCACGATGTGATGATCGAAGGAAATGAGCAAGCATAAACGTGCACTAGTCCCTGACGCTGGATGCTGCATTGGGCACAAAAACTGGGGCTTTACTAACCGAGCCTATATGGCTCCGTTCGCATGATTATTTTAGGTGTGAGTCATATCTGGCCGGTTCTTTTCAGTTTTTGTTTCTGAGCTCTCGGGTGTACTTTTCGGTACCCATTTGCTTTTACGAAGCATACAAATATATTTAGAGGTTTAATGGTTAGTTCGAAAACCATTTGGTGTAAACTGGTGTGAAAACTCACTCCGTCACCTGCTGTCGGCAGCCCCTATACGTCTGGCTTCATTTGAGAAATCAAAAGGCAACAGTTACGAAAAAATAAACTAGGTAGGTTTCACGTTCCGTATGGGACACGCGCGTAGTAAGAAAATGTGGCTGTTTAAACCTTGATGTAGGGCGCCTCGATTGACGAGCATCTCCGCCGCACGGCAGCGCTGGCATGAAGGTACCTGGGCCGGAGCAGAGGAAAGCGGTAATTTCAGATCGACTTCAGCGAACCATTAGCCTGTATAACTGGGGGGAGTGCTACTTCAGAGGCGCAACAGGAGAAGTTAGCGGGAAAGCGATGGGAAGCATTTACTTCCTCATTTAATGTCCTTTTGCAAGCATTTAATGTCCTCATTTGCAATGAAAGAAGCAGATACGCTGCAATTTTTTATTAGTTAGTGTGGACTTGTACCCGATAAATGTATTTTTTTCTGTGCCCAACGCATTTTTTCTGCAACGTCACAGACGTGTTATAAGTAGGTTTGGGGATGTTTGAAAGGCTCACAAAGATCGTGTGGATATTTTCTTCAGGCTGTATAGCATCACCTTCACAAATTCGTTTCATTATGGTTTCGCGCAAAAAGGTGCATATCAGCAGGAAATACAATCAGAAGGTTTGTGCTACGGCACCGCGATTTCGCCCCAGACCACGTTATCAAGAGTACTCGAAGGCGGCTTTTGTGCTCCGAATTTATATTGTAAGAATCGTTGCCATAATGAACATACTCTCAACACAAACAATTATGACTCCTAAAGGGTGTTGAAAATGGGATGTATTCTTTAACGAACGAAATAAATTGTTTGCGTGCATATATAACAAGAAGCGAAACCGATTAACAGTTCCAAGCAGCTTTTTATCGTTTTCCAAACCTTCCAGGAGTAAAAAAAAATCCTGGTGTACCCGGGATAGCGTTCTATGCATTAAAGAAACATTTCCTCCCCTTTGTCTTGGACTGAGGAACCAGCCTCTAATCAGCTAGATTTTACTGTTAAATAAAATTTTCTCCCACTCCTCCTGTTGATTGCAGTTTCTCTATAACGCATATCTGAATATTAGGAAGACATGACTGAGTAAAATATACCAAATTTTCCTTAAGGTCTGAACAAACATAGTTTTAGTGTATTTTTACCGTAGACGGGACTCGTTTTGCTCAATAAAGCTCAGTGCTGGTTAGAAGCTTGGTATAAGACCAGCAAGCGCCTATACACACAGTGGGTTATTTTTGGAAGTCAACCTACCGTTTTTTGCAGCCCATAGTGCGTGTCGGCATACTTTCATGTCATGATGACGTGAAGTCATATGATAAATACTTTGGATCGTTCGGCAAGGTTGCAAAAAGTGTTTTACCTTACTTACGATTACCGGTAATAGTAATGTCTTCTGCCAAAGCCGACTTCCCCGAAGGCTTGGTATTTGTTTTGCTCTTGGAATTTCGCCGCTGTAGGGTAATAACAGCTGACTGCTCCCTTTGTCGTACAGATTCCCGGACATGGAAGCTGACGTTAACTCCCACTCTTCGCGCTCCACATAGGACCGGCTTCGCAAGAAATGGGGACACGCAGGAAATGTTTCTTTAGGAGTGGTATGACAAACAACACTTTAAATAAGGCCTTGAGCTGGTCTATGGTGTTTTAAAGGTTTGTTTATAATAAAACGTTACGCACACGCAAAAATATGGCGTGGACAAGCATCAGACGTCTACCGAGCGCAAAGGAACAGCAGGGGAGCAAGCCCGACTGAAGCAGACGACAAATGCGAGAGTCCCTAAGCCGTCGTCACGGAGGCGCGCTTCGCAGCGCCGCCCGTAGTTGCGCTACCGCCGATAGCTGTCGTCCGATAGATGTGGTGTGTCTCTGTGGTTGTGCACTAAACCAGCCACAAGACTTCTCCCGCTGGAAGCAAGTGGTCACATCGGTTCGTATCGGGACATAATATATGTGCGCCTAAGACGTCTGAGTGCGTGAAACTAGCAGGACCTGGGAACACACCACACCGCTGTAGGCCTTGACGGGTGACCCGGACACAAATCTTACTGTGTTCCGGACAACTTCTGGGGCACTCGATTTCTCGTATGGTCTCACGTGCTTGGCTGCCCCGCTCGTTGTTATTTACGTTCATGGAAGCGGAGCCCATCAGTCAAGACCGCATGAGAAATGGGGCTCCTCGAAAGTTGTTTTCTTCAACCATAAGGGTTTGCCTACAGGCCCAAGCCACCCCAAGCCACGACTGTGCTCTCAGAACCAGAGTTTCCTGAGTGTAAAACCTCCGCAAGTGGCAAAGGCCTACAACTCTGTATATTGCTTCCTATATTGCCCGACTTCCTGGCAGCTGTCGTGCGGAGTGCCGACAAGGCAACGGTACGGGGGGAGGCACCCCTCTGCACGGCACTGCCAGACTTGGAGCTCCTCCGTCTTCGGGCGCACCGCAACCAGCTGCAGTCTGGCATAAATTAGCGATCTGGCATAAATTCGCGGCGTTTGAGGCCGCTGTGGAGCTGAAATTCACTTCGAGGTAGTGTGGTCCCCGGTGGGTAAACGATGCCGTGTCGAACACGTTTGCAGTACTTCATCACAATTTTTTTTGTTTGCGTGTGTGTGCCCGGGATCACGTAAAGCGGGTATTTTGATCGCTTTACTGCAAAGACTGATGTTTAATCAAACGATCTAACAGTTGTATGTTCGGTGCCCATGCGCAACAAACAAAAGCTCGTGTCCACGTAAGTGGGACAGACTTCTGGTTTCACATCAATTCAGGGTTTAATACAGGTAGTTTTGTGTGGACTTAGTAAATATTTGCGATATTACATAGTTTGTATTAAATATTATCGATATATCAACACTGCCGCCAACTATAAACAAAACTTCCTCTCTTTAGGATTTCAAGCTGCTCTGCAGCAAATTAAGCCGTGCAACTAATGCACAACATAAATAAAATAACCAGCACAGCTCCTGGAGAGAGTCCGCCATTGGCCAACTTATTATTAGGCGTCCACCGTTGCGGAACCAGACGAGCGTTCACTTTTGCGTTGCTTTTATCTAGGTTTGTTGTTGCCGACAACAAGACATCACATTTGGGTAATACACTGAACTCTTGGCAGGAGTGAGTGAGTGAACAATTTTATTTTGTCTGAGTCTCGCGGATGAGGGAAGAAGGGAGGTGGAATCCCCTTCAGTAACCCCCTCCCCCCTTTGGCTCAGATTAGCTGGGGAAAGAGACTACCTATCGAGGTAGTAGTCACTGTGCAAAACGCCAACTCCAGCCCACGTAATACTTGGAGCCGTGTATGCCTAAATATGACCGGAGCAACGGTGGATGGAAATAATACCGCCTGCGGTCCAGGCAAGTTTCAGTGACCCATTTTAGTTTGAAAGATGGTAGAAGAATTTTGTGCCACTACTCCAAGGTAGGACAGTTAAAGATCAGAACAAAATTGCCAACACTTTTGTGTGCTTTGAAGTGTGCAACTTACAGGCTGCTAGTATGGCTCATTTATTAGCAACGTGTAATTAAAAGAATGCGTAAATTATTGGTAAACCCGCACGCGCAATGCCTACGAAGCGTAGTCTAAGCAAAGGAGCAGCCGCGCTGGGCCCGCCGTGATCGCGCGCCCACTCCAGAGAGGAGGAAAGGCGGCAGCGCGCCGCAACCGCTGAGTACGAGAGTACGTTTCCCCCTCGCCAGATGGAACGGTCTATAAACAAGCGTTTGTAGGAAATGTAGGGTTGGAATAACCAAATACTATTCTGCGCATATCACGTATAATTGAACACACAAAGCAGACAATCGGAATGTCGCGCAAGCGTAGAAAAGCAAAACGAGCAGCGTGCATGTCGTATCTTTCGCTCGCGGGGATCCTGAAGAATTTTATGCTGTCGTGGCATGAACGATTTTGACACCACTGAGGACAGCACGACTTGCGGTGATTTGGGGATTTATTCATGCGTCTGTATCGATGAAACGAACTTTACGGGTCTAAAACGGCCTTCGGAACACCGTGAATCGCAGCATACCTATAGGCGCGACAAGACAAGCGCCTTTACAGCTGTGCGAAGTAGAAAGGCACGGTTCCCGTCTTCTACTCCTGGTTGCGCCCCTATTTTCACAATCTCGAACTGCAACTTCTAGGTTACCTTGCATATCAAAAGCTCCGGAATGAGTCATTGTCCTGCTAATAAATATAAAATGCAACAACAACGTTCATTTATACTCGTTTGTAGTACAGCCCCTAAACGTTAGGATCGCTGCCGCCACGGGGCCCAAAAACAGCGAAGTTTCATCCCCCTGGCTTCAGCACGAGAAGAGCGAAGCTCTAAATAACGTCATTATGATTCGTTATCAGCAACTTTGCACAGGAATTGTCGGCCAACTGCGATCTCTAAATGGTTTTTGCAGCGCGCGTTGCCTCGATCGGGTCGAATGGTTAACCGTCAAGATGGACGCTGGCGATTACAAAGCTTCAGCACCAGTTCATACGGAGTAGAAAATAAGGTTAATTTACAGCATATTGCATATTTTTAGGGTTCTAAATTGTTCACACTTCATTACCTCTACCGCAGCGCTCAATTCAGGCTGTAATTGCTTCCATAAAACCAATTAAACGACATCTACGGAAAAAACAATGTCTGCGGAAAAAATAAGTTTATTTTTTACAATGAATACTTCAGGTGGAACGTGTCACATTCAAATTTATTGGGCGGATAATATTTATTTGTTTATTTATTTCAATACTCTCAAAGCCCCGAAAGGCGTTACAGAGAGGAGTGGGAAGGTTTATACAATGCAAGTTTAGCCGTCTTATGGGAAACAGGATCAGGGTTGCTGGCAATGGAGGTGGGGAGGCTGTTCCAGTCCGATGCTGTCTTCGGTAAGAACGAATTGAAACGCAAATTGAATTGAAACGCAAATTCGTCCGGCAATTGGGGACTGCAACTTTTAATTGGTGGTCAAAGCGTGGGGAAATGTAAGATGGAGGGGAAACAATGTCAGTTTTAATATCGGGGTTAGTGTAGAATATTTTGTGAAAAAAGCTTAAACGTGCATTTTTCCTGCGAGTTGTTAAAAGGGGAAGGTTAAGGTTTGCTTTCATTGATGAAACGCTAGCTGCCCGAGAATAGTTGGAAACATTGAAACGAGAGGCATGGTTCTGGATTGATTCAAGCGATGAGAAGAGCGATAATAAGTGTGGATCCCAGATTGCGGAAGCGTATTCGAGTTTAGTCCTAACTAGTGTTTTATAAAGCAGTAATTTCAAGAAAACCGGAGCTAAGGGAAAGTTACGACGTAAGTAGCCAAGCATGCGATTAGCATTGTTAGTTACCTAATCTACGTGCGCTTGCAAAGAAAGCTATGCTTTCGCTGGTGGACCGCCAGTTTTTAGTGGATGACCGCAGGCTCACCACCTGGATTCGGACACCCTCTATTTTTTCTCCCTCATGGCCATTCTCCCTCCGAGTAAATGCTTGGAAAGTTAGCGAACTCCGTCGCGTCGTCCGAAAACTTCGCGCCACGCTCGCCGATCTGCGATACCTCCAGCGCGATGGAACTGAAGCGGTGAACGCACCAGCACGCGCGTTTCTCTTGCTTTAAGGACTGTTTTCTTGGTTGTTCACTTCGTATGCGCCATATTTTACCGTGACCGCGGTTAAACTGTTTGTAGTAAATGCAGGACGCTTCGATATATCTTCGGTATATTTAAACGCAGTCGCTATAAATTGCACAGAAAGTCGTAAGTACACATAAATATGGTCGTTATAACCGATAGAATGTTATATCTGGGATCGTTATAAGTTGGCTCGACTGTATATCGTAACAATATTCGTGATATTGTTACGTAGGGACCGAAAAAGTGAAAGGCATGAGGACATGTGCGAACCACGTATGTACATCATTCATATCTCGGACATGGCCCAGCCGGTGGTAGTTGTATGCCTGAACAGATGCTTCCGCATTCCTTGGCCCCATACCACTATGTTCCCCTACTCCCGTCATCGTGGCCTTCTTGTAAGAATATGTGTACTCACATACCATAACGAAAAGCAGGAACCCTCCGTATTGCCGCGGAAATATGCCCTCTTAAGGTTTTAATGCACACATCAAACTCGTCATTACCGTAGCGGCCGTTAAGAAACCAGCAAGGCTAGGTTAGTGTCTGTCGCGGCTCGCGATCTAAAAAAATTGGGGCAGACACACACTCGACTCAGGATGCATTATAAAACATTATGTGGGAAAGGACGAACTGGTCATATTCATTAGAGACGTAGACGGCAAGATTGGGTTGAGGCCTTCATCAGACAATGGAACTGAGAGGCTGCTGCTGCTGCGGCTGCTACTGATCGTGATGGTAATTGCGCAACCAGTAAGGCACTTGCTATTCAAACCTTAAATATATTGGTTGACGGACACAAATAGGCTCATGATGCAACAATAGGAGCGGTCGGAAGCTACCACTCTGAGCATTCTTTTCAATTGAGGAGGCGGTGTTTAACGTTGCGTCAGGTACGTGTTCGTTGCAGAAACAATTTTGTATTAAAAGGTACACAAACGACACCCTAGCAACGTCGTTTTACGCAGTTTTCTTCTAGTAAACTAATAACCAGAACAATGGAGCGTGTACCGCCATATTCATTTCGACGGCCAATTTATACTGAATGGTAAATACGGCTAATGCCTCGACGAACTTGAACACGATGTGTCAAATGATTTTTTTCTCCAACCCAGTCTGATACCCCAATACAAACACAACCTTGAACACATGACTAGAGGGTAATATCACATATATAGAAGAGTTGTTGTCGCTTTCTGTATTCTTATTTTGTCAGTAGATGGTCTTGTTCCACTGTTAGTCTGCGCGATATGAAAAAGCTAAGTTGCAAATACCAAGCTCATACCGACTCCCAGAAAGTTGGTGTACAGTGACACCGCAGTGCATTAGGGGTAGACTTTTTTCGGGGGAGATCAAGCCGTCTTATACAAATATTAAAAAGGGCCTAGAACATTTCCCATTCTTGTGAATGTTTTATATTCCCGTAAGCTGTGACGCACAGTTTTTACAAAACCTGGGATTGAAGTGGGTACCACAGGGCGGCGTTACGTTCAGCGCGATTCTCGACTACGTCGCGGTGTTCCCGCAGATAACCAGATAACCTTGTGATTTTCAGACGTAGAGGGCTTTGCTGTAATAACAGGTATTATGGCTTAGCGTATAGCGGTAACAGCGCTGCACAAAATAGAGAAGTGTAGCCAAATCGCTCGAGCCCCTGCCTTCAGTAAGCTATGTAACAGATGTTGGGTGTTGCAAAGAAACTGCTAAAGAATTACTTCACAGAAACGCACTTCAGAAAGGTGCAAAAAAACACTTCAGCACAGCGAATGCATCACAGAAAACCATTACACACCTTTACCGCAGAGTTGTGAGGAATAAAGGCACAATAGGAAGAAGGTGGATTTTCACTTTCAAGCAAAAAAACAAATAAAATAAAGCGAAAAAAACCGAACGACACCGACAACCATTTTTTTTTATTTTCGTTGACTTAGAGAAAAATGCTTCATTTTTAAGAAGCATAGAAAGGTATCCTTGTTTTGTATCATGGCCTTTTCTTTTAAAGTTTTGTATAATAAACTTACTGACAGCAGTCGACGTAAAAAGTCCGCTTGAGCCAAGAACACACGGGTCACATTTTAGGAATTCGCTCACCGCATTCGATCAATAATTTTTACCGCTTTTCAGTTTGCAAGGCTAATTTCTCGCCGATAAACAGTATAACCGCATGGCTGCACCTTTGTGAGTAGTGACCTTTCAACGGACCTATAATCAATGAAAACTACGTGTGAATATGTAGTTTTCTAAACGATGGTACATAGCCACAAATGCACTTAAAGTTGGGGTAATGGTTCTGTCTTATGATACCTAGAATACGATAGTCCAAAACGTTCTGGCTATTATTGATGTGGCCGCTTCAAGCAATTCTATTCAAATATCGTTGATTGATTTGATTTGATTGATTGTAGGGTTTAAGGCGCCGACACAACGTAGGCGATGAGGCGCGCTGTAGTGGAGGGCTCCGGATTAATTTTGAACACCTGGGGATCTTTATCGTGCGCCGAAATCTCGTACACACGGGCGTTTTTGCTTTTCGCCTCCGTCAGAAAAGCGGTTGCCCCAGCCGGGAATCGAACCCGCAACCCCCTCCAAATATTAGCGTAAACATTCAATTCATTATTTCATATTATGTCGGAAAAACTTAAGGTTTCACGCAGTTTAGACTAAAATGCTTTTGCACGGTTGCTGATGAGCAAAGTGAACAGAGTCCTCAGTGCTTCAGCTTTTACTCTCTGTCCCTGAAGCCGTCACTTTCAAACTTGAGATACACGGCGTTATAATAGCGGCCGAAAGTTTGGTCACACGCCCGCGGAGGGCGTGGTGATCTACACAGATAAACTTTGACATAGACCGCGACCTCCTGTCAACAACCTGCCAGAACTCATTCGGAAGCTTCACAGCTGCTGGAAACTGCTTAACTGGCAGCTGCTGCGCGTATCATTACTGAGGGCTCTATCCGACTGACTACCGACGACGTGCATACCAGCTCTACTTTGAGTGCGCCACCGGCGGCGTTAGCGCCGAGCCCGGTGGATCGGAAGGGAACCCTTGTGTGGAGCCATCATGGACACTTCCTGGTAAAGTTCCCTCAGCTGTCTGCGAGAGGTACTTCAGCTGATAACATTTTTGGCGCACGACAACGTGTACCTGAGGGCGTGGTACGCCATGAGGCCAACGCGCATGATGCCACTGCGATGCTTCGTCCTTCTTCTGTGACAACCTCTGCCCTAAACAACGACGTGTTTAGGCCAGACATGAAAAACGAACTGCGTCGTGCACAGCTGAGGATTTCACTGAGAGCATAAGGGAAATCTTCCCTGCTAATGTTAGGCAAGACAGTTCTCAGGACAACAAAGGCAGTAACAGAGAAAGATGAGAAGCGCTGATGACTAAACCATGTTCGGAACAGAGATAGGTCAGCTGGTGTATCTAGCTCACAGTCTACAATAGATGACATGCAAATATGAGGTGTTGATCAACATGGTGCCTGTGCCGCTGAAAATTGCAACTTTAAATGCATGTTGCTTGAGGACGCGTCAGGAACATCCGCAGCTGGTGAGGCTTGTTCCCGAAATCGTCCAGATAATATTCCTGCGCAAGAGAGAAAGATTGAGACTATCGAGGCCCCTGAAAGAGCATCGCGGTCCTTCCGGTGAGATTACGAAGTAGTTGTATATAATTCGATAGGTCTCCGAGCTGGCTCTTTCTTGTTTGTTAGGACGCGCCTGTCCTATTCTTCCCTTACGTGTAATGTGAATGGTTAGAGGCGGTCGACTTGTATTTCTTCGTCGTTTTCTATGGCAACATGGCATCTTATCAAACTGTACGCTGCCGAAGACTGTGCCAAGCAAACCCGGCTTGTCGAGAACTAAGCAGGTTAGCTAAACACAGGGTGACGTCTTGTGTTTGCATTTGCAAGACAGGGTGACGTCTCGTGAAGTCTTGTTTTGCAACTGCATTTGCGAGGCAGGTGACCGTACTGGCACGGATACTTCTCGTGACAGGAGCGCTGAAGTCTTGTCACCCCTTCTTAAGTGCCATTTCGAGCACTTCGCGCGTGCATACAACTTTGCGTAAAACGCCATGTTCACCTTGGCATGATTTGCATTTCTTCAGCAACCATTTTGAGCAACCTCACTTGTTATACTAAATCAATGCTTCTTCTGACCATTGCCTCGTTGTCCTGCATCAAGTGGGACACGATAGTCCAGTCTTCTAACCGCAATCGCAGTCTGGAAGCTTAATTATTCGTTTTTAAAGATGAATAATTTTGCAGCAGTGCATGCGCTATATTTACACGCTTCATGTCTTCGGACTTACCCCTATTTGCTGACTGAAAAATGTTCAAGCAGGGAGTTCACGTTACGGGAAATTGAGAGAGCTTCGTCAAAGAACTATTATAAAAGACATGAGAAACAGCTACTTACGAAGAGCCTGTACCAACTATACGAATCGAAATGTGAGGAGCCAGGTGCATGTGTTGAACAAAGTGCAGCTGAGAAGCGTAACCTTCAACAGCATGACGCAATGAGGCACAGAGGAGTGGATGTGCGTTCCCGAAATATTCGTGCACTGCATTGGGAAGATTCTACTCATTGGAAATAGCTACAGGCGCGCCGCTGCTGCAAAGTTTCCAAAGTGAACTCGTCAGCACCAAGAAGAAAGTATATTAGAGTTTATGGAATAGTACACAGGCGTGGTTAGTGCTAAAGTTACATCTGGCAGCCCCAACACCGATGTTGTGTACTGGTTTTTCCTTTATAACGCTTCTATCGAACGAGGCAAGTGTCTTCGGAACTTGAATAAGTCTACATCCGCCCTGCTGCCTCCACCCAAACACCGAAAAAATAGTACGATACTGCCATGCGATGTACTTGCAAGCAGAGCATGGCCCGCCACAAAAATAAAGACCCGCTTAAGAGGAAGACGGCAAAATAAAATAGAACGTGAGGCAAAGGATCCGGCGCCAATTTTAATACACTTCTACGGCACCTATGCATTGACGTTTTCTTTTTGAAATTGACCTAATATTATCTTTTGGCCAAAAATTTTTGAAAAATACGGAGCTTACTATTGCGAGAATATTTTCTCTATATTAATGCCTCACTTTCCCCACGCGGCAGTACCACGGAAGCAGACACACATAAACCTTCACGCTTGAGTTCACCGAACATCGTCTACAGGTTACTTTCGCACTTTGGTGGGATGCAACGGCAGAAGTATTGGTGTAGAATGATTTTTATTGGTTTAAATATGGCAGTGCGTATACAGGCGTGTTAAAGCAAATTCAAGTGCAAAAAAATGCGGAACTTGCAAAGAAAAGTTAAAAGTGTGGCAGATACTGTTTTTTACCTTTGGTATGCACTTTTGATTTTATAACTCAAATATTAAAACAAAATCCAAAAACTGCAGTGACAGGGCAAGACACCACACAAAAAGGTTTGTTAATAACTCTCCAAACTTACTGTGGTTCACATTTTCAACAACATTGAATGTCTCACGCTTCAGCCGAATTATGACAATTCCAATACGACTGAAACGCCAGTAGTGCACGGCCAATGGACGTGTGCACTGCAGGCTTTACGCAGTTTCGCTGCTCCAAGAAATTCTTTGGCGAATCTTTATTTTCCTTCACCCCGATGCGGCCACTCTACTCGCCAGATCTTCGTTCAGCTCCATATAAAACACCGAGATCGCGTTTTACACCGGCACATAGCGCCAACTTCAATGTTGCTTCTCCAGCACGCTACCTTCACACATTTAAAACTCCACCCCCCATCAACCTTAGCCAATTTCGTGGTCTGGCAGCTGAGTACTTCAGAAAAAAGGTCAATCCCCTGCAGGGCCAATTACAAAGCTTTGTGTATTCAAAACGCCATCACTCAGCGTGAAGAAAAGGCATAACCCACAAACGTGACCGTGAAGACCCTGTCTATGGCTCCTCAAACTGGTATTCGCTTCGTATTCCAGTGCAGAATTTTTCGGGTCAGCGCCGTATCACTGGACATGTGCAACCACACCATATGCAGGACCACTGGTCTTATTTTGGGACGGGGAAAGCACATGAAACGCATCTAAGGTATCCTGTTATCTTTCTATGCTTTAAAATTTGATAAAATAAACTCACGTGCAGTGCGCCACGCATGCAGAATGAACAAACTAGTGATTAAGCGAGCAAAGCAGCCGACAGACGTAAGATATATTGACGGTAATCCATGAATGGCACAGGCAGCCTCCGACGCCAGGGAACTGCAGAGAAAAAGCATTGGCGGCAGTTGCAAGCGCGTTGGTCATTCCTTATAAGAGATAAGTATATGTGACATCTTAACTGCCACGCTCTATCTCCGAGCTATTCTGTCTGCCCAAAGGGTGAGGCGTACGCGCGGTGTGGAGGCATCGTGAACTCCAGAGTTTGAACCCACTGCCATAATGCATATGGAATACATGATTCGCGCTTGTAGATACGCCGCTATACAGCCTGCTAGGACCCTTCCCAACTGCTGGTGTGGAGTAGCAAACGTGACCCTGAGGGATTACGCAAACTTTCTGAGATTACTTTGTTATAGGCAAATACATTCCCACATTGACAGAACGCAATGTACGTCATCTAGCCTCAAGTCTCGCAAGACGCTCCCTGAAAGGTAATTTATTACGTTGTTGCTGCCGTTGTATTTGTTACTGTGCTTTTCTCCTGTGTCAGACACTCGTAAAAGTATTTGGGTTCTCTCGGAGTCACATCCTATTGTAGACAAGCAGCGGAGACCGGAAGGGAGTTTGAATATGTGTAAAGACCAAAAACCTTTGGCAAAAACGTGTAAAACGTGTTTTCCATTTTAGGGCAAAAAGTGGTAGTTCTCTCTGGGCGCCTTTGATACTAATCAACCTTCGCCAACATGGCAATCATGTGCTAAGTGAAACCACAAGTGAGAACTAGTCGAGCAAGAATTGTCTAAATATGTAGCTTTTTCGAATTGGATGTGCATACATCTGAAAAAATATATTTCTGGTGTATCTATTCTCTTGCAAGCGGTCACGCACTAACCAAAGTGCTCTGATAAAAGTACTGACATTATATTATAAACAATAAATATGCATTCCATTGAATGTACCTCTTTTAAAAATCGCGGAGGGTGGCAAGCGTCATAATGACCACAATCATGATTCATTTATCAAGGCAGTAGGATGTATCTCCTCATACTTCCTCACCGCAACTAATCATGAGGCATTCCTGCTTCCTACTCTTGCTCCTGTGCAGTATGAATAAATAGGTGACCCACACTCTACTATCGGAACGGAAATGCAGATACCCCTTACCACTCAGTCCATGCATGTTTGTAAGAAAGAAGTTCATGGTCACGGAAATTAGGATCCGTTAAATGCCAAAATTTATTATGCGAAAACTTTCTTTGTGGTACCTATGGCGTTTGGACAAAAAAACTTAAGCATTTCTCCATACACCGCTTGGTGGACTAAACCGCTCTGATCAGATCTCTGGACGCACAGCGCGTGCGTAGAACTGCGGTTCCATTTTATCAAACGAGTAATTTGTAAATAGCGAAATGGGAACGGTTGCTGCAAGACAACACAGACATCGATCAGGACGAAGGGGTACAATTGTACATATTCATGAGATAGGTATACATTTCAATTATTTGTAGACTAGTTTAAGTCGAGCGGGAAAAAATCATCGCATGCATTATTTCGCCGTTTAGATTTTTGTCTTTCATGTCATGATGATCGATTGAACGGACGTTTAGCGAAGATTGGGCGCGCTGTTTGTGAAAGCTTAAACGCACTTTCGAGGCACTTTTTATGGTACAACGCTTTCACGCTTCTGTCAAGGTTTTAAGGAAAGCGGTGCAAGTTTCTCCATAGTAACATGCATGGTTTTGATTTATAGATAATGAAAGAAGCTCACACTAACGCGCAAGAGTTTATTGTAGGCAAGCTGTGCGCAACATTCACGACTATCACGATCCAAAATGTCGCATTCACGGAAGACATCAAATATCATCATAGTGGGTTACGGTAATGGCATTTATGGTGGCACAACCGCACACTATAGCATTCTGGCACAATGGCAAAGTGATGAATGTCGGCATGCTGATGGACGTCAATACGTCGGTAGATGACGGCATGTTAATAACTGTAGCGTCGACGACGGCAGGTTCGGGGCCAGTGGGAGGCAGATATACGCGAAGTTGCACAAAAATGCTAACGAAATGAAAAGAAAAGATAATTTTCTTTAATGACGCAAGAGCTTCTAGGCTAGAGAGCGCCACAATCCTTGTGTTGTAATGTCATAGAGGAGTTGTATGATGCATTCTTTCACCAAAAGATGGTTATGTAAATTTGGTGTATTGGGCCTATGATTATCAGTAAAAAGTGAATAAACTAGTTGAGAGAGTAGAAAAAGATTTGAGCTGAAAATAAGCGTGCCTGGGAGAGAATTTTCGCCTATCACAAAAAGAATGAGGCCCCTGAGTGTCACTTAAAACTGCCTCAGCAGTGTCCTCATTACTGACGGGCAAGCTGCGGTCATGTGCGATAAGAAATTTTCCTTAAAAAAACCACCACGGTCAAGTAGTGTAAAACTTTTTTGTAACTGATTGTTTCTTCGGAGAGAAAGTGTGCCGGGTGTAGTGGTATGTCTTGTGCGTACAGATTAGCGAAGCATCTCTGTCTCTGTGATTCCAGACCCTACATTCAACCAGGGTATGGAGTACAGAGAGAAATACTCCACATTTATCACAACTTTGCCATGGGGTTCCGCTCAAAAGGTATCCATTTGTGCCACGTGTGTGCCTTATTTATAAACGACAAAGAGCAACTTCTACTGACGTGCGTAGTTTTTTTGTTATGTGTCTATTTGTGGTTTATTTGCATGAAGTTTGTTTCCAGTTTGCGTGTCCCAGTGTGTTTGCCAGTGTTCCCGAAAGTTTCTTTTGATTATCAATTTCAGGTCACAGTATGGCACTGACATATTGGCGACATTTCTACGAAGAGCACCAGCAGCTGCCTTCCTATAAGCAGCCTCGTGTCCCGCCATGGCCAGGAACCCCGCAGACTATGATTTTGAGCCCCGTCGAATATGCTGTCATAATAGCAAATTAAACACTGCATTCTTATGAGGCTTTGCTACCGATATGGCTGTCACTAGACTCAGCGAATCAGTGCATATGACTGAACAAACTATTTTATTTTGTATTATGTGTTCTACAGCTATCGCACTACGTGGGGCTTCACCTGTGAAAATGCTCGTGTTAGGGTTTAGCGTTTTTGAAACGGAGAGGTTCAATCCATGCACAGAACGTGATACTGCACAGTTTGTTTGATAGGCATCTGTGTGGAACTCTGTCCATTGATATTGATTCTGAAAGGTTAGGAAATGTTGACGGATCAAGTCACAAGGTACTTTTTCGTGTCTATGTTTGTAAAGGACATTTCACATACAGTTGGCGCTGGCTTTCAAGCGGCTATAACATGAGACAAAGTGGTTTAATAGGTGTCTTTGAAAGAAATCTCTATGTTGGATGCTGGGTGTTTACGGTGTTGGTGTAACGCTGTGGAAGCGAGGGCCTGTTGTGGCATAAAGATACAGTGGATGTGTTATGTATTAAGACGTTCGATCGATGCTTCACGATTGAGGTTGCTTTAATGGGTATAGAAAGCCCGTAGAGGCACGTTCATGCTCCAGTGACCACATGTCTGATTAAACATAAAAAGTTTCTTTTCGGCGGGTACAGGGAGCACCAGTGGCCAATCGCAGACCGAAATGATAGACAGGATCAAGCACTTTCAGCGCAACCTTTGGGGCGGACTGATATACCTTACTACCATAATCAAGTCTCGATCTGAAAGGGCTGTTGAAGATTTTCAATAGCCATGACCTAACTGTGCCGTACGATTGATGACACACAATCCTCAGAATGTTCAGTGCTTTTATACATTTTAATCGCAGTTTTTTGCTTGTGTTATGAAAGATAATTTCTCACGCAGCGGCACAACCAAAAATTTGTGCTCTTTCTTTACTGGGATGAACCTTCCATCAAGACTCACACACGGGTACGGCTGCATGCCTCGCAGTTTACAAAACAGCACAAAGGTGCTCTTGTCTCCATTAAGCTTAAGACCATTCTCATTTGCTCATCTCGACAGGCTGTTCACTCCTAGCAGAATTTGTCTCCTAAAGATGAATTGCATGATTTACAAATTGCACGATTTAAAACTTACCTGAATGTCATCCAAAAACGCTGAATAAAAGAGTGAGCGGTGCAACACGTTTCCGAAAGAGTTCATGTTGACAATAAAGAGTGAATAACTCAAAACACCTCCTTGTAGTACACCATTTTCATGAGTATACACTCTCCAGAAAACATTGCCTAGCCATGCGCGATATGTTCTGTGCGAAAAATATTCCTGTATATTTAGGGTATTGCCACAAGTTCCACACGAGCACAGATCCAGTAAGCTGCCATAATGCCATGCAGTGTCATACGCTTTTTCCATGTAGAAGAAGATGGTCATGCAGTGTTTCCTATGTAAAAATGCATCTCTTCAATAAGACTCAAAGACCACGAGACTGTGAATTGTGAAGAGACTGTGAAAAAGTACACTAAATGTCTGTTAATCAATCTTCAAACAGCTTACCCAAGCAGCTCGTCAACGCAATCGGCCTATAGCTGCTTAAAAAAAATTCCTTTGCATCTTTTAAAATTGGAATAACAATGGTCACATTCCATGATTTCGGGAGACGTCCTTTTTGCCGTATTTATTGTATAAATGAAGAATTGTGGCTGGGGTGTCTGCGCGTGAATATTTTATCATTTCGTATGTGATACTGTCCGCCCCTGGTGCTGTTTTCCCGCATGTTCAGAGTGCTACAGAGAAGTCATGCATAGTGAATAGACAGCTGTATCCAATTTTTTCTGATTTCATCTTTTGAAGGAGTTGTTGTTCCATTGAAAGTTTGTGTCTTAAAAACTGTGTGGTTTAGTCACACCAACTGGAAACACCCTCAAAGTTCTGGCAAGAGCATTACCTTGATCTTCAAGAGTGTCTCCAGTCGTGCTAACAAGTGGGAAGGTGTTTGTGTTCCGCCCTTGTAATGCACGAATCCTTTTCCAAACTTTGTGTTTATAAGTGTATCAGTTGATGGCTGATTTAAATGCATTCTATCTCTCAGTTTTGGCCGCGCGTCTTATTCGCGTGGCCATTGCTGTAGAACGTTTAAAAGAAATGAGGTTCTGAGTCGTAGTATGCCTTCTAAAGACACCCCAGGCTTTGTTTTGTTCCTTTGGAGCTTCCCTGTACTCCTCGTTCACTAAGGCCTCGGTTTGTTGTTGTTTACCAGAAGGCTGAGGAATAGAGGAATAAGCGGCATTAATAATGTGTTCCCTGATAATATTTGCAGCGTGGCCAATGTTACAATTTTCTAATTGAGCATAAGACACTTAGGAAATTTCATTGAATTTTTTCCAATCCGCACACTCCTCACAAAATCTCTTTTCACGTGTTGGGATTCTGGGGCTGCTTATAGCGCCTAATGGGACAGGAAAGTGGTCGCTACCATAGTGATTTCAACATGCATGCCACTTTACTAATGGAAAGAGAGTGGTTGAGCCTATTGCCAGGTAGATCGCAGAGTATATGTTGTGTGTTCTACTGTAAGAAGTTGCGTGTTTTTTTATTGAACAATCAGGTACCAGACGAGAGCAAAAAATGTATATATAGGTCTTCCCTGGGCATCGGCACGTGGATAGCGTCAGAGCTCATGCAGAGCATTAAAATCCCCCATCAGTAGGAAAGGGTGTGGGAGTTGGTCAACTAGACTTTCAAATTCTTTAGCTCGGAGTAGGTAGTCAGGGGGTATAGATAATGAACCAACTGGTGCTAACTTATTAAAAATTTTGCCCTAATGGCAACCGCTTGAAGGATAGTTTGCAGCCTGATATGGTGACAAGCAATCGACTTCTGAACGACTAGGGCAATACCTCCAAAAGAGCGAGTGCAGCCACCTTTATCCATTCTAAAACTGTGTACTGTGTGAGAAAGTGCGTGTGATTTGCATTCAGATGTGTTTCCTGGAGACAGATTACATCCAGCTTATGTTCTGACAGTATTTCGTAAGTGTGGTCAAGATTTTTCAACAGGCCGAATAAATTCAACTGTACAATGTTTTGCAGCATAGATTTTGTTTTAGGCAAGATTGTGCCTGTTTGTTTAATTCAGTTTTATTTTTTACGTGGTGGACCTGTAACTATTTTATTTGCTTTCTACGCTCAACTGAGGGGCGCCGCTCCATTGTCAGCTCTGGTGCCACTGGTGACGTAGTCGCGTCAATTTCATCAACGGGAGCCCCATGAGCAGCTGATGGGTCAGGCTCTTTCGGGCGTGTTCCGAGAAGGTTGGTGTCTTTGTTGGCCACTCGCGCTGGAGACGCAGAACACGGCACGGGAAGCGTGGAGAGTGGAGCCGCACCCCCAAGAGTCCATGTTTCCCAACCGCTCAGGAACGCTGAGGCTGGGTGCACCTTGACACCAGAGTAGCCTCACCTTCTCCAGAAGTCTTTGGAGCCACTGCTGTTGCAGTCACAGGCAGTGTGACGACGTTGTGGGCTGCCGAGGGCAACACAGCGGGGGCAAAGTTGGGACCACGTCAGCACTGCTGTACTGGGTCGCCACCGACACCAGTCGCAGCTCCGCCCTCTGGCGAGCCGCGTTGGCATACCCATGTTTTCTCCGCTTTTCCTGGTAGGTGATGTTTTGCGTTAGTTTGAGGTAAATTATTTCTTTTCCTGATTTCACCATTTCACATGTTCGGGAATAGGCTGCGTTAGTGTTTCAGAGTTGGCATATTTGAGCTCATCGGTTGTACAGTTTTGGGTATTCGTGCGCTGCACACTTTGTGCACGTCACACATCCGCGCAGAAGGTTGTACTGTGCCCATACGGTTGGCACTTCAAGCATCGGCGTGGATTTGGAAGGTATGGTTGGACTTCACAATGCAAGAATTCTGCAGTGACAGACTGGGAAAGATTGCTCCAATCAAACGTTAGAATCATATGCTTCGTGTGTATTTCTTTTCCATATTCCTTATCGTTATTCTCTTGACTGCAGTAACCTCTTGGTCACACCTGCCATCTAGGATGTCAGAATCTGTTTCTTTCAAAAGGTCAGGTTGAGAAATTACGCCTTTCGAGCTGTTTAAGCTTCGGTGTGGAGTGACAGATGCTTTGACATCATGCATGTCAGTCTGCCAAAGTAGTTTAGTGGATCGTTCTTTAGTTTGCACTTCAGTGAGAATATCACCTGATGTTACCTTCTTCGACTTGTAGTTTACACCAACTACACTCTCTATGAACATAGCTACCAAAAAGACTGATTTACGGGTGATTGGTGCATCTTTCTCAACGGGTTGTATTATCAGAAACCGAGGGAAGTTGTCAGGTCTTGTAAACAATTGACCAGAAAATGGCGGGAAAGCAATTACTTCGGCGGGAGCCCGCACAGGGCTCAGTCGTTTGGTTTGGGGGGTGGAAGGGGGGAGTTATAATATACTATGCGCCATAGTATACAGCAGGGAACGGGGGTACTCTCTTCCCGAGCCTTAACCTGTTAGCGAGACAGGTCCCAGACTTCCCTGCCTGTTAAAGAGACAGGGAGTCCATTCACCGGAGCTTGACCTGGACTCCGACGGCCACCGTTTGAAGTTTTTACCCTTAAATTTAAAACTCATTGCCACAGTCGGTTACAGCGTGAGTATTAAGGCTCGGGGTCGTGGTGTCGCCAATACCGTAACCGCGATTACTCAAACTGCCCCGTGCGGGGAACTGAACAGGAAAGACGCTACTCAATGGTAACTTTAAACGAATGTTAGTTCTTGTGAGCAAATTTAAAAAACAAGACTACCATTGAATAAGTAAACTCATAGTCGGGACTTCTGTTTTGCTCTCTCCATTCGTGTCGTTATCGTTTTACATTACCCTCCACAATGTTTACAAAATTCATCAAGCATTTTATTTATGCAGTTTTGTAGTGGTGTGTGCTTAGGTTCTTAAAGATATTACATAAAACTCTTTTTGTAACTTTGAATAAATTGCCACAAAATAAATATCAAACATGACGACTCTCTGAACAGGTTGCCAGCTGTAAGAAAAAATCATTTAGTTGCACACCAAAGCTTACATGTTGGAGATCAACTCAATACAAATGTATACTCACAGTGCGCATGCTTTCTTAAACATCCTGACGTAATCATTCCGATGTAGTCCCTTGCTTGCTTACGACTCATTAGCTGGCTGTCACTTTTCTTCTCCATAAAAATAGAAAATCTAAAGAAAAAATGTTTTCTCCAATTCAAGAGAAAACCCACCTGCTGGGACTTCCTCCAGGCCTTACACAGTACTTTTGGCTTGGACTGCTCTTGGAGGCATCGCATCGTGGCAATGGTTTCCTCAAACAACAATTTCGATAAAAAGATGGCCAAGAAATGAACCAGTTGATTAGCTTCTATTTTATATTTCACTACTCTGAGAAACGGCACTTTAAAAAATGGGTCTTCGCCTAATCTTACCTGCTTGAACCATCTTTTAAAATATACATGAAACATACTATCACAATTCATTACCTCTACACTTAAGGAGAGCGCTTTTAAATTACTGTTTATACGCGAAACTCAAATGATCATGTGTTACTGTCAGCCAACACGAAGTTTTATATCCATGTGACCAGATACAACCACTTCAGCTGTCTGGCAACTACATTTCAAGCGACTGCCTGTTTTTACTGTTTTCCTACTTCTGTTTCTTCTGTTTTCCAAAGTCTTTGAAGAATGTTACCTTTATAATATCAGACGTCACAAAGCCACTAAAGCAAAAAAAACAAGAATTAAACTTGTCTCCTCTTGGCACCTATGAATATTTTAGCCACTCGACTACGACCAAGAAAAGCGCACGATAAGAAAAAATTCTGCATAAAAGTTGATTTGTATATGTAGGCCGGCACTTCAAACTTGTTTTTAAAAATGGGTGATAGCCACAGACTTTTAACAACCAACTTACTACTTAGCGCTTGCGCAGTCGGATATAACCTGCATATCCAGCTGACTATACGTCACAGCATTATTTATTGCAGAAAAAGCAAACTCGGGGCTTAGGAGTACCTACTTTTCACGCTTGGCGAGTAAAAGGTGCATTGAGTTTGTTTCAGAGAACCTGAAAATCCGTTCATAAGCCCCTTCAAGCAGTTAATTCCACTTTTACAGAAGCAGTCGTTTATATTATGAAGTCACGAAGTTTGCTCCCGTCAATATATAGGCTTCAGAAAGAATATTTGCTAGCAGAACGACAGTCTGTGTACAAGAAAACAAAATTCACAGTCAAGAAGTAGAATTACAGGGTTCTACTAGAGGGAGAACCATGATCAAGAGCAACACCGACATTGATAAGCCACCGTCGAGCGTATTTTCTTGTAACAATATAACAGCAGTCAGGCAAAGCGACAAAATTTGCATCAATCAAAATGTAGTCAGATGTCTGAAATGGAAAGCTAGCTTTAACAGCAGCTTCACGTTCAGCAATCTTGAGCTTGTCACGGTATGAGCCTTCAATAAAAATATTGATCTACCATAGTCACTTTACAAACTGAGTTAACTAACATGATGGTTATTGGTCACCAAAGCAACATATTTGTGTGCACATTTATTGCACAGCTGAGGATATATTTTAGTGGATAGTTTCTCTTTGGTTGGCAGGGCAGGGCCGGGATAGTGTTGCACGTACTTCTGAGCTATTACTTCTACTGCAATTTGCACTTCGGGCTTTTTTGATCATTTCTGGTTGCAATGGTATCTGTGTGTTTTTCTTAATCGAAGCATCAATCCAACCTTTAAAATGAAGCAAGGCGGTGGATGGGAAGAGTAGGTGCAGTGCATTAACGTTGTTGCTCAAATTCACCACCCAACCAGACAAATCACAATTACATCAAATGGACAGCATTTAAAACCTGGTTCCACTGCATTTCTTATTTTGCGAAAACTGTTATAGTTTTTTATCTAATGTAAGCTACTAATGTTGTCCCTATTATGTAGCCCTGTGTTTTCCTCTGGGTTTCCACGTACACCTGTGTAAGTAATTTTAAGGCGAGATTAAGCTGTTTGAAATGCACATCTTTGATGATAAGGTGTGATGTGCTTTTTTTTTAATTGGAGGAATACTCCACTTTCGAAGAGGCACTGGTGATTTGTCATAGTATTTTTCAAAGGGTACCTGTTCTGTAAGCTATGTTTATGTGTATAAACTTTGGCACCACTGGCAGTAGTTCGAAAGGTTCTCCCTGTATTTACTTAGCCTTTATAGGCATCATTATTAACATATCTAGATAGTGGTATTGGTTGTTGCACCAGAAAAAAAACCACTGCAATTAAAAAAACACGGTTTAACCACCCCACAACTGCCGAGACTGTTACACATAGAAAGCACAGGTGACAGGATCTTCCATTTACAGGGGCTGTTCACACTTCTCAAACGCTTTTGTGTGACTGTGAAAGCAAGGCAGAATTCTCAGTTTTCACACTTTCATGTCCAGGTCAAGGTGGACGTTGCTAATGAGCCCTGGTTCAAAGGTTAAATCACGAAGCCATAGTTGGCGCAGCGCATCCATATAAGGCCTTACAAGTGCAACATGTAAAAACCGAAACAGACATCAAGTGGGCATTTTTGAAATAGACAACTAAATATTCCGCCTAAAGACAACTGAGTGGTTCTCTTGTCTTGTGCAGACACTATCAATGATCTAAACACCAGTGAAAACCGCAATGTTCTTCAGTCAATCAATACCTATGTGCACAAAGCTACGGGCCTATATACGAAGAAAAATGAAAGGGAGAAACGGAGCCTCCTGAATTTTTAAGTGCGGGAGCGTACTAACAATATCACCACATAAAGAGCATCGATGAATTTAGTGTTGGGAGCTACATTATGAGCCACTGTGGGCTGTCCGCTTTTTACCACAGCGTTTAGCAGTTTTACAATACCCCTGAAGAAAAACAAATATAAAAACAAAGCGACGGGTGCGTGGATAGACGTTCACCACATCGTAATATAAGTTGAATCAGTTTATTGTTAATTGCTCTCTTCCTGCCTTATCTATTTTTGCCTTCGTCAATTTTCATCCTTCTTAATAAAACCCTTTATCCCCCCGTACACAAGACAAATATAAAAACAACTTAAAGATTGCGCAACGAATAGCCCTGACCTTGAGCCGTCTATCTTGTATATCAACCTGTCTTCTCTCATCCCAACCCCTGACAAGTCGGTTTCACAAAAAAAGTCTAAATGCTATCAGTATTGCAAAGCCATGATTAGGAACAAAGTGCTAGGCTCAGGCTCTTATATAGGACTAGAAACTCTGCTCAGATGGCTACATTTTAACACATATTTAACGAAACTTGTTCCTGAGTTTGCTGGCTCATTCTTGAAATTAAAGAAAATGTGGTGCTTAACAGAGTGTACGAAGACAAGATACAACAGAACCAGGCGACAACTTCAAACTGTTTATTCAAAGAGAACCATACTTAGCTACACACGACTTGCAAATGAAAATGCAAAACCAAGGTACAGTTCTACTAACAAGTGTAGGAGAGGAGGGACTGGTAATCGCTAGTATGCACAAGTGCAATTAGCGTGGAACCATATCAAGATAATTGTAGAGGGCTGAAGTAAACAAACCAAAGTGCGCAGCAATCTCATATACAGTATTCTCTTAACGTGCAATAGGGTGTATGTGGTATAAAGAGGACGGTTTTCCATCAGTAACAACACGGGCGGGCTCTTAGCAGACCACGGCAAGGACTGTGTGTGTGAACTCTTAGTGGAAAGTGGTACCTTTCGAAAAATAGTAAAAAACGAAACGCAAAGTAAGATAATCGAGGCGATCGTTATAAGAAGAGCAGGTGACAGTTTGTAACCGCATAGGTAAGGAATGTGCAGTTGTCACTCCGCTGTTGCGGACCGTTCTGCACTTGAAATACGCGCGCAAAGTTTGGTTTGTTAAGCTCAAGCCTGTGCAATTTTCTTGGTATGCTTGCACCAATGTTGCACTTGTGCACACCGGCTATTCGCCACCCCCGGTCACGGTTAGTTGAGCTGCACCTTCGTTTTGTTCTTTGTTTTTTTTTCTTTACAAGTTGCGACAAGCAAATTGTGGCTCACTTTGAGTAAACAGTTGGAATTTGGCGCCTGTGTCTGTCGTATCTTGTCTTCGTCGACGTCTGTTCAGCACCACATTTTCTCTTCATTTAACCCGTCGCATTCTTCGTCCCGCAACGTGCTCACTACACAGGAGATTAGAACACACTGCTCCTCTATGGACTACCATACGTGACCGGTCAGTGCAAAGTCGTTGCCACGCAGGTTTGCTGCAGGGGTGGGACGGTGCAAGTGCGCACCATATAGTCTTTGTTACCTGAATTAAACTTTTCTGTTACGCATAAATAGTTTGGAATCGGTTTTTTGTTACATAATTAGCGTGTTCATGTCTGTAATGGAAAATACATATGTAACATCTCTCTAAATGTCGAATGCTGTTCGTACTAGTTCTCTCTATTTGCTCGGAACTGCCACCTTTGTTCTTGTGACTGAGCTGTCCAATGTACAACGGCCACAGAGATTCAGGGTAAACATTGCACAAGGACATTAAATACAATACGTCGAAGTTCACTTACTTCAAACACAGGAACCCTTAGCGAAAAGTAATACGTTTGAAATACGTACGAGTATGCTTGAAGTGCACTTCAAATATGATTTGTATTTGTAAATGTATTTTAAGTGCATTAAAAATTGCATTTCCTCAATTTTTAGTAAATATTGAAAATACATTATTAAAAATACGGGAAAAATACAGTGCTTTTAAGTACCCTCCAAATAGATTAAAAATGCACTGAACCTAACGAATGTGCGCTTAAGGCATTCAGAATATATTGAAAATGTATTTCTTCCCGCCAAACGATCATGGTGTAAATGCACTGTAATTATTGTAAAAATACACTTACCTAACTACATTTAGAGCAGCACTCTGAGTATACTTTAAAAGTGTGCTGAAGCATGGAAATATACTCCGAATATATTCGAAATACATTTCAAATGCCTTTTACGTTTGTCGAACGAACATGGTAGAAATACACTCTCAATGCATGAAAAATACTTATAGAAAATACATTCTAAATGTATTCATAAAGCTTTACGAAATACATTTCGAGTACACTACAGGCGCTGCTTCAGTTGCTGAATTGTAAGATTCACGCAAAGCATATCTGAAGTGCCGGATAAAATTCATAACAAATGAATAAACGTACTGAGAATTTCTCCTCGATGTTTACGTATAATACAATAAACTGAGGGAGATACTTTCACTTACTGCGCTGTCTAAAGCAGACATAACTCTGCGTATTAGAGAGAAACTCGGCGTACCAATATGTAAGCGGCGGTGTTCCAACGCAATCGGCAAAGAAAAAACATCGAATTCAACGTGTATATATATGTACGAAAACACTTGCACTTTGCCAGCGTTGTTACGACGGTACCGATGTGGAGGCTTTGAAAATTTTCTTTTTCTGAAAAATATTGCTTAGATGGACAACCCTGGCTATGCTTGCGAGGGCGAGCAGCTCGGCGCCTCTCACTGCCGCTCACTACCTCCTCCTCTGTGCCCGGCACCTGCGGCGCGAGTTGAGCGGCGTACCCCTCCTTCACGTTTTGTCTGCCTTCGCTGCGTTTCTTTTGCCTGTCCTGTGGTGTTATAAGTTTTCGGACTCCTCAACGCGCGGTCGTCGGGTGGACGCAGTCTCTGCTTGGACGGCGCGTTGCAGCGGCGTTGGCCGTCTAGCCAAGGTAAGCACGATATACTGGCTATTTGCGCGTACGGTGTCGCACTACAATTATTGCACGTATGTCTGCCTTGCAATAGAAGAGTACTAATGCCCTTTATAAAATCCGCACGTGGTTGTTAAGCTTACCTCCACCTGCGAGCAAGATTTCCTACCGTAACTACGTCATGCAAGGGAATGTACTCTCAAATCAACGACATCAAGAAGACGTAAAAAAAATGGATTTTAGTGCTTTCCTTTTTGCGCCTAATTTTTAGCTCGGGCCCTGCTGAGTGGACGGGGGACTGTTGCTACGAGTTTCCTTGTAGATCGAGTACTCATTGAGGACCAACACTTGCATTAAACACATAACAGCCAGGAACGTTTTTAGCACAGCCTGTTCACAGAAAGTCCGCCGTCTATGTTTACGCGCTTGAGAAATTTGCGAAGTGTATCCAGGGGGCAGCTTTCTTTTGTTTTCTGTTCGGAGCAGCCGCTCACAGCTGCGCATGTTCACAGCAGCCGCCGTACGGGGCAGGAACCCAGTTTGTGGCATACATGTATCTGACTAATGCGCGTGGCCGGGCCATACGGCGAGAATCCGAGCAGCCTTCGCGATTTTTGTCTGTCGCATGTCGCCATTCTGTCAACTAAAGCCATGAAAGAGTTTATGCCGTCTGTTTCGAAGTGACCAAAAATGTTAAAAGCGACCCACGTAATCTTTGGTGCATGTGGCAGTAGCAAAGGTGCTTCATGCCCAGGGACTACAAATTATTTGTCCATCTAAGACAAACTGCATGAGAGTAGCCGCTAAGTTACAATCAGTTTCCTACCGCCACCCATAACCAAGAACCAGCAAAGGAAGGAAGGAGAAGGAATGCGGGTGGGGAGGGGGACTTCGAGGGAGGCAACCAGTTCCCCGCGCGAGACCCCTCGGTTCCTGGAACGGGTCCCCCGGGCGGGTTCGTCTCTTTTTGTTCCTTGGATTGCTCCCCCAAAACTTAGCGAAACTTCAGGACGTTGGCCCCTCCCTCTTTTGTGTTTCCTTGCAACTTTTTCCCTCCTTGCTGTATTCATTTCGTAGCGCATTCGCGAACACGTGTGCGCGTTCCGAGAGGCCCTTCGGCCGCTCGTGGTCGAGTGACAGACACGCGGAACCGGACGCGCTAACGCTGGACCACGCCACCTGAGAATTTCAGAAATGTGCCCAAAGGCACCGAAAACAGCATGGGCAGCTTGGCGGTTGTGTGTGTTTAGAAGCCGCAATTTCCCATTTGCGTCTAAATGGTATACTTAAACGAGTTTGTTTTAGGTGTCATGAGCATTTAAGAAGCAACTATTTTTACTTGATGGTCCCTGAAGCTAACAGGTGTTTATCTTTTTTTTTGTATGTTAAAGACGCGAGCATTCACAATTATTTTCCGCGTTGCTCCCTAATTAAATGATGACGTTGTCTGTGTACAGCAAAAAGTATAAAATTACCTGCCGGTGATGTGCGGCGGGAGCAAACAAATTACATGTGTGTGCAAGCACAAATACACGTTTTCTGGCGTTGCTTGTTTTAATCGCTTCGGTTAGGTGCCTACGATATAAGAGCTTGTTATTTAAAAAACAACGTGAAATTTTTCTTGTTTTTCGAATTAACCTTACTTTGCCGTTCCTTTGAAAGCATTGTTGAGTGCACACGCCAATCTAATGACATTTATGTAAGCTTTCTACTGCAATCCTGCCCATGAATTTTTAAATTGTTTCGCTGCGCACTATTTTTAGAACGTAATCTCCGAAGAAGGTGACGCCGAAATATGGAACACGTAACAATAATTGTAGTTAATAAGATTACTGCCTATCTTATTTTATTAGCGTCCTAGGGAGGTCACAGACCAGTTTTGTCCAAGTTAGTTGGAAAACTAGAATTGCCACCGTTTCAAGTTAATTCAAGCGCTTAAGAAAGAGAATTAGCATAACTCCGTTGCATGTTTGGTAACGTTGTTATCTTAGCTCTGTCTTTTTTTTTCCTAATTTTCGCTAATTTTTATCCCTAGACAATTTACAAACATAAGCCTCCCGCCTCCCCTCCCCCGCAACTATTCTTTCTTAAAAATGGTATTGAAGATCCGATGCCGCATGACAATATAAACTATGCTCACCATTACATAAATGGTCTTACGTCCTTCAAAGGGGCATTGTTTTCACGCCGGGTTATTTTTTTTTTTTTTTTTTCTGAAGGGGAAACTAAAAAATCCTTGCTCGCGAGGGACGTTGGCACGGCTAGAGGAAAGGCCTGATTGATTTGACATTTATTTGCCTCTAAAAAAAGTGTTTGACTAATATTTTCCCATTTTCTTTTCACTGCAGGTGCTGGTGAAATTTCCCGCGTGGAGAATCCGAAGTACGAGGACTCTGATGCACAACGCTTCATCTGCGCTGGCTGCCGAGGTGGCTGAAAGGCATTCATTCCTGCTACTTAGTAATGGCGAAATTGGCCACTCGACTGAGGTTTACAATAAACAACTTTCAAACTGCCAATTTGTGCGCATACATGCTGTTCTTTTCAGTCATTTGCTGGCCTTCATTCCGAGCATGGCCGGTTTACATTTTCACAATGGGCATATTTTTAGCCTAGTGCCTATTAAACTTTTTGAAACCACAATATGATAGTTTCTAGTTGAACGTTAACAATTCCACCTAAGACACATTGCCATGGTATCTCTCAATGTATTTAGGTTTTATTTAGTATACACTAGTAACACATTTTGAGTATATTCGAAGCAGTATTTTCTGTGCATTTAAAATGCATTACTAATACATTTTGCACGTATTTGAAATTACATTTTCTGAGCATTTTTAATGCATTTAAAATGCATTAAATATATATTTTTCATGCACTGCTTAAGTATTTCTGAGGTACATTTTAAATACATTGTAGATGTATTCGAAATGCAGTTGGAATACGGACAAAATAATGCACAATAAATACAAAGTTAATATATGTATTAAATGCATTCAAAATACATTAAAAATACGGCGTCTTTTCGCTAAGGGAAGCGATGAACGGTTCAAACAAAACCGACGAACGCATATATACAGTGCTATTGGAAGACCAAAACACCTTCATTTCGCTCTGCACATCATAGCAAGACACTCTAATTGTAGAGAAGTGGGTGCTGACCCACTGTAACCAAATTGAGAAACTGCCGTTGACATCAGATGAGAGGTCCATCTAGACCATCAAAGTAGGGCATGCCAGCTGACCTACACTGCAAGGTGTAACAGTCTTTAGCCTGCAAGGCGGACGTTTTTAGCAAATGACGAACAAAGCACACTAGCCTTATCCGTGCTTAGCACACTCCCAGCTAGAATACGAGAACTTGTCCAATACATTATGACTATAACAGCATGTTGGCATTGTCGACGCTCAAGTTTTTTACTGAGCGAATCCCTTTTTAGAAATACAAGCTGTTCATTATGACCAGTTTATGTATTCATAAAAAGCTGCTGAGACGAGCTTCCTCCTTGCACCTAATGAACAAAATTGAATCCACTATCCTGTAACAAAGCACAAACTGGATTGGTGATAACGTCGCCATAATCTATCAGGGAAATGAGAATGGCTGGCTGTGTGACGAACTTCCAATTAAAATATAATCGAAGCAATATTTTGTTACTAAAGTATTTTTAGGTGAATGCTGCTACACCAGGTTCAACTCACCATAACGTAGATTGCTTCATGTCAGCATCATGTGTCGGTGCGGTTTTTCAAGTGGTACCGGTAATATTCCTTTAGAAAACGCAACTAATTAGGCCTCAATATTATATGTGATGCCTGAGGGAAGCAGTGCACCAAACGTAACGTTCTACCCACATTCACATATGTCAAACCGATACAAATGATCTTCAAAAATTAAAATCACATTGGTAGTTGCCGCAAAGACCGAAACAAGAAAAGAATGCCGCAGGACACAGCCAGCGCTTAAAAAATTTCCTTGACGAGGCAGGGGCTATCATGTTCTGAAAAACAAATCTTCCACTGGGTCACAACCATTGCACATTTGGAAAAGGTGGTTCTCCAATGTATTTTCTACCGGTCTATTCTCTCGATTTGTTTATATCAAAAGGTGTGTTTCACAGAGGGCGTATTTTTTCTCTGCAATGCTGTCAGCAAGCTACTAGAAAAGGACGTTCGACACTAAATTGTTTATGGCCACTGATGATTTTTCCGAAAAACCAGTACACTGGAGACCCACATTCGTTTGAAGCATTCGCTCTTGTGCAGGGTGCACTTATCCACAGAATGAGATCGCCACGTAAATTGTTACAGACTACGTGGATGTCATTGGATTATTTTGGAAGTGGTAATGAACGTTTACAGCGCTTGAAATCTCACGATGTGGGACAAACTTTGCCTATGTCTCTGGATTACACAACCAACACGCGGACAACGGTCTAAGTAGTGTCGCATCATGGCGGCGATGGGAGCAGTCATACGTGCTTTTACCCAACTGGCCTTCCTCTCACTGACTAGCCAGAGTCACTATAATTATTCCTGTGAGCAAAAAGGGTTTTTTCGGTTGGGTAAAATGAAGAGACTGATCCGTTTGCAGTTGTGAAAAAACACCAGCAGGATTGCTGTGCTGGCTGCGAGCAGTCTGTCTTGATTTTTACCCAACCGGCCAAATCGCTTATGCTCACTGACTAGCCAAAGTGTACTGTAATTATTGATAGTGACGCTGGCTAGTTAGTGAGCAGAAGGGGTTTGGCTGGTTAAGTAAAGATCAAGACAGACTGCTCCCATCCAGTACAGCAATCCTCGTTGGTGTCGTTGCGCAACTGCAAGTGATTTGCCTGTCTTGATTTCACCCAATCGGACAAACCACTTCAACTCCCTAACTAGATAGCCTCACTATCAAAAGTGACGCTGGGTAGGCAGTGAGCGGAAGCGGTTGGGCTGGGTGGCTGAAATAAACGAAGGCTGCTCCCATACAGGCCATGATGCAACAATAATTACACCGTTGCTGCCTGCTAACCGTGCCTTGTTTATCTGCACACATTCCTAACAGTTGAGTTGTATTTCCTTGAGTTGCTCGACATGGTAATGCTTGAGTGGTTCAACATTACCCATTAACTGTTGTTGGCTAAACTGGTTTTTAGGCGCTATAGAAGGACGTAACTTGCGGTTGCCCGCGTTCGCCGCCAACGTGCTTATTTATGGCGCGTAAAGTAAGCGTGACTAAACAACAATCCCAAATACGGTGAGGTTTTGCATATTTTTTATTAGAGCGAGAATCATGAGCTCGTGGGTCAGAGGTGGGCCTGGAACATCCTTCGTGTCGGCATTCATCTTATAGTAAAGAAAAGCGCGTAACAAGAATCTTGTGAAGCGCCTTGGCCATCACAGGCGCTGCTCAGGTATACATACGTGGATTCACCGAGATTTCAAAAAGTGCTACAAAAGCGCCTGGCAAGACTGCCAACATTGTAACTTCAACAAGTTCATGGCTCTAACATCGCACTGCATCGCTTTCCTGGCTTTTACAGCTCAAGCCAGGGTTCAAGCTAGCCAATCTTAGCACTGCTCATTGAATTCATTACAAGTTGTTTTATAAATTATGTGGTCTTTCCTTACAGGCAGTGTTCAAGCTAGGCTGTATTAGCGTTGTGCTTCGAATTCATTACAAATTGTTTTCTAAATTATGTGCAGGCGGCTTCACGGACCATATCAAGCTTCCCCAGCCACATGGAACACCAAAATCTAAAAATACAGGAACACAGTTCTGATGTGCTGCGGAAAGAGCTGCGGCACACTACAAACCATTGGAGCTGCAGTGCAGTTACTGCCGAGGAATGCCATAAAATTCGTTCAATCTCATGCTTTTGATTGTCATGTATATTTTCCTGACACTGGTAAAAATACGTTTTTTTTTGTGTGGTAAGCTACTACGTGGTAAAAAAAAGCTACGGAATTTAGCCCATGATCCCAGATTTATGTGCACGGCGCAAGTACTACCCCAGGGTGTGCTTGTCCTTTTTGGACGTTTGTATGGTCACTGCTGTGCGTCAGCTAGCACCATATACAAAGCTGATGTACCAAACAAAGTGCAGCATGTGTAGTGGTGAGTTAAATCAATGTTATTTATATTATTGATGAGAAACAAATTGAAATTTAGATGTGAGAACTTTTATTTTACTTCACTTGCCTCTGTATTTTCGAAGAGTTATAGAAAACAATTCAACAGAAATTGAAGAGGTTGCTGTGCACAAGACATACAAATTGGTAGCTGCATGACGGAAATAAATTGGTTTCAATTTCTTCATGTTTCTGCTATAGAAGTCTAAAAAGGAAATTCGCTACCTGATATTTACATGAATCAGTGTAGAGCAGTGATAGTTTTTGTATGCATTGGCTGTAGTCTCATTTTTTGTCGTCAAATTTTGGCGTCATTTATTCAGAATTTTTTTAATTGCAAAGGTAAATTATCGCCATATACCTCCATACACGGTCCAACATTTTCAACGCTAACTCATAAGTAGGAATGGACTGGTTTTTCCACATTTAGACGTCTCTACGTAAAATTGTAACAAAATGCAGCCAAAATTTAAAGGTAGGAAATTATGCGTGCAGCCAACACGTGCAAACTGTTATTCTTCTGCTTTAAACCGTGCAATGTTACCAATTAGTGAGTTTTATTTTGTTAGCTTTTAATTCCCTTTTTGCAGACAGATGAAAACCGATTTGGCTGAAAACAATTTGCTCTCATCATGTGGCCATTTGAAAATGTTCTAATAGAAGCACACAGCAAATGCCATCCCTTTAAATTGAATAGTTTTACATCATTGTTTTCGAATGTCGTACACGTGATCTAAAATTTCGTTTTACAAGTTTAAAATTATTAGCTTTTTTACTTGCAATAAATTTAGAAATAGACTTTTATATCAAACAGAACTAGATTGCTGGCCCTTCAAGTGACTTTAAGTGTATGGTGCAAACTGATGACTCACGGTAGCCTCGTCTTGTTGGAAATTGGCAGCCGCACCATGAGGCAGTGTGACTGCCACATTAAAGGGGTCATACAGACAAAACACAAGTTTCTTTTATCCGAAAGTTTTAAGATTTGGGCTTTTATAGTGCCCTTGGCGCTTGTCTCGAATCAAATGGTGCTTTATTTGCAAGGAAATTATTCAAATTATTCAAAATCGTGTGTTTTGTGTTGTCTGCCATGCTATTACTACGAAGGGTCTTAAAGCGAAATTCAAGTGCTCCGTCCTATCTGCACAGTACTCCGGAGCCTTTTTTACAATAAATTCTCCTAGATGTTGCTAGCATACTGCTCTACACCACTCTTCATCTTTGCTCTGTTTATAACTGCATTTGCACCTGCCTTGGTTTTATTACTGTAGGTACTACTTGTTTAGACGACGAAAATTAGGCTCACGTAAGACGATGGTCAGTGCCGTCTGAGACAACCCCAAAGCGCCACACTGCTGAGCTGCTATAACAAGCAAAGTGCACGGAGTACCAACTACAATACGAACTGGTTCTTTCATAACATACATTGTTTCGCACCACCATTCTTACTGCTATAAAATGAATGAATTACACTTAAGCGAAAATAGCTCGTGCTTCACGCTTATAAACCCTGCCAAACTTGCGTTTGCTCTTGCTGGCCTTAGCCAAGCGCATGGCTGTGCGTATGGTGTCGTATGTTCTCGTGCAGGAAATAAACTTGTGAGTTGCATCGCCGCTCTCTTTTTTTCCCAATTATGTAGCTTATTTCAGCGAAGTTTACGTTTAAAGTCGTGTCAGTTTGATTATAAGGAGGCATTCTTTCTAATGAACCAAACTTGTTTTTTGTCTGCATGGCCCTTTTAATGGTTTTTAGCAATTTCTGTCCACTAATGTGGTTTTCCTATGTCGTAAAACATGTTTCACCTTTCTGTATTTCAAAAAGTACAGCAATTTCGGACCTCAATATTTATCCATAACTGTTTCAGGCTGCTATAAGCTGCCCGTGTTTGTAAATTGACTTATTCAGATGTATAACGCATTTCTAATATAAAAGAGAAGAGAGGATTGTTATCTCTTTGTACATAAATTGTACTACCTTCTGAAATTTTTCATGCAAAATTTCACTTAAAACCGCTTCAGCTAGTGAAAATATATTGTCGGAAACAGAAGCATAAGCAAGGATAAAGTTACAAGGAACATTTATTTGTAATATTAGAAGTGCATGGTGTACCTATAGAGTTCTGCTTGATTTTGCCACTGGAGGCTGTCATGTATGAAATTCGTGCAATAAAATGTTTTGCAAGGTTTTCAACAGAGTTCTAATTCCGGAAATGAGTGAATAAAAGCTTCATTGCAATGGAATGTTGAGATATAACCACACACATTAATGAAATCTGCCCTTAAAAGGTCTCACGTGATCATTTTTGGAACATCCCAAAATTTTCTTTCTTGGTTGTACATGGGATGTGAGACCTGCCTGCAAAGTCCTAGTGTGGGAAATCCCAGAGAGCTCTTTTTACAGCACTTGGGATGTTTTCGCAACTTAAGCGGGATGTCCCTGGGAGTACCCGAACTCCTAGGGGGGACATCCCTAAACTTACCTACGATACATGCGTGTTGTCGGCGATACACTCTCCCTTTTGCTTCACTCTGTGCTTACACTCTCCCGCTTCCGGCAATTGGCTATTGTTCGTTTGTTTTTCTTTTTGTGTCTGTCTGCTTTGTGTATTTCCGGCGAATTTAGGTATTACAATCTATACCTTATTTATTCACCCCTTATATAGTAAACAAAATGGCAGCGCATCTCGTGCATTTGGAAACGTCGAAAGACGATAGTCTTCCTGCACCCCTGCCGCATAACAGCTTCTCCTGCCTGACCCACCCACCTGTCACGCTGTTACCCTCCTGTCTCGGTCGACCCATTTGAGGTAAGCAGAGTTCAGTTTCACGGCGTTTGCTCTGCTGAATTGTTTGTTGGGACCTTTGAGAAATAGCGCTGTAGCCACAGGAGAGATCCTCGGCGCTAGCATTGACCGTTGTGGAGCAATTGATTTCTTTATAATTGAAAAAAAAATTCCACTCGCCGAATCCAGCCCACATTTTTTTATTCATACACACTGCCTAGGTTGTACACGCGCGTGAGAGTTAAGGGGTGAAGCGTTTTCTTTTATATCAACTGTACGCAGGAAAGCAACATTTAAACAGGTGGAGATTAAAAAGGACCTTTAAAACTGTATATAAAACATAAATTTAAAATAAATTATAGTTTTAACTGTGCTGTGCATGAATATTTTTTATATTACTACAAAAACAACTGCTACCAGAGCAGCAAAACGTACTCAAAATTGTAATTGAACAGATTTTGAATTTGTTGTTAGACCCGGCGCATTGGAAAATTTCTTAACGTGTGTCGTTTGGGCTGGCTTAAATTGATTAAATATGCGTTTGAAACGCCAGTGGTGCACGCAAAATTGCATGCGCTTTCCAGACTTTATGAAGTATGGCCGCGCCTACAAAATCTCGGATGATTTTTCATTTTTTTTCATGATCCCAGTGCCTCTATGCCCACAAGAGGTTCCTGTGGCTGCCTATTGCCGCGAACGATGTATGGGTTTGTTCATTTATTGTTTCTTTTTACTGCCGGGCCACGCCCGACTGTGTTATCTGCGTTGTAAGCAAGCAATCAATCAATCAACCAATCAATCAAAGTATTATTGTACTGTAGATAAATACATCTGCATGGCAATATACAGGTGGTACCCCATAACTCAAGAATGGGTTGTAAAAGGAATCCCTATGATAAATAAGTTGATCACAGTCTGTATGAGCATTTTTTAGACAAAATACATTCTCCTGGTTTCGACACCCGCTACAAAGGCTTGCAATCAATTCAGGTATATAACAAAACGAAAAATGTACAACCATAAAACAGGAGAACGGTGATTGGCAAATGAAAAAAAAATAAATAGAAGACTTTGGGGGAAAAGAAGAAAGAAAAAAAGGAAAGAAGATCATAATGTGAAAATAAAGATAAAAGCTGTTACAAAAACAAAACTCTTGTTATATAAACACAACTACAAGTCTGTACGTAAGTCAAATAACATAAAAACTTGTGCTTTTAGTTCTTTTTATACATATAGAACGATGGTGTGGAGGTGACGCTGTGTCAAACTTTGTTCCATTAGTGTGGAGCCATATAGAAAAAGGAAATTAATCCATAGTTAGTTCTAATTTTGGGCATTGCTGATGTGGTTGAGCATGTGGTTCAAAGGGAATATGTAGTGGTGCGGTGAGTAATTACAATCGAAGGACAGCTGATGATATTGTGAATTATCCTATACAGAAGCAACAGGGCATAATATCTAATACAGGGGTGTAAAGGCATTATATAGAGCATTTAATATGCAAATATAACAGATTCTTGTCCATGCATGAATAGTATTGTGCGGAGAGCTGTGTTTTGGGCAGTCACAATAGGCACAAGAGTGGTGCGATAAGTTAATCCGTAGACACTGACTGCGTATGTAATGTGGAAATGCAGTAAGCTGTGTTACAGTATAATCATAGTTTTAAGAGGTAAGACAAGATGTAGTTTACAGAGCATTAGGAATTTTTTGTAAATCATGCAAGCAATTTCATCAACATGCTTGTGCCATAAAAGTTGATTGTCTAAATATACACCTGAGAACTTTGTGTGTTTGACATTTTCTAGAGTAACATTGTCAAGCTGTACTACTGCATTATTTGTTAGACGGGAGTTTTTTGCTGAAAAGACAATATAGTTACTCTTTGTTACATTCGCAACAAGCTGCTTGCACTTTAACCATTGGGACAATGGTTAAAGCGCTCTTCCATTCTTTATTTTTATGCTCAACGGGATATAACATTCAGATAGGCAGACTGTTTCACCCATGTGAATCGATCGCTCCACAAACACTCGTGCCGAAAGATAAAAGCCTGCAGAGCAGACGCCGAGGCATTCGATTCGACGACACTCGCTTGCGCAAGTCACTTTGTTGACCGCTCCTTTTTCAGTTGTTAGGGGAGCACAAGTTCGCTCCAATAAAGTTGTTTCTCATTCAAGACAACTGCGTCGTCCTTGGCTTCGTGATATCTGGTGAAGGTGCTGGGTACTCAGCATTTATGCTCCCTACGACATCTGGAAGCCGCCAAGCCATTCCAACCAGAGAAAGCCGCCGACTGCAAGGATTGCTCTGCCAGAAGGGCCCAAGAGAAGGAACGGTGCACCCAACACCACGGTGCAAGAAACAACGCCACCAATCATCCTTCAGCAGCCCCAGGAACCACCATCGTTCCGGGGAGGCCCCGCTGAATACCGCGAAGAATAGTTGGAGAAGCTGGAGCGCGTCCGCGTGTTCAACAAGTGTGACGACCAAGAAACTTTCCGGCATGACTTCTTTTACTTGGGAGATGCTGCTCGAACATGGTTCAAGAACCATGCAAGCTCTTTGACCGACTGGACTCAATTCAAAAGGGAGTTCCTATGTACCTTCACTACCGTGGTGAGAAAACAGCGCGCTGCGCATTTGCTTCAAACTCGAACGCAGCACCCCAACGAAGGGGTCGTGATTTTCGTTGAGGAGATGAAGCGAATTTTTCGCCGTGCGGACCCCAAAATGGCAGAAGAAAAGAAGCTCAGGTTTCTAATGCGAGGAGTGAAGCAACAGCTTTTTGCTTGTCTAGTCCGTAACCCGCCGAAGACGGTGGCTGAATTCGCGTCTGAGGCGGCCGCGATGGAGAAGACGCTAGAAATTCGAACGAGGCAGTACGACCGCCCGGTCAACGCGCTGGAGACCATCGGTGCCGCACCTGTAAGCTCCGATACATTGCGCGAGACCATCCGAGCGGTGGTAAAGGAGGAGCTTCCGAAACTTTTTCCAACGACGCCGCAACCTCAAGTGGCTTCCCTGTCCGACGACATCCGAGAAGAGGTTCAACATTCGCTGGGAAATTCTACGCCTTCAGAAGCACCCCAACAGCACCAAGCGATAACCTACTTGGCAGCTCTTCTTCAACGCTGCCCTGCACCAACCCGTTGTCAAGAGGCCGAGCCATACCGCTGTCTAATGCCACCCGCCCGACGCCCTGTAGACCAATACCACACGCCAAGGAAGCCCGACGTGTGGCGAACGCCCGGTAACCGCCCGTTGTGCTACCACTGCGGAGAGGCCGACCACATCTACCGTCGCTGTCCGTACAAGAGGCTCCGATTGCGAGGGTTCTCCGTCGACGCCGCACGCCCCCGATACGGCCAGCGCCCTTCTCAGATCGAAGAATACCTCTAAAACGCCGTCCGGGGACCAGCGCGCTTCAACCTTTCGTCATCGCCCTTCCCGTATCAGTCCCCGAACCGCCGCAGCATTGCTTACTACTCACGTGGAAGGTCCCCCAGCCTACGCGGGGGAAACTAAAACCAGCAACATCTGGAGGTAAAGTTGCACGACCGCGGAAAAATGAAAATCCTCCAACGACTCAGCGACTCGCTGAAACCATGATTCACGACATGCCCCCAGCCCGACGACCCAATCTAACCCTGACGTGACTCCAGAACACGAAGAAAGCAAAACGGCGCGACGCGTACCTGACATAACCGAACCTGCCGCTGAGAACACGACGAATACTACGATGAATAGTTCCCGACCGTCAACACGTACAAGCCAAGATACGACGCCCCGGCGCACCCGCAACTCGAGAAAAGTGGCGTCCGACTTTCAGCTGTTGATCGACGGCTTTGATGTAGTCGCACTCGTATACACGGGATCCGACTACTCCATCATGAGCGGACCATTTGCGTCTAAGCTGAAGAAAGTTATGACCAGATGGGACGGTCCGCACATTCACAAAACAGGAGGCCACCTCGTGCCGCCAAGTGGAACGTGCACATCGCGCGTCACCATAGACGGCACAACGTACTCTGCGGCATTCGTCATTATCGCCAGCGGCTCCCGCGATGCAATTCTCGGAATGGACTTTTTGACGGAGAACGGCGCAATAATTGATCCACAGACCAAGTCGATAACTTTTGCCTCCGATCACTCCACGACACCGCAGTAGAACCCCGAACACCGTGCTGCTGTAAGGATTGCCGACGATCACGTCACCCTGCCACCCAGAGCAAGCTTGATGATGACCGTCTACTGTGAAGGGGCTGCTCCTGAAGTCGACGCTATCGTGGAGAGTGATCAAAGGTTGCTTCTCGACCGTGATTTGTCTGTCGCAAGAGGCATTGCGCGGTTTAAGCAACGCAAATCTCACGTTTTGGTCAACAATTTTACTGAGGAGTACCAGCATTTACACAAGGGCACTGCAATCGCGTTCCGCGAAGAAACGCAAGAAGCAAGTGACGTGATTGCAGTCGCCGACTTTGAACGCGCACCCGAAGATACCTTCAAGCTTCCGCATCCCATCGACGTGAATCCGTCGATACCGCAAGAAGAAACGAACAAGTTATTGGCTTTGCTGCGTCGCTAGAGCGAGTGTTTTTTCGTCGAACTCAAAATCACGTCAGAAACCCCTGGCGAAGCACCGAATAACCGAAGATGGAGCCCGACATACCTGACAGTCAGCGTACCGCATCTCTTCACAGGAGCGCGATGAAATCTGGACTCAAGTAAACGACATTCTCAGCGACGACATTATGGAGCCACGGAAAAGTCCGTGGGCTGCGCCGGCAGTACTCGTGAAGGAAAAAGAAGGCACTTTAAGGTTCTGCGTTTACTACCGGCGACTGAACAAAATTACCAAAAAGAACGTGTACCCACTGCCAGGAATCGACGACGCCCTCGACCACCTATGCCACGCGAAGTACTTCTCTTTGAAGGATCTGAAGACCGGCTACTGGCAAATTGAAGTGAACGAGAGAGACCGAGAGAAGAGTGCATTTATAACCCCGGACGGTCTATATGTGTTCAAGTTCATGCCGTTTTGTTGGTGCATGGCGCCAGCAACGTTTCAAAGAGTCGTGGACAGTGTGCTAGCCGGCCTGAAGTGGCACACCTGTCTCGTATATCTAGACGGCGTAGTGGTATTCGCCCAAAATTTTGACAAACACCTTGCAATATTGGAGGGTGTACTTGATGATATTCGCACGTCGAGGTTAAAGCTAAATCCTCAAAAGTTCCGCTTTGCTTACGAGGAACTCACGTTTTTGGGACACCTCGTCAATGCCGCGGGAGTCCTGCCTGACCCGGTGAAAACATCAGCCATAGCAAACTTCACAAGACCCAAAGACAAAAAGGGCGTGCGAAGATTTCTCGGACTGTGCGCATACTACCGGCGCTTCATTTTAAACTTCGCACGCTTTGCAGAGCCACTGACGCACCTGACAAAAGATAGCACGCCTTTCGCAAGAGAAAACGCCCAAGAAAACGCGTTTTGCGATACAAACGAAGGAACCGCGCACATTCTAACAAAGGACAGATAGAGGTACACAGCTTGCTCGAGTTCGTACAACGGACCAGCAGCTGGTGGATTCCGGGCGCTTCAACCTCCGACGCCGAGATGTCCAGTACCACCTAGGGGACCTAGTTTGGGTTTGGACTCCCATCCCACGACGCGGACACAGTGAGAAGCTTCTGCAAAGGTATTTCGGACCCTACCAGATTCTACGACGTGTCGGGCAACTTACTTACGAGGTGATCCCCGATGGTGATTCCGGAACATCACGACAACTCACGTGGCCCGCAGTCGTCCACGTGGTTCGCTTGAAAACTTACTCTGCAAGAAGACGGACATTTTTGTTGTTTTTCAGACTGTCTTTTATTTTGGCATCGGGTCGATGCACTATTAGAGGGGGCAATGTCACGAACCATGTATGGATTTGTTTATTGAGTGTTTGTTTATTTATTATTTGTTTTTACTGCCGGGCCAAGCCCAGAAGTGTTGTCTGCGTTCTAAGCAAAGCGCGTCTTCCATTTGTCATTTTTATGCCGCACGGGTTATCGCATTCAGATCGGCAGACTGTTTCGCCCAGACGTCGCTAGCCCAGAATAATCTACTGTGTACTAAAATGTTCTGGGTATGAATCGATGGGTCTAGAAACACTCGCGCCGAAAAGTAAAAGCCTTCAGTGCAGACTCCGCAGCACTCTATTCGACGACACTCACCTGCGCAAGTCACTTTGTTGACCGCTGCTTCACCGAATTTGTATTCTTTTCAGTTGTTAGGGGAGCATAAGTTCGCTCCAATAAACTTGTTTCTCATTCAAGACAGCTGCGTCGTCCTTGGCTTTGTGACAATATATACCACCAAGTTCCCGATTTCAACACGTATAGCTCGAACGTCAATGTTCCTTCTCCAGCATACTACCCTCGCGCATTTAAACCTCATTCCCTTACCTCCAAAAACCTTCTTCAACTTCGTGGACTAAGGGCTGAGTACCGTAAAAAAAGTGCAATGCCCTGCAACGATCGTTATAATGCCTGGCGTATTCAAAGAGCAATGTTTACTCGGTGTAACGTAAGCTCATCTCCTGCGGACACCACCGGGAACCGCATGTTGATGTCTCCTCAACAGGCCATAGTTTTACAGTGCAGTGAATGGTGGTGTGTGTCTATGCGGAAACCGTGCAGAAGTGCTCAGACACTGACTGCAGGAGCACTGGTCATTTTGGGATTGGGGGAAACTCAAGCAACACCTCTAAGGTAATATCAACTCTTAGAGCCCCAGTCAATTCGATAACATAAACGCACGTGCAGAGCGAGGCACATGCTGAATGACCAAACGAATAATTAGCACAACAAACCTGTAGGGAAAGAGATAAAAATTGACCAGAATCCTAGTTTAACAGAGGAAGCCACTGACATTGCATAATTGCAGAGAAGAAGCATTGGCAACCGTTACAAGATCATTGGCCGTTCTTTATAAGAAAAAAGAAGTCTCGGTAAGTTCTTTATGGTCACGATGTAGATTTTCTTGGCTAGATCTTTCTGGCAAACTAGTTAGGAGCTGGTGAGGCGCGGAAGCATTTGGAATCCGACAGATTGAAACCACCACCCCCTTGCGTCTGCAATACACAATTCGCGGTGATAGATGAACCGCTATTAAGCAAGTCCCGAGCCTTCGGAACTGCTCGCCTGGGGTCGCAATGATAACCACAAGGAATAATGCAACCTTTCAAACATTGCTTTATAAAAAAGTTTCCCCACATTGGTGGAAAGATATATACCTCAGATAGCCTCATATCCTGCAAAAAGCCCCCTAAAACTTCACTTCTCGCGTAATTTCTGTTGTTTTATTTGTTACTGTGGATGTCTGTGTTGTGTCTGCTACTCCTAAATGTATTTTCTGTTTTTGTCGGTGATAAGGAATTGTAGACAAGCAAAGAAAACAGCCAGTGAATTTCAATATTTTTGAATGACCAGAGACCTTTCGAAATGACGTGCGAAACGCGTTTTTGACTTTTAGTGCGAAAAGTGCAAGTTCGTATTTTTGCGTGAATATGATAAACTTGAGCATTCTCCACGCGGTGATCGTGTGTTAAGTTAAAACAGAAATGAAAATGAGTCCAGCAAGGAGTGCTTAATTATGTACCGTTTTGAAACGGGATCTGTTTACAACGCAAAATTTTGGCACCACACAAAAACACAAATTATCATATCCTATTAATCGGTCAATCCAAAAGCGTCCGCACACTATTCCAAGGGCTCCAAACACATTATTGACACACTGGACGGCCAATAAACAAGCTTTTCATTGTATGTATCCATTCTAAAACGCACCGAGAGTGATGTGTAGAGTAATGAGCGTAATAATTATTCGCTTACCAAGGCCGTTCAATGTATCTCCTCAAACTACCTCACCGTTACTCATCATGAGGCATTCCTGCTTCCTTCCCTTGCCCATGTCAGGTATGATAAGGGATGACGTAGACCCACAGCTGGCTTTCAGGAGGGAAATGCAGATCCTTGTCATCACTGAGTTCATGCATGTTTGTGAGAAAAAAAATTATGGTGGCGACAATGCCGATGGGTTGGACGCCAAAGTTTTAAAAGCAAACATTTTCATATATAAAGCGATGTCGTCCAGGCTGAAAACTATAGACTGGTTGGTTGATGTAAGAGCTCCGATCAGATCTCCGGCCCACTGCGCGCCTTCGTGAAGCCGGGCTTTCATTCCGTCAAAACAGTTACTTGAAAACTGCGGAAAAAGAACGGCTCTTGATAGGACAATGCAAGCATCGATCAAGAAGACGGAGTACAATTATGCACCTCTGCAGTATAAACTACCTATGCGTATAAATTTAGATTGTTCGTAGACGGGTTTACTTCGGTCGGAAAAAATCTTCGCATGGGTGCGTTCTTCGTTTCCGTTCTTGGACTTTTAAGTCATGAAGGTAGATTGAACGCAGGTTGAGCGGAGGTTTTACGCAATTCTAGCGAAGCTCTTAGCGCAATTTTGATGCAGTTTTTATATTACAAGGTGTTCGCGATACTGTCAACTATATACTAGTGTTCAAAATACTAGATTAAATATGAGATGTATAGTAATAAAAATCAATCAATCAATCAATCAATCAATCAATCAATCAATCAATCAATCAATCAATCATGTTTATTTACGTGCCCAGGAACAGCCAGAGGCCTGAGTGCTGGCGCACGGGTAGTTACATGAAAACAAAATACAAGAAACATATAGCAAGAAACAAACAAGCGACAAGACACACACAAATTGAAGCAGTGAAAATGACAGAAATAAAGCACAGGCGGAGCCTGGGTACAGAGAAAAAATAAAAAAAGAAGATGCCTATGTTGCTCTGACTGTCGTAAAGGCCAGTACGACAGCCAGAGCAACAAAGTTTGACAGTAATACAACAAAAACAACGGCAAGAGTGTAAAGACAAATGATAAGACGAACAAATGACAGTAAACAGTTTCAAAAAAGGCAACTATCAGTTGGATAGATACAACCGCAGAGAAACAAAATTCCAGAAAAAAAAAGAACGACAGACATATCATAGGTGTTTAACATACTGTATTCAACAGCACTGTACGGTAAATTGTAAAGGATTTCTAAAAGATGTCAAGGCGTTCAAAGAAGCGGTTGTAACAATTCTGTATTCTGCGCACAGGAGAATGATTGGAGTTGCGCGCAGCGGTCAAGAACGGGCGATGCGACCTGGTGGGCCTTTGTGGTTCACTAAACTCTAAACAGTTAAGCACGTCTGCGCAAGAAAGGCCACCATGAACAATTTTGTGAAGAAATGTAAGGTCTGCACGCATGTTAATAATAATAATCATAATCTTTTTTCATGTTCTGAGTAGTACTGACCGGGCGAACGAAAAAGCTGTTCTTGGCAGCTTGATTAGTTCACGCCCCCTGTTTACAAGTACAGCTCACAGCAACGCTTGAATAACAAGAATGTGCGATAGCAAACGGTCTAGGTTTTTGACTGTTTCACAGTTAACAATCGGTGAAGGGGTTATAAACATTCCAATATACTGTGTTGAAAACTTCCCTAAGCAATCATAGAACAGAAATAACCTAACAATGCTAACTGGATTACAAGACTAACAGAATTATGCATATTGCACACATCATCATTAGGAATCTAGAAAACTACTCTGCAGTGGCATACAGTATAGCAAACGACAACTTTTAACAAACAAGAAAAAATCGAGAAAAATCTGAATCACACGCACAATATAGAAAATGACAACCATAAAGTTCACAAGAACAATTCATATATCTCCTTAGCAGTAAGCTTGAAGAAATGTATACCTTTTTCATGGAAGTCGTTCAAAATATTCGGAATTATTGCTCGTAACATTTGATATACATAATTAGTTCTACTTAAACCCACCTTCCAATACTCCGCGCGACGTGTTTCAATATGTTTTCGTCCTTATCTTGGGACATCGGGATGTCCAGCTTTCTTCTTCGTACTTGCAGAAATACACTAGTGATGCGAACCCGACCTCCAGCAAGATTATGATGACGTATACCGGCAGAGCGGCAGCAACGCATGCGTATTACTTAGCAATGAGCCCTGGACTTCTACAAAGCGTGATAATTGCATTGATATCTATATCAAAGCCGTTCATCCCGACGTACGACCAGCATACCAAAAGCAACTCTCTTTCCGCCATAGCATAACTAACCAGGAAAAGTACGCCCTCGAGGATCTCGCAAGTTGCACGAAATAGTTATCAAAGACAAATATGCCCATAAAGGAGGCCCACCATGATCCTCAACAGAACCCACTGTGTCAACGAGGCTCATAGACCCCACTGGTGTATTCCTTCTGGAAAGTTCGGCCTCGTGATCCCACCAATGATTATAAGGTAATCGTCGAAGACACACTCACTGAATGAGCGTGCTCAGAATTATCTCATTACAAAACCGTCGTTCGCTTTCTGATCCCTTTGATCACAGTAGCCAGCAGATTCTATCTTCCTAAGATGCACAACGATAACAACCCAGGTTGCCTCATTCTTCTTCCAATTAGTATTGTCACCAGGAACCTCTCTCGGTATATCGACTCTCATCCGCGATGTTCCCCGCGTTTTCCCTTCCTTCATAAGGATACAAATTATTAAGTCTCAAGATCATGAAGATGGAAATCCCTTACTTCCGCCTCCTTGTTACCTTGAATGTCATAACACTATACACGGACGTTAAACATGCCGATGATATCACCACTGTATCATGTGCGTGACGGCGTGTCACAAACCTAGAGATTTGTTTACCCTTCCGACTTTTCTTTACTTTATCCTTGAACTTAAAAATTAGATTTGGACGGTGTCAATTACTTGCAAGTTACGGGTAGGCCAACGGAAGCTAGAATTGGGCCCAGCTACGCCAATATTTTTTATGTTTTGTCCAAAGTGAAACATTCTTGAAGCCCAACATTATAACTCACTGTACTAAGAAAAGTATACAGACGATATATTCACGATATGCTACCATGGGAAAGGAATCTGTTAAACTTTATTGAGGCTTTGATTCTACTGCATCCTAATATGTCCTTCCCCTATCCATATTCTTTGCGCAAAATGAATTTTCTGGGTGCCACACTCACGAACTGGCACAGCAGGTTTCGGACTAACCTCGACAGGAAACCGACAAACACGCGCCAATATTTGCGTTTCCACAGTAGCCACGTCAGGCACTGCGAGTTGCCCATACCTTGTAGTCAAGGTTTACGTTTTAAGTGATACTGCACTGGACACGCCTATTTGAATTCCAACTGCCGTGAACATGAAACCGCGCTTTTGAATCAAAATACCAAATGCAAGTACACGGCGCCGCGATTCCGCGGCGTAACAAATTGAACCGCACAGAAATTCTCTGTAAACTCATCCCATCGCCAGTTCCAAAAACTGGTTTGAACACCTTAAACAACCGCTCCTGCACGTGCTATGCGAGCTTTTTATTTTCACTTAGCAAAGGAATTTTTATTTTTCTCCTGTAACAAAAGCAAGTACAAAACATTCGTGGTTACGCTTTTCCACGTTCACATACTCGGTCCGTCCGTTACATTCCAGGACATCTGTCCTTGCTATTAACCAAGCAGATACGAAATGAGTCAAAAACTAACACGGCATGAACACGAATGCAAATGACGTACACTTCTTGGTACATAAATTCTGCACTGAGAGGAGAGCCTGTGTCCTGAGAGGGGGGGGGGGACTACTCCCCCACCCCAAGCACCAGCTCCTTTACACAAGACGGTTCATTTACTCGGGGTCTTCCTTGCTACATACGCAACTACAAAGCATTCAAATGCAAAAACAAATACAAAAGAAACCGACCATTGGTTTTTTGACTGTACCGCATACACTTATTTGGCCCACCTTCCCATTTGGGGCCACTAAACTTATTCAATACTCAGAGCATGACCTCTGGTTACAGAATGCAATTAGAACTGCCTTTGGCAGTAGCAACACAATCACGCGGTTTACATCCGCACCACATGACTTACTCGGCTTATCAAAAACTTAGGACAACACTTGTATGCGCTTAAAGAGCGAGATTTTGTTTTATGTAAACTATGCTTGGAGACAGTACAGGTATAGAAAATTGCAAATATTCAAGATTGTTTTTGCAAAATCTACAAGCCAAAGAAAATCTGTATATATGTTAGGACTAGAACAACCGGTTTTAAGTAAGTTTTATTCCAATAGTTGTTTTACGTTTTGGTGTACTTGTTCCGTTTTTGTATTTTTTTTTTGTGAAAGGTGTCTTTTAGATTATGGCACGCTGTTTATTTTACTGAAAACAACTTTTACAAACAGATGTAAAGGGAGAAGTGGCTTTACAACGTCGTTTTTTATTTGAAACCACATTTGCAGGATCTTCACACCACATCTGCGCCTACCATTTGTAAATAAACACAGGATGCTTCAGCTATGCCAAGTTGGAATCCAACTAAGCTGCAGCTGTTTATTATTTAAAAGAGGACAGCACTTCCTCCGCGTACATCCCCTTCAAGCGGAGTGTTGATGCTGCTTTGATTGTGCCACTTCTTTTTCGAGTTAAGGACTCGCGTTCCGTAACTGCTCACTTGGTTCCAATCGTCTTCGACAGACGAGTCCTCTGCAGCCACTGCCACGCAAATGACTCTTCTCTCCCACGCCCAGGCACACCGCTCAGGCCCACGATACACACACTGTATTGTTTGTGAAGCCAATTCAATGTGACCACGTTTCACTTAGTCGATGCCCGCCATCTTGTGGAACCTTTCGCTCCTGTTCGCTCTTGTGGAACTTTTTGCAACTTTCGCTGCTTTTTTCAAAAAGCCGTTCCTGCTTTTTTGGTAAAAAAAATAGCACGCTTCGCTAATGGAACGTCTTCAACGATGATGTCTTTTAAGAGCATAGCTGGGAGTGTTTTCTAATGTCACGATAAAGCTTCATAGAACTTTCAATGCCGGCAGATTGATCATCGTCACATTCCAGAGTGCCCCGGAGAGGTAGCTGAAAGGGCGCGACAATCGCCATTTAGCGGAGCATTGTTGCGTGTAGTTGTTCTGGTTATTGAAGGGCCGAAAAAAAGGGGGGGGGACCCAGAAGCTGTTTTACAAGGAAGACACTTAAACTACATTTTGGGGGGTTTCGTATGGAGGGATAGTGAGATCTGGAAATGGTAGGAGTGATAGAAAAAAAAGGCGGGGTGGATGCTGGGCTCTTAAGATCGTGGCGCAGGATTGGGTGTGGTGGAGGGAATTGGAGGATGATGTGACCAAGACGAGGTCAGAGACACCGGACTCTTCGACAAATTTTACAACAAGGGAGGCGACCTTTAGGTGAGGAGAGTCAGGGCCAGTTGGAAAGAGTACGTCTTGTAATGGGGCATATGAAAGTGCGAGATTTCTCAGTGGGCTCACCATGGGGGCGCGGAAGCCGTCAATCGATGGGCACTCGCACTGCAGGTTTCTCACGTAATGTGTGGCAAGCACCTTTTTGTAGCTGGCAGGAGGGTCTTCCGGAACTGGGCTTCAAAACGGGTCTGGACGAGTTGAAATCGGAAATGCAAACCGAGTCTTTAGTAGATCCTGTAACGTCTAATAGTGTCGAATCGCCTCCATTAGACAGCACTGAGGCTGACTAGGGGTACGCCGTTGACGATGTCGGCGCTTGGTAGGGCTTCGGATATTTGTAGTGCCCAGGTTTGCAGCAGGCTCTCCAACATTCGATAAGTTTCCGGACAATGTTTTTGCAGCTTGAACTGTCCTTCAATAGCTTTAATGGCGGTATTCTAGGAGAAGTTGGCGTCGATGGTGAGGCCTAGGTTTATCACTTTTGGGAATTATATACTCCTTGAGTCCCAACTGTGAGGTGCCGCTGGTTCTTTTGCTGCTTGGGGCCCGAGGAAAAGAGATTCTCTGTTTTCGGCTAGCTTTTGAGGCCTAGGTTTGATGGCGCGTTCATAGCTGCGTCCAGGTTGAAGCAGCTTCGGGTAATTTCAGTCTCATGTTGGGGTCCGCGCCAAACGGGAATGTCGTGTACTTAAACTGTAATATAAACCTTTTGCGCGTGGTTTGAGCTATAATACAAAATAGCTGGTTAAGGACAAAGTAAAATGAAAAAAAAAGGGCATGCTGCTCCGGGGCACCCATACGGTGACCTTCTCTTCTGTTCCCGTGTAATTTCCAATATTGACAACGAATGTACTGTTCGAGATGAAAGCGTGAAGACAGGGTCGTAGGTGCCAACTATTACGCACTGTTGCAGATTGTCAGAAGTGGCCTTGATGTGAATAAGAAGTACAATGCAGCTTGGTTAGCTTGTTTTTGTTCCTTGAGATATGGGACGACGTTGACCACGGAGTCGGATGTGCAGCGGTGACTTCTGAAATCGGTCAGATGTTCACGAAGGTTCCCAAATTTTGAGTTATCTGGGTTAGGCGTTAGGAATATAGCTTGCATGATTTTGACTTTGTTGTAGGTTAGGGTATAGGGAGGTAACACGTAGTAGAGTAGGCTGGTTTGACTGTTATTAGGGCTCGGGTGGGTGGTCAGAAACTCCGCACTCACATCCTTCATTGAATACGCTAATGTTCCGTGGTTTTTAGCTCGTTCAGGTTTTAGATTGCAGCATAATTTATCCTATTTTGTAGTGGTGCGCTGGGACCCATTGTGTTTTCAGGTACTGCTTAGAGTTCGGCGATAGTTTTAGTGGCGTTCATCGACGCTGAAATGTCAGCGCTATCTCTTGTGCTGAGATGGGCGCCTAGGGAAACGAGGTGGTTTCCAAATGCGCGAGTAGCTGGATTCATGACAAGTTGACTGTCTGGCTCTGGATTAGCCACGTCAATTATCTGGGGCTCGAGCTGTGTGGTGTGAGCTGGTCAGCGAATAATTGTACGAGTGGTTAGGTTGAGATACTCCGTGTGAACACCATGCTTAGGGCTGGTTGGCATGCTTACCTGAACCGAATAAGTAGTGAACTAACCGTGTCGCCCATGGGGAGTATGTCAGTCCTTCACTGTGAACCAAAGAGACTACCGCCTTTGTTAATGAGTGTCGGCGGCCGACAATGTCGACATAGTTGTAAGTGTTGCAATGAAGGGTTTGCACCGGTTCTTATTTCTTTACACTGGGCTCTCTGTCTCTGGCAATGCGGACTCAGTTCTTTTATATCGGGAACGGGTTGGTGTGATTCGGCGAGATGATTACAGAAGAAAACCGGGCATTTCAAACTATTTTCGCACCAGTATTTAACAAGTTTTTGCAATTGGTGTGTTGTTGTGGTGATTTCGTTGGTGTGCTGGTGTGGTGATTATAAAAGAAAACAGGGAATTTCAAACAAATTTCGAAGCGGAATTTAAGAAGTTTTTGTAATTATTGCAATGCAATCTTGAATATTTCTGTTTTTATAGGTTAAATTAAGTTAGAGTATTTTGAAAGGTTTCTTTTTATAGGACTGTTTTTTGACAATTGTTTCAATAACCTGATTTAGCGTGACGAAAGGAGATGACGACGGTGACAGGAGACACCGAGAGCCCGAGCCGCAATGGTGCTTCACCCCTAAAAGTGACACGCTGTTAAATTACCAAACGGGTCCGTATACCCAGCCCCGTAGTATCAGGCATGTGGTGGTAGCCTGGTGGACGAGCGCAGAGAACAGCTGCCTCGGTTGTGACTACAAAAAGTCAAGAGCAAAACATAACGTGTTTACTATGTTGAGATGAACAGCGACGAGTATAGGAACCGTAGCCCACTGGCGTGCTTACGATACTCGAATGAAGTACCACCAGTACCCGACAGCACCGACGTTCTGAGGAACGTTCGTGGGGAACGCGAATGTACTATAACAATCGCCGACGATCTTCCAGCCGTTCGGTGCTTTTTGCAGGCACATAGAGAAGTACGAACAGAAGCAGAATTCTCTGATGCGCTGTGGCGTGCGGTGCATGCTGTGCCGGAAAGAGAGGGGGACAGCAGAGGTCGCTTGCAGCGCAGTTGACGATACGTCAGCCACCGCCGTCAACAACAGCCATTAGAAGTGTTGTGGCCGAGGCGAAGTTTCGGAGTCCAATCATCGCCGTAAGTGGGCATTAATTCCCAGCATAAATTGTATGTGGGTAAGCATCTCCTTGCGCTGTACTGATGTGCGCTAACGAAGCTCGCGAACCCCGTCAACAAGGTCTCACACAGCCTTCGTATAACAGCGCACATTGCAAGGATGCGTAGGGCAAGTCAGGCAGTTGTTACGCGAGCGTAGTAACCTCTTTAGTTTCCTATACGTTGGCATTTATTTTGTGCGGAGTTTAAATGGCCACTATTTTTTTTGCCACCCTGCTAATGTAGTATGATGGTTGTCGGGAATTGTTGGAAGCGTAGGAATTAATAATACTTCTTAGCATTCCAGCCATCAGGAGCTGACCTTCTCGTGCTGTACACGTACAGTCTGGTTTACTCGAACTTTTGTGATACAGGCATTGTGTTAGTTTATAATTTGCCTAAATATCAGTCAGATGATTGTACGCAAGTTCGTATTCCTATAGGCGATGCGAATGGGGAAATGTGTATAATAAGGAGGAACATGGGCTACATTTCGCGCCTAATTTTTCTAAAATTTACAAGGTACAAGAAGAATGCGCTGTGTATTGTCTCCGCTCATCGGTAGTATCAAAAGGAAATAAGTGGTGTATAAGAAGCTTCCTAGCTTATGGTTACCTTGGTCGTCTTGACATTGCACGACATTGGCAGGGGATGGTTTTAAACGAAGCGACTCGTTCATGGAATTTTTAAGTAATCTCAGGGGATCAGGCAGGTCACATAGTTTGTTACGCTTCGTCTTCCCCCTGGGGTACAGTCAGGATCAATGCGATACTTATCGCGAAAACAACGACAAATCAAGCCGACAGTGCCTTTCTGTAAGGCTTTTTACCATTCGCGACAATGCGTTTATGATAGTTTGGCTCTCGCCATGGCTGCTCACTATTATTTCCTCCTTAAATATAGCGAATAGTTATAGTCACACTCACTTTTCGCCTCAAATTTCTTTTTATCAAAGTACTCAACTTCCGCGCCCCTTATTTCAGTTGTTGTGACGACAATTGTGGAAATAACAGGTGGCATAAAGTATAGTTCACACGTCCTATTGCACACATACTAAAGAAATTCAGTGTTTCGAACCGAAAACAAACAGCTATGGTACGTTTCGTCTTCAGGTGAAATATTTCTTTTCTGGATCAGTTCTGGTTCTACGGAAGTACGAGCTAAAGCATTGGGAAGAAGAATTCCGAATAACGGTAAAAAACTTTCTTTGTACCGCAAAGAAAAAGCACAAAATACTTCATTCAAAAGATGGTTTTGTACAAAAAGTAGTGATGGGGTCTTAGTGGCAACTTTGTACAATTAGGCTAGATAATGTGGGAAAGAAATGTAGTTATTGGCGTTGACGAGGCACCTCTTTTAACTACCCTTTACGACATCCCAAGTAGACATTTGGGATTTTGGCATCCGCCGACTATAGCCTCAGCTAAAATCAGTTCGTTCAGATTTTGCGGTGCATCCAGTCTTAGTTTACCGTTTTTATTGTTTGATAACATGAGGCTAACGCTGTTATGAATACGTTTCACATACCATTTCAACTATCACGTTGTGCAGAAAAAACGCGAATGTCCTAATACATATTACCGTTATTGGTGAATACAAAATCTGCGGACATCAGAGCAGTGTAGAACGTGTCATGAAAGGTGGTTTCTTTAAATAAAACAAGGTAACTTTATGCTGACTTCATGGTTGCTTTGGTGTATCATACAGAGCCTGTAAGTAAATGCGCAAAGTAATCTCGCCGACTACGAACTTATTCCACTTCGAAAGGAAATTACATTGTCGACAAAAAAACAGTGTTCGACCCCCTGCCTTGTGTCGGCTACACCTCTATACAGACGTGAATTGCAAGCACGTCATTCAACCGACAGTAATGCCATCATCATCACCAGCCTATCTGCGCCCACTGCAGGGAAAAGGCCTCTCCCATTAATCTCCAGTTATTGCGGTCCTGGCCTAATTGCGACCAATTTATCCCCGCAAACTTCTTTATCTTACCTGCCCATCTAAATGTCTGCCGCCCTCTGCCACGCTTGCCGAATCTAGGGATCCACTCTGCTGCCATTCATAACCAACAGGTACCTCGCCTTCGCATTACATACCCTGTCCACGTCCATTTCTTCTCAATTTCTACTAATATGTCCTTAACACTCGTTTGTTCCCTGACCCACTCCGCTCTTCATATATATGGAAGCAGTCGTAAATCTGGGTATGAACGCGCCCGGTATCTGTCTTATCCCCATGAGTTTTGAAATGCCAAGATCAGGCACTTTCACGCTGTGAGTCGCACTTCCGTACCACAGAAATCTGGTACCCTTCCCTAATTTCCTCGGCACATTAATAAAGCAAAAGCTTTCCAGTTGGGATTGAAGGCGTCCTGCCTGAAAAACAAATGCATTTTTCCCATGACCGGTTGGTCAACCAAAAAGTTCGTATAAGATAGCTGTACGATTGGCGCATATGTCATACCTGGATTCCATAGTGAGAAAACTACTACTTGTCAAATGCAAAACACGAGCGGTTGAAGGTAAGACAATAAACGCATCGATCACAAATAAACACCAAAATAGCATACCTTTATCTCATAAACGCCGTATTGGTACATGCTTTAAATCGGTCATAGATGCTTTGCTTACTAACCCAAAGAAGATTGCATGACTTAGTCTCCATTGGAGTTTTGGTCCTTTGAATGTTTTACAGTCAAGTTAAAGCACGTTAGTCGAAACTTGGACGCACTTTTAGCCAAGGTTGTAGGCGCACTTCTGAGGTCCGAGAGCTTTCGCTCTTTCCCAACTCTCTTTGAGAAGGAATGGTAAAGTATTAAGTTTACGTTTTTGCATTATCGCCACTTTCTTGCACACCATGTTTCACGCCTTGGTTTTCGCAATGGGTAATGCAAACTCAATTACGTGGGCATTTTAGACGAGCAGAACGCTGGTACAACAGAGACTTCTCGACACAACACGACCCCGTTTTTTCCTTTGAGAGAACAGGAAAGGTCGTAGAACTTCTGCGAAAGTTTGTGGTTTTAATCCGATGTCAGCAAAGCGCTGAAAAGTCCCTTTTACATGTCAAGTGAACATTTGCCCAAGATTAAGAGATAGAAGCACAAATAAAATACCACCTGCCGCGGTGGCTCAGTGGCTAAGGCGTTGCGCTGCTGAGCACGAGGTCGCGGGTTCGATTCCCGGCCGCGGCGGCCGCTTTTCTGATGGAGGCGAAAAGCAAAAACGCCCGTGTGTACGAGATTTCGGCGCACGATAAAGATCCCCAGGTGGTCAAAATTAATCCGGAGCCCTCCACTACGGCGCGCCTCATCGCCTGCGTTGCGTTGGCGCGTTAAACCCCACAATCAATCAATCAATCAACAAATAAAATACCACCAGACAAAAGACAGGGTATATAAACAAATGAAGTTTTAATTTTCAGTCGTCTGTTCATTTCAATCGGGCCCCTTGTAGTATCGATGACACGTAAACACAATACACTAATTTCTATTTCCTCACGGTCTATGGAAAAATAATTTTATTTCGAGGTTGGAACAATGATAGGGAGCTCCAACTATTCTCTGACAGTGTTTTTGCCATTGGCTTAACAGATCTGCAAATAAGGTCAAATACCAAACATTTGCCAGGAATTCATTTTCGTTTAGTTTTCTCTTGGCTTCGTTCCATCCGGAAGTCGTACCCCACGTGCGCGGATAGAGAGAGGGAGTGAGGGAGAGAGAGAAGCTTTTATTCACGGCAAGGTGGGCTCGACGTATCTGGGGGGAGGGGGTGACGGTTAGCGTAAAGTAATGTGGGGTCTAGATGAGAGGGCGTTGGGGTTAACTCCTGGTTGGCCGCCTTATGCGGTCCGTTTGGGTGTAGAGTTTCTGTTTGCTGCCCATATTGCGGTACGTGATTTCTGTCAAAATACGGTGGGTTAAGATGATGCGTCAACAATTCGCTGTCGCCATGGTGTTGCCTAACAGGCATTGATATTTTGGTCACCTTGCCATGTGCACTTAGAAAGTACCGTCTCAAACTTGGTGCAGCGGCACCGAAGGTCAGAACAGAGTGTTTCCATTAAATTAGGGAAAAAACATTACGGGTGAAAACTGCTTTGGTTGTGCTTAGCGTGTCATTGAAAGAAATGCCTTCTCGCCAAAGCAATGACTTCATTTTATCATGAGGCGAGTAACGCAACGGCTTTGAAGGGAATAAAGCAAGTCGTTCGCGCCCCATGAAAGCGGCTCTGACTACATGAGGTCATTGTGCTTATGGTTGGTAAGCTTTTGTCGCTCACTGGAAGACCCCTTTTTTCAGGCAAAACGATGTGCAGAGCTGCGCATGGAAGTTGTGCTAGATTCAAAACGTGGGCGGTTGAGATAACAGGAGCTATTACAGTTGTGACGATGAGGAGACACCGTAACCACTCACTGTTATACGCTGAGTGGCAGGCCACTCTCTGTGCGCAAACATATGATGGAATTTGCTCTTAGGACGCGTTGCCTTTTGTTCCTGACAGCATCGACAAAGCAAACGTGGAGTTAAAGCCACTGAAAAAGGAAAAATACTACATTTTCCCACTATTTCGGAACGGTGTATTATCTAAGCGTCAATTTTATTCACATACCTAAACTGTATTCTGCTTACCCGTGAAAAAGAATTGGAAGCCAAAACTCATAATTGATATGTACAGCAGTATACCGTGTTAAAAAGCTTCGAAGTGAAAGTTTGTGTTTCTAAACAAATGTTGCGGCAATTGCTGACGAAAACTTCATGTACGGATTGCAAGTTGTTTGCATTGTGCGGGGTCGGTTGCTCAAATTTAGGCTCAGCTTTTTAACTATGATGTATGGTTCAAAGCATAGTGTTCTCACAGATCATGCCAATGTTTGAAATAATAAATTACTGGTGTCTTCTCTTCTTCAGGCCGTTAAAGTATCGGCCAGTTACGGACATTTATCTCCCCTTCTCCAACCCCAGCCATCAACGAGGGGAGCAGAGAAAAAGGGACGACATACGGAGCTTGTGGTTGTAGGTTTTTTTATGTCATGTTGGTCGTCTGTTTCGGGCTGTTTTCGTCTTTCTTTATTATGCACGATGTCTCTCAACCCTCAACCAGAGGCCGACAGTAACTATATTTTTCTTTCCTGTGTTTTCTCACCTTTTCGGCGCTCTTGAGAATTGGGCGGTGGACTTCCTGCGCCAAACACAAGTCCAATGAGGATTATATTACAGTGTTTAAAATATACTGCTCCCGCTATAATATCATATAATAAACAATGATTAATCAAAACGTGCTCACTGGCGGTTCGTGTGACTTATCGAGGTGATGACGCAGGCTCGTTCTGGAGAATTCACACAGTGCACCACTGCATCGGCGGAGGTCATTGTGTTAAAGTAGCTTGTGTTTCGGCAATCGTATATAAAATGCTATAAATGGTGTTTATCAGCATGAGGTGCTTGACTGCAAGGGCGAAAAAGTACAGGGCACTGTTTATGCCAAACGCAAGGGTAGCGGGAATGAATGAATGAATGAATGAATGAATGAATGAATGAATGAATGAATGAATGAATGAATGAATGAATGAATGAATGTGTGAATGAATGAATGTATGAATGAATGAATGAATGAATGAATGAATGTAGGCATGAAGAAGTTGAAAATTGGCGAACTACCCCTTCCTTGTACGTAACCAGCAGGATGCAAGTTGTATAGCTTCAATCCTTTTCACGAAATTCGCTTCCTTTAGGTCGTATTAGGCGATGCTTCCAGAACCATCCAGTGAGCGAAACCCGTTACCAGCGCTTGTGTTAGTTAGGGTAAGTATTGTTACATTAAAAAGAAAAAAAACTTCCGTATGTGGTTTTGCGGACGTATAGCCAGTATGTCAGTCACCCGCAAGGTTCACTTGCTGTATGACGAAAGATTTGCAGAAACGAAGCCAGATATTTTCTGCTTTTGTGAATACATTAACTTTTGAAACAGTGCGTAGGACCCGTAATTGGGCAATTGTTTACGCCAATCGCAATTTCACAAGGAAGCTGTGCGATTCAACACACGAATACTTCCATCGATGTGAAAAACTAAACATGCCTTTGTGCTGCGTCCTCAAGGTGTATTTCAATTGTTCATCAGCTTTACACATGAATGTGCATGGGGGATTTAATAATGGTTAGGCAAGCATCGTTATGGCCAATGAGCGCAAGGCTGAGCATGTAACGCGAAGAGACGGCGACTGACCGTAGTTCAATTTCTAAAATACACAAAAATGCACATAACCCCCAAAATAAAATCAGACCAAAGCGCGAAGTCGAACTGCATGTCATGCTGAGGAATATTCTCATGTACTCGCATCATGATATTCCTGACTCTTTGGGAGAACGCACAACCGCAAGACTTGAGTATTCCTCAACATTAGTTTTTCTCCCAGAAAAAAAATTGGTGCAGCTCCATAAGTTCTTCAAGGCTGCAGAAGCAGCAGAGCTGGGGGTCGACCTAGCTCTTCGCCACACTGACAGCGGATCCCACGACAGAGAGAGCAACCCGACACTAGCAGGGCTAAGGCAAAGACCTTAACGTTTATGCGGTCTTTTATTCCGTAGAAAGTGTCGTCATCGCTTTCGTCGTCGTCTTCCGATGGCATAGCCGTTTGCAGCAACACGTAGTGCAGTGCGCCCGCGCCTCGGTAGGCCTCCAGATCTTCGTCAGCTGGTCCGGCGGATGTGTCCACGTATGGGTTACGAAATGACGGTTTGACAAAATTGTCGCCACCGTTGGCGGCGCGGTAGCTACACGAGAACAACATTGGAAGCTTGTAATATGGCCTATGCCCACGCGGAAATGTGGACGACACCGTGCGGTGACGCGAGGTGTGCGCTCGCGTGCACTCGAGGTTTTCGGTTTAAGCCTGGCGGAATTGTGTCGGCCAAAAAAGCTCTGCCGTCAATTACAGTGACTACATGGCATAATGGGCGTGGGGCCGCGAATATTGCAGCGTTCATATTCTTAAGGAGGGAATCAATTTAAAACACAAGGCCAATGCAGCTGCTCTTTGAAGCAAATACCCAGAGATTGGTGTCCTTTAGCCGTTCAGAATACTGGGACGGAAGATGACATTTAGCAGCGAGATAGGGTAGCCGGGGTTAAAAAAAATACTGAACATCTGCAACAACTCCATCTCAATGAACAGAGAGAAGACAATATACACACAAATTTTTATAATCAAAAAAGTACAAAATGAGCACGACGCCAGTTTTCCAGCATCATGGCTACAGAATATTCAATACTGTACAGGTGCCCCAAAACGTAAGCAGAGCACGGGTTGGAGATTTTCAAGGTATTTCTCTTTTCACTTCCAAATAAAACGGGCTCAAAATATCTCATATAGGCCGGAAGCTGCATAAAAAAGAAATTCAGGAAGGTGCGCTCCGTTTGCTTTTTGGTGGACCTGCACATTCATTGACAGTAGGAGAGTATAGGCTTTGGAAAAGAGCCGAATACCTTTGATATGGCTCGCTTCAGTTAATGAGAAATGTCAGTGACAGAAAATGTGTCTCAAGCCAGAATGTCCACGGTAACGTTTCTAGAAAGACAAGTGGCGTTTTAAATTTTCAATTGAATGCCGTGCCAGATTGAGGACAGGAAAGAATTTATTTCAAGCTTGAGAGGCAGGTGTGTTTTTTGGGACACTGGATATGATGGCCAGCGCCGCATAATAATTTCAAACTTGATACGGGGCTTTAACGTTACGTTTTTATACTCAAGGTAAAAACGAATGGGAAAGCATAAAATTGGAACGTAAAACTAAGTATCGCTGATGAATTGCACAACGCTTTTGTCACTCAGCATCCGAAACAGGCTACCAAAACACCACCATAATATTCAAATATATCTATTTCGAGCTCTAAGAGTAATAACGGGGCAGTACTGCAAAACATTTTTGAAAAGCAATGACTATGTATTAAAGGCCCGTATGTTGAGGTACAAGAAATTGTTCGACGAAGTTTAGAATAGCTGGGACAAAGAAATCTTTGTCCCAAAATTACATGGGTTACAAACACCATAAAAGCAGGTGCAATTTATAATAAAAAAACCTAGAAGCCAATCCTATTCATATTATGTGGCAAGCCAGTTCATGTTAGGAAGATAAACCAACTTATCTAAAAAATTGTACCTAATGAATCTTTTCTTTGCCTAATTTACGACGCTGCTCAATTACGACGGCACATTAGCTTCATTTGGAGAGTGATAGGCCCGTGGTCGGAATTTTTTTCTGTTGTGCACGTAATTTAGCTACACTCCAGTTGCTTTATTCATAATATTTATTTATTTATTTATTTACAGATACTGCCAATCCCATTTGGGATTTTAGCAGGAAGGGCATTTCATAGAAAGTGAACAATAATAAAAAAACAAATCATTTGGGCTTTCAAGTTATAACACATACATACACGAGGGGAATACATGTTGAGAGCTAGTCACTTTTAGTACAGGGTAATTGTTTGAAAAAGGAATGAACAGTAAAGGGGTAACATAATTTGCATCGTACCTAGTATGACGTAGCATGACAAACAAGTCTCGCAGTATATAGAATAAAACAACAATCAATGTTCGTACTTGTACCCATGACAACCTGACAACAACTACCTTCTTTTATTGATTTAACAAAAGCACAAAATTCGTACAGAACACGAGTAATTCAGAGAATCTGTAATGTAGTCTGGTTATTCATTGTCGCCTTGTAAATGCTCTCTTACTGCCGCGGTAAAATTATTCAGTGAAGTACTGTGTATTATAGAAGGGCTCAGCCGGTTCCATTCCCTTGTTGCCAATGGGAAGAATGAATATTTAAATGAATCTGTGTGGTATGAGCACTCGTCAAGCATTTCGGAATGTGTGTGACGTGTCAGTCTTGTTTGTGCAATAGAAATGTATTTGGATTTATTAATCTTTATCTCTCCATGTATCAGTTGGTACATGAACCATAGTCGTGCTAGTTTGGCTCTGTTTTGAAGAGTTAGGATTCCAGCTTTTTTAATAAGTTCAGTGGGTGAGTCAGATAATCGATACTTATTGTATATAAACCTGATTGCTTTCCTCTGAATTCCTTCTAACTTGTTAATTTTAGTGACAGAAAATGGGAACCAAACAATATTGGCATACTCTAACACAGGTCTAACGAAAGTTTTGTACGCAATTAGTTTTGTTTCTGCAGGAGCTAACCGAAGGCGTCGTCTAAGAAACATCAAGCGCCGTAACGCAGCTGAGGTTACTATGGATATGTAGGAGTCCCACCTGAGATCCTGGGTTATTGTTAGGCCGAGGTATTTATGTTCGTAAACTCGTGGCAGGGGAATGTTATTAATGGTGTAGGGGAAATTAGACCTGTTTTTTTTTCTAGTTATTGTCAGCAGAGCGGATTTTTTGGCGTTAATTGTCATTTGCCAATCACCGCACCATTTTGACACTGTTTCTAGGGCATTGTTTAGCGCTATATGATCTTCGTGGGAGTTAATTTCATTGTACAGTATGCAATCGTCGGCGAAAAGTTTTACGGTAACAGGAATATTCAGGGGTAAGTCATTAATAAATATAAGAAACAGCAAAGGTGCTAGGACGCTGCCTTGAGGTACTCCGGAAGTTACTGTTGCTATAGAGGAAGTTTCATTATTTATCTCGACGTACTGTGTCCTATCAGATAAGTAATTTTTAATCCAGCGAACAACCGAGCAATTTCCTATAGCTGACTGAAGTTTCTTAATTAATTTTTCGTGTGAGACACGATCGAAAGCTTTTGAAAAGTCTAGTAGTATGAGGTCTACTTGTTTTTGGTTATCAATGCTCGAAGACAAGTCATGTGTCAGTTCAGCTAGCTGAGTTACTGTCGATAGCCCTCTACGAAACCCATGTTGGGAAGGTGACAAAAAGCGTTTTTGCTCGAGGTAAGTGGTCAAATGTTTAAGAATTATGTGTTCCAAAATTTTGCATACTGTGCATGTTAAAGAAATTGGTCTGTAGTTTGATTCATCATTTGTGTTATCGCATTTAGGTATAGGGATTATTTTTGCCTTCTTCCATTCTTTTGGAACGGTACCTGTCAGGAGGGATTTGTTGAAGATGACATATAAATACTTTGCTACCCATTCCCCATTCGGCATACCTTCTTAGGAATTGGTTTGGAATCTTGTCAGGGCCAGGGCTTTTTTTTATGTCAAGACTTAGCAAAAGGTTGAGTACGCCTGCTTCAGTTACAGACACTGGTTCGAGGTGATTTTCGTCACATGAGTCAATATGCGGTAGTTTACCATCATCGATTGTAAAAACAGATGTAAAGTACGTGTTTAAGGACTCTGCTGTTGTGCGGTTTGTTCCCGTGGTCAATTTGTCAGTACATTTTTTAGGGTTAAGATAATCCCAGAATTTCTTTGGCGCGTTTTGAATAAAGCTCGGTAGAACGTTTTTAAAATAGTGACATTTCGCCATCTTAATTTTAGATTTCATTTCAACTATGGCAGTGCAAAGTGAATTCCTAGAAGGATTAGGTTTATGCTTCAGCGATTTCCTAAGTTGTTTAACCCTGCGTTTGGCATGAATAACGTCTCGCGTTATCCATGGGTTATGCTTATTAGTTCTTTTTGTTTTTACTGGTACGTAGTTGTGAAGGCAGTGTAGTATAATGTTTTTAAATAATTGCCACACTGTATCTATATCGGCGGAGGGATGATCTGAAGCATTTACGAATGACTCTAACTGAAAGGAAAGATAATCAATTATAGTTGTGTCGTCAGCGTTTTTGAAGTCCGCAAATGTGGTCCGTGATACTGAATCAGTTTTACTTCTTTGAATGTGGGAGGTACATAGAACTAGTTTGTGGTCTGATATACCGGTCATTATTTCAATTTTAGAGTCATGTGTTGGGAAATGGTTGCTTGTAAAAATCAGATCAAGTATGTTTGATTTCGTTCCTTGAACACGTGTTGGCTCTTTCACGATCTGGCTGAGGTTAAAGGACAACATTAAATCAAAAAGTATTTCCGAGCGTGCGCACTGGAATCGTAATGTTTCCCAGTTAATAGTCGGGAGATTGAAATCCCCCAACAAGATAACCCTTGCACCAGCAACATGTCGTTGCATGTAGCCATGCAGGTCTTGCAAGCTATCTGTTCCGGAATTGGGGCTTAGATAAACACATCCTACAATAACGTTACATGAACCAAACATCAGTTTACAGAATATTGCCTCTACATCGAAAGCTTCAGGCATAACAGTATAAGGTATTTTTCTGTTAATAAGGATGGCCACGCCTCCTCCACGTGTTGTTCTATCTTTCCGTACGATAACATAGCTGGGCGGTGTAATTTCAAAATTCATAACGTCGTGTGTGAGCCATGTTTCGGTTATTGCTAAGAAGTCGGGTTTTATGCAAAGCAGTAACGATTCAACAGCCTCGGATTTATTTAGAATGCTTCGTGCGTTCACATTGGCAAAGACTATGGTTTGGCAGGTTGATTTGGGCGCCGAGGGCATAGTGCCGGTGCTTCGACTTGCTGCTTTTTTTCCATTGAAGAAGCACTCGAGTCGGTACGTACAGCAACTTTGTCTTTTTTTGCTTCATCCCATTGATACCAGACTTTGTTTATTCGGAGTTTATCATATACTAGTGAAACTTTGTCCCCTGACTCTTTATTAGCCTTTGCACAGTTCCACAAGTTTCTTCTTATGTCCCGTACCCGCACCGAGAAATCTTCGCTAACCGATACGTCTGTTCCTTTTAACTTGTGGCAGTTTTTGAACACTCGCGTTTTGTCTCGAAAGTCATGCAGCTTAAGAATTATGGGCCTAGTTTTATTTGCGGCTGGCTTCCCTAGTCTGTGTATTCGTTCAATACCGACACCATCAATTTCAAGCTTCTCTTTAAACACCGTTTCAGTTACAGTTTCTTCTAGGGTGGAATTGTCCTCATTTTGGTTTTCAGGTATTCCGTATATTATTAAGTTGCACCTCCGTGCACGGTTTTCTAAATCATCTACCTTCAGTTCGAGGGCAGACACAACTTCCTGTAAATGTGCAACTTGTTCAACACAGCTCGAAATTTTCATGGCCAAAACATCAAGATTTTCTAGTTTTTTGTCAATTGAAGTCAGTCTATCTTCTTTAATTTCTTTGATGTCGCCAGCAATCAGTTCTAACTTTTGTAGCAGCTCGTCCGTTCTAGGTCCGGAGTTGGTTTCGACATCGCCAGCCAGCAATAGTAATTCGGTAAGGCACGACGCTAGTTCATAAACACATGAGCACAGCAGCCTTGGGCACGGCAGCACAATTATGCAGGGGTTATCGGAACGGAAGCATTTACAGTAATGTTTTCTCACCTGCATGAAAAATACGAAGGGGTTATCCACCCGCATGCCAAGAGCGCCGCCGTGCCCTTTGCTGCGCAGAGGATCGTGGATGGCCTTTATACTTTGCAGAGCGGGCACCGCCAGGGCGCCACATGTTTTCGCGCCGCCGCAGAATGTCTCCGACGACGAGTGGTAGTGACGATTCCAGTTGCTGTCCAAGATCGGGGGCGTGGGACACAATACGGGGCCTGCGCCGTTGACCATGATCGTCGCCTCCGCTTGCTGGTGTTCTGCGTTGCTCCTTGCCTGTATCAGCAGCAAGGCAACGATTAGCTGCATGAAAAATACGAAGGGGTTATCCACCCGCATGCCAAGAGTGCCGCCGTGCTCTTTGCTGCGCAGAGGATCGTGGATGGCCTTTATACTTTGCAGAGCGGGCACCGCCAGGGCGCCACATGTTTTCGCGCCGCCGCAGAATGTCTCCGACGACGAGTGGTAGTGACGATTCCAGTTGCTGTCCAAGATCGGGGGCGTGGTACACAATATGGGGCCTGCGCCGTTGACCATGATCGTCGCCTCCGCTTGCTGGTGTTCTGCGTTGCTCCTTGCCGGTATCAGCAGCAAGGCAACAATTAGCTGCATGAAAAATACGAAGGGGTTATCCACCCGCATGCCAAGAGTGCCGCCGTGCTCTTTGCTGCGCAGAGGATCGTGGATGGCCTTTATACTTTGCAGAGCGGGCACCGCCAGGGCGCCAATAGTTTTCGCGCCGCCGCAGAATGTCTCCGACGACGAGTGGTAGTGACGATTCCAGTTGCTGTCCAAGATCGGGGGCGTGGGACACAATATGGGGCCTGCGCCGTTGACCATGATCGTCGCCTGCGCTTGCTGGTGTTCTGCGTTGCTCCTTGCCGGTATCAGCAGCAAGGCAACAATTAGCTGCATGAAAAATACGAAGGGGTTATCCACCCGCATGCCAAGAGTGCCGCCGTGCCCTTTGCTGCGCAGAGGATCGTGGATGGCCTTTATACTTTGCAGAGCGGGCACCGCCAGGGCGCCAATAGTTTTCGCGCCGCCGCAGAATGTCTCCGACGACGAGTGGTAGTGACGATTCCAGTTGCTGTCCAAGATCGGGGGCGTGGGACACAATATGGGGCCTGCGCCGTTGACCATGATCGTCGCCTGCGCTTGCTGGTGTTCTGCGTTGCTCCTTGCCGGTATCAGCAGCAAGGCAACAATTAGCTGCATGAAAAATACGAAGGGGTTATCCACCCGCATGCCAAGAGTGCCGCCGTGCTCTTTGCTGCGCAGAGGATCGTGGATGGCCTTTATACTTTGCAGAGCGGGCACCGCCAGGGCGCCAATAGTTTTCGCGCCGCCGCAGAATGTCTCCGACGACGAGTGGTAGTGACGATTCCAGTTGCTGTCCAAGATCGGGGGCGTGGGACACAATATGGGGCCTGCGCCGTTGACCATGATCGTCGCCTGCGCTTGCTGGTGTTCTGCGTTGCTCCTTGCCGGTATCAGCAGCAAGGCAACAATTAGCTGCATGAAAAATACGAAGGGGTTATCCACCCGCATGCCAAGAGTGCCGCCGTGCCCTTTGCTGCGCAGAGGATCGTGGATGGCCTTTATACTTTGCAGAGCGGGCACCGCCAGGGCGCCAATAGTTTTCGCGCCGCCGCAGAATGTCTCCGACGACGAGTGGTAGTGACGATTCCAGTTGCTGTCCAAGATCGGGGGCGTGGTACACAATATGGGGCCTGCGCCGTTGACCATGATCGTCGCCTCCGCTTGCTGGTGTTCTGCGTTGCTCCTTGCCGGTATCAGCAGCAAGGCAACAATTAGCTGCATGAAAAATACGAAGGGGTTATCCACCCGCATGCCAAGAGTGCCGCCGTGCTCTTTGCTGCGCAGAGGATCGTGGATGGCCTTTATACTTTGCAGAGCGGGCACCGCCAGGGCGCCAATAGTTTTCGCGCCGCCGCAGAATGTCTCCGACGACGAGTGGTAGTGACGATTCCAGTTGCTGTCCAAGATCGGGGGCGTGGGACACAATATGGGGCCTGCGCCGTTGACCATGATCGTCGCCTGCGCTTGCTGGTGTTCTGCGTTGCTCCTTGCCGGTATCAGCAGCAAGGCAACAATTAGCTGCATGAAAAATACGAAGGGGTTATCCACCCGCATGCCAAGAGTGCCGCCGTGCTCTTTGCTGCGCAGAGGATCGTGGATGGCCTTTATACTTTGCAGAGCGGGCACCGCCAGGGCGCCACATGTTTTCGCGCCGCCGCAGAATGTCTCCGACGACGAGTGGTAGTGACGATTCCAGTTGCTGTCCAAGATCGGGGGCGTGGTACACAATATGGGGCCTGCGCCGTTGACCATGATCGTCGCCTCCGCTTGCTGGTGTTCTGCGTTGCTCCTTGCCTGTATCAGCAGCAAGGCAACGATTAGCTGCATGAAAAATACGAAGGGGTTATCCACCCGCATGCCAAGAGTGCCGCCGTGCCCTTTGCTGCGCAGAGGATCGTGGATGGCCTTTATACTTTGCAGAGCGGGCACCGCCAGGGCGCCACATGTTTTCGCGCCGCCGCAGAATGTCTCCGACGACGAGTGGTAGTGACGATTCCAGTTGCTGTCCAAGATCGGGGGCGTGGGACACAATATGGGGCCTGCGCCGTTGACCATGATCGTCGCCTGCGCTTGCTGGTGTTCTGCGTTGCTCTTTGCCGGTATCAGCAGCAAGGCAACAATTAGCTGCATGAAAAATACGAAGGGGTTATCCACCCGCATGCCAAGAGTGCCGCCGTGCTCTTTGCTGCGCAGAGGATCGTGGATGGCCTTTATACTTTGCAGAGCGGGCACCGCCAGGGCGCCACATGTTTTCGCGCCGCCGCAGAATGTCTCCGACGACGAGTGGTAGTGACGATTCCAGTTGCTGTCCAAGATCGGGGGCGTGGGACACAATATGGGGCCTGCGCCGTTGACCATGATCGTCGCCTGCGCTTGCTGGTGTTCTGCGTTGCTCTTTGCCGGTATCAGCAGCAAGGCAACAATTAGCTGCATGAAAAATACGAAGGGGTTATCCACCCGCATGCCAAGAGTGCCGCCGTGCCCTTTGCTGCGCAGAGGATCGTGGATGGCCTTTATACTTTGCAGAGCGGGCACCGCCAGGGCGCCACATGTTTTCGCGCCGCCGCAGAATGTCTCCGACGACGAGTGGTAGTGACGATTCCAGTTGCTGTCCAAGATCGGGGGCGTGGGACACAATATGGGGCCTGCGCCGTTGACCATGATCGTCGCCTGCGCTTGCTGGTGTTCTGCGTTGCTCCTTGCCGGTATCAGCAGCAAGGCAACAATTAGCTGCATGAAAAATACGAAGGGGTTATCCACCCGCATGCCAAGAGTGCCGCCGTGCCCTTTGCTGCGCAGAGGATCGTGGATGGCCTTTATACTTTGCAGATCGGGCACCGCCAGGGCGCCACATGTTTTCGCGCCACCGCAGAATGTCTCCGACGACGAGTGGTAGTGACGATTCCAGTTGCTGTCCAAGATCGGGGGCGTGGGACACAATATGGGGCCTGCGCCGTTGACCATGATCGTCGCCTCCGCTTGCTGGTGTTCTGCGTTGCTCCTTGCCGGTATCAGCAGCAAGGCAACGATTAGCTGCATGAAAAATACGAAGGGGTTATCCACCCGCATGCCAAGAGTGCCGCCGTGCCCTTTATATTCCACAATACATTCCACAATACAGTCGTACTTGGCGCTGCAACTTTTCACGTAATCAGAAATCCACCAGAGTCTCCGAGGCCTACCGCGACCTCATTGGCATGTTGATGCGCAAGTTATTTCGTAAAGAAAACAGGGCGGGAACTGCGAAGTACAAGCCGAGGAATGGCAACGTATCTGTTGTCTCATATCTGTAAATGCCCCATTAATTGTACGCATTACATTGTATACAACAGTAAAGGTCGGGGGAGGGCCCCTCCTGAGAATTGCGAATTTGGACTTATTTCCTCGCTCATACAGGTTACTGGACCTGAAGCGGCTGAAAACCTGGCTAGGTGGGGCCCGCATCATGACACATTTCCACTTAAACATTATCCAGCCAGCCTAGAGAGACAAGTACTTTATTTGGGAAGAAACCAATATGATTGCGCTGCCTCGTACTACCACTTCAAAATGGGGCCAACACCCGTCTATTGCTGATGTCTCGTTCGGAATGTTCTAAGACACCTTCAACTCTAAAAACGTGCTTACCTCTTTTTCATTTTCACTTGGGAGAAAATCAACCCACTTGTGTGCTAACTGATCTAAATAAAAATTTCTACTTGCGTGCGTGGTATACTTCAGCTAATGCCAGCACTGCTTTGGGACATTTGGAGAATAATTAGGCTGCCAGGCCGGATATATTTCAACGATAATGCAGATTGTTCGGCTAGTAAGTTTGCTGCTTATGGCTGACCACACGGAAGTGGGAAAAGACCACGCATTAAAACGTTTAATGAAGGGAACTATATATATTAACGCCATTGCCTGATTGGTCATGAAGTTTATAGTGCCGACTCTACCCACGCGATGAGCTTCGCCGTAAAGAAAGTTCCGGTATAATTTTGACCATCCTAGGATATTTAGCATGTGCCGAAGTCTGCAATAACCTCGCATTATCGCTTAAAATAACATGTCATTGCGCGAAAGCATAAGCGACAACTTATTGCTGAAGAAATATGAGTTAAAGAATCTGAACAATTATCGAAATACCACCTAAACCGATGTTGCTTTTACGTCGTTTCGGTGCTTCTTCTAGTGTGGCTGTACGATTAGACGTACATAGACTGGTCAGTGTAGATAACTCCAACAGAGGAAAGCGCAATAACTAGATTGACGAAAAGGATGACACCTAGGGGTCAGCCGCCACGTGGATTTCTGCGAAAGCTGCAGGCTTGTTATACAGGGCATTTTTCTTCACCGTGAATTTTGCCCTGAGCCCTGTAACCTGTTCCCATGAAGCATTCCATAGATGGAATTGATTACAAATGGCATAACTATAAGTGCCATACTTCAGAATAAACTTGCCTATACTCACAGCTTTTCCCCCGCAAAGACCCACATTTTTACAGATGGATCGGCCAGATTTGGGCGCAGCTCTTTGGGAGAGTTCATTCCGTCAGTTAAGATCACTCCCACAGCGAAATCAGCCTGTGACTTCGTCCACGCTAGCTGACTTTTATAGTATAAAACAACGCATTGCACGCATCCTTGTTCAGCCACTGAAACTGTGGACCATTTTCCCAAAGTGGAACGCCACCCTACAAAGCCTCCTGCTTGACAGCTGCTGCAGAATCCCTGACCACATCCAGCGTAAAGGAAAGTACCTTGACCATATCAAGTATGCTGCTGTCCATCGCGTAACTGTAGATCACCCCTAGGAAAACAAAATGGGTATTCCTGAGGCAGAACTGTTACAGCTTCATGAGGTCTGATGCTTCGATAGGTGTTCCTTCACACAAACCGTCGGCATGTTGAAAAGCTGTCCGAGAAACCTCCACCGCCAAATCCACAGGTATGGTGGTGAAAAGTGACTTCACATCAAAGGACACCATTATTTCGTCGTTGTCCGCCGTGACATCGCCCACCTTTTCGATAAAATCTTTGGAGTTGCGTATGAAAGTAGAACCCATTCCAACGAGTGGTGCAAAACTTTGTGCAAACTTTGTACCGTTAAATGCACATAACCTGGTATGTTGAGATAACGTCAAAAGTGGAAAGCCCAATAAGTAGACTGGTGAACAGGATGAAACCTCGTGGGCATTAGTTATTTCTTCAGATGAAATCTAAAGCTGAAGTCGCCACGCGCATTTCCGCGGAAGCAGCAGGCTTGTTAAACGGGCCTGTTTTCTGCACCGTGAACTTCGCCATGAGCACTGTCACCTGCCTCAAAGTAGTATTTCATACATGGAATTGCTTACAAATGGCATATCTCTAAGTGACTATACTTCAGATTAAACGTGCGTATACTCACAGATTCTACTTAGTAAAGATCCACATTCTTTACAGATGGATTGGCAACATTCCAGGGCAGCTCTTCGGGAGTGTTTATTCCGTCAGCTAAGATCACGCCCACAGCGAAATCAGCCTGCGCCTTCGTCCGCGTTAGCTGAGCTTTATGAAATCAAACAAGGCATTCTGTGAATCCTCTTTTAGCCACTGAAACAGTGAACCATTTTCACAGATTGTAACGCCTCCCAACAAAGCCTCCTACTTGACAGCTGCTGCAGAATCCCTGACCACATAACAGCGCGAATTAACGTGCCTTGGTCATATCACATACGCTGCTGTCTAATCGCGCAATTCTCCAGTGGCTTCCCGGACACTATGGTGTACTGGGAAAGCACAGAGCACATGAGGCTGCATGCAGCATTCTAAGATTGAAAAACACAACGAATATTTTCTTCACAAACATGATTCCTCAACTACGGCCAAGGCCCCCTAACTAACAGAACTCGGTCGTAGTCTTCTGCAGAGTATCATCATGATTTTCTTTTCTCCTTTGACCCACTTAACATTGATGCTGGAAGAACGACAACCTCTGCTACTGCCAACCGAGTTTCATAAAATGCACTCTTTGAAGCATTCAAAAATCTGTACATACACCGCATAGTCTAGAGAATAAGCCAATTCTCCGACAACTGTGGCTCCCCGAAACCGTCGAACATGTCCTCCTAGACTGCTACGCCTACACCGACGAAGCAAGCTGTTAAGATCAGATGAAATCTCCACCCTCTCAACCAATTAGGCTAAGCTTGATACGTCGGCCATGCGTTCTCCGCTTCTGGGCGCGAATGTACTGGACGCATTATTTGGCTACCTTGAGGCTATTGGAGTCACTCGTACACTATACTATACCCCCTGAACCCGGATAATTCACGCTAAATTTATTGTCCTTATATGTCACGCTATCTCCTTTTTCTCCTTTGTGCTACTACTTTCTTTTCTTCTACTATATTTTCCCCAATGCTCTTACTGAACATTTTTGTGTCGAATTAGGTATGTTCTCAAAACACTTCTGCATTCCTTTCTTCAGTAAAGAGCTTCTCTCTCTTTTTTTGTTCTTCAAGAGGATTTTGAAACGCGCGTTCCAATACACGCCATTGTTGGGACACGCAATATAATGTCAGGTTTACAGAATACACAGCGCTACCTTTGAAACTTGACACGTTACCACGATGCAAAGAACTTGCGTCCAGTCGCCCGCCCTTCTCTGGTCGCCGTGCGGCATGTCCGGCCAGCATCCAGGTTCTGGCAGCCACTGTTCATGCGTTGAGAAGAAAATATTTCGAGACCAGCACTTCAGGATCTCTCCGGGCACCCGTGTTCAGACACACAAAAGCAGGTACCCGGCTACTACATATTCAGTTTACTTTCGTCAATGGTATTCACTAAAAGAACAGCCGAAGTAACACCGCATATCATTCGTTTTTCTCTTCGGGAAGCGGGGTTGTGTCGAGGCACGGCCGGCGGCAGGCCACAGAGAATTCGTTTTCTTGTGGCACTTACCGATCTCTACGTGTACTCGCTTTTCCTGCCGTAAACGACATGCGTCCATCCGCACAACAATCGTGTTCCGCGGGTAACCGGTATTGTAAAAGAGACCGGTCCACGTAAGGCCCCACAGCCATAGTTGAAATAATCGGGGATCGCAGACAAAATGTTTATTTAAAGACGTAGAAATACATTCTGCTTCCATGCGGAATCCTTGTTCACTGAGCGGAAAAGCCCGAAGCTCTGAGGTTTAAAGTGAGGCTTCGGAGTAATAACCCCAAGCATCTTGCATACGCAGGCGGGAGGTAGCCTGCATGGAGATTCAGTGTTTTACTGCGAAGCAGTATATTTCTAATTCCCACCCCCAAGTTTTCAGTGTGGTGTCATCGATTTACTCGGCACCGCCCCGGGGCTCCTCCTCAACACCGATTACATCGCTTTCGCAAGAATTTTCTAACTCGCCTACACCGATGCCCGTTTCGCACGTTGCGCAGTCGGCAGCTAACAACGGTAGGGCGGTTATCAGATGATTGGAAAAATAAATAGAAGCACGGATGGGCGTAAAAATGCACTGATGATTACTACGTTGGATGATATGAAATTTGTGCGCAGCGCGAGCTGCAGTTTTCTCGGTCATGGCGCATTCCTGCTGCGTCTCGGGAAGTGATCCCGTAATCAGTGAAAGGAGGATAAGGTGGTGTGCTCTACTCGGATGCTACCTTGCAGCGCGCCGCCGTCACCGGCCAGCATGTTCCAAATCGTGTTTGAACCTCCTCAAAATGTCACGTGGTTTTGATTACCTCCGCACAAGGGAGCACCGAGCATTTTTGAACATCCCGCATATTGTGTTTCAACCTGCCGCGCAAACTTCACGTGGCTTGGTTTAGCGGAGAATAGAACAGTGTCTCGGGAAAGTGTGAGGGGGAGGGCCCTCCTTGATAGCAACACATGAAACATCTGTGAGGGGAAGGCAGTGAATAAGATGACGATCTAGTAGCACGGGTCGTACTTCCCTTCACCCTGTTCTAGTTTTTCCTCTCCGTTTTCTTTCTTTTCTCGGTGCAGCGATCACTCACTCGGTTGTGCGGCCATAAAAAGATGCCGCTCCGCGAAGCCCTGGTAACGATGCCGAAGGGCTGCCCCTAGAACGACGGAAACCCGCCGTCGCCCTTTCCACTCAAATATCCATCGCCAATTAGCTGCAATTGCCTCCCGCTAGAAGAGAAACTTCCCCAGTTGTAACGCCGGCTTGAGCCAATATTTCTTTGTCAGCTTGAAACGACTTCCGAACGAAAATTTCGCTGGTGTCTTTCACGCCGAAGTATGCGCCATCACCGGTTTCCGGTTTGTGCGTGCACGCTTTGCGGGCAGAAAAAAGGGAGACGTGCACGCAGAGCTAGGCTTCATGCCGCTACCGATGAAATGCCGGCTGTGCTGGTATTTAAATGTAGAGATTTCATGGCTCAATGCGGTTAGTCGGCTGTCCTCCTCAATCGAGTGGCTCGGCTGTTGGTTGATGTGTTACACAGACATCTACCATATACACAGTAACATGCATACGAGGGGGAAGGAAAACGGACAACAACATGTTTCTATGCGAGTATAGACCTCAAGGGCTTCGACGTTTTAATTCGTTATGAGGCAGATGCATGCCGTTTGTTTGGAGGAAAAAGAGCAATAATCGAAGCGTTGGAAAATGTGGAAGATGTAAGAGTCAAATTGTCAACTCCCGTTCGAGCCCCTCGCTCCTGATGGGCGCATTCATCTGACGGAGAGAACGGGACATTACCGATTTTATGTGGAAGGGATCGCCTGCCCACTCGTTTATATGTCCACGCTTGTCCAAACCATCTGTCCGCGAGTTTTCAAATGGACGACTCCTCTCATCCTCACGTTGACTACGCCCGACCCCAGTCGGGGGTTGTTCTAACCGAGGAGGTTAAAAATAACCCCCTCGGTTCTAACCCGGACCTTGGCTCCACCCATATGCGTAAGGCTCCCGCCCCTCCCGAAAATATCACCTGAAAGCCCTCTGAAGACGTGATATTGGCTCACGCCGGCGTTCTGAGACGATAATTTGCTGTTCATCCCGGAGGGATTCGCCGATACTCCATGAGCTGCAATTGAGGGGGTTAACGGTGGTGCCAGCAGCCTTGTGTTGTTTGTGTACCTATTTGCGCTGGCGGTTGGGCCAATTATTCAATTCAATTCAGTCTGCTGGATATGAGTAGCTCTGCAAAACTTAGCCCTTGAAAGGGGGAATGTCAGACAGCTTTGAGGTAACATCAGTGTTCACGATGCTAAATAAGTGAGGCAGAGCAAGTTTTTGTCGAGTCACTACGCCATTTTAATGCAGGTGCTTGATCTCTAGAGACTTATTCAAACAGCTGTACATGTTTTTTGGCAGTATCATTAAATTTATTTGATACAAACGTTCGCTTCGGTGTATGACTTGTTTTTGCCTGAGGACCCCTCTAAGGTAGCTGCAACCGCGGCAACTGTTACGCATATAAACGTTTTAGAAGGCCGCCGTGACAGAATACCAACTCACCGGCTGTCGCAAGATTGATGGCATGTGCGTACCGACAACCCAGCACCGTGACAAATGAATTAATTTTTCAATTTCTGTCGTTTTTTGTGAGGACAAATGGTACATTCATTTGTACTCTAACAGTACGGGTCGTCAAGTTTTTCTGGGAACTTTTGACAAAAACCCAAGCTAGAAAGATACTCCTCGAGGTGTGATGCACTCGAGGAGTATAAGTGAAGAGTTCATATAAGATGTATAATTTCCGACTGCCACGGTACTTTAGCTATTAAAAATAAATATCAAAACGCCCGCGTGTATCAGATTTGATCATTCATGCAGCGTCCATGGAGTACCGGTATTATTCATTTCTGTTTGGTTTAGTACACATACTTTATCCTTCTTTGTATTAGCTGGAGCGGGTAAAGCGAATGGTGTCTCTGTACAGGTATGTAAAATTTTTTGGCATCTTGGTATATAAAATCAATCTACTCTGAGATCCACGTCCGTTTGGGTAAGCGTTGTCTTAGATCGTCCCCATTGGGGCTGCTGTTTTCTGCCACTTTGATTGCATATTCCATGGAGTTATTAGCACCCTTAATTGATGGGCATGCCACCATTGAATTGTTTTCGCAAGCCGCAATAAACGCTAACAGTGATTTAGTGTTGCTGCGTTTAGCATGGCTTTGACCTCCATTTGTCGCCTAATCTCAGTGTATTTTTGTTTGAAAACTAGAAAATCGCATAGCATTCGCAGTTCGGATCAAGCAAGGGACACGTTGTGAAGCACGTGCGGCTGTTGCCTTTTTCCACTGGAGGAACAGTCCCCAGAGCCTTATTTTTTTAACAGCAGTCGAGATCATAGGCGCAGAACTTCTATTTTGCTAGACATTGGGCATGGACATAGCGAGCTTTTTCAATACGTCATCTCCCATTCTTTATCTAGCTCTGACACACACACGCACAAACGCACAAATACACCCATCACGCATGCATATATATACCCAAGACCCTGCGGGCACCGCATCGCACATTGAGATTTCAGCGCTCCATAAACAACATCCGTGGAAGGGAAAACCGAAATGGTCTTTCCTAGCTACTTAAAGACTCCTTTTGGTGTTTCATACAACTGTGTGTACGAGGTTGCGCTCAAGCGCGCAAACAAAAGGGTGTCTTTTAGTCCGGAGGTTTTGTATCGACGCCACCAAATCCAATAATATTCGTGTATTTGACAAAAAGTTGCGATAGTACTCAATATCGTTTCACAAGCTAATGAAGGACTAAGTTCGCATTCACCACCGCTATTTCTGCCTCCACTTCTCTGTTTTCTTCTTCATTCTAGTCGTACATTCAATGTGGAACAAGTTGCACGTAAGGACAATGTTTTTTCTTTGTGAATAGATTTGGCAGAAACCATTATTTTCATTTGCACTTTCTCTGTATTAAAGGTAGGAGTCTATGTATTGCAAATAACTAATAACAAAACCCCAGCCATCATCGCTAAGGTCAAACCTGGCGAGGGGCGAGGTATGCAGTGTATAAGTATATTCTTGGCACCTTGGGTTATTGCCAACGGAGATGAAACCATTGGGGGCTAGAGGTGCTTCGCTCAGAAACAGGGACGCGCGCACACACACACACATGCACAAACGCACACACGCGCACGAACGCGCACACATGCACACACATGCACGCACGCACAAGCAAATGCACGCGAGCACAAGCACACACACACGACAACACAAAAACACACACACATACACACACACACACACACTGTCTTGTCATCATCCTTCATGGTTTTTTGACAACTTAGTCCCAGTGTGAAAGATATTGCACATGTGATATCTTTTCAAGAAAACGTCGTAGAAAGTGAGGAATGGCATCAAAATTATCTCTGTACTCTGATAAATGTAATTGTTTTTAAAATTATCTGGTTTTTTATTACGTCATATCACGAGTCTCAGGAGAATATAAAAATATATGTGCGCCTGTGTCCACGGCTGTCTGTAAGAAAACGACATGCGCAGAGACAGTTGTATTTCGACATGGCGTCACGAGGTCATGAGCCAGAATTTATATAGCTTGTATTCAGTCATGTGGCGCGCATACCTTCAGCCACGTGACTCGCCTTAGTAATTTGTACGGGCGGGATTGGGCATAGCGGCACGCACAGGAGGCCATCCCAGGGAGTTCAAATGGATTACTTCGGTGGTAACTACTGCTTTGCGCAGCGTCGTGCAGCTAACTTGACGCAACACACGATAGAAGTCCTCGGCGTTAGTCAGATGATAACGAGATGCCGTGTTCTGGTATCTGACACGGACTGCTCACTTCTCGGCGAGCGCATTTTCTTTAGGCTGCATGCCGATAGATATCGCTAATTTCGGAGATAGCAATGTTGGATTTGAGGTTAGCGTGAATTGCCACACTGCCGTCGTATCTAAGCTCGCGTGCATGTGAGAATTTCCAAATATTTCGGAATCATTATTTGGCTTTTGGGCTAAACGACTCTGCCTTGAACAATGTGAGGGCGCACATGTGGTTATCTCCATGCTCGCAGTCAACTATTTATGCTTTTATGCTTTTATTGACTAGAAATACCACTCCAAGTTCTCTCCTGTCCACTAGACCACGGTAACATAGGACGTGTCCATTTTTCAGCACCGTAAAGGCTTCACCTGTCCTCTTAACCTCAGTAAGCCCTATGACATCTGTTTTAATGCCCTTAAATTCCTCGAACAACACGTCTAGACTCGCTTCACTGGATGAAATTCTCGTGTTAAACGTTGCAAGGTTCAGATTCCAGGATCAGGAATGGACCCTACAAGAAATATTATTGGCATGGAGTTTCGAACCAAAGAATTACGTTTGTTATGATTGCAAGGCATTGCTGGCATGCCACCACAAACGCCACTATCGTGGTAACTATCATCGACGTGATCGTCATGAGACTGCTGTATTTTGTTGCAAAATATAGACACCTCCCAGAGCTCTCACTGCCTGCTACTGTGTATCGTCCAAATCCATTCTTCGCAACGAAACATCTCATCACTCCATCAAGTTCCCGTTCCGCTTCCTATAGTACTTTCTCTTCCTAGCCATTGTGTAACACTGGTGTGGTTCACCGCGTCTCATTTCTCCACACTACACGCGAAATGTAATTTCATCTTTCTCCTCCTACTTTGAGCTATTATCGTTCGCCCTGAGTTTTTTTTATTACTATTTCTGAGGGCAAAAATTGTCTCAGCGTACGCCCATGTGATGGAGGGACGCAAGCAATACATACCTACAGCAGGTGTGCTAGATTGGAAGCCGTTTTGAGTGGGTACCCCCCTTGCACTGCGTGGCTTATGCATATCTGTTTCAGCTGCGAGCGGCGCCATCTTAATACGCCGAATGACCGTAAGTCGTAAAAGAGAATCTGATGGTTACAACAATTATAAGTGTTTCTAGAGACACCAATACCACACCCAAAATTGGTCAAACATTATGTAAACGTGGTCTCTAAGACCTGGTTTGAAATGTGAGGGGCCGAGTGGCTCCTCTTTTCTCCGTGCTTGTAAACCTCATGGTAATTTGTTTTCCTTTCCTTCAACTAACGGGCGAAATATGAACAAAACGGGAGCACCGATTCTGTTGTAAATCGGTGAAGTTATTCTCAGCAAAGCGGTCTACGTTTCGTTTGAAAAGTAAATCTGTAGAAATCTAAGCAAACTTCAACACCAGCTTCAGACAAACGCAGAAGGGTAGAGGACTCAGTATTATTGTATTTATTATTGTCGTCTGGACCGACTAGGACGGGGGCTATTTTGAAGGAGGACATTTAAAATTTTCACCACACTGGCGAAATCAAACTTTCCTGATAGGCCAAAGGGCGTTTGGGCACGAAGTTTCGAACCCACCGACGGGTCAAAGCAATACCATTTTGCCGTTGGGGGAATTGACGCTATCAGTGTCATACTGGTTGGGACAAGTAAGACGCTTCAGGCCACTTTCTTTCCATTCGGTTTTCCTGGCGTTCACGTTTTTGCGTTTGAAGTTGTGAAAGCGGGAATTTAGGTGAATTTCTATTCGAAGTCACCATGACGTCTTGGTACGAAATATGATTTTATCTAAGCCCTCATTCCTAGATGTCAATTTACCTTGACCTGTTAACCACGCTATGTGTTGAGACTGAACAGAACCCGTGCATGTACGTCGTAATATTTTGTGGAAACGGCAACTCACAATCCTGAGATCGGACACAGTAACAGAGCGTTAAAATAAATCTTTGCGAATAAAGTTTATTGCATGGAACGCGGGTGTATAAAAGGAGTAAGTGTGGCGATGGAAAGTTTGTTTCTGGAATTTTTTACGCGCATTGCCCCTTTTATTCATGATTGAAAACCACGTTTTCGGTGTTACTAATTCTCTAAAGTGGAGGTGCAGAAACAACATCTCTTACAAAGGAATTAAGCAGAAACCTTCACAAAAACACAAATTATTCGCTTTCTACAAAGCACTGACGTTTATGGCCAGGCGACTAAAACAAAAGCACGCACATAATATGGGGAGCACGGCAGGCTGAATTATATGTTATGAATGGAGGCTCAGGAATAACGAACAAGATATTCCTGATCAAATCCCCAGTACTCCAATGATCGGTATATAGAGGACACCTGTCTGATAGCGTTGATGCTGATAAATGTTTCGTCAAACTGGGAGAGGGAAGTTGTCAAATCAAGGTTTTCTACCATCCATATTCCTCAGATGAAAACCAGGAGCTCGTGAGCTCTACGGCGTCCTGGGCCAGCTCTACAAGGCTGCGTTTAATCTGTGCTGATCGGAACTAGGCAGCACGACCTTCTATTTCTCTAGAGCCCCAAACGCTATTGCTTGTAATGTGCGTTGTGCGTTATCGAGATAGGCCGACACGATGTATTGCAGGAAACCTCGTTCGGAACACCATCTACATTTGTCCTTGTAGAGTTCTAAATATAGGCGGCTTTAGACCACGCGGTTGCGAAATTTGTTGGACTTCAAGATACACCACACCACTAATTGCTAACGGTTTAGGGAGGCATCGCTCGGGAGGGAAGTCTCGCGGCCTAGTGATAGCGAGTGGTTATGTACCTGTATGTCCCAGACAAGTCTTCGCTGCCCATATGTAGAGGTTGCTCATAAAAAGGCCAGGCAGACAAAATACAAGTTTTTTTATTCGAAAGATAGGGTGTTTATAGTTTACTCGGTGATTGTACGGTAGCAAAGGATGCTTTACTCAGTGAGAAATTACACTTTAAAAAACTAATTTGTATTGACTTCTACCATGACACATCCCAACACGGCCTTAAAGTGGCCCTGAAAGACGTTTTGACCATACTAAACGAACTAGCGCAATCGTTAGATCGTGTCTTCAAAGTAGGCTGGGCCAAGTATTACACTTTTACGTGCACCGGAAAGCTCACGCGTTTGTTGCAAAGTTTGTCGCCCTTTTCTCACCCTTCCCTGAGTGTTTTTGGACGCCGCCATCTTCGCATGTCAACGTCATCTATTCCCAGATGTGCGTCATGAGGTAGACATCCTCCTGTTGGGCGGCTTTTTAACGCACTTCCGGCAAGGAGAGGTGTCGTCTGCTCAGCGTAGGCTCGCCGGCTGATCTGCCAGCGGAGTGCTGGAGTGCTTGCCCATTTTACGAATATCTAAACGAGTGTAAACAAACGCTTAACTATTTGTATATAATGCAAAACAGCCATAAACGACATGGATATTCTCTTACCTGAGGTCCATAAACAAAGCGTTGAAGCCCAGTGGCACTTCTTTCGTGCAGTCGCAGAGAACGCCCTGAGCCGAATGCCTGGGTTTGACGCATACATTTTATTCAACTTCAGAGCAGTCCACAGATGCGTTTCGAACAAACACAATGTCACAACATGCGTTGCAAGTCTGACCCGCGATTGACAGACGATCGGTTGCCTCCTTCTGCTCGTCTTAAACTCGGCACTCAACTCCAGCGCGGTTTGCGGGGACAAACAGCAAGTCACTCAACTCTGGCGCGCAAGCCGAGAAGGCATTGAGCCACGCACACTGCACATACCGCACGCGAGGTTGAGTCGTACGTCACTCGAGAAAGATAATCCAGACCATGGGAAGCACTATCCACCCGCAGAAGCACAAACGTCGCACTTCATCGCGAAACTAACTCGTCCACAACACACACACACACACACACACACACACACACACACACACACGCGCGCGCACGCACACGCTCACACGCAAGCGCACACACACACACACACGCACACACACACACGAATGCGCACACGCACACGCACACGCACACGCACACGCACACACACACACACACACACCATGGAGGAAATAATTTTAATTCCTCCATCACACAGACAGCTTCGGTCGCTGGCTTGGCTTAACTGCAAGCTTCGTTGGGGCAGTCAGCATGGTCACGACGATACAGAGCTGCGTGAGGCGCGATATGCTAAGCACTCGACGTATTTAAAAACACAGGGGCACAGAACTTGGTTCATCGGTAGCAAATTGCTGTCCACAGAAGAGCGCAACCTTGGATGGCTGTCGACCCGGACGGGGCACCTTGAGTATGCATTTTGACGATGTTCGCGACACCGCGGACCCCGAGCCCCCAACATAAACAGTAACCTACCATGGTGATGTGTTTAAAGGTGAAGGGTAGAAGCCTCAAACGGTGGCCGTCGGAGCCCAGGTCAAGCTCCGGCGGATGGGCTCCCTGTCTGTTTACCAGGCACGGAGCTCCGGCACCTCTTAGGCTATCAGGGTAAGGTTTGAGAAGAAAGTACCCCCGTCCCCTGCTTTTTTTCTATGCTGTATGGAAAATTCAAAACCCTCCTCCAAACATGATCGGTCCCTGAAAAGGGGCCGCACCGAAGTATCTTTTCCTCCACTTCCAAGCATGAGCTTCCCAAAGCCAGACAAATACTCTCATTTCCTTGTTATCGAATCCCTTGACACAGCCCGCGCTCTTGCTTCACAATCAGTATTTTTGATTACAAAATACCTTGATGGAATAATTGGGAAAACCTATAATGCCAAAAAGCAAAGACCAGGTGAAGTCCTTGTTGAAGTAAAAAACCAGAAGCAGGCAGCCACACTTCTTGGTCAGACGAAAATGGTCGATCTGGACATCAGGGTCACACCCCACTGCAGCCTGAATAGCTCGCAGGGTGTGATCTCTGAGGCACATCTTCTTAACGAGCCAGATGCCGACATGCTTGAAGGTTTAAAGGATCAGGGTGTCACAGCCATGCGCCACATTGCGATGCGTAGAGATGATAAGATAATCCCCACGAAACATGCTATCCTGACCTTCAACTGCTCCTCAATTCCTGACCATATCAACGCAGGGTTCATCCGAGTCTCCATTCGTCCTTACATTTCGAACCCGCGCCGCTGCTTTAAGTGCCAGCGGTTCGGGCACGGAACCAATATCTGCCGTGGCCGTCTGACCTGCGCAAAGTGCGCTCAGCATGATCATTCATCTGACAATTGTCCATCATCAACCCTCACTTGCGCCAACTGCCAGGGACCCCACGCTGCCTACTCTCGAAAATGAGAGAAGTTTAATCAGGAGAAGGCGATCATAAATGTGAAGGTCACTAGCACATCACTTTCCCAGAGGCGCTGAAGAGGTTCGCCTCTTTCCCCCTGGGGAGGTACGCCGACGCGGATCGCCGGGCGGCGGAGCGGCGTCTGGTGTCCACGGGGACCCAGTTCAGCGAGTCTGGCCTGGTACCTCCCCCGACCCTCCCCTGGGGTGCCTCAGGCATCACAATCCGTTGCCACACCGCTTGATGAGGCAGCAGCGGTTGTGGTGACAAACTCTTCTGTCGGGACCGGTGCCGCTCCCTCCTCTAACTTCCCGTCCTCCAGTGCGTTGGAGGGTGCCGACCGGATGGACACCGGAGGCCTCGCATCGGCTCCCACCGCCACCGCACACCGTGCCACCTCTGGTGCCCCGGACACCCTCGGCGGTGGCGGCTCAAACGAAGGGCTCCCGAAAGGGGGTGAAGTCCGGGGGGCCTGGTCCGCCGGGCACCCTTCTGGCATCCGACGAGGAGATGGATGTCACGCCGTTCCTGCGTGCAACGCAGCGCAAGGAGCGGCCTCCGATGTCCAAGCCGTCAGAAAAGCCAAAAAATTCTAGAATAACAGCCCCGAAAGACGACACATGAACAAACACACACACACACTCCAGTTATTCTCAAATTTAAATAATGGGAACCGAAAACATCATTCAATGGAACTGCTGAGGCCTCCTTAAAAATCTCGACGATGTGTATGAGATTCTGCATGCCAGTCGGCCAAGCATGATGTGTCTCCAGGAAACCCACCTCAATTCTAAACAAACCAATTTCTTAAACAGGTACATGGTATTCAGAAAGGACAGGGTTGGCTGCACACACTCCTAAGGAAGAGTGGCAATTGTCGCCCGGAAATCCTTAGCCTGCCAACCTGTCTCTCTGAACACTGTACTCGAGGCTGTAGCAATCCGTACGATAATATTTAATAGGTTGATTACGGTATGCTCCATTTACATCTCTCCTGATTTTGCACTTCTGAGCTCTGATTTCGAGGCACTGGTTGACCAGCTGCCCGAACCATACATACTAACAGGCGACCTTAATGCGCACAACTCTCCTTGAGGCTCCTCCAGAACGGATGCCCGAGGTCGCCTGATAGAGAAGTTTCTTTCATCCTCCGGAGCATGCCTTTTCAACAACAAAAATCCTACATACCATAACTTAGGACACAATACATACCGGCATCTTCACTTGGCTATTGGTTCTGCAGTTCTCTTTCCATGTCTTGAGTGGGGTGTGGGCACAGACCCATATGGTAGTGACCATTTCCCCACTTCATTAACGTATATAGGTGTAGGCCCGAGCAGTCCATCTTCCCGTAAAAGGTTTAATGAATCAAAAGCAAACTGGAGCACATTCACACAAACATCTCAACTACACCGCACATCTCTAAAACACCTACACGTGGAGGAAGCTGCCCAACTCATCACGGCGCACATCCTCGATGCCGCCGAAAAGTTCATTCCCCAGGCCTCCACTGCGTCCCGCACCCCAAGGAGGCTCCATATCAAGATTCCTTTACCGCGCGCACAACTAACCGACACTGGATAGTGTTTCGAGATAAATTGAAAGAAATAGAAAACACTTGCATACAAAAATAAATATGAAATCAGAAACCAATGCGCCTTGGTTTACGAGGGACGTTAAGACAAGTTTAAACAAAAAGAAAAGAGCATACCGAAAGGCTGCTGGAACTAATTCCGCAACTGATTGGGAAAAGTATAAATTGCTGTCTGCAACTTTGAAGGAAACTATCAAAAGAGCTAGATACCCCTATTTCAACAAAATTCTCCCTAATATGTAAAATGTAATCCCAAAAAATTCTGGCGTGCTGTTAATCCGAAGGAAAATCAGGCAGTACCTACCCTTCCTGACGAAAGTGGGGGCGCTCTGTCTCTAGCAGCTTCTTCAGAGCTATTTAACGCGCACTTCAGTGGCGTGTTTACAGACGAACTGCCTTTCGATACTCTGGTAACTCTTCAATCCCTTGTTATCCCTAATACTAATGACCCGATAATCATATCCAGAAATGGTGTGGTGAAAGCAATTGACAGCCTTCCCCTCAGCTCTAGTCCGGGGCCAGATGGCATTAGCACAAAACTCCTGAAAATGACTGCTCACACGTCGGCCGCTCTATTATCCCTCCTTTTTCAACAATCATTAGACACAAGTAGTATACCAGATGATTGGAAAAACGCGCATGTGAAATTTGTACCTAAGGGAGGGGATAATACTAATCCAAACAGTTTTAGACCTATTTCCCTAACTTCAGTTTGCTGCAAGATACACGAGCATATTATATTCACCAACGTCATGCCGCATTTCAATGCAAATAATTTACTATTAGAAAACCAACATGGATTCAGATATAAGCGATCATGTCAAACCCAACTGTTTGAATTGGTAACTGACCTTCACAAATCTATCCACATGTCCCATTACACAGACGCAATATTCATAAACTTTTCTAAAGCCTTTGATCACGTGGCTCACAACCGAATAATGTTTAAAGTTCAGCTGTTACAACTCAATAACAAAACTACTCTCTGGATAAAAGAATTTTTGACAAACCGTTCTCAATCAGTAAACATTAATCAGTGCATATCCAGCAGCTGCTGTGTTAAGTCGGGTGTCCCACAGGGACCCAAGGGGACCACAGGTTCCCCTTGGGTCCCCTTCTGTTTCTAATCTATATTAACGATATAGCATCCGGTATTAACTCCTCTTTGCGTCTCTTTGCGGATGACTGCGTTCTTTATAAGCAGATAACTAACATTGATGACGCCATTAGCCTACAGGATGATTTGTCCAAATTACTCGAATGGTGCAATAGATGGCAAATAGAAATCAATGTATCAAAAAACAAACACATGACTTTTTCTACCCCCTTAGATACTCCTTCCAATCAGTATTTTGTTGGCAATGATCGAATCAAAACAGTCTCCTCATTTAAATATCTGGGTATATTTTTGACTTCCGATCTGAGCTGGAGCACTCACATTGAATACATCACTAACAAGGCCCTTAGAAAACTTGAATTTCTTAAACGCCGCCTTTTTCAAGCGAACAGCAATACCAAAACTGCATGCGTACGTTTCATTAATAAGATCCACATTAGAATATGCTTCTGTTATCTGGCACCCACACCAAGCGTCCTTTATTAACTCCCTTGAAGCTGTGCAGAACAAAGCTGCAAGATTTATCCTGCGTTCCTAGTCTTCTGATACAAGCGTATCTGCTTTGAAACGTTCTCTTGATCTGCCTAATTTGGATACCCGAAGGAAATTTTCGCGCTTGTCGTTTTTTCACTCCCTTTACTACTCTGAGTCATCTTTCAGGTCATCTAATATTTTGCCGGCTCATCACATTTCCCCCCGAACTGATCATGTGCACTAAGTACAGCCGATTTTCGCTAGAACCAAAAAATACCAGAACTCCCCCCTTGCTTTATCAATACAGGAATGGAACTTGCTCCCGGCAAGTCTTGTTCATCTGACAGAATCATCTTCCTTTCAAACCGCGTTGCATTTATTTATCACCCAATACTCACTGTTTTGTTGAAAAAGTGTTTTAAAATGTGCGTTTGTTTGCAGCTGAAGTTGTCTATATAGTGTAATTTTGTAACGTGCACAAAGTTTAGAAATGTTTGATTTTATTGTATGTATGCTTTGCTATTTGACTACGGTCGATTTTGATCTTACGGGTTGCTCTTGCTAGCACCTTATACATAACCTTGTTGCAGTACTAACTTATTTGCGTTCATACATGCCCTGTAAACAAAAAAAGGACAAGAGAAAGAATGATCAATGATTAATGTACTCTGTATATCACGTCTCGTTCAACGGTGAAATAGTGTTGTGTTTGTTTTTAACCTCTTCCCCCCCTATGTAATGCCCATCACGGGCCCTTAGGGTACTAAAATAAATGAATAAATAAATAAAAATCAAAGGTGATTTCGATATCAGTCTTTGAGCTTTCTTTCAGGGCGTTTCCTTCATTGATTGTGGGCAGAGAGTGTAAAATTACGTCGCAGCCTTCCACGCGAAACGCACCGCGACCATTGGAATTGGACAATTGCGGGCCGTCCCTTTAGAGGCGATCGCTCGTGGTACCCCATTGGGGTCAGTCATCTCGCCAGTATTCTTCATACTTGCCATGAAGGGTCTCCCACCATTATCACATGACATTCCTTACCTTTGGCACGCCATCTACGTGAATGATCTCATCTTTTGGACCACTACAGAATCCATGGGGGAGCAACAAGAAGCACTTCAAACCGCTATAGGCAAGGCGCGAAGATACCGTCGAGAACGAGGTCTTCAGTGTGCCACAGAGAAATTGCCACTTTTCACACTTAGTGCTGGTAAACCCGAAACAAAACAAATCCACCGTCCCAGAGCCGGACCCATTCATAAATGACCAACGCGTCACATCTGTGCCGCACTTGAGAATTCTTAGACTTGTCCTTATAAATGGCACTCGGCTCCACACACACAATCGCTCCCCTCCAGAAGTCTGTTAACCAGCTGACACATATGTTTCAGCGCGTCGTACATCGTTGATATGGCCTCAAAGAACCTGACACGCTCAAAATAATAGACGCAGTACTTATAAGTAGAATCACCTATGGAACACCGTACTTGGCCCTTAAAACGACCGAAAAAGCCAGACTAAATATATTTATTCCCCAATCCAACCAGACAGCACTCGGGCTACCTCAAAGACATCGACATCTAAATTAATACAATAAGGCGTACATAACTGTTGGGAAGAAACACAAGAAGCGCACCACACTTCTGAGATAGAGCGCCTTAGGAAAACAACGACGGTGCACGCAACTCTTCACAGATTAGGTTATACCACTACAGCAGTTAAAGATCAGAAAACAGGCCTACCTTTGTGTATTCGACAGCACATACGAGTGGCCGCAATACCAAGAAATACGCATCCGGAGTACAAGGGCGGAATTGCCCGAGAACGCGCCATATCCAATAGCTATGCAAACTACCTAAATACCTGTTATGTGGGTGCATCGCCTTATCCGCATCGTCCCGCCTGCGAAACGTGTGTAGTGAATGAACAGGGACAACAAATCACTTGCTGCGCAGTAAATACCACAGCGATTGGTGCTGCCGAAGAAGCCATGATAGCCCACGCCATCATCACTGCCCAATACGCAATCAGCATACTTACCGACTCTCAGGCAGCATGCATAAATTACTTAAAAGGTCAGCATACTTACCGACTCTCACGCAGCTTGCAGAAATTACTTACAAGGTCGTAATTTCTAAAACGGCACTTCGTCTTCTTTTAAGGCCGAGCTTTAAGGCCGAGCTTTACCAGGAAACAAATCCCTTGAAGGTAATGAGGCGGCTCACGCCGCTGCCCGCGACAACATACACTGGGCTGTTTCTCTCACGGAGCAGTCACCTCTTCCACCTTACCGGCCACCTCTCTTGCGCTGCACATATATCTTGGTGGACTACCGACACAAACGGCCAATTTTCCCATTCCACACCACCAACTAACAAGGAATAAAGCAACAACGTTCAGACGACTTCACACTAGCAGGTATCTACACCGTACCCTTCATGCCGTTTATCCGACAGACTATCAAGCCACCTGCAACTACTGCCCAGCGCCCTGTACCCTATACCATCACGTGTGGGAGTGCCAAAAGACATCGGACCTGCAACCAATCCCCAAAACCTCCATACAACGGTTGACGGCGCGGTTGACCAGCAAGGTGCGTACGTACCTGCTTGAACTGGTGGAAAGGCCCTCACAGCCAGCCCCGGCCACGGGATCCGGGACTAGGGATCCCGTCCACCGGGCACGTGCCCTAACAACTGAACCTGTTGTTGTTAATTAAGGTTTGATTGATTCATTTATTCCTGGTGCTTGTTCCATCTTAGGGATTTCCTCTAAAATGTGGTCGGTTAACACTCTTCACTATGGGTTTTGCGCTCAAGATTGCTAATTTTGTGAACGCGACATAACCTCAAAAGTGATACAAAAGAAGTAATTAGTTGCGAAACCTGCTCGGTGGATACATTGTACAAGACACCAAAACATAAAAGTTTGCAGAGTCGCATTTGAGAGGTTTATTTTAGAGAAGAGAAGGGCAGCAAACTCCTTTGAGGAGCAGGCACGCACATTAGGGAGATGATAGTCTGGCGCCCGGAACGTTTCAAATTAATGGAAATGATTTACGTTGTGTTTGCTGATTTTATACTTTAGTCTCTTTTTGGAGAGGATCACAACAGAGTGTACAAGGTGCCACGCAATCGTCGTTTGTTGCCTCTTGCTGTCACGTTGTTTTACACTTTGTACATAAGGACACGTATTGCATACCCAAATGTCACTTTTCACACCTAATTTGTTTTATGTGCTATGACTCGAACTTTTGGTAAGAATACCAAATGTCACTTTTCACACTAACTTTGTTTGATGTGCTGTGAGTCGAACTTTTTGGCAAGAATGTTGGCACCAATTATGCATGTGTTTGCTATTACAAAATAAATTTTCTTGATAAGTGCGCTTGCAGACATCGTAATCCATTTTCTTTTGTTTAAATCTTGCACTGTACACGAGTGGAAATCGCTTCGTGCCAATGGCTGTTCTTGATTTATTCTTCGTATTTTTTGAAGCTTGAACTGCCACTTTTTAAAGACAAAACCCCTTAGGGGTTGGGGCTGCTGGCGTCTCTGGTCGTCGTCGTAATCGTCGTCTAATGTAGTCACGGTAATAAAACACCGAATTCGTTTACGCCTTGCCTTAGAAATTAACACATACGATAAAACAGCTTCAAAAACAATTATAAACGTTCTTCCGCCAGTTTAACAACCAGAACTGGCCGTACTTCTGCATTTTCCTGGAAGGTACCCTCCACACCCGCAAAACCTGGCCCCTCCTCCTATACATCCTAGACAACCTCTCCACTCAATTGTGATCCCCCCACCGCATCCATCAGATAATTCATAACCATTCCAAACACCCTCACGAGCATTTCTGCACCATCAGACATAATCTCTTTGGTGATCCTCTCACCCATCACCCGGCCCGAACCTGCAATACACCGTGACCCCCAAAGCCGACATCAACCTCCCCTTCAGTATGACCAAATTCCACGCCATCCTTGCCGCCTCACCCGCAATGCTACCCCAGGCAAAGAACACATTACCTATCGAACTGTCCGCAACCTCCTGGGCGACACCCTTGAATGCCTCCTCACTCATTTCAACAGCCACTGGGAAGCTGGCACGTACCCCTCGCTTTGGCTATTGCCCAGTCTAGTTTACATGTAGTCTGAGATTGGCCGTCAGCACAAAGTTCATGTCCCATCATCACGTACAAACCTGTCTCAGGATCCCTTAGTCCAAATGGTGTAAGGACCCCGCTAGTACCTAGTGTTTCGCCATCCTACGGAGCGAAAACAACCAGTGCGGAACATTGAGGAGATATATTTTAGTTAGAAGAAAGCAAACGAGAACACGCACAAAGTGAAGAAACAAGGTAGAAGGCACCTAGAAAAATTAATTGCGTACGCTTTCACGCGAGACTGAAATAGTGTTAGCTGATATACAAAACAGTGAAAGCCTGGATAGTCTCACCCCGCCAAGTCCGTCAGTCACACGATCCGCACATGTCGGTGATGGGCGCTGAGAAGACTCGCCCGCAGCACCTGTGCTTGTTGTGGAACAATGTTCATACCCCTTGAGAAGGGACCGCTGCCCCGTCGACGTTGCTTTAGGGAAGGGTGACGATGTGCAGCCTGTGGAAGTGCCGTGTAGCCCACGCCCCACGTCGTACCTTGAGTGCTTGGCACGGATCCAGGTCTCTGCTAGGGCCTAGGTTACGAACCACATTGAGACCACGGACGGGATATCCAGGACTTCCCGCAACAACTCAAAAGGAGCCACCAGAACGTTCCCAAAACTCGGGGTAGGTGAAGTTCTGGCAGCCAGGATTCAGGGACCCCGTCCCCCCCCCCAACCCAACACGCCCGCATAGACATGATTCCTGCCACCAAAAGCCCGATCGCATGCCGTTTCTTCTATCTCTTCCTCCGTAGCCACACATGCCTCGTCCTTCTTCACTGGGTCACCTCACCTCCACGTTCTGGCACAGTGCATTACAGCAATGACTTCCCTTTCAAGGAAGTTGTCCCACAACTATTCGAGTCTCGGGCAACAGACTGCGATGCGATGGCATGCATACAAAACACAAATCTGAAGTTTAGAGAAAACAGGTGGGAAAAATGGGCAGGCTATGTCTACGCATCCACTTCGGAAGAATGCACTTAACGAAAAAAACGGGAACTCTATTCTGTGTATCGACCCATTGTTGAGATGAGCGGCCGCTGCTTGACCACTATACGATTTTTGGGATGGACTTCTCTCCGCTGATATTGGTCACACGACTTTATGAACCACCTTACGTCGACGTGGACACGTGGCCAGAAGAATTTGTTCATAATTCGGTACTTCATTTGTCGTCTTCCGAGATGACTGGCCGTTGCTTCATGAAATCTATGGAGTGACGTTGTGTGGAGCGACTTGGGTACAACGATCAGGCGGGGAGTTCTACCGGCCCTTACGTTGATATGGGGGTGCAGGAGGCCATCTTCTTCAGTGAAGCTGCCGAAGCGTCCTTTGCCAGAACAGAATCGCATTCCAATTTTTCGATATCAAGCCTTGAGTGCAGCGTCATTCTTCTGCTGCTCGGTCAGTTCGTCACAAGAAACAAGAGAACCAATAACTGGTGGCACAGTCAAAAGGGTGCTATTCTCGTTCACTGCAATGGCTACGGCAGATATACGGACCGTGGCGTATGGTGGTGATATCTTATTCAGGCAGTCAGTTACCTCTCCGTTCTGGCAGCTTGTGCGTACCAAGCATGGACCTGGATGATGTGCTGCTAAGACGCTTGGGAGGCTGCCAAGAACGAGCTCGTGGGTGGGGTTCATCATGCGTAACGAAGTTACTTCCCCGACGAGATATGGTGCGTCCACCTGTATACGTGCCTTGGGTACATGGTTGACGGACCCATCCAGCAGCACATTTTTCCTCATTAGTTCTTTGAAGTGGTCATCAACCACGAGGTGGCGCCAAAAGATGACGGGCATACACAATGGTGCAAAGGCCCGGGTAGCGGGTGACGTGATTATCTGAACAGTCACAGTTAGCATAATAATGTAACTCAAAGTTGGCTGTGTCTTACAAGGTGCAGAAATTGCTGATGTCGGAGAGGCACACGATGGTAGGGTGCTGGAGGCACTATGGAGGCAGTGGCGTTGCGATGTCAGCAGCAGGGGCAAATGGCGAAGAGATTGATGCTGCGCGTGTACATTTTGTAGTCACACCACGTACATAATCTAAACGGGTGCCTTGGCGTTCTACAACGCTCGCCGGACACCGGGGTCATACCGTCCTACAACAGGCTTTAGAAACCCATGACTTGTCCGGTGGTCCGTACGACTCCGTTAGAAGCATCACCTCCCTCTTCGTAGTCTGCCTTCCGCTGCCGGGATTTCTCGCGCAACGATTTCCACCGTTCTTTCCGGCGGATTGGCCGCCTGTCTTGACATCACACCCAGCACTTGTGCCATTTGAAACCGCCTTCCTTGGTACGTAGCCGAAATAGGAAATGAGATTGCTTTCGTTAAGCTATAACCAACCTGTTTCCCTTGTAAGCTTATATTTGTAAGGTTTAATTATGTTTTCTCGCTGCTTTCGCCTGCATATTTGTGTGTATCTCACTAGACACTTTAACTCCTTAGGGCTTAGGTGATAATAATAAAAAATAGACATCTCAAGAGGATATAACGCCACCCTTAATAAGCGAAAGCGAAATAACAAGAAAAACAAAAAACAGGGGCGATGTTTTTTTCGGCATTATTCCTGCGGTCGCGATGTTATTACGGCAAACAAGAACCTAGTTGCCCAGGTTTACCAATTAAGAATCGCGGATAAGTAAATTGTGTTTGGTTGGAGAGGTTGGGCGTTACTTTGTCTTAGAGACTGTTGGTTCATCGAGACGTTTCTTGAAGCTTTCACCCTGAAAATTCATCTAAGAAAATATGGCATCAGGGAGTGTCAATACGAAGGAAGTTTGGAAACTTTTGAAACAGGAGCTCAATGTTGAAAGGAAATGTGGGTATAAAAAACGTGCAAGGCAGCATGTAACCCTTTCAGAACGCGGATCAGCATTGCTATCACTTATGGTTGCTCTTGCACCTTGCGTGGTGTACGATTTACCTTATGCTTTGGCAAAGTTGCGTTCCCGTGTACTTCTCAATATTTCGTCCTTGATTTATCCCCCCTGACGTGCCCTGAGCTGCGATTCAGGTCGAAAAAAACAATATCTTCGAAGTGTCTGTTCTATCGAGCGGGTATGCTACATCGGGCAAAGACAATTCCAGTCTTCATCAGCAGGTAATGCTACTGGCTATTTTTTACGGGTGCCTTTTTTATTTTTTTCTGCTTGGTATAAAGAGAATAGCGTTCTCTCACGCTTTGCATTTCGATTGGACTTTATTGAAAATGATCCTGCAGTAGGCGGGGGCCGATTTAAGGCTCCACCTCAACGCCGCCTAACGCGTCATCTCCTTGTCTGCTAATGAATACTTCCGAGGCTCCAGGTGTCTGTAGCACGGAGCGTTTTATAGCGCAATGCAGCGGAAAATGAACTTCATGCTGTGCGTGCCATAAGCACGGGGGAACACGAAAGTAGCGCGCAGAAGCCAGCAATTCCCACGTTAAGCCTAATATTCTTACTTCTTGGATATGCATCTTGAGTTGCATAATTCCTACTTTCACCCACTCAAGATCAAAACACGCCCTCAACCTCAAAGTTATACACATCTAATTTATCATTTCAATCACATCGGACATCAAGGAAACTCCAAGACGAATCAGCGCGAAAGATTGACTCCCGAGAACGCTTTTCCTTAATTTTTGGAAGAATGCCCTGTCAAAGCCCAATATAAAAATTAAATTTTAACAAATACGTAATTAAAACAGAGACTTCAGTAATTTTAGATGCCCACTTTCACAAAAGTGAAAGGCTAACAGGTTTATTTTTGTTTTAAACTTTTCGAATTAACTTGAAAAAAAAAACATTGTGAAATCTTGTTTTACTTAAGGACGTTAAATTTATGTTTTTTGATATAATTCAAAACCCACGGTGTTATTGCTGAGAACACCTCATATTGTACAAGGTTGTGCGACACGAAAATACTTTGACAGTCAATTTGTAGGCAACCACCAAATAGGCGAGCACAAGATAGCTTTGAGCGCTGCTGGTGCTCCCCTATATATGACGACACAGGCTACATTTTGCGCGCGACTGCACGACCTGTCTCCCCGTGCAGTACCGTGAGGTGCATAAGCCGCATTGTACGTTATGTGTATACGTGTCCTTCATAGTGCATCATCTCCGCGTTACCTCGTAAAACTCCGAAGGTATTTGCGAAGCCTTGAAATTATATCGCTTATCTAAGTGAGGTCCATCCATCACAGAGATTCGAAGTGTACATTCTGTCGCCTGTGCAACAATGGCTGGGGACAGAGAAACAACATCGATTAAGCCTGACGCATTCGTTTTCGCTGTCGTGGCGCCGGCACATCCTGCGGCAGAGATGACACTAATGTGGACGACTGGGTCAGTCTTTTTGAGCCCACCAGTACTCATGATATGTCAGATGGTTCTGTCGCGCTAACGAAAGAGATCTTAGAGCCTCTCGCATATGAATGGAGGCACACAAGAAAGTGTTGAACACTTTGAAACTGTAAATAGAAGTACAGTACACTCGCGATAGTGCAAGCTCGATTGGACCCCCAGAATTTGTTTGAAGTATTCGAAGTTTTAAGTATCAGAAATTACGTAAATATGGCTCGGGTGAACATGACCACATGTGTTGTTCAGAAACCTTCCCATATGTTTAATTATACAATATTCACACACAACACTGAAGTAATTTTACCCCTTTAAAATGGATCCAATTCACGCTGTGAAGGTGGTTGGAAACAACGACCACAACAACTGCCCATGCGGCGTCACTTCGAATCTCACACGTGGCTCTAAAACGAGTGAAACCAGAGATTCTGTTACCCGTTACCTGGAATTTGTGGGGGCGGCGTCTCCTACGCAGGAACAACGTTGGCCACGGCGGGGCTATTGCGGCGGACGCCGCCACTGTAGCCCGCCAGAGATTCCGGAGAAAGAAAACGGAGAGGACCGCCTTTCGAAAGGTGAGACAGCGGAACCTATCAGTTCTGATCAGCTAGCTTGGGGATACACCACCGCGTGGGACAAGCGAAGACACCGAAGCAATTGGGCATGTGAGCTTAGTGATTCGCATTTATAAAGATTTAAAGTAGTTAGTTTAACTAGTCCAAACTAGTTATTTAGTATTTTGAGTACCGGAAGAAAGCCGAGGAAAGTTTTATAACCCCTATTTATCAGAACCTGTTCCTACTTTTGCCTTTTGTAATTTCTCTTAAAACACAAGCGAATTGGTATTCACCAATCTAGAAAACGGAGTCCCGATCGTGGCAAGAAGTGCGCAAAAGATAACGGTTTTCTTGCGGTCAGATGTCTGTATGGAGTTTGTACATTTTGTTTTGCCGATGCTTAAAGTATGCTTGCCTTATGACAACTTAGTTCTGTCGGGTGCGGGTTACCCTGGATGTGCTGTCAAAACGTTATTCAAGCCGTGCGAATGCACGTCGCCATTTACACTAAGGTGCAACAAAACAGGCCCGGGCGAAGCAGAGAGAACCGACGCTGAAGCAGACGCACAAATTCGTACTGCTGGCGCCGTCGGCGAGCAGGCACTCCCGAGTGGGGAACTCTCGGTAATTTCGCGGCGCCATCTCTAGTGTGCTCCTTGAGTAAAACCCTCCGCCCCCCCTTCTCTCCCCCTCCGCCACCTCCGTCGCGTTAATAGTTTGTTGTCCCGCACGCCACGAAAACACCGTTAGCTGGTAGATCTAGGAAGCTTTGCTTTATAAATATATCCCAAATGTACGACGATTTTGTCTTTGCATGATACTTTGATGTTCCCCTTTGATGTGGGTATGCAGGTAATTGGATTACTTGCGACTGTTAGTTATATAAGAAGGAAATGTTTCAGTTAGATGTGGCAAATCCAGCCGATATTTTCTAGTCAGGACAATGAAAAAGTACGAATTAGCAGTATTTACTTAATTAGGTAGTTTGAATTTGCGGCTTAACAATACATTGAAGACATTCCTGGCCAACGGAAATGTTGAAATTTGTTTGTTTTAAGCGAAAGTCTGAATTATCCTAATGTGAATTATCGCGAGTCTGCTGCATAACAGGTTTTAGGCAAGCCACTAGGCCACTTACTGGCCGCTGGCAGTTACCGGCAGTTAGATGGCATCGCGGACACCGAAGTACGGTTCTTTACGTCTTGTCTATTAATCCCGGGCACAGTTCCTTCTGGAGACATGATAATGATATATAATGGATATTGTCGAGGCGGCGGATTGTCGAAGGATTACAGACAATCAGTTCAAGAATACCCCAGCTCAAATATGTCGTCATCATGAACAGCAGCTAATGGTGTAATGTTTCGCAACCACTGAAGCAGAAAAAGCTGTGTCACGTGTGTTGTGTTGACGTCCATGCGTTATAACTCAACGTTTCTGGTGTGAACGTCGAAGCAGTTTCACGTGATCGTGTTACGGGCACCACACAACCAAACCACAAAGAATCTCATGATGATATTTTCGCCAAGCGCTGCTAACGCGGCACTATCGTCATTTTTATTATTTATTGCCGCCTCACTTAGAAAATCATTTTATACACGGTAGGTGCAAGACGCTTCCGTAGTAGCCTCCGTCAACAACTTGGTAAACGTGAAACAGAAGTGCTGATTGCTTAGTTAACGTATTTAAAAGTGGAGCATTCGTGTTCTCCCAGCGCACACAAAAAGAAAACATTAGTCATGGCAGTAATACGGAAGCAAATGAGAATAAAGGGGCGCGCCAAAGCCCAGCTGGCATTTAAACGGGCCATAAACCGGGTTCCAGAGGTTGCGTTGTTACGCGCGCAATCACTGGAGTTCCGTCAAAGGAACTTACTGTGGCAAAAATGGTTTAAAAGCGTTCAGTATATGCCGTGGTATCCTCCATTTAAAAGGTCCAGCAATATGGCCTGAAGCTCCTACCCTCTCATCACGCCTCCAAAGCACTGTGGTACCGGTGACGTCACTGACCAGGAGCAAGACCATCTACAAAAAGAGGGCAAGATTCGAGATGCGCCTAACCATTTTATCCGCTCGGCGGTGCGTCACGCTTTTTTTAGCAGCCTCTACAACTTCCCAGCGAAGCCGGTCTGCCCGCTCAAACTGATTGGCGATCGTGCTCCTCGTGTCTGCCGTGGTCGCGTAGGCACGTCAGTTGTCGAATAGTGGCAATGAGCGTTTGAGGGTCAGAGGTTCCAAAACCCAAGATAGGGGTTCCCAAACACAACATGCTTGCCCACAACAGTAATTGGAGATTTACACCGACGACTAGGGACACGCTAGCTTTTCTGTATGGGGTGCTGTCGCGGCAAACAGGTCCCTCCGAGACCCAGACGCACGGAGAAGGCTTAGCATTACCCCAGTTATTCAGTCACCATTTAACGAAGCCGCATCGATGACGATTACCAACGCAATCTTTCGCAGCACTGTCAGTCTTCTCCCGCATTTAAAAACTGGTTTTCAGCAATAGTCCCAATCTGGCGGCCGGTGACAGGTTTTAGCTGCTGCGGTGTATTCGTTATCGTGACTTCAGCGCAGAGTGGGCTCCTTGTCGACCGTGCAGGCGCATGCTTGCGCGATTTCGTGAGTAGTGGCATTTCCACCAGCAGAAACGCTCCGTGTTTTTCAGCGATATCCATACCTCGTAAATGACGTGCTGTATGTATAAACTCAGCTGAGTGTAACGGATATCGAGGATTCACCATCGTCCCTACTCAGATTCGCCGTGCTGCCGGTGCCAGAGCGCCGCTCTCCGGAAGCGCACCCGCGTTTCCCCCAGAGCAGGGAATGCTGATTTGCTAGAGCATTTAAAGGGGCCCATCAACACAGATGCCATACTGTTCAGTACTTTGTGTGTCATAGAGGCTGCGTGAGAGCATACTGCTGCATGTTAAAGCGAGTCAGTATGGTGACGAGGATGCCGTTGGTAAACAAAGAAAGAAAAAACCTATTTTTTGCGTGTTTGTGCGGCCCCTGCCTTACGCGGAGGTGTAATATTTGGTATACGTTGTCGGGAATAGGTAGTCTAGCGATAGCGCGACTGAAATAGCGACCTTCGGAAGCCTGTTTGGGGACCCTTTAACAAAGTGAAATATTCAGTGCTAAAAGTCTGGCAATAAACGTGATTCATTCTTTGCGGCTATCCCAACTGGCAAGGTTTCTTGACAGAGATAACATTTTTTCTGATGCACAATTTGGTATCAAATCTCAGGACAATTAATAAAAAAATATTGCGAAATCTTGAGAAAAAGCGTTATACCCTCGGTCTTTTCATAAATTTTACGAATGCTTTTGATTCTCTTATTCATGATATCCAATGCGCAAACTGACGCTTAACGGTACACGCGGAACTCCCTTATTGCTACTTCGGTGTTAACTAATACGCACCAATGCATTTTTATTGATAATAACCTTTTATTCTTTTTGCCCACAACAACTGGTGTACCGCAGAGAAGTGCACTGGGACCTCTCCTTTTCAATGTGTTCAATAATGATATCATACAAATTGACTCGGAAGCATATTTTATCATGTATGCTGACGACTGCACTTTACTGATATCTGGTAAAATAGAAGATACATTAATAATTAAATGTAACGGTATTCTTGAGAGGTTGCACTCACGGTCCCACTCCAGCTGAACAAATCTAAACCCAGCGAAAAAAACGTTGTTATATTTAGAGGAAAACACAAACCTGTGAAACTAAATAATATCACTAAATATTCATACAGTACATTTGAAATAGTAAATAAAATCAACAATAATGGTGTCATCTTTTCAACATGCCTCAGCTCGGACAAAACTTTCTTTACCAACCGGAGCTTTGGCCCGCGCCCGGTCGCTTCTGCCCTCAAAAGTAAATTTGAAACTATACTATGGATTATTTTATTCACGCCTCAATTACTGCAGCCTAGTCTGGGAAACCACGACAAAAGCAAACATAACAACAATTCAAATCTGGAAGAGAAAATTATGGAACTCATTTCTGGTGTGGAATATTTATCACCAACCACCGGTATATTGAACTCCTATAATATTATAGCTATTTAAAATATTGCCGCGCACCACGTATGGGTTTGTTAATTTATGGTTTGTTTTTAATTGCGGGACACGCCCGGCTGTGTTATCTGCGTTCCAAGCAAAGCGCGTCTTGCAATCTTTATTTTTATGCCGCACGGGCTATCACATTCAGATAAGCATCCTGTTTCGCCCTAACGTCGCTAGCCCAGAATAATCCTCTGTGATTTAGAATCTTCTCGATGTGAATCGATGGTTCCAGAAACAGTCGCACCGAGAGATAAAAGCCTGCAGAGCAGACGCCGCGACCTTCGGTCCGACGACACTCGCCTGCCCAAGACACTTTGTTGACCGCTGATTCGCCGCCTTTGTATTCTTTTGAGTTGTTAAGTGAGCACAAGTTCGACCCAAAAACCTTGTTTGTCCTTCAAGACAACTGCGTCGCCCTTGGCTTCGTGGCAACTAGTGGAGGTGCTGGGTACATGCAACCTAAGCCCTCGTCAACCCAAAAAGCAGCCCGACTCGTGTCAGCCGCCGAAAGCATGGTCTCCATCCAGAGTTTGGACTGCTTCCTGATAAAGTGAAAAAAGAAGACGCTGTGAAAACCACTGTGACCAAGGCAGGCACCATGACCATCACTCCCAGTCCTTCCCTCGTGCTTCAGCAATGCAGGGAGCCCCCATCATTCCATTGGTCACATTCGGAGGACCCCGAAGACTGGTTGGAGAAAGTTGAACGGGCCAGTCTGTTCAATCGATGAGACGACGCGGAGACACCGAGGCGTGTGTTCTTCTACATTGAGGACTCAGCAAGGATCTGGTTCGAAAACCATGAGAGCTCCCTAGAGTCTTGGAACGATTTCCGAACGCAATTTTTAACGGCGTTCACCACGGTTGTGCGAAAAGAGCGGCCGAAGTCTTGCTGCAGACGCGGACACAACACCTGAATGAAAGTGTTGTGTTCGTCAAAGAGATGAAGAGGCTCTTCAGGCGTGCTGACCCTTGCATAGCGGAAGAAAAGAAGCTACGCTTCTTAATGCGCGGTGTGAAGGAGGAATTGTTTGCTGGACTTGTACGCAACCCGCCCAATACCATCGCCGAATTTGTGACCGAAGCCAGCACAATTGACAAGGCTCTTGAAATGCGTACTAAGCAGAATGACCGCAACTTTGTGGGCGCGGCCAATGCAAAATACGTCGAGAGCATGCGCATTCCGGCAGACAGCCTACGTGAGGTATCCGCACAATAGTGAGGGAGGAGCTTTGTAAACTTCTCCCCACCCCGACGCAGCTGCAAGTCGCTTCCCTTACCGATGTTATTAGGGAAGAAGTGCAGCAAGCGCTGGGCACCTCAACTACGTCAGAAGCACCCCGCCAGCCGTAAGCCATATCCTACGCGGCTGCTGTTCGCCAGCCTCGCCCACCTGCGCCCTACAGTCACGAGGCTCCGTACCGTCGCTCCCTGTCGCTTGCCCGACCACCTGCGGTGCGAACCCCCACCCCAAGGATGACAGAGGTGTGACGAACGCCCGATAATTGTCCGCGGTGCTACCACTGCGGATCTCCCGACCACATCTACCGTCACTGCCCCTACGAGAGGTTCTGTTTGTGAGGCTTCTGCACCGAAGCTCCACGCCCCCGACCCGGCCAGCACCCTACTGAGATCGAAGACTACCTGCCCAACAAAAACCGATGACCAGCCCGATTCAACCATTCACCTTCGCCCTACCCGTGCCAGTCGCCAAACCGCCTCAGAAGAGCAGACTTCTCACGTGGAGGGTTCCCCAGCCCACGCAGGGGAAACTAAAACAGCAACTTCTGGAGGTGAAGTTGCAAGACCGCGAAAAAATGAAAACCCTCCAACGACGCAGCGACTCGCTGAAGAACATGATTCTCGACATGCCCTAAGCCCGACAACCCCATCTATGCCTGATGTGACTTCCGAACATGACGACGGGAAAACGGCGTGACACCTAGCCGACATGCCCAAACATGCCGCTGAGAATAGGATGAAGACGACGACGCATAGTGCCCACCTGTCAACACGTACAATCAGAAATACGACGCCACGATGTACCCGGAACTCGTGAAAGGCGGCGTCCAACGTTCAGTGTTCATCGACGGCTTTGATGTAGTCACTCTCATAGACACGGGAGCCGACTACTCAGTAATCAGCGGGCCATTTGTGTCTAAGGTGAAGAAAGTTACGACTAGATTGGACGGTCCGCACATACGCGCAGCTGGAGGCCACCCCGTGACGCCAAGTGGAACGTGCACATCGCGCGTCACCATAAACGGCACAACATACCACAAGTACCACAAGTACCACAACGTAGCGCAAGTGTAGGTGCCATTTCCTTCATGGAAGCAGAAAAAAACACGTTTTTGTGACTGCTATTTGGCACCCAATAAAGATCCCATGTGGTAAAAATTTATTCGTGGCTTTCCACTACGGCGCGCCTTATTCCGCAAGAGGTGCTTCGGCACTTTCGTTACCATTTTTTTATTTTTTTTATCCAAAATTAGAGGTGCTTTGGGTTGAAGGCGTGTGTTGGAACTTTCGACGACGATGAGGACGACGCAAGCAGCGCGCGCAACAGAACCAGAGACGACGAAGAAGACGACCGGGCGAGGCGACAAGATGGCTGCGTTGCAACCCGTTCTCTCAAAATCGTGTAAATGTATTGGCTTTTCCTAGACGACGGCCTCCTTCCTGTACTCCCTGGACGTTTTCTACATGGTGCCCAAACCCGGGACCTCTAGCGACACGACGAGGTGAGCCATGGAGCGGAAATCTACTCTTCGACCGCATTGCTCACCCTCTAGCGAGGAGGAGGTGTCGAGGCAGATGAACTAGCTGCAGATCGCTCAGAGAAGCCTTCTCGACTTCAACCGGAAGCTCATCGCCGAAATAGCGCAAACTCTTGAGCAACCCAAGGACGTCGAGGCCGCTGTTAAGTCAGCCAGGCTGCAGCACAGCCCGACCGACTTGCTGCAATCAGCGAGAAGTGGGAGGCCCCGGTATGCGGATACAGAATCGACGGCCAACACGACGACGCTCTGGGGTCGCTAGAAGAAGCTCACAGGATGACCGCCATACTTAAAGTCACACTTTACAAACGTAATGAGAACGCACCCCTAAAGCAAGATTTCGTGTGAGAAGATAAACACTGACCAGTGGGCGAATCGACTACTACAAGTGAAAGCAAAGGAAATAGCAAAGAGAAAGTAACCCACGTCTCGCCAACGAGTGCAACGACGTCGATGGGCATTCCGGAAGCCGTTTTTCGACGCGAAGGATCTTCAACCTCGATTGCCTCACATGTACAAATGCCAGCTTGCGCCCTTTTGAAAGACTTGACTGAGGATTCGCAAGAGATACGCCAGACAACTTTGCCCCCTTTGCTCAGACCTCCAGACGCCATGACACCGCATTCACAGTATCCGCAACCAACAGAAAGTAGTATTGTTTGCAACCTACCTAAGTTGGTCTCATCGACGCCAGAAGAGTATACTGTGGACGACGATGACGCTCCGGCTTTGGAAGGCGTCACAGGCGAATCCTACGCCTCAGAAGTGGTTAAGACCTTCCCGGTGAAGCCAAGGTATGCACGTGCAGACTGTGCACAGAAGGACATTCAAAAGAGAGAAGATTGGAATCTTTATTCAGGCGCATCCATACATAATGAATAACCTCGCGGAAAAGCACGCAAAAATGCACCGGACTGTATAGAATCTTCACTACGAGACAAAAGTGCCGATGTTTCGTACATGTGGGGCTGCGACGGCAGCGCGTACGGGGCAATAGCTACAGCCAAGAAAACAGACCTGCACAAGCTGGAACCGCACAAGGTGTCGGCCTCAAAACTCAAACTGCCTCGACGGGCTGCTCCTAAAGGCAAGGACTAATTGACGACCAAAGGCATTCTTATCGGGTTTAGGGACACTGAAAAGGACCGCACGTTCTCGTCTCCAGAGAGCACGCCAAATGAAAAAGCTGCCATCCGCATGATGACATCTACGACCAACCAGAACACTAGATGCGTTCGCAAATCGAAGAAGACAGGAGGGTGTGGTACTGCAGAGGTTCACACTGGAAAAGATGTAAACATTCACGGTTTCAACTGGTGCATCGGGTACAAGGGCAATACATCAATGAAACTACACATGAAGTCAGTGCGCACTCTGAACTACAACAAAAGTTATGCTTTGACACATAACCTGACATAGTTTTCATGAAGAAACACAGATCAAAAGTAAGAAGAAAGGCGAAGTTCTCAAAGAAAGGGAACACCAAAGATAAGAAAAAAAGGAAACTCTGACCGCGGCTGGACATGAATGGCAAACTGACTGTACACCACTAGCGCTCGTACGAACCCTTGTGGGCCGGGGAGATGTTGGAACTTTCGACGGCGATGAGGATGACGCAAGCAGGGCGCGACACCAACCGAGAGACGAAGAAGAAGACGACCGGGCGAGGCGACAAGATAGCTGCGTTGCACCCAGTTCTCTGTAAAGAGTTTAAATATATTGGCTTTCCCTAGGCGACGGCCTCTTCCCTGCCCTCCCTGGACGTTTTCCACAGCGTGAGTTGCGCGCTTGGCTGAGGCCCTGACTCCCCACCGTTCTACCCCCGACTGGACATTTAACAAACGTCACACCGAAGTGGCAGAACTTCCTAAAAATGCCGGTACGTTTTCCTCTCCGCTGTGTAAATTTCCACCTCTCCACACTTGGGATGCTGCTGCGCCAAATCCCAATTCAGGCTAGCCTCGCAATCCGCTGGCTCAGTCGTAGATTGCGGTCGCAGCGATAACGCACTTCCCCGCAGGGGGCATCTGCTAAAGCAGATGTTTGCGTGTACTGTGCGACACCTTAGACCCTGTGCACCCATGTTTAGCCGTGCGTGGCAGCGCCGTGACCGGGGAAAAGATGGCCCTGGTGGTTGAGCCGACGCCGTGTGCTTGGACCTTTAGACCACTTGGCGAAGGCAACACACCACTTTGGCCTCTGCTTCTCGCAGACAGCACCTCCGGTCTGACCCACCCGGGAGGAATTGGCAGTCGCCTTTTCCTGTCCTCCCCTTCAACTTTCTCTTTTCTGACTTCTTTCTAGCAACTTTCCTGTTCTCTCGTTCCTTCTCAGTTTCCTTTTTTTCCTGGCGACTGGGGTTAACGTTGTGTGCTGGACGACCCTGAGTCCAGCCATATTAAGTTATAGTCACGGTGTACAGCTGGCGTGGGCAGCACTTGCTCGCGAGTTCCGGCCCCGTCCCTTTGCTGGGCTGCATGGTGGGCGGCTGGCATCATGGCCGAATGTAATTTTCATTTTATGGCTTCTTTTTTGCGGGCAACTGCTACCTCTCGTAAAAGAGGGGTACCGACGCAACTGCCAAGTGTTTCACGAAGAATGTTACCAACTTCCCACGCTTCCACGTGGCACACAGCAACGACGAAGAGAAAACCGCCCGACTTGTCTCCCCATTTGTAGTCGCAAAGACCCTAACTTCCATCTTTGGCGAAGGCTACACAGTAAAAAAAACTAGTCAATGGAGACCTCCTACTTTAACTGCTTTAAAAACACCAGTGTGACAAACTGCCAGGACTAACATCTTTTGGTGAGATCTGTATAACTGTAAGCGAACACAGGTCACTCACCCCAGTCCGCGGAGCCATCTCCGATGACGACCTAAAGTACGTGTCTGAGGAGGCACTTCTAGAAGGCTCAAAAGAACAGAAGGTCACCAATGTCGATTGCATAAAAATCAAATGAGAAAAAAAAAGAAATGCAGACCAAGCACATCGTCCTGACCTTTGCATCCAGCATACTTCCTGAATCCGATGATATAGCCTGCACAAAGATGAAACTGAAACCTTACATTCCAAACCCTCGCCGATGCTACAAATGCCAACGATACGGTCACGGCTCGCTAAGCTGCCAGAGAAAAGACACCTGCACAAAATGTGCCTCCCATGAACATCCTGCTGAAAACTGTGAAGCTGAAACGTACCTTTGTGTGAACTGCGAGGGCAACCACGCAGCGTACTGTCGTAGATGTCCAGCGCGGAAAAAAGAAAAAGAAATCCTAACACTGAAAGTGACAGAAAACCCAACATTCTGCGAAGCACGAAGGAGGCTGTCACCAGCGCATACCCGCCCATACTCCGCTGTGGTGCAACAGGGCGCAGCATCACAGCGGTCTTCGGTGCCTGCTGAGGCCACACCAAGTGACGCTGAAGCAAGGCCCCCTACGCCACCTGTGGAAGCAGCCAGCGCTGAGCCAGCACCACCAAAGAGGCATGCACGGACCGGGGGTCCGTGCATGCCTTGGGCAGTCTCACAGGCGTCGCCCACGCGGCGAGGTATAACACTACCGCGCCTGTGCGAGCCGCACGAGCCTCCAGCGTCTCTCATGAGACCATGGATACGAGTGAAGCAGGTTCTGTACCATTTACGTCGGATGGGCGGCGGAACTCCCTAGAATACACAAAAAGAAAAAAAACATCGAATCACGGGGCCGAAAACTTGATGTTTCACCCCATTCAAAGAAAAAACATGGCATTGATAGTTCACTGCAACAGGAGAGGATTTTTAAATAACCTAAATGATACCATGGACATAACGGCCACACTCTCACCCCTGGCCTTATGCGTTCAACGAACCAACTTGGGCCCTAAGCACAAAACCATAGTAAACGGATACCAGTTCTTCCATTGCGACCGAGAGCAGGTGTGCAGGCTCTCCGGGGGTGTTGCAATAATTTCCCAGTCATATCACAGTACGAGAACCGATACTAAAAACTAGGTTAGAAGCAGTGGCTGCCACATTTTTAACGTTAAAAACAATTACAGTGTGCTGTGTGTATTTCGAACCAACCATCGCAATAACGTTGCAAGATTTAGAAGACTTACTTAAACAATTTCCAGATCCGTCTTTATTAGTTGGCAATTTTAATGCCCACTCTTCTGTTTAGGGGAGTGAAAACTGATGCAACAGACCAGCTTTTAGAGGATTTTATTTTGTCCAATAACGCAAGTCTTCGGAACACGACCCAACTTACATACTGCTCTCCGAGCTCAGGTAAGATGAGCTGCATATGTTTGTCTTTTATTTAACCTCCGTTTTTAGCAATTTTCAGTGGGATATTATTGCCAATCCATATGGGAGCGATCATCTACCTGTACGTGTCAGCATAATATCATCATCAACAACTATCCCAACGAAAACACGCCGGTGGAAACTTCGGTCAGCCGAGTGGGGACTTTTCTTCCGAATCAAGTTTAGATGAGGTTTTTCCTGAAACCCTTATCATTGACGAACTGGACGAAGAGTACATCTGGCATCGTTAATGCTGCACGCAGAGCCTTTCCGCAGTCCACTGGAGTGGTGAAACAAAACCACAAAGTATGGTGGACACTGGAGTGTAAACTGTAAACAGGCAAAAAGATCAAAATAAAGCATACGGTCTCTTTCCAAGATACGCAACACAGGAAAACCTCATACATTTTAAAAGAAAAAGAGCTAAAGCAAGGTATATTGGTCGCATGGCAGAGAAGAATTCATGGCAAAACTATGTGTTATTTATAAAAATCCCAATCATCTCAAAAAAGGTATGAGAGCAAGTTCATAAACTAAACCGGACATACTCCCCCTACACATTTCCTCTGTTAACAGCACCGGATAAACAAACAAGCTGAGAAGAACAGGCAGATATACTGGATGTACACTTCTGGACAGTGTCAAGTTCCGCACACTACACAGAATCATTTTTAAATACAAAAAAACAATAGAAAAGCAATGACTGCCAACAAGTGGAGGCGCACATGAATTGTACACTAGTTTAATTACAATAGAATAACTAAAAAGAGCTCTATTGACCGGTAAACAGACCGCTCCAGGCCCAGATGACATACATTATGAAACACTTGCACATCTTTCAAGTTCTTCTGTGGAAGCACTCTTAAAGTTTTTTAACAAAATTTGGGTAGTTTGAAAAATACCGGAAGCTTGGAAAAAAAGCATTCACTGTAGCATTCCTAAAACCCAGAAAGCTGTCCCCCTCCCTTAGTAGTTACAAACCAATAGCCCTTACCAGCTGTCTCGCTAAATCGTATGAACGTATTATAAATACGAGATTAACCTTTGTTCTACAATCAAATAATCTTCATGCTCACCAGTGTGGTTTCAAAAAAGCATGCTTAAACAACTGACCATCTTGGCCGCCTAGAAAATAGCGTACGAGAAGCATCTATACAAAAACAACTCTGTCTTGCTGTCTTTTACGATCTTGAGAAGGCGTACGACACTACGTGGGGATTTGGAATAATTTGCGATATAGTAGAGTTAGGTATCCGTGGAAGAATGATGAATTGCCTGAATGACTTCATGACAAACCGTTCATTTCAAGTACGGCTGGGCTCAAGCTTCTCAAAAACATTCGTACAGGAGAACGGGGTTCCTCTGGGGTGTATTCTAAGCACAACACTGTTTGTTGTAAAAATGAACTCCATATGCAAAATAATTCCAAAGTCGATGATGTACTCTATGTTCATGATCTTCAAATAAATTTCCCATCTTTCAATGCAGCAACATACGAGAGACAAGTACAGTTGACTATAAATAAACTGACGAAATGAGCAAACAAAAATGGTTTCCGGTTTTCACCACACAAAACAGTGGCTATTGGTTTCTCCCTCAAACGAGGCTTACAGACCAATCCGAACCTACACCTAAGGGAAATCGACTTACCCATACAAAACGAACACAAATTTCTAGGCGTAATGTCTGACAAAAAATTTACTTTCCTGCCCCACATCAATATGCTTAAAAAAAGCTAAGCGAGCTCTAAATATAGTTAGGGTCCTATCACACAAACATTGCGGCTTCGAAAGGGCCTGACTTTTACAAATTCACCGTTCTGTTGTACTCTCCTGCGTAGATTATGGTAGCATTGTGTATGGCTTCGCGAGACAGTCCTACTTGACACGATTGGACCCAGTTCACAATTTAGGTTTACGTCTCCCCTCCGGGGCGTATAGGAGATCACCCATAAAGAGCCTCAACGTCGAAAAAAATGAACCCCACTCAGAGATAGAAGAACAATCCTGATATGCTCATACATACAAAAGATCCGTCACTGCCAAAGCATCTGTGTTAGCCCATAGTTACAAAATGCCCGTCTAGAACACTGTGTAATATTAAACCCCACACTATCAGACCATTGCTTGTTCGTTTTGAAGATAGATGCCGAGAACTCGGTATGCTGTACATATTAGCTCAAATTGCCCATAGACTGAACCAACTACCACCTTGGTATAGTTTTCCTACAACAGGTGACTTCCAACTAACAAGCCTTCAAAAAAACAGACACCGCGAGAACATATTTTACAGGAATTACTGCCACTAAACGAAAAATACGAATACACAGACTTTTGCACAGACGTTTACAAAACATCATGCTATGTCGGTAGTGCAGTAGTGCAAGGGAAATGGGAAAAGGTGATCAGGCTGCCCCAGTGTGCTTCGGTTTAAACAGCGGAATGGTATGCCATTGCTGTGGTAGAGTACAAAGGATAATGACGAATAAAATTAAACACAGGATTATATATACAGACTCTCTCAGCGAAGTCACAGCGGTGCATTACAAAAATGCAGCTAAACCTCTAACAGGAGGCATAATACACAATTTAGTAGCAGCCACACCACAAGGACAGGAAATTAGGTTGTTCTGGGTCCCTAGCAATGTTGCAATCAAGGGAAATGAGAGAGCCGATACATGTGCCGCAAAGGCGGGCAACGGAACAATAGAAAGAGTACAGATTCTTCTCAGCGAATGCATGAAACTTATATAAAGCAAACTGAGAGATACTTGGCAATCCTCATGGGATAAGGAAACCGACAACTAACTCCACCTAGTTAAACCGACGAAAGCCGAGTGGGAATCAAGCAGACATGAAGAACGCCTCAAAGAAGTGATTTTATGTCGTCTCCGCATAGACACACACATCTTACACATAACTTTGTTCTTGTTAAACACAACAAACATAGATGCGAAGATTATGACCAAGAACTTACTGTAAAGCACCTATTACTCTCATGTGCGAAATTTGTGGCCTTGACGAAAAAACATGTTAGATTGTTCTACAGCCAGCTAATTCCGTTTAAACCCAGCCTGCTCCTAGGAGAGGATTCTGTTGTTCAAATTTCCTGTCTTTAGTTTTTTTTAAAAAAGCAACACTTCTAAACAAGCTTTACGAGATAAAGCAATTGGTTATTATCCACAAAACACCAAAACTTTTGTTTGGCGCGAGATAGCCTTAGTTGTTTATGTGCCACAAAACACAACACAACACAACAACATTACGCACTTCCACGGACGTTTGGTGAGCACGGCTGACAGCGCGTGGCCAATAGCGACAACAAAAATGAAAAATACTCCTAATAGCGGTATTGCGCTAATAAAATCAAGTAGGGCAGGCAGCTGGCCATGATCAAACAGCTAAGAGACCTAAACGCACCGTAGCGTCGTTTGCAAAGTCAGCGCGGGTGCGCACGTGTGTGTGTGTGTGTGTGTGTGTTAGTATGTGTAGGGAAAGGTGGAGATCAAAGAAGGAAACTGGGCAGCAAAGTATTTTTGTCTGTCTATGCATGTACTGGTAAGACAAATACTGTCTGGCTTATGCGTATGCAGCCCAACACGGCTATAGTGTGACGAAGGCCGCGTACGTGGAATATTTTTCAAAAAACGCCACAGAATCTACATCGTATATGCTTACTTTAACCAAAAGCTGAAGCAGTATTACCATTAACCTACGCAACAAACACCCTGGGCCGGTTACACAGTTTTGGTATGTTCTAACGTAACTCTCCTGCCTATTATACAACGTCAGTGCATTGCGGTTATCAGGTGTGTTGAGCAAACTGGAGCTCCAGTATACTTGAAATCACAGGTCGGCAAGTTATAAATTAAACCGCGGTAACGTTGTAACAAAGCGCGAGCGAAGGCGCGATTATTTACAATGCATCTGACAGCCCGCAGGGCCGAAGAGTGTGCTCGCTTGATGTCCTGAAGGGTGCAACGACTCAGAAGTTCCAAAGCCGAAGCGCGAAGCGTCTTCCAAACGAGAGTTAGGGTTTTGTGAGATAAATAACCCAGGTACTCACGCGTGATAAATTTCGACGTCGTATTCAAAGTCAGCATATAAATGCCCACATCTTTCCTTTAAGTCCGGGAGGTGACAGGAATGTGCGTCATACGACGGGGTTTTCCATCGATTTTCGGTCATGGAGTTTCAAGGTCAAATGAACGAAAAAACCTAAAGGGTGCTGTGGAAGCAAACTACGATTTAAAAAATTCCTGAACAATGCGCTTCTGAGTTCGGCTTCACAATTGACACTAATATTACAACGTGCGGTTTATTTTGTTTATCACCACGAAAGGCTACATAACGTAACCACGTTTTCGGAAAACAATAAACCCTTTGACCTACCGGCGATTGGCAGCAATGGGGGACGTTTGCAGCCACCTCAGCACGGCTGCGCTAACAGCGGTGTGCCCAACCATACGCACGGTACCATTTCGCGAACGAAAGAAGCCAAATAGGAGGTATATCAAAACGATATTGTCATTACTAGATAAAGATGACTGCGAAAAAAAAAATTCATTATATTAACACAAAATCTTATCGGGGTGCATTGTTAACTAATAACTCCTACCAGAGCCATTCAGTCAGTTTCTGACCTTCCATCTTGTTTACTTCTGATCTGCCTGTATAATAATAACTTTCACCAAATGGTAACCAAATAGTGGTTGTGGGTTTTGATTGATTTATTGATTGATTGAAGGGTTTACCGCGCCGACGCAACGCAGGCGATGAGGCGCACTGTAGTAGAGGGCTCCGCATTAAATTGGACCATCTGGGGGTCTTTAACGTGCGCCGACATCTCGTACACACGGGCGTTCTTGCTTTTCGCATCTATCAGAAAAGCGGCCGCCGCGGCCGGGTATCGAACCCGCGACCTCGTGCTCAGCAGCGCAACGCCTTAGCCACCGAGCCACCCAGCGGGTAATTAATACGTATATCAATCTCATTGGTGTGTTCAACCGAGTATTACATATATAAATTTGTTTCAGATAACTTTACCCAGAATTTACAATTATGCCAAGGCATTGGAAGGTAACGACAAAAAACGCACTCCAATATAAGGCGTCCCGAATAACGTCAAAAGAACAGAATAGGGCAGCCAGAGCTATTCTTGCACTTTTTCAAAGTAGGAAGCCCATAAACTCCCGATTAAAGTTCTTGAAGGCGGCCAAGCATGCAGCGCATAAAGGAGGCAGGACTGTAGACACTCATTGCTCTTTTTTAAATGTATTGTAGTTTAAAATGGGTCGAATAATGGCCCTGTGAGTGGGACAGCTCATTTTGGTTCATTCCGTCCAAGTTAGGCTATATCCGGCTAAGACGTTTCACGGAGCTTCAGGTAAAACAAAACAGTTCATGAGTTTTCGTAGCCACCTCTTTTTATAAAGGCGGATTCCCGTGCAAGCCGGGTGAACTTCCCAAGCGTTGTAGCCCCCCACAAGGCCCGAGCTCCAGGCCGGGAAGTCCCTAGCAGCATGCAGCCATAGTCTTTCACCTATATTACTCGTAGGGGCCCGGCACCACCAAGGCACACGAATGCACATGGTGCCTTCTACAGCAACGGTGGACGCTCAACTCGCAACCTGTGGCAGGTCATGCAGACATAGTCTTTCACCGTCCGCATTGGCGCAACGCGGCATGATGGCCGGTAGCTCCGCCAGATGGGCAAGGGTCAGCGGCCCCTCGCAAGCGTAAAGGTAGCTTTCCAGAAGTGCATTCCACTTTCAAAGGTCCGCACTCGCCAGGGAGGCCTGTACCCAATAAAGAAAGCGGTGGGAGGGCGGCGGTACGCGGATTCGATAACAGTACCACCAGCATACGAGGTGAGTGCTGTACCTCGTATCACTGCTTGATTTGTAGTGGCATGTGCCCAGTGCAAAAGGCCCTACGGCTGGCAGCAGCCACTGTGTGACGGAACATTTCTTAGCACGTCATGGCAAGCTTGAATTGCGCCAAAAGAAGAATATCAAGATATATGAAATAATGTTTTGCTGCGCGTATAACCTTTAGGACAAATCACAGCAATGACTCCGAACGCATGGACATGTCTACTTTTGCCACCAGCCTATGTAGCACAATTACTCGTCTTTTACTGTCTGTGACATGGTGTTCGAGTTGAGAAGACATTTTTATTGACTTCGCCAACGTGTCCTCTGTCGACGGCTGTCCATATGACGTCTGTGGGGAACGACCTGTGTCTCCCGCATCTGCGGATGCACGGACACACAATACGATCAGTTAATCTCGGTTCGTATTTCTTGGATGCCGCTGCTACAGAGTATATTTGCGTCTAAACAAGTGCTGTTCGCGTCACGTACCGTGAAGCGAACGTAGACCGAAAGTTACTGCTTCATCGCTCGTGCCGTGTAATCACTCTGTGAACTATTAGGATTGTATTGCGCGTACTGCGCTTTAGATGTCGGCACCGCGTTGTGTAGGGTGTTGTTCATGGCGAATGGGTATTTCTGTTATCGTTCAAGATCCCGTGTAATATTGCGATGTACAGTCGGCAAAAGGCTTGTCTATAACACTGGAGGGGCATTCCCCGGACTGCGTAGAAGACACCTATGATAACGGCTGATGTGAGACCAGTAGAATATGAGCATGCGCGGACCGTATCAACGCGATGGCTTTGTCCCTTGTATATCTACCCATCGTCTTAGACTATGCACCTTTTTGACCGTGATAGGCGCTGCGTGCCTACGCTGCTGGGCCGGGAAACAACAACGGAGTTTACCTGCCTTAGCGCGCGCTGTGCGAGTTTTCCGTCTGCCTTAGCATTGCCGCACCGCTGTTTCTTGCGTCATATCTCTGCCAATGTGCTGCATGGGTAACGAGAAACCGCTATCCAGTTTCTGTGCTAAACTTTTGCACGGCAGTGTCGTCGGGCTAGCACCATAACACCACTGTGCAAGCGATGATAGACCGATATATATACATTCTAGAAGACCGGCTGCGATGCGTTTTCGAGGATTGTTTGTTTTCTCGCATACCAAAAACGTACCCGATGTAAATTGTGTTAAGAACCGCGAAAAGTTTGCGCCGGACGCAGTTAAACGCAGCCACCACTGTACTTACACTCGCTAACCTCCACGTTTGCTTACACGCCCGGCAGCGCAGGTAGCGCTTCTCACGGCGACAAACGGTACGAAGCGAAGGCGACGGGCAAAGCGACCAGGGAAAGAGCCATCCTGCTGTTGCGGGTCCCGCACGCTAACATTATAGCCGTCTGAAACCAGGCGTTACCACTAGATGTCTCCTGCGCAGTCTGGAGCACGCCGCTCGAGCGTTATTGACATGTGTTTTGCGACTTTACACCCTCAACAGAAGACGGCAACGTGGTTGGGCGTGTTTAAAGTTTTTGATATTCTAAAACACAGACAATGTCCGCTGGAGCACATTATTTATGCGTTAACATTATCCAATCAATTTTTATTGTTCTGAAGCACTGGGAATAACAAGGGCAAAAAACTGAAATTTCCATAAATTTTAGGATGCCTCAGGGATTTTTACTAGAAATGATTTCCTCTTGACTTACACAATAGGTTTTATCTACACAGGTAAAGAGCAATTTCTCCCACTAAATTGCATAATTGCATGTAAGAAAATATTTTTCTTGCGCGAATTCTCATTGTCGAGAGTCCACTGTATCGACAGGCAGGTAATGGTAGAATTAACCCGGGGAAATATTGTGCAGAAAGGGAAGAAAGACCAGTAAGACCGGTACAAAGTTGAATTAATTGATGTTTTGGCTTGTTACATTACTTTCGGAGTGGGAAAGAAGAGCGGCGTTTCTGTCATCGCGCCCACTGCCTCTTTTTTCACGTGCTACCTAACAGCATTCACGAAGACTGGAATAACAGAATATGGCGCGCAGTATACAAAGGTACCCAAGCAGGTTTATTATTTATCAGCTCACCACCATATACTACGGCCATAACCTAAATTTAAATGATTACATCTCACCAATATTCTGAACCTCTAAATGACAAAAATTATAAGCCCTCGTAAGACCCCACTTTCGTATGCTCATTTTCCACAGCAGTCTCGGCGTTTTGAGCTACATCGGAGATGCCAGTAGAGGATGGCCTGGACATAAAACATTTCCGCCCTACCATTTGCTTCCTACAAATGCTGTCTAGCTGAACTGCTACAGATGCAAATGACGGGACCACACCACAGGATTTCCGATAGCACGGCTCTTACCATGGGCGCCACTAGCACGAACACCGCCCGGTGCACAAAACGCGCTCCCGCATACCACTCACTCCCTGTTTTCAGGTCACTCTGGGTTACATACATAATTCTTATAGGCATACATAACTCCTTATATAGGCAAAGTTATATTTCCCTCCCTTCTTGTGGTATTTTAAACCAAACAGGCCAGAACATCAATAGGAAAATTAAACAGAACAAAGTGCATACGAAAAAGCATGCCGGCGTTCTTGTTTATTTGTAGTAGGATGTGATATTTATCAGGTGGCTTTTCACGGCACTGAGCAGGATGATGTATTCCGCATGGTCCGAGCACCAAAGGGAGTTTTCTACTTCTGCAGTTTTGGATGTTGGAGGTTCTTTGAGGCAGACTAGCAGAGTTCCCCAAATATCGTGCGCCTCTCTGTGGTTTCGGTTTTGTCAAAAACACAATAAGTGTGAACCATATAAAGCCTCGACTACCATAGTTCGGATTAATTTCGCTATTGCCGATAATTCGCTATAGCAGTGTTCATTATAACGAGGTTGAACTGTATATAGACCAAAGTATTAATTTAAATTTTTACTCCATCCGCAAGTGTTGCGATTTTCTTCGAAAAGGCATCCGACCTTCACAAAAATATCTGCTTTGTTACCGCCATTTGCATTTTACGTCTATTTAAACCAAACATTTTCGACCTACAGTCTAGACTATCTATTAGGATCAAAAGCGCGACATAAGCGCATTTGGTATATGTAATTTATGGGTGTGCCCACATGTACACAAGTGCCCCGAACCTTCCTATTGAAATGTGGTCGTGTAAGAAAGAGTACAGTTACCGTAATTAGTTTCTAAAGCGGCTAAAATGTACTATGTTCTTCTATTTAGGGGAACCTGGTTTGCGTGCAAAAGCGCCTGACAGCGGATGGGCCTCGCGTGATTGCTTGCCTCTAGGGTGACTTATGTAAGGTTGCATGGGGTAGGGCGTGCTATATTGGCATAAGATAACACATTCTGCTACCCTTGAGAAAGCGTCGGCCGTTACCCCTGGTAATTTAATAAATCTGTGTACCTCTGCAAATGACCAATTTTTATTCAGTATAACTTTTATGAAGCTTTCGAAGTTAAAACTGAATTCAATTTTCGCACTCTTTGCAAAGGAAAGCCAAGCAAATCTGGCCCTCTGGGGGGATTTGCTTTGTTGATGGTTTAGCTATATTGGGATTTGCTGTTTTGAATTACAGGGACTGCAGCTGGGTCTGTACGGCAATCACTTACGTCATCCCGACTTGCATGCAGAGATAATTACGGTTTATTGGGGCAGAGCAGCGAATATTACAGGGCTTGTTTTGATCGCTGCGAAGAGTGCGCATGCTTGCCCACTGTGAGGGAGGCGGACAAATGCCACGCGTTGCGAGGTTGACACACCACTCGGGAATGTGGCAGCGGTGTTAGAGCGTAGAATAAAGAGGGCTGTAATAAAGGCTTAACTGTGCAACACATAATGTGGGACAGGCAGCTGACGAAATCTCGTCGTACTCCAATAACCTTAAAGTCGTCTACACCTATAAACGCAAATGCTTGTCTGTGAAGCAATTTGTTGCACCGAACATCATCCGCCCTACAGAGAGGCTTCGAGGGCCTACAGACTTTGTTGAAATGCAACCGCCTTTTTTATAGGCGAAAAAGTTTCTACGCTTGCTTGTAAGATAGAGCTGTGCTGGGTGCCAGCGTTACACACATAGGCTGCACACTAAGTGCCAGAAATACCAAAGGCCGGTTTAATTTGAAGAATGCAGGTAGTGAGAGCAGCGACAACTGGAATATCAAATATTTTAATGAAAAACTAGGTGTTGCTTAAGGAAATAAGTATTGTGTAAAAAGACATAGTGCCGAAACAATCGAAAAAGCTGCTTCGACGCATTAACCGCAGCGGCGGCTAAGGGGCTAAAGTGTTGTGCAAATGAGCACGACGTCGCGGGTTCGATTTTAGGGGCGAAGCTCCTTAGGGCGTGGGTCTGTCCATCCTCGACGTATGTATGTAGCCACCTCTAGTTTAGTTCTTGGATTGTTTACTAGATGGCGTGGCTACCTCTAGTTTAGTTCTTGGATTGTTTACTAGATGGCGGTACTTGTATATGATGAAAAGATGCGCTTGGATTGTTTACTAGATGGCGTGGCTACCTCTAGTTTAGTTCTTGGATTGTTTACTAGATGGCGGGGAGCGTTGTAATAAAATCCGTTCGCTGTTGGCGCGCGCTCGGAGTCGCCCGATGGATAAGGCTGCAGATGTGCGAGCCCGCGAGGCAGAAGCGCTCCGTGAAGCTGCGCGACGCCGCCGCCAAGATCCTGCCGTACGAGAGCGGGAGGCCGAAGCGTGTCGTCTGGCTGCGCGACGACGCCGCCAAGATCCCAGCGTTCTAGAACGAGAGGCCCAAGCGTCACGGCAACGGCGCGAGGACCCTGCCGTACGCGAAGCGGCACGGCTGCGGCGCGAAGGGGATCTCCAAAACGTCAGAGAACGGGAAGCGGCGAGAAAGCGCGAGTATCGGCAGGCAGACCCCGATGCAGTGAGAGCTCGTGAGGCGTCTGCAAAACGCATCAGGCGAGCTCAGCCCCAAGGTGCCGACGCGCGGTTTAAGCGAGACTTTCTAGACGTTACGTTCGGACACAGATGTAGTGGGCGAACTTTCACTGAAGAGTCACGGTTTTACCGATGATTTCCCCTCAGGAGCTTCGCCCACTCATCACCATTCACCCCGTGGATATGCTGTGAATTTTTTTCGGTCGCGGCATCCGGAATTCTGATTTGGGCATAAAGCAACAACGCCCGTGTGTACGAGATTCCGGCGCACGATAAAGATCCACAGGTGGTCAAAATCAATTTGGAGCCCTCCAGTAGGGCGGACCTCATCGCCTGCATTGCGTCGGCACGTTCAACCCTACAATGAAATCAATCGACACATCGCCAGCTTAGCTTGCCACTGGTTATAAAATCACGACCGCATTCATCAGTGTAACCTTGTTGATACTTCAGTGGTATCCTTGGATAGTTGGGAGCGCATTGTTCAGTGAAATTCACTTCTTTGCCTGAGAAGCGACAAAATTCTGCAGAGGAAAAACAGGTGAGACCACCATGTGAGTGAGCGAGAAAACTACGTCCTGGAACAGGCAAGAGGGTAGGTACTAGATAGTTTACTTGCGATGGTTACTCGACAGTACCGCATGTTTCCAGAAATGCCAGAGAGGTCCGAAAACACTGAGTGGGAGCCCTAGATTTCGCACATTAAAAGGGTAACTACCTTGCATAAGGAAAGCTAGAGGTAGCTTGTAAAAAAGTGCGACGCGCAGTGGATTCGGAAACAAACAGGTGCACCACCGCACATTAGGCAGCTTCAACAAATTACAAAAGGCGCCGATAAAGCTATCATTATCACAGCCAAAGAGCTTGATATTGTGTTCAGCGAAAGGAGAACACTAAGCGTCGATCGATAGCCACCTAGCTGAACGAACGTTTCACGATGCTGATACCGGGCATGGTGAAGTAGCGATGGGCGTTGCGGGAGTTAAACGGGATTTCCACCGTGATGAAACAAAAGTGCGCCTCGGCACTATCCTTGACAACCTTGGACGGTTGTTAACATCCTCTGTATTTTGTTTTTGCATGTTTGTTATGGGCGCAGTCGAAACAACTATTGACTTGTGACAACGATGTCAGTTTGGATGTACATAATTGCAAAAAGTGCAGGAAGTGCCGCAAAGTAGAAGTTCTTGAGCTGAAATCCAATAAAATTACGGTAACTGATTTAGCTGTAAAACACAACATATTTTTGTTAAAGTGGAAGTAAACCTACAATAATTTCAGAAGATTAACAAAGAACTTTCAAGTTATTAATAAAACGTAATGTGGCTTTACCAATAACAATTTAGTGCAGCACAAAAGCTCACAAAAGTTACAAACGGTATTTTTTTAGATTTATTTTTTAAAATTTTTGAAATTTTTATTGTTCTAAACAGTAACATAACAAATTTTTTAATAACTTCATCATTTATCTATTTCAGTCGTGCTTTAAATCAATAAGCAGTTCGTGGGTATGGCGTAGGTCACTTAGTTGCTTCCCGGAAGAGTTCACAGAATTCCTGTATTGATGTGTACTTTGCTTTGCAATAGAAAGCCGCTGTTACGTTCGTCACTGTTGCGTGTTTCTGGCTGTTACGTTTTGTGTCATCGGTCCCGGAATAGCTCCCGTAGGATATAATGTATTGAGAACCCCGCTGTAACGTCGCAGCGGTCCGCCCGGTCCGGTACGATGCGTCGCAACCTGACACTCCGAAGCTGCTTGGGCACCGCCATTTTGGCTTCCAATGTGTCTGGCCAGGCTTTGTCTGGCCAGGCTAAAGTGGCTACAAAAAGCCACAGGCGACATGGAGAGGCTGTTACTAGATGGCCATCATCACTGTGCTTACAACAGGAGATTCGCGCCTCAAAGTGACGCTGAAAGCAAGGGCGCGGGAAGCGACGGAGAAAAGAGCCAAGCAGCGGATCGCGGGTTTCATGGGGCAGAACACGAGCTTCTTGCCACGAGCACGTGGAACGAACTATACCCGTGCCCCCGTGCCCATCTGAGCCACCTCTCTATTAACACACTCCCGCCGCGGCCAAGATGCTATGATCGAGCAGGAAGAAGCAACTAGTGGGCGGTAGCCGATTACTGTAAGTGCGTTCATGTAGCTTAGACGAGACGATTGGTCGGGGGCAACACTACGACATTCAAAGAGAGCACGGCGATAACAGTGGAACATTAAAAAGAAATAGTACTTGTAAGTCTGTAAAACCAGAAGACCCATGAACATCTCTGAGCGCACCCCGAGTTCGCCCAAACAGTTCAGGACGTTTAAGTACAGAAGCAGGGCACAACATCTGTCAGGATGCAGGGGATCACGAACGAGCTCACCGTCATCTCGTTCAACTTGCTGTGGGAAGTTCCCTTCGCGGCGGTCTGGGTGATGTAGTTGCGCTAGTCGGAGCAGTGCATCCTGGTCCAAGTCGGCTTTAGGGTTACGCCCGGTGCCTCGATCGCCGCCCTGATCGCCTTGTGATCCGCCGTAACCAGAGGGGTCATAGGGGAATTCGCCCTGCACTGGAAGCTCTCTTTGACGTGCTCCGCAGTGTTCCCCTTTCTGGCACGCGTGTAGGCTGCGCAGAGCGCCATGGCTCGTAGGTGGTCACATGTGACCACTCGTTGTCAAGTGTTGGACTGAACGGGATAATTAGCTGCTCCACTAGGCCTGCGGAATCACGATCGTGGTGGCGGATGCGAGAGCTTCCATGATCTTTTGACGAGTCCGCCAAGCCGAGTCATTGAAGCGTCCAGGTTGACGATCACGATTTTGCCGCAAACAGGCTCACTTGGCACAGTTGGTGCATCCCGTGTACCGATTCGAAGCGCCGGTGCAGTGATCGCAGATGGAGAATCCTGGACGGGCCAACGCGAGCAGAGAAACCAGCGCCGGAAGCAGTACGGCGACCCGCTCGCATATTATAATGGCTCCCTTTAGCGACTGTCACCCATGCGGTGTTTAGCAACAAAAACTTTACTAGCGGCAGCGACGACCGAACATCCGGAGAACCTCAAGATGGGTCAGTCCGGCTCGGTGTATCCAATCGTCCCTCAAAGACATCTGCCGCGAGCTCCGCTAGTTGTTCTGGGTCATGAGAGTGCTCGCCAGCTGTGCTGACGTGTAGGTGGGAGACGAGTGGCCCACACGCGGAGAGCACATTCCCCACATTGTCGACCGCCACGGTTCTCTTGTTTTCACCCGGGTTTCGGAACGACCATGTGGGGGATCGAAGAGGGAAGCGAGACCCAGGACCTCGTTCTCTTGAACATACTGTGAGCGAGGAAGTGGGTGGCGCTTCGTCCTCTTCGCTTAACTAACGCCCTGTGTCTGCGCACATCTCCATCTTTATAGCACCCCCCCGCCCCCCGCTGGCCAGAAACGCAAGGACTGGCCTTCAAGCTGCGCCTTCGTATGGGGTGCCTAAATGTAGTCCCAGTGATCAGGCGGAACGTTATCTCGTACTGTTCGCATCGGCGGTTCTTGGAGCGATGATTCGCATCTGTTGTTGCGTCCCCTGGTTGTTCTGATCTTCCCTGAGGGGCAGGACCGCGCGCTGTGCACCGTTGGTCTTCGGGTAGTCGCCGGGGGCGTAACGGAATCCGATTAGTTGGGGTGGCTCGATGTGCGTCTTGATGATGATCAAGTTTCTGAAGCTGCACTGCTTGCTCTATGGGAAAATGACTGCGGCTCTGACAAACAAAAGGCGCCATGCATAATTCTTGGTGGCGGGCTGGCTGCCATTCCACGGTCTTGAGTTGCGATGTTTCATGCCGTATTCGCTATTCACGTGCCGTATTCGCTATTTCACATTTCACCAGGAGGCGCCAAACACAGAACAGGGTTGCCAGCCGGAACTGCAAAACTAGTGGCGGAATTTTTTCGGGTTTCGCTTCTGCAGACCTGGTGCCCGCTCGAAGGGAGAGGGCCGCTGGGAACCACGCCATGATTCTGCCGGTGTTGCACTAACTTCTTCCGCTGTGGATTCCGTTGATGGGTTTCCTTGTACACTGAGCGGTTGTCGCAGTACCCTAGCAGGGTCATCTCACCGGCGACAAAGTTCGTGTTTCGCACGAAGCGTCTTCTCTGGTTGCTCCATTTCAACGTAACGGGGCTGCTTCACTTCTTTCCTGTTTTGAGGCCCCTCGCGAGATTGTTGGAGGACCGGGTCGCCATACGCATTCAAGACGGCAGGAACGTTTAAGAAGAATTGCCACTGTAGGGAATTTCAGGGCATTCGCTCGGTGGCACGGGGCTGTAGTCGGTACGGATGATTCCAATGTGAGGCGAGTCATTATGGACTGACACCCGATGGGCTAGATGATCCGCTGCTTTGTCGGTCACTGATTTTATGTTCTGAGGTTTATCGCGAGCATTGTTGCGGACACAGTTACCAAACAGCGTGGTCATTGCCAAACGAGTCTCAGCTGCATTTTTATCGTGGAAGGCACCCGCACGCTGCTCTAGGAGTTATCGGATGAAACCATCGGGAGATTTACATGGTGGGTGCTTTGCGGCACACTGAAAAGGCCCATGAGCTCTCGATTGTGTCACCCAGGTGGTTCCGGCGTAGCCACCGCCGTCGGGATTCATAGCGGCTTTGCCCACAGGGTGGAGCTGCACGCGCGTTTGATACGAGCGCATTTTGTCTTTGAAGTGCTGGGATAAGGCAACGTCTTCCTTTAGCTTGTCGCCGGTCAGGTTTTCTTGAATTGCAGCAACGAGGTCCCGTACCTCGATCGTCGTGTCGTGGAAGTGGTAAATAATGGCGGTAAGAATGCTCATGTGCGGAGCCGGGTCCTGGAAATGGGCGTCCGGCAATGAGACCCGTGATTTCCCCTCCCAGGAGTCTGCGGCTTAGCTTTAGGAGCTCCAATGTAAGGGGAGGCGTTGTAAAACGAGGTTCGGCTTTGGCACGAGCCATGACAAGCAGCGGTCGAGCGCATTGCCTACTAGATCAACTAGCGCGAAGGTTCTATGCCTCACGATATTAGCAGCTGCTGCGCGGTCCAAGTCAGCTCCACTCGGTCCTCGAATTCCTTGTTTACGGCACCAGAATGTCGCGGAAAGCGAGGGAGTAAAGAGCCAAGCAGCCGATCGCACGATTCCTGGGGCACAACTCCAGTCACTGCCACGAGCATGATGAGCGAACTATACCCGTGCCACCGTGCCCATGTTAGCCGCCTCTTTATTACAAGCAACAAGCAATACGGCATTTCATGTTTTTGAGAAGCAAATGCTACTTATGAGCGGGCGAAGCAAACACCAAGCTTATATTGCCGATTTTTTTATGCGTTAGACTCACATTGCAGAAATAAACTGTTTTTGTCAAAGGGGCACGGCTTTTGTTAGTTCTGCATATCACGACGCCAACGATCGCTCCGATATTGTTTTTTCCGATGCCCGATTTTCCTTCACGAGTAGGGTTACCGTTAGCGAGTAGTGCAGTAATTTTACGTCGACTAACATGACTTGACGCCCGTTTTAATTGCTCTTGGCAACACTAAATGTGCACATGAAAAGGCAAAAAAAGGCCGCTACATTTGGCGGAACGGGCAGAAACAATTTTGGCCACAATGAAGCTCTAGACAGGGAAGGGATTTAACTACCTCAGTTAGAAGCTGGCCCATTTTCGTGGATTTCCTCACTCTTACGTTTTCCTGGCTGTTACGTTTGTTTTCGCTTGTCCAGTGAAAAAATTCCCGCGCCTTCCCGCGAGGGGAACACGAGTAAATGCAGAGCATTGGGGCCTCAGTACTGATTGAAGGCAGTGTTGCTTCCATCGCTTCTTCCGTGTTGCTGGAGTAGCAGACACGAGTGAACGTGGACACGAGTGTCAACCAAGGAAGGAAGGAGCAACGCAGTGACTGAAACCCGAGCGACCGCTAGCCGCTATATTTGCAGCGCGCGCAGTAGAGGGAGAGCAGTACGGGGGGGAGAGCGCGCATGCGCAAGCAGCGCGCGCCCTTCCACGACCCACCGCGCTGCTATCACGCACCTGTTAGGCCGAGACCGCGTCGGAGCGAACGGGCTGACTACGGCGCATGCGCGCCCCAGCTGCTGTTGAGAGCGAGGAGGGAAGGAGAGGTGCAGCTGCTGCGGACGCGAAACTGTTGACACCGTCCGACGCAGGAACAGGCGAGGCTAAGAAATGCTCTGCATTTAAAACGTATTAAGGGGGTCCAGGTATGTGCTTACGTTTGTATACGTGAGCATATATTTACATATTTTAATGCATTCATACATTCTTTCTCGGTAACCCAATAGTTTTGTTCAGATTTTGTAAGAGTCCGGCTAGCGTACGCGACGACGTACTCTTCGTAGTTAGGCTTGCGTTGAGCGAGCACCGCACTGAGTCCTGCGCCGCTGGCATCAGTATGGACTTCAGTAGGGGCGTTCGGATCGTAGTGCCGCAGTATGGGTGGCGAAATCAACAGACGCCGCAAGGTTGTAAACGCGTGATCGCACTCCTTGGACTACGAGGACAGGCCATTGTCCCTACCGAGGAGCTTGGTCAGTGGCGCAATGATAGACGCGAAATTTCGTACGAAGCGCCGAAAGTACGCGCACAGCCCAATAAAGCTGCGGAGGGCTTTCATTGGCGTCGGTTTGGGAAACAAAGAGAACCAATTACGACGCGCATTTGAGCTAACGCCATTCGAATTCGACGCGTTGGAAAAATATAGGCAGAAAAAATTTCACGAAATCAATAAAACAAGGGAAGAAAGTTATCGCGCGATGGTATATCCCCTTTAAATATTGAGTACCCCCCTGCATCTGCCGCGATTGGTCGTCAACTTAATTTCAGCGCAAAGCCTGATCGCCTATCTAGTGGAAACATTGTCAACTTGTCGAGTGTAGATTTATCCGACGCAGAAACTAATGTCTTGTCACGGGGGTTAAGTTTTTACCCGGCCACTGGCGGTTATAACGAGTTCCAGTTATTCAAAGATTTAGATAACTTCGCACGGAGCATGCACCTGCGAGAATTTTTTCAGGACCGTCCCGCTTCAAATCCTGAACCTCCGTTACTCCCTTCCTGCAAACATTGAACCCCACCAACCCAACGGGATACGTTCCTTGATATTTACAATAAATCAGTACAGCAGGATGTTATCGAAGGCTACCAAGGCCGCACATCTTTCCGCAGAAATCTTTCTAGTAATGAAACCGCAGCTATTGATAAACTGAGAGAGCGTTGTGATATTATTATTAAGCCTGCCGATAAAGGAGGCGCCATTGTTATAATAAAAAAATCGGCTGTGTCAATGAAGCCCACAAGCAACTTGCTGATAATTCTTTCTACAGGCGCCTTGATTACGACCCAACGCCAGAATTCAAAGCCACAATCGAAAATACTCTTAAGAGCCTGTTAGAGACAGGGAATATAACTTCGAATCTTGCTCCGATATAAATCGCTCCTCCCACTCAGCCCTGTTTCTGGTCGTTTTTATCTGCTACCCAAAATTCATAAAAAGACAGCCCGGGGCGTCCCATTATTTCTGGAATAGGCACTGTCACAGAGAATCTTTCGCGCTTTGTTGATAACGTCATTATCAAAATACGTCCCACTCTGGCGTCTTTCATTAAAGACACGAATCACTTCCCATCAGATATAGCCGATCTTAAAATTCCGCATGGCTCTCTTCTTGTACGTCTTGATGTGGCATCGCTTTACACTAACATTCCGCACGCAGACGATATAAAGGCTGTTCTTAACTTATATGAACGCTCAGATGATGACAAACCGATTGATACGTCCAGGCTAGCAACCATGCTCAAATTAATACTTGAACTAAACAATTTTCAATTTTCCCATGAACACTACCTTCAAGTAAGTGGAACTTTTATGGACACAAGAACAGGCCGTAATTATGCAAGTATCTTTATGGGTGTCCTGGAAGACAAATTTTTTGCCGACCGCTGCCTTCAACCCCTTTTCTACAGGCGTTTTATCGATGATATCTTCTTAATTTGGCAACATGGGGAATCTGTGATTTATTCCTTTATAGCTGATTTTAATAACGCCCACACGTCTAATAACTTCTCGCACAGTATCTCAGAATCTACAATTGACTTTCTCTACGTAACCGTGTACCTAGTGAATGGAAAATTGTCGACTAAACTCTATAGAAAGCCCACTGACATGCATCAGTACCTGCACTTCGAAAGCTGCCATGTTAAACCCAATAAAACTGGTATACCATACAGCCAAGCTCTTCGTTTCAAAAGAATATGCTCTGAGCAATCAGATTTTGTTAATAACTGCGGCAAACTCCGGGAATCTCTAATCAAGCAAAACTACCCTCTAAAATTAATTGACGGCGCTCTGAAAACCCCGGATTCCCTGGACCGCAAAACGCTTCTCGAAGCGCAGAATAACACTACGGCTGATTCACAACCCAATCTCGTTCTCACCCACTCTGCGTCTGCGGCGAAAGTCACAGGTATTTTAAAGAAGCATCATAATACCCTAATGCACAGTCCGCGACTTAGAAGCATTTTAAATGCAGAGCATTTCTCTAAATCACGATGTCACCCGGCGTTGTCGGCGCGCCTCGGGGTCCGCAACAGCCGTTCCAGGTGCGCCCTCTCCCCCACTCCCGCATCACGCTACCCTCCTCGCTCTAAACAACAGGTCCGCACCCCTCCCCCTACACTATATAAAAAAATAATACTTACCGCCGCCTGGTTTCGATCCCACGACCCTGCGGGCGGAATGCAAGGTACATGGTGCTCTACCCACTGTGCCACAAAGCCGACAGAGAATGGAAGGCTACGAACGCGCCTTATATCCTTGACTCATTCAAACTACGTCAAGAAGCTGCTGATACAACGAATTCGCTACCTGTTGGCGGAACGCGAGGTACATGGTGCTCTACCCGCTGCGCCACAAAACTGACACAGAATGAGAGGCGTCGGCCACTACGGGCGCTGCATCTCGCTAAAACTCCAGTGCAGGAGCCCTCTATTGCGACGGACGGGTGTCCCGCAAACGTTAGAGAGTTTAGGCATAGAGGATACCGTGCGCTAATGCTACGGCGGCGCTATTAGGGACCAACTTGACGGTTGCACATTCGTTACGGTAGGGTGTATTACTCCCGTGGCAGGCCTTCGCCATGCCTACGTACTCATTCGCTCCGCGGAGGCGCGCAACCTCCCGCCATCCCCACGCACGTCTGCTCAGTCGGGTCCCGGTAACCCTCCGCCGTAGCGTCAGCCTCAGCTAGCAGCTATGCTAAAACTCATAATTAGGAGAGCGCAAGAGCGGACGGTCGCGCTACTAAAAGCTCGCTGAGGTGAGCGCGGCTGTGAGCGCGTCCACGGGCGGAGCTACGAAGCACGTCTCAGTGATATGGGCTTAGGAATTCTTAATTTGTTGAATACTTCCACGGACTAAGAATAATATTAGTATACAGCATGTCGTCAGGCGCCCCGCTTTGACCAGCCAACCTTCTATGATGCCATGTTCTCCTCTCCTCGGGCTCTTCCCACGCACTGCATCCTGGAATATTCGCGTTCTCAATGCCCGCGGTAGCATTTAGTGGCTCCGACCAGCTTTCGGTTGTGGTAGAGTCGAGCGCTGTCGACGAAGGATCTGTACAACATTATTGGCCAGCGTTGTGCTTCCAGCCAAGTATCGTGGAACTGCTGCCACGGTTGCTGTTCAAAGTGAGACGAGACGAAGATCGCATGCTCAGGAAGCACCCTCACGAGCGGCGAGAGGAATTCGGCTTCTCACGTTGGATTGCTCGAACCACAACCGGCTTTGCTCGAACGCGCGGCCGTTAAAATACACAAGCAGAGAGCGGGTTCCGGCTGCATGGTGTTTGGCGGGTGCGCTGTGACGATTGCGCTTGGAATTCTTTTGGTAGTTATCGCGTCACTTTTCTTCTGAATGATAGCGGTGTAACGAGATTTCTATTTACTGAGAGGTGGCGCTAATAAGTTTGTGTTCGCTCGCATGCGCACTTGCGTACGTTTGCCACATCGGTGTTTCTGCGAGGTGCCATGTTGTTCATGCTCCATTGTCGTGACGATGTTTGTGCTACGTTTTGTCTCTTTCAGTGCAAGTGCCAACGAAAAGGTTTAGAACCACCGATTTTTTAGGCGGGCGCGGGAGGAACGGAAATTCTCGGCCTCACGTTGCATGTAGTACACGGAAGGGTGTCCGGAAGAACGAATGCGAGATTACTCCTGGGAGGCCCCGTGGGGACTTGCGGAGAGACTGCAGCCTTGACATAAGTTATTGATGACCTAGAAAAATGGCCTGAGGAGCAAAGTTGAATACGTAAAATGAGCAGCACGAACCAGGTGCTGTGTGTTTTGTGATATAAAATACAAGGCGCCGATGTCATACTCGGTCACCAACTTTTGCATGGCGGCACAAAACACATCAACGGCTCAGGGAATTCTGACGGATCAGAAAGCTCATTACATAAATAGGACTCGCATCACATATTAGGCTGATAAGAACAGATACTACACATTTGATCTTAGCCAAAAGGCCGAGAACCGATAGCGTTATCAACTTTCTAATTAGTCTCCGACGCGCAACACAACACGAGCAAAACGGTGGCCACAAGGCGAGCCCAAACATTGGCAGCCGGCACTCGCCCCGCGGCGGCCTTCGCCACGCGTCGAGCTTCACCGCAGGGCACGCGGTCACTCGTTTGTATGTTCTCTGTACATTCAACGCGCAGGCGACAGCTAGCGATTAGCAAAAAAGACATCCCCCTCGCGAGGGGCACGATCAAATGCACAGCATTTCCGAGGGGGTGCGCCGGCAAGTCGTATCTCTCCATCGCGGGACCCGTGTCGCCATCTTCCGGAGGCGCGGGACAACTTGTGGCGCTTTCGAAACAAACCAGAAATGAGTGAAGGATATAAGGCGCGTTCGGTGCATCGAAATCTGTGTCGGTTTCGTGGCTCAGTTGGTAGTGCGCCGGGCACCTTGCGTTCCGCCCGCGGCGTGATGGGTTCGAAACCGGGCGCCGGAAACTTTTATTTCTTTTATAGTGTAGTGGCCTGGCTGCGGACTACGACAAGGCACGCCAACGCCGCGTGACATTGTGAGTTACTAAAATGCTATGCATTTAAAATGTCTTCTGCCTCTCCTGTCCGATCACTCCGCTCGCACTGCGCCTTAAATTTTGCTATCAGCCCTGAGCGTGACGCACGGACGGCGTGGCACCGAAAGTGGTGCGCACGCAGCCATGCACGCAGCATGGACCGGAGATCGTGTGAGTGGCAAAGAGCCTGCCTGTCAGGTGAAGGTGAAGTCCCCGTGAAGTTTTCATATTTATTTTCTAAGTAGTCTTCACGATTTTCACGTTACAATCCCTCCAAATCTTGTCTTCTCTTCATGTTTCCTTTACTCGGGCTCAGTCCTCCAGATGTTTCTTTGCGATTGGTTGAATTTTGATATTATTCCGCAAGAGGTTTTGCGTATGTGGTACTTTTTTGTCATAAGAAAAGAGTCGCAATTGCGTGCAATAGCTTAAGGGGATATTTAAATTATAGTTTTTGAAACTGCTCTGGTATTAACATACCTGGCACCGCCCCATTCCTGCCAAGCCGGTCCTTTGCGGTGCGCGAAGAGTCGGAGTTGGATGTCAATTTCTGTATTCAGAAACAGCCAGATTTTAATACAGACAACACCGAATATGCAAGACAGAAACAAACTCTGGGCCTTCGGGAGGGTCGATTTGGGCAAAAGGCATTAGAATTTTCGATAATCGTATGTAAAGTAACATGGTTGTTGCAAACTTTTCGAATGCTTGAAAGTATTGCATGACATTACTTTACGTTATCACGTCTTGAGAGTATGCCGAAATGCACTACGGGACAAAAAATTAGGATGAGATGCAATTACTGTATTGTGGGCACAGGCGCCTCCTGGTTGTATACCAGGCTACTAACCAGTATTGGGGTGTTTTGAACAAAACAAGCAACGTACAGAGTTAAAATACTGTGACACAAGGCTTGTTCACCGCTGGAAGGATATTTCGGTACATTTCCCGCAGCCATATATTCCCCGTGTTCAAATATGCGCTATATTAAATCGGTACTCAAGAGCAAAAGGCGCATGTGACGAAGTAGGAGGACATTTTATTTTACTGTAAAACCGAGATGTTTAGTGGGCAGGCTCCTCACTCCAGGACAAGATAGTCAGAGTACTTTTATTCAATTCATGGGACGTCATCCCGTGTTATGCCCGGATTTGTTCCTTACACCAAGGGGTTGGAAAACATTAAAAAGAGTTGCTTTGACATCTTCACCGGTTTCTGTTCTTTTCATACTGCGAAATGGCACGCATGCGTTTTATTCCTTTCGTTAGCGAGTGTTTCAAGGTTTCAAAACGGGAATAATGTCAGTATTCTTGGGATTCTGTTTCAGTTGGTTATAATAACTGGTGTTAATAGAGAAATTCGGTGCAGAAAAGGCGTCTTCAAATAATCTGGACACCGGTGTCTGCGCTGATTTGCGGTAGCGTAACACAAATTGTCTCATTGCATTCTTTAGCTAATAAACAACCCACGCTCCGGATATGCACGGTCTTCCAAGCCGCCTTACCCAAGGCAATTTCTAAAAATGGCACTGTATGCCTGATAATCTGGAGAAAAGATCCACATGAATTTGTGAGTTTCCAGAAAATCCCCAAACGTCGTAATTAGACATGTGCGAAAGTGCAGAAAAATCAACGCTTTTGGCACAGAAAAAACATTTATCTTATACAAGTCATCAACATTGATAGAACTTTAGGAGCGCCGTTTTATTTCCTGCTGTGCGATCCACGTGTAGGAACCCACTGGTTGTTGCATAGCATGAAGCTGCCAAGTGTTCATAAGAGCATATCAAATATACTTATGGGAAGCCTATGCATTTCGAATACTTATCGAGAAGATGTGGGCACTGTGACTCGCAAATCAGCTGGGAAGGACGAGTTAAACACGATCTTTCGGGCGATGCTTTGAACAAAGTTGGTCTCCCTCTCCTTGGGTGTTTGCATACTTGTGCGAATCACAGCTTTAATTTATTCATACCGGACAGAAGCTGGTGAAATACCTGAGTGAATGAAAATACTGTTTAATCCAATAAAGCATAACAGTGAACTTGTCTAGCATAGGCACTACTATCCCCGAGAAGAGGATGAGAGTGGAGGCAATGTAGCAGAAGACAGTGGGTCGAGTGCCTAAGCTGACATGTTAGAGAGGGGGCGCTACTCAAACATGTCACCAATAATGTAGAGGTACTCTTGTATGATGATAATGATTAGTGGCTCTCCCTTGGAATAGGGACGTCGGTTGTCAGCAACCGACTTGCCTGTTTTATTACGCTCATAAAGACCTCCAGCGTCGTCAATGCACTCCGGGACGCTGACCTCAAACTCGTCCAGTCCAACAAATACGGCGGTATTGTTGTTATTCCCTCGGGGTTGTACAACGAGAAGGGGCTATCGGCAGTCCAGAAAAAGTTTTGCCCAGCTCAAATTGACCCCAAAAAATCTAGAAGGGAGGCTCGCAATACGTGTCAGGGCGAAGCACTGAGCAAAGTTGCAAGCTCGGTAAAGAAGGCTGGTGGGCTCAGCCTACAGGCCTTCTTAACGGTCAAGACGCACAAGAAAGGCGCGCCATTCCGCGTCATCATGTCCAAAAGGGGCTCCTGTGAATGCGTTCTTGGCACGTTTTTGCAGAAGTCGCTTTCCCAGCAGAAAATCGACGACCCTTTCCTTGTCAGGAGCCCTACCGAAGTTTCTGACTACCTCCAAGGGCAGTGCGCCGCTCATGTGTATGGGTTCTCCCTGAACATTAAGGAGTTCTACTATTCCTTGCCGCACTCCAAGCTCATGGAGGTCGTTTCTGAAGGAATGGACCGCTATAGATCTGTCTGCTTCCAGAATGCCATTGGTGTGGACGCCTACACCTTCCTGGACCTGTTGGGCCTGCGCTCTTCTCTTGTAGAGTTCAACAAAGAATTCTTCGTTCAGAGGAAAGGTGTAAGCATAGGGTCGTGCTTGGCGCCTATGCTTAGCGACCTCCTGCTGGCGCGACTAGGCCGGCAACTCCAGATTTTGCTTCGTGCTTTCAAAAACTGTGCGCGTTTTCCGCTACGTGGATGACGTCTTGGTACTTTTTGAGTGGATGACTGGTGACGTGGACTAGCATGTGCAGTGCATCACGGACATTTTCGAGGCCACCCTAGCTGGTCTCACGCTTAAAAGAGAATTTTCTTCGGAAAATGAGCTGCGTTTTTTGACCTTCTCTTGCATTTAAGGCCAAGTCTTGTTTCTTGGATGTATGCGCCCCGCTCAAGGAAAAGCCTTCTTCCGTTCTCGTCCGCCCATTCAAAAATGTTAAACGGAGCATTGCCTTAGCTGCATTAAGGGGCTTCCTTGAGAGATCTTTCCCGAATGAAGTAGAGGCCAGTTTTCATTCGCAGGTTGTGAAGCTCTTGTCGGGAGGCTTCCCACTGGCCTTGCTACATGACTTAGCTGAAGTGTTGCTAGGGCAGTTTCACAAACACAGCGAAGCTGGGTCGGTAAATGGCAGGCTGTCGAAAATAGCTGTTTTTCCCGTTCTGCATGGCCTTTCGCACATGTTGAAAAAGGTAGGGGAAAAGCTGTAGGGGAAAAGCTTTCTCTGCTATTTTAGAAATTCCTGAAGAGTCAAAAAGTGCAATACCCTGGAACCACGCCAACATTATTCTGACCTCTAAAAAAGAAATTTCCAGGGGCCTCAAGAAATACAAACCTATCAGCATACTCACAGCTGTTTACGAGCCGTTTACCAAAGTATAGTTGGCCGCGTAGGTGAGAGCCTACATTCCCTACAACCAAAAGAGCAGGCTCGGTTTAGGAAAGGGTACACAACCCTGCATCTCATTTATGTCGTCAACCAAGTGATAGAAAAATTCCCAAAGCGCACAACACCTGTGTACATAACGTTATAGAGTACCAGAAAGCGTTTGATTCCGTACTTACCGAAGCCCTTTATAGAAGCACTGTAAGATCAGGGAGTAGAGGAGACCTACGAAGATTTCTAGAAGACATATAAAAGAGACGGACGAGTAGGGAAACGCAAGCAAAGCGATAAATTTTCGGGCGGAGAGGGAGTAAGACAGGGAGATACAATTGCCCCCAAATATTCAGAGCATGTTTGGAGGGTGTTATTTAGAAATCTTGGCTGAGGAAATGTAGGGTAAAGTATGAACATAAAAAACCTCAGAAATTTGATGTTTGCAGACGACATAGCATTGCTGAGCGAGACAGCAGAAGCCAGGACAACAATGCTTGAGTAACTGCAATCAGATCGCATGGCTGTGGGGCTAAAATTATATATAAATAAATTCAAAGCAATAAGGAATAACCATGCCAAGAATGCCTTTAGCTGAGTGAACGAAAGACTAGAATAAGTAACTGAACGCAACTACCTCGGACGAATGGTTACCGCTGACCCCGACCACCTGAGATGTATCCGGCGCAGAATAGGTATGGGCTGGGGTGCACTCGACAGGCACCCCTAAATAAAGAAGAATAGGTTACCTCTGTCACCCAAAACAAAAATCTGTAACCAGTGCATAATGTCGGTGGTGATATAATGAGTTTAAACTGGGCGCCCTGCGAGATCGTAAACTCACGTCAGCTCAACGGGTCATAGAACGAATATTGTTAGGAAGAACACTAAGGGAACTAAAACTACCAACTACCAGCATAGTTAAAATAAACAAAAAGAAATGAACTTGGGCTGGCCGGGTGGTGAGACGAACCGACAGCCGGGGGACAATAATAGTAACAGAGTGGATACCAAGAGATGGTCTAGAAGAAGGGAAGGAGAACAATACGAAGGAAGGAAGAAATACAGAACTTCAGGGGTAAGCAGAGAACCCGAGGGGCACAGGAAAGCAGTTGTTTGAGGCCAGTGGGAGATGCCTTTGTTCAGCAGGCCGGCGATGATGATGATGATCAACATGAATCTCTCTTGTATTACATACATTCAATGGCCCAAAATTGTTCCTCATTCGTGCTGTGTGTTCCACCATTATTGTAAAAGTGGAAACGAATAGAAAGTATATTGCGCTGTAAAAAAGTATTGAAGCACATACATTTCCAATGAACCTTAACATTTTATGTTGCCGTAGGGGCACAAAAAACCCGCTATTGTAAACGACAACACAAATATTAGTTCCCAACTGCACAACATATTTATGAATTTAGACCTGTGATCTGGAGCCAGTAATATGCTTCCTCATTATTTACTAGAAAGCACTATTCTTGCATGCGTTCGTCCGTCCTATGAGGTGCAGTTTACCGCAGAGCTGCGTTTCGTTTATCCACCATGCATTTTAATGGTGAATCACCTTAGGGGCTTAGGCTATCGGTGTTTCCCGTCTTCGTGGTCTCATGCCTTAACGGTAAATCAAATTCTCAAACCATGAGCAAAAACAACTGTATAATGTAAAGTACTGGTTAAAAATAAACGAACATAATTTAAACTAACTTAAAATACGAATATGATCAGGGTTTAATTGCACGAGTAACATTAACTTGTTAAATTGCGTCTCCAAATTGGTTTCAAACGCCGTGTTTTCTTCCGTAAAGCACACTTCGTAAAGCAAGCAGTGGAATGTGACACGTACGCCCGCACAGTGATTCTGTCCCTTATGTAATTGCTTAAATCTCCCATGTAATTGCTTCTTAAAGTGCGTGATTGATCTTCAAACATGCGGTCATCCGATGCCCAATCCGAGCGCGCAATGTGGCAAGAGAGAGGCGTACAATCTTTGAATACACTTTTATAGTGCATGCCTCACCTACCCAGGTTTCACTTAGGCGGACATGGTGCGACATTTTTTGATGTCCGTGCAACGTAGAGTTTCTCTATTTCGCTAACGCAGTACCTAAGAGTAGCGGAGCCCTTTTGCCCGCGCCGTCTTGATGACGTCGCTTCGGATATCCGATGCCATGCACAATAGCCACCCTGCGGCGGCATCCCAAGTACCACCAACTCGGGATACCGCCCCACGTGCGGTAGCAGAAGCAGCGTGATCGACATCGTAGGACTTAGCACAACTCTGTTCTGCTAAGTTCTCTGCTGGTTCCTGTTCACAAAACTTTTATACGCGCGAAAAGAACGGGGCGAAACAAAGAAACATGCAAGACACAAACAGTACTCGTATTGTGTCCTTTGGGTTTATATTGTTCCCGTTTTTTTTCGCTGTAACAAATGTTATGGACAGCGTAAGAATCCAGCCAAACTGCCGTTCGCGCCGCCGACCGAAGCGCTCGTTCCGCACGTCGGCCTGCCGTCGTAAAATTGGTATCGCGGCACCTATAGGGCTCCTGCGCTTCCCAGTGGGCGCAGCGAAACCTACTTCCGGGCAGTACTTCCAGGTAGTAAAAAGCTTCGTAGTTCCTATAGGATCCCGAAATGACAGAAGCAAAATGAGCTCGAGACTCACGATCGTTTTGCAACATAGTCTTCAAACCATCCCCGATGTATCCTATCTGTTCGGGCAATCAACTTGGCTTTAAAAAAAATGCTTTTCAGTGTTAAGTACGTTTACCGCGTCGACAAATTTGCTGGTACGGTGTCCGCGCTCTGCCAGTTGCAGCCTCACAGATGGATGGTCGCATGAAGTGAAATTTGAGGTGAAAGCTTCTTGGTTAAACTACTACACTTGGTGACAAGGACGTTTTACCAGCTGGTGATCAAAAAAAGAAGTAACGCAATCGGCGATTATCGGGCGTAAAATTTGCAATTTCATTAAACACTGCTCGTCTACTTCACCGTTACGACTACATGGTGCAGCGATAGCTTGCCGTATCATTGCGCGTGTCAGTGACAAAATGAATCGAGCGTCAGAAGTGTGGAATCTGTTTCGCGATTCCGAAAGTAGTGGCTGTAAAACAAAATAGGCGGGCGAAACGAGTGGCCGCCCCGTTTCCATGTTTGCTCTCACGTTATTTAATGACGCTCTTGCATCATATATTCCCAATTCACACACGAGAGACTAGAATAAAGGTCGACAACGTATTCAGGTGTAGTTTCGAGTTGCATGAAGTCTACGGAAGACGGCAGAGCTTGTCGATGGAAGACAGCCGACTACGAAGCTTCACACCATGTAGAAGACGACAACTTCAACGCCGACATCCAAGGGTACCTTCAGCATGCGGATGAGGCCCGCCAGCTTCCTCGAGTTTGTACAACGGACCTCGAGTTGTACAACGAAAGATAAAAGCCAGCAGAGCAGACGCCGTGGCATTAGAATTGCCGACACCAGTCTACGGACGTCACTTGGTTGACTGCAGTTTCACCGCCTGTGTGTTCTTTGGGGAGCACAAGTTCGCTCCAATAAACTGGTTGTTTCTTTAGCAGAGATGCGTGGTCTTTGGCTACGTGACAATATGAAAGCCCAGTACTCCCTTTTCGGTTATAGCGTAATTCTGCTCCGGAGGTGTGAGCGCGCGGCTCGCGAAAGCGAGTGGGAGCAGCTACTTCTCGGGTTCCTGCAACAAAACTGCTTCCACGCCGCAGTAACTAGCCTCTGTCTGCAAAAAAAACGATTTGTTCAAGTCGGGAAGGATCAAACTAGCAGCGGTTTATATTTTACAAGCGAAAAAAATGAAGGATCCTCTCATTCTTTCTTCGAAACAAGCCTTACGTCCTTACGCAACTGTTTGTAAAGCCATGGTGCGAGTTCTTTACAGTGGGTTATGAATTGCCTGTAGACAGAAACTATGCCCAAACACCATTGCAGGATTTTCGCGTCTAGTGGTCGAGGGCACGCGTCGAGGGCAGTAAGGATGGCCTGCAGCTCCTGATCGTGCGGTCTAAGGGTACCATTGTCTATGACAAACCCGAAAAGATCGACCATAGATGATGCTAGCTGCACTTCCTTTTGGTTGATCCTCCGACCGGCCTTCTTCATGCGTAAGCGAACGGAACTCAAGTGAATGAAGTGCTCCTCAAAAGTCTCAGAATAGCTCACCACATCGTCCATGCAGACCATGGCGTAGTTGTACCTCCTGCACCCCAATACGATATCCACCAACCTCGTGAACAATCTTGGACCTTTCGGCAAACCAAATGGCGGTTGAGTAAATTGGAAGAGCGCGCGCTGGCAATAGAATGCGGTATTTCTAGTGTGAGCTTCGGACATTTGAATTTGCCCATACCCCCTGCTCGCGTGGACCGCAGTGAAGGAGCGAGCGTTGCTCACCTGGTCTATCACCGATTGAATGCTTTGGAAAGGTAATTCAACAAATCTTGTTTGGGGGCTAATAGGTTCATTATTACTTTCCTGTCTACTTTCTTGTATATCGTCTTTGAATTTTTCCGCTAAGCAATTTTGAGCTTGGCAAAGGGTACGCGTTTCATTCGGCCAGTGCTTTCAGCTTTCTGTAGTCTACACATACCCGTACTGAACAACCGTTTTCCATTTCCAAGTGGCTTCGTGATGTCGTCACTGCGCCTCTCTCGATCATTTCATGTAGTGCGTAGTCAAAGAGCTTCCTCTTATGCGCAATTATCGGCCTAGGAATAAACAGGATCGTCCGAGCATCACCCGTGTCGATCTTGTGCACTGTCGCATCGGTCAAGCCGCGTCTCGCGTGAAAGAAATCCGAAAAGGGGAAAACATTTGCGCCAACTTCCAGCGCTGATCATCGCAAGCTTAAAAGCATGCGAAAATCACCTCTATTTCGGCCCTCATCTTTCCAGACGCTTTCCTCCGGATCTCCTTGGCACAGTAGAGATTGGTTGACGGATGCGTTTGTAAACGCTGTGCCGGCGTGTTCGCGAAAGGAACGAACTGCGCTAGCGGCCCGAACTGATAGCCGTTCCTTCCCATGTCCAGTACAATGACCTCTTTCGAAAGGAAGTCTCTCCCCAGTATGACAGAGGTAGACAAGCCAGGCAAGTTAACCAAACGCTGCCCATGCTTCTTGCTGGATAAAGTTAGCGAAAGTCTAATGGCTCCCTCTGCTATCGCTGACACGGCTGCCAAGCTCAAGGGTGGCTCGGATGACCTACGCAGCACCTGACAACAAAAACGTGTCTTCTGTAGCCAAGCTGCCACAGTGCGCGCATGTTACGGGCACAGGTGCTAATCCAAATGACTCGGCATCGGATGTGTGGTGCGTGCCATTTTAATAAATCGTATGGGCTATCCTGATTTAGAAAACTGGCCTTCTGTACTAATCAGAGGGCGTACAGAGGCGAGCCAATATTAGACTTCCTTGTGAAAGCAGCCTACTCGAGCAATGCCGTACATTTATCAAGCAAGCACACGGCCTACGTCAAGGCACATCATTCGAAATATCAGGCTAGACCGTACCCAAACATGCCATAAAATTTCTCCCATTCTTTAATACATGTATTCACTGTTGTATTTTGTTCATTTCGATATGACAGACGTGGTGTCGATGCTGATTTTTTTACGTGCTTTTGCGTCATTTTTTTAGGTGCCGATAAATGGCGAAGAGAGTGAATTGCTGGGCTAGTTGGTTCAGAATGTTCAGAAAAAGGAAAACCAGCGAGCAGAACGCAGGACAAGAGGCAAACACACAACACCGCTGGAGTAGCAACTGGTTTATTCGGCAGAAACACATCTCATTTACACGCCAAACCCTGCGTGCGCGCACACCTTCGAACAACGTGAAGAGCTGAACTATAAAGATAAGAATTCAAATTCCTTTTCCGTGATGACAACCGAAGAATCACTAACTCAACTGTGTTTATTTTTTCTAAATAAATACGCTTCTAGAAGTTCGCGCTCACGTCTCGTTTTCGCACAACCGATAGTGCTAGTGAGGTGAGACCGTGGGGCACAATTCTGGCAATCTTTTACATGCAAAGCTTGATTGCTTTCCGTGCCCGAGCCCAAGGTTCCTCGGTGCTACCTCAAGCGTTCATTTAGGCACCCGCCAGTCTGCGCCATGTATATTTTTCCACAGGACAACGGGATAGAATAAACCACCCGCACTTCACACATAGTGAACTTTGTCTGGTGGTTAGTTTTGCAAGTGTCAGCTTGCCTCTTCCCAACAGAGATTTGGGGGCACAGACCAGAAGGTTTGCGGGGAGCAGAGAAAGCCATGTTGACACCATAATTTTGAGCCACTTTTCTCAGCCATTGCGAAGTCTTGTGGAAGTAAGGGATGACTTCAAACTTATGTCTCCCTTCTTCCACTGGGCAACCAGGCCGTGCAGTGAGTTTTTTCAGCATTTTCTGACCCAAGGATTCACCCACCGCGAGCAAAACCTGAGAGGGAAACCCAGACGCCATATACCGGTCAACCTGATCTGCCAGACTTTGGTGCATCACATGCGGGCAACGTTGGAAGCGTGTTGGTACAATCCTCAAGTCAGAGCTGCACCGCCAGATAAGACACCTGAGGGATTGGTTGCGACATTTCTGCCTTCAGAGCGGGCATCCCTAGGCGGCTTCAAGCCGGCTTCGCGAGCATCTTCGTCTTGCTGCACTGCTGACTGAAACCTACTGGAATGACTTTCGACGGTTCTTGCCGAGGAAAACGAAACAACATGCAGCGGGCACACCAGTGACGTATCTGGAAGGGGCCTCCCTTCCATCACAATTTGACAGCATCCTGAAGATGGGTCCTAAGTACTCCCTGGAGCCACGGGCCCGAAAGCACGAGCTTCTAGCTGCGGTGCACGGAGTGGCTGATAAGGCCCCATTTGAGGAAAGGACCCACTGCGTCTCGAAGGGTGTGGATTGCCTTAGGAGGAACTGGACTGGCCGCCACGGGACGAGCAAGATTCTGCGCTCGTTGGTCACGCAATTTCAACAGGAAGGTTGTTCCATGCTGCAAGCCGACAAGGAAGGTGGGTTCGTGGTTCTATCCCACTTCTCATTTCAAGATAACAGCGACTGAAGCTATCGACAAGAATTTCAGGGAGTCAGACTTAAAACCGCGTAAGGCGAAGGCATTAGCCTTGAGTCTTCTAAACTGGTTGAATTTGGAGAGGCTGGAAAAAGAAGTCCGGAATAGCCAACAGGGTGTACTGCGAGTGTTTTTCACCGCGAAGACTCACAAGCCTGATTATCCCCTCAGGGCGATCGTCACAGAAGAAGGCTTCTGGCAGAGAGTAGTGTCCACTTTCCTGAAAACGTCCTTAGTAGTCCTGGTGCTTACAGACCCTTTTCTGCTGCAGAGCTCAATGAGCCTGGTTGAGTGTCTTCAACGCGGTTTTCCCAGTGCCAATGCAGCCTTTTCAGTGGACGTTGTGGACATGTTTTATTCGGTTCCCTATGACGAACTTTTTAGGGCACTGCGCGAACTAATTGAAGCAACCAGGATTGTTTCATTCCAAAATGCGTGCGGCATCACTCTGGATTCTTTTCTAGAGCTTTTGAAAATTTACTTGATTTCAACAATTGTACGGCATGGCGACAAGTTTTTTGTGCAAAACCGAGGGACTTGTATTGGCTCTTGTATTGGCCTGTTCTTTGTAAAAATTTTTAACCAAGTTGGACTTGGTGCTACAGGTTGTACTTCGAGACACATGGGTGGTTAGGGTTTTTGGGTATGTTGATGATTTTTAGTACTTTTGAATTCAACTGAAACTGACGACCTCGCGCTTGTGGCAGACCAGATTTTAACTGTTTTTAGTACATGTTCCAAGAACCTGGATTTTACAAAAAGAGGTGCCTTGTGACAAGACCATTAGGTTCTTAGATTTAGAAATTTCTTTTTTACCCGACCGACACGTGTGTTGCAAATATTCCCATCGGTCTAAAACGCGCTTTTGCCGTATAATACGGCACACTCGAAGTTGGTGAAGCGCGGCATAGTAATTTTGTGTTTCATGAATGCTGTAAATAAAATTTCCCCGCATGTGATGCACCAAAGTCTGGCAGAACAGGTTGACCGGTGTAAGGCATCTGGGTTTCCCTCTCAGGTTTTGCTGGCGGTGGGTGAATCCTTGGGTCAGACAATGAAGAAAAGACTTACTGCAATATCTGGTTGCCCAGCGGAAGAAGGGACAAATAAGTTTGAAGTCATCCCTTACTTCCACAAGACTTCCCATGGGCTGAAAAACGTGGCTCAAAAATGTGGTGACAACATGGCTTTCTCTGCTCCCGGCAAACTTTCTGGTCTGTGCCCCCAAATCTCGGTGGGAAGAGGCAAGCTGACACTTGCAAAACTACCCACCAGACGACGTTCACCTCATGCGCAGTGGGCCTGGTTTATTCTATCCCGTTGTCCTGAGGAACAATATACATTGGGCAGACTGACGGGTGCCTAAATGAACGCCTGAGGCAGCCCCGAGGAATCTTGGGCTCGGGCACGGGAAGCAATCTAGCTTTGCATGTAAAAGATTGCCAGAATTGTGCCCCACGGTTTCACCTCGCTAGCACTATCGGTGGGACAACGAGACGTGAGCGCGAACTGCTAGAAGTGTATTTATGAAGAAAAAATAAACACAGTTGCCTTAGTCATCCTTCGGTTGTTATCTCGGAAAAGGAATTTGAATTCTTATTTTTGTAGTTCAGCTCTTCACGTTGTTCAAACGTGTGCGCCCGCGCAGGTTTTGGCGTATAAATGTGATGTGTTTCTGCCGAATAAACCAGTTGTTAGTCCAGCGGTGTTGTGTGTGTGCCTCCTCCTCTTGTCCTGCGTTCTGCTCAGTGGTTTCCCCTTTTCTAAGCGGTGAAGATTTGGCGCTGTTAATTTGGGCGTTTACTCAAGTTACCTTCCAACCTCCTTCTACAGCTGATCGGTAATTGTGTGAACAATATTTTATTGGTGTAGCAGGGAAGTTTAATGCCCAGCTATTGAACAATTAAAAGTTTTTCAGCAGCGACACAATTTGTTTGGCCTTTGCTTAGGAGCACCAAGCTGGTGCGTCTCCACACCCATCCTTCTTTCAGCCGCACTCTTCAATCTGATTGGAATATGATAGGTCTGCACGCTTTGACGGTGTGCGTTTGAAATATAGAGGTCACAAAAACGACGTTGCTCGAGAAGGGATACGCGCAGTAAGCGTGGGCGAATAAGTGAACGAACAGCGAAGAGGAGGCGAGACGGGATGGGGCAGCGAAAAATGTTGACGGACTGTGCCACTTCTGGTTGACAAACAGCGCCAAGGAGTGTTGTGCGTTACTCCGCGTGCAATATGACTCGCTTCGAGTGGTGAAAACATCCACACGGGTGAACAGGAAGGTTGGGGTTGGGTGGCTGTTGGTGTCTACAAAGCGCACCGAGCTTCGCAGAATTTTCACGGTTCTGGTGAAGTGGGAACCGTTTTGGTCCTGAAACGCATCTAAGAATGACTTAGCAAACCAAGTAGCAAACCAAACCATAATGTTTGATGCGTAGTGCATACTACGTACGTAATCTCACAACAAACGCCACCTTTGAAACAACAGTTACAATTGTGTATTAGACACTGTACTCAGGCGATAAATCCTTGAAGAAAAGTTGGGACCGATGAATTCTTAATCACTTTTTCACACTTTAGTATTACTATAAAAATAAAATAAAACTAGAGTTTAAACAAAATTATTTATGTGTAAATTTGGTTTACACCAGTACATAAATTATGGTCAGGGATGCGCAAATGGCAAATACTTATTTTATAAAACCAAAAACTACTAAAACTAAATTTAAATTTTAATTCTTTTATAAAAACAAAAAGCAAGGTTTATATTTTTTGCAGTTTTTTTTAAATGATGCAATTTACAAAGCGGGACCGCCACAAGAACTACGGCCTGTCGTTTCATCATACCGAACGAATGGCAATCGGAAAAATTACCACAGTGGCAAAACCTCAAAGACTGTGTCTAGCTTTAGCTTGTTTGACGTTTATATGCTGAATATTATATCGGATCATCCTGAAGCGATTATCACTACTAATAGTATTTTTGCCTCTACACATTATAAATTGTTCTCTACCAGAGATAAGCCATTTGTGTCGTGAGAATACAGTGAAACCTTCTTAAGGGCACAGGGTAAGGCGAAATTTTGAAAAAATGACTTTTTGTTTTTCTACGCAATTAGGAACGTTCAGTTCCTTGTGCACATTTTCAATATTCACACTTGCCTTAAAAATCCATATTTCTCGCTAAAAAACAGTTTTCCCGCAAGCAAGTAGTAAGTGCCCACATCCTCTTTAAGAATGTTCTCAGTGTTTGTTGTCATTTTTTTCATCAAAAAACTTCCAGTTCCAGATCAAAACGCTTTTCTAGAACCAACTGTATTAAGAAATTGCTTAGCAAACATTGTATAGCTGATTTTTCAGCGAGGGCAATCCAAAGACCCTGTTGCACGTTTTTTACACATTTGTCCTTCGAAGCCGCGCGAGAAAAAACATCTTTTCTGGGCTTCACGCTCTCATTATTGCAATATTGGATGCTGTTCTTTCATTAAATGATGATATCAATGCATGAGCCAGCTTTTGAAATCATTCAGACCATAACCAGGGCGCAACACCACCATCAAGTGGCTCAAAGAGGTTGACCACAAGCGAAATACTTTGTGAACAGATCTGTACGATGGTGCACAATAATATACAAGGGAAGACAGACGACCGACTGAAAAGCAAAAAAATGACTTAGACGGTGATTACGAAGCTGGTGCTTTCTAAATAAATGGCTTCAGTGGTGTTTTTGGCAAAAAAGTATTGTTTTTGAAGTCTTTTTTTTAACTTTAAACTCAATTATCTCAAAACAATGTTTTTTATTACATAGGTACCATTATTTCCTGCATCTTCCACAGCAACGAGCTGATTTTTTTCCCCAGTCATCTACATAACTTGGCACACGTGCTGTACTAGAATTTAAAATTAGCACGCAACAGTTTTTTTTTACACAACTTTTAATACTAAAATAATGCCAAAATTTAGGTACTAACAGACAAAAAATTATACAAAACTGAAATTTTTAAGGATGTTCATATTTCTAGTACAGTTAAAAGAACACAAAATTTGAAAGAAAATGATATTTACGTTATGTAGATACCTTTATTAGATACTGAGCAAAATGTACCTCAAAATGTGCAAAAATGCATGGGAAGTACAGGGCCTACCCTGTGCCCTTAAACCATACCTTACCGGGACTCGAAAAAAGTAGGCACTAACCGGCGCTACTGCTTATCCGGATGCATTAGGCCAAAGGGACACCGAGTAGGGCATTCGCCTTCTTATGCGGGTGAGGTTTAATGAGGTTCCTGGCGCGAATGTTCGGGCTGGGGCCACTGTCCCAGTTCTCACGCTCGCCGGAACAAATGTGGCGACTGACTGACAGCCGCGCAGCTGCTTGGGTCGCTGCAAATGCCGTCGAAAGAAAATGGGCGTGTGCCACCCCTCCCGTTTAAATGTTCAGATAGCATGAGTCATCTCGTAGAAATATTTAAGGTGTTTCAGTGGTCTTATTTGCGCGCAACGACATTGTCGAATTTTAAGAAATCCGGCGTTGGAAATAACAGCGGTCATGGAGATAGGGCAGCATGTATTGCAGCGAAACATTCTTGTACGTGCTTAGTTGCAAACACGGTATCACATATTGCACAACAACACATGGCCATGATTTAAGAGTCTTAAATAATGTGGTAACAAACGACAGCAACCTTTACCAAATGCACCGAGTACGTTATTTAGTGGTCTGAGACGCTATCTCAAAATTATGTGATGTACACAAAGGATTTTACTGCATTTGCAATAGTGAGTTTGAGAAGAGGGACAATGTAACAATTTGTTGTAGCGAAACCCACTTTCAACTCAAGCATGCAAATGGCCCGCAATGTGACGGTGGTCTTCCAACATGCCTTTTACCAGCATCAATTTCTTTTTGCATAAAGAAAATGGTGAAACATACTACTGCTGGGCACAACCGGTTACTCGCCAAGTTGTTTAAACGAGAAAAACTAATGATACACGACACTTCAATAAAGCGTCGGTTTAAAAATGAAACAGGGTCGTGATATCAACAATACACCAAATTAATGCTATGCCCGTAATATGCCCTTATAAAAATCAATATAAAGGCCAAGATTCATTTTTTTCATGTTTCGTTGTTCCATTGCAGACGTAAGCTTGATAACTTAACTTTTGTACGATAAACAAAGCGAAAAGTGCCGATTGATGCAGAGCTACTTTTTCAACTACACGCCATATAAGTCGAACCTTCTGCTACCATATTTAAATACTGCTAAGCATTCTTTTTCGTTCACTCACGAGTGCTACATGACAAGTGAATACTACAAAAAATGTGCTTCCGGTGCGGCAAAGCCCCAGCCAAATACGGACCTGCAATTTATACACAGTAAATACAAAACGTAAACCCATTCTTAAATAATAAACTCAGCAGTGGTCCGCCGGCAGTACATTGAACAGACATGCTCGTATCGTCTGGCATCTAGCTGACAGCACCAAAAAATTACGCCATCTTCACGCCCGGACCGATGCTGAGGATCCAAAGCACTGGGACGGAAGTTGTGGGTATTGTGTGGCTGAGTGTTATCATCCGTGCACGATGATGCGCTCAAACTTAAAATATAATTTGGGGACGCACGTTGTCTGTAGCGTACGGATGAGTGGTATCGTCCGCGCATGATGATGCTCTGAAAGTTTAATAAATGATGTGGGGTGCAGTAATTCACTGTAAATGGCAAACGCCACATACAAGCCAAGTTGCGCCCCAGTGCTTCACACTTCTGCATCGTTCCCCGCGTGGAGATGGGGCGATTTATTGGCCGGAAATTAAACGAAGTGAAACGAAGGTTTGCCTGTTTTGAATTTCATCTCGTGTTTGCGTGTAGCGCCCTCTAGTGAATCTCGCTGTAGTATTGAGGAGACACCATCAGACCGGTGACGGACATTGCGAGGTCTCTTTTAAGGTGCTTCGCACCTGAAAGCACGGTTTATAGTAGTTCTCCAACAGCTGAAGCGGGCCGAAATAGCAGCAAGAGGTTCCGCTGCAAGGTACAGGGGTAAAAAAAGGACAAGGATCCTTCGATAAGAACGGCTGCAATAACTACTGCCAACCGCCTGAAGTACTACGACTGAACAGGCGGCCCCTCTGGAAGAGTGTGCAGTAGCGCCATCTTGTGTTTTCTACACAGAAAAGCACGCAGAATCCTCGCCGCTGTCAATAATTCATAATCATAGTTCACTGTAGTTTTATCCTACAACTGGGAGCGCTGGCGAGCGCATTTAGCACCCGCGAAAATACACTGCAGGACAACTTAAGAACCACAGCAGAAATTTCCCCTGCTACCCATCACCGCAGCCGGCTGTTACTCCCCGGGCTGCAAATCGAGCTTGCTGCGAGTATTGTGAACATGACACGAGTCGTTTACCTTATTCTGGTTTAAAATTCTTGCAGCGACTGAAATCGCGTGAAACGTGTCGGGAACGCCTATGATCATTGTCTTTTATGATTTTATTATGTTTTATTGGCCAATCTCGGTCAATCTCTCTAAGTGGTATGCTTGGGGCTTCGCTGTCATAACGACCTTTACTCCCTCATTGTTGCTGTAAGTGGGAGCTTCTTTTCTTTTATTCCAAGTGTTAATCATTGCCCCATCATGCGTTGTATCAGTAGCTTCTTGACGTATTTTGAATGAGTCAAGGATATAAGGCGCGTTCGTACAATTTGATTCTGTCTCGGTTTTGTGGCGCAGTGGGAAGAGCACCATGTACATCGCGCTCCGCCCACAGGGTCGTGGTATCGAAACCGGGTGCCGCTAACTCTTATTTTTTTATAGTGTAGGGGGAGGGGTGTTGACGGACAACAAGGCCGCATGGAGGGAAAAGGCGAGTGAATGAGATGCAGTCGCACCTAAAACGAAGGTGATGTTGCTTATTAAGCAAAAGCTCGTTCCAAAACGAGCGCGCGCCTTGACATTCGTGTGCGTCGCCTAAGCGGAGGGATATGCTACATGAGCTATTGCCGTACTTAAATTGTACCCATGTATAGGAGGGGAAATGGGGCGGAGAAACCCCCGTTCATGGCTGTTCATGGTTCTTTGAGCTGACAGCATGTAAACAGCCTGCTGTTTAGTACGAGCGTCTTCCCTCCTGAGACCTCAAATTGAAACGAGTCGGTCGAGGTGAACCGCGTGCGTACGACATTTCTTTGCGCGCAAGAGAGAGAGAGAGAGAGGGACAGAGAAAGAGAGAGGGAGATCAAGCGTGTTTATTGCGAAAAGAAGTTGTGAGGAATCCTCAGTCCAAGACCACTTGAGCTTTCCCCGCCTCAACAACCCTTAACAATAGCACTCGCGGACCATTGAAGTCTGAGGTGCTCGGAACAAAGCTGTTCGATGTACACTGTAAAAAGTCTGTATTTTTACGCACAAAGCATACGGGAACAAACGAGAACTGCTTTCGTATCTCAGAAAACGTAGGGAGTATCAATATAAAAACATAAACAGCTGTTGTATTTTAGAAAACGAAGGGAGTTTCCGTAATTCGAAAAAAAAGAATCAGGAAAACAAAATTGAATCTGGAATAACTGAGATAAGATGATAGCAGAATGTAATTGCATAACGTCCCGTCGTGATTGAGACCTCCTAAATTTATTGTCACGTAGCCAAAAATAACGTAGTTGTCTTGAAGGGAAAAACGCTCATTGAAGCGACCTTGTGCTCGCATAACAATTAACTCGATGAATACAGTCAAACCCGATTATAATGAACCAGGTTAGAGCGAATTGCGCTATAATAAAACAAAACAAATCTGTTATGAAAATGCATGTGAAGCATATTCCTTACAGCGAAGTTCACATCGGTTATATCGAACTCGGCGCGCTTTCAATTGTGAGCAAAATGCGTGGTCTCGGAGCGGCGAATGAAGTGCTCATTGGCCACAATTGAGATGTTGAGCTTCGCAGGGACCGACATGACGAACGACACATTTCTTAACCATTTCCGATGCACGGGATTTATGACGTAGACCATCCAGCAAGCGAGTCAGGACCAATACGGTATCATCGGCGAACTTCGAGAAGAGGTCGCCAACATTCCATATGCTGGGCTGAAAGGAGTGTCCTCAGAGGATTTCCTGAGTGTTGACGACGATGTTGCCGCCATTGTGAGTCCCTCGAGTGCGCACACCGTCGCCGATGCCATGGCAGCTGGTGCTGCTGAAAGGACGGAAGAGACTGAGGATATAACAAAATTAAGCCGTCCTACGCTTAATCAAGTGCTTTTGCCAGTCGTTGTTCTCCGCCAATATTGATTCGATATTGAAGGGCATGGACTTGAACTGGTGCAAACAATGTCTCGTGTATGAATGCGGGGCTAGTTGGTGCCGCGAAAGCGAAAGTGAAAACAAAAATCACCTCTTGCTTGCGAAGTAGGCTGTTAGGCGCAAGGTAGCCTTAGTGCATGCATCATTGGATTGTTTTGTGTAAGGTAATGGCGTATTTTATGTGTTCGTTTCGTTATGTGGGAATAACAGGGGGGAGGGGTGCCGCCTATTGCGAACTGGCAACAAAAAAAATTCTTTATAGACGGGTTCGGCTGTTTCGAATTGTTGGATATATCGAACTAATCGCGGCACATGTTACAGTTCGCCATAGCTTCGTTTGATTACACAGGCGGTCACGGTGGCTCAGTGGCTAAGGCGTTACGCTGCGGAGCACGAGGTCGCGCGTTCGATTCCTGGCCGCGGCGGACGCTTTTCTGATGGAGGCGAAAAGCAAAAACACCAGTGTGTACGCGATTTAGGCGCACGTTAAATATTCTCAGGTGGTCGAAATAATCCGGAGCCCTCAATATGGCACGCCTCATCGCCTGCGTTGCGTCGGCGCGTTAAACCCCACAATCAATCAATCATCGCCTGCCTTGCGTTGGCACGTTAAACCATACAATCTATCGAATACACAGGCGGCGAAGCTGAAGTCAACAAAGTGACGTATACACAGGAGAGTGTCGGAGAATCGAATGCCGTGGTGTCGGCTCTGTGGGCATTTACACCCACGCATTTGTAGGGGGTGTTGCTCAAACCATCGAAGTACGTCGAGAAGACTGTAGCTCAATGAAGACTATTCTAGGCTAGTGACGTTAGGGCAAAACATTCTCCCTAAGAAATGAGATATTCCGTGCGGCATAATAAAGGAAGAGTGCAACATACGCTTCTCTTGCAACGCAGATAACGCAACCCGGTGCGGCCTGGCGTTAAAAACAAAACATAAATTAACAAATCTAATGCATGGTTCGCCGCAGTATTATTTTTCTACAACCCGTCGCCGAAATAAAGTTCAAACATATCCCAAAATCGCATTGGCACTGGTTACCGCACCTCATCATCATACCGCCCCTTTGTGCACACGGCACCGCATTTGTCCACGCTTATAGAAGCTGTTGCTTTTGCTGTCATGGGGTGTGTGCGTGAGTAGTCTGTTTGCACTGCGTTTGCGCTGTTTTCTTGATATCATTCGCACGTTCGGAGTGATTTCTCGATCAACAGATAGCATGACAGCAGGTAAGCGTCATTTCATTGCTTGCTTTGAAGTACTCCGTCACGGGGACATTGCACCAACGGCTTGCTTAAACCTCTGTTCTCCACAGACATACACCCACATGCACGCACACACACGCGCACACAAGGACACTGAAACACACGCACTCTTACACGCACACGCGAAAATGCACGCACGCGCGCTTGTACGCGTGTTCACACTCACGGACGCGCACGCGCGCACACAACGCACGCATGCACGCACGCACACACACGTACCACACGTACACGCACATGCGTACCCACACACATACACCACGGACACACAAACGCACACGCACAGGCACGCGCATGCGCTCACGTAGTGCGCGCACACACGTACGCGCACGCACGCACACACGTACGCGCACGTTTACACACGTACACCCACATGTACGCACACTAACGAATGATCACGCACGTTCTCCCGCAAACACAAACACACACATACACACACGCCCGCACGCACCAGAAGCAAGCATACAGGCACGCACGAAGACACTTAATATATTTAAGCCTCTTGGTGAAAATGCGACAAACATTAACAAATGCACAAAAACATGTTTGACTAATCCTTTCACTGCTAATCGGATAACAGATGATCATTGCAAAGTGGGAGCCCCAATTCCGAAGATTCCAGCTTGCAGGAGGGTTGCAAGCTGGGCTGGTTGGAAAGACATTCTTGGATAAAACCAGCGCTAACTCAGACGAAGACGAAGGAAGTGTACCACAAGGACAGCCGCTGGTCTAACAACTAAATTTTAATGTCAGAAAGGGTGAATATAAATACTGAACACAAACAATAAAGTAATAAAAGGACAGTGCGAATGGGTGAAACAAGTTTGCAAAGGTCACGGTGATACCACAGGTAGATGTACGCATGTTACAATCAAGGCACACGCACATACGCAATCTCTTTTGGATGGAGACACACGCTTGTTTTGCTTACACACTTATCACCTCGTTCGGCTATGTGGAATGCCTCCATGATTTCGCGGTTTGTTTGATTACGGTGCCTAAATAATGCCATTACGGTGCCCATGCGCAGTGTCTTTTTATTACTTTATTGTTTGTGTTCAGCATTTATATTCACCTTTTCTGACCGTAAAATTTAATTGTTAGACCAGCGGCTGTCCGCTCTGAGTTAGCGCTGGTTTTATTCAAGATTGCGAAGATGATATGCTTTGCATAAATATATTTTTTGTTGGCAAACACATAATTTATTCATACCCAGGCAATAGAAATCAGTGGAATAAAAAATGACTAAAAATGAACGAGCAAAATATACACCTGCATAAACAAGAGCTCACCAGATCGGCTCTTTACAGTGAATTTTTATTTGTGGTTAATTTAGCCTAATGACAGAGGAGAAATAGAGATTATGTAATCGTTCCAGGAAGGTCTATATCACTCACTTATTGCAAAAACGAAATGTCAAGTGAGGCAAATACTTAAGGCAATGAAATCAATCGTCGTTGAAAACGTATTATTCGCACAAACAGGAAGAGGTGTTTAACGCTAAAAACCTCTATCTGAATGAAAAACGTTTGTGTATGTTTGCTCCTAAATACTGCCAACAAAACCTTCAGGCATGCTGGCCCATGCTTAATGGTTAGTGTTATCGAATATGAATATTTATATTTTGGTCTACAGCATTTTGTCAACTTTCAGGGGGCGAGTTTCCTTTCAGACAATGAGGGGAGCGCACCAAAACATACTCTGAGATGGGCTATTGCAGGCATAGGCTTCAATATGTAGAGCCTAGCCCGTCACATAGCAAACTCCCCACCCACATAGAACCCGTTAATAACCAGTTCGTTCTTAACCCTTATAAGTTACCACTTATTTGTCTGCGAAGCCTCCGGCATGATTGCGCCCTGTCCGCATTCGAAGGATCACAATTGGATCATACATTTCATGGCGGCCCCAGTGTTCACATTGAAGCGGGCTGCAGTTGTCCAATTAGGAGCAGTGCGAACCTGCGATGGGCAGCCACGACCTGTTGAAGCAAGGTCAGGCTTTTGAAGACCACGATAATGGTTAAATTTTTTGGCGCCAGGACAGCTGAGGCAAAGAGTGCAAAACAAAAGTAGATAACTGAAAAACGTTGTAATAAAATTTGTAAGCCACAATAACTAAAATCAATTAAAGGCAGTGGTGATGGCTGGTGTATAGGGCCAGATTTCATTATGAATGTTGGAAAAGAAGGTTCGAAAGTAACATCATACAAATATTTAAACACGCGCTTCATGTACAAGACCAGTGTAGGTCACTGAAATACACGTTGTCCCCATCGGATGGACCAATATTCCCACAATAACATACATTTTTCTGCACGAAATGATTTGAGCTAGCTATATATCCTAGATAGTGTAATCACTCCACTCGTCACTTCTTCATAATGGGTGTTGTTGTAAATAAGTGGTAAGAATACTTTGCTTAGAAAACTAGCCTTTATTCTGTTTAGTTTGTTTTTCGGACGGTTCGTGCCGCTTAGTACCATTAGCATGATACAAACTCTACACGCCATTGAAAAATAAAACACGCCTCTTCCTGCTATTTATATTTAAGCAAATACAGCGCCTTTGTATAATGAAAGCTAAGCTACAAGAATACAGAGTCCCCCACGTCCCAGTCAATGCAAAAAGCATCCCTTGTATTCATTTTTCACGTGCAGGATATCCTGTTAAATCTCCCGCTAGGTACGCGCCATTCATCATAATCATCATGAGAGCACCCCTGAAATTAAAAGGATCGTCCCCGCGAAAGGCAGCCATGGCCCAGGTCTGCCTTGCGTCGTTCTTCCGTTAACATTTTGGTGCCGTTAAACCCGGGAGGATGACCGCACACGACGAAGGAGACCACCGACGTCCCCTCCGGCTTGAGGTACCCAGAACCCCGTTCCATTGACTGCTGTTTCCGCTGATCACCCCGCCCTAAGCCGGAGGTCGGCATGGCTGGCCCAGACCATCCAGTGACGACCGACAGTAAGTGTCGAATGGATAAGCTGCGCCGGCAGCAACGCATGCTTCGTGTCGCTACTTCGAGACTGCTCAAGGCAGCGAATGAGCTTCTGGAAGCCCCCTCTCCATTTTCGCATGATTTGCAAGCGGCCATTGAACTCCTTGAAAGTAAAGATTCCTCACTGTACCAGATTGAAGGGAGAATCGTAGAACTGCTTGACCATGACAAACTGGATCAGGACTACTTCGACGCATTCACATGCCGAGAAGACATATGCCGTACCGTCATGTGGCTCCGCGATGCTTTGAAGGTCGTAAAGACGCTCGGCATGACAGCCACTACCAACGGTACATCAGGCACGCCAATTTGCCCTCGCCCATTTAATTTTGTGTTAAACGGCGTTCTGCCGGCAACGCATCGAAGCGACCCCTCTGAAGTGCGCTCACTTACATCGACCTCGAAGGGTACCTTGCAAACGTTTCAGGTCCCCACAGTTAAGGTTGAGCCGCGTGAACTGCAGAGGATTGGGAGCATTTTCGAGAGGACTACGCGCGAGCACAGGAACTTGTCCGAGGTGGAGCTGGCAGATACGTGGTCGTCCACGTCTATCACGCCAAGAAAAGAAAGGGAGAGTGCACACCGCGTTGTGCACATGACGACGTGTGGAACATCGACTCGGGATAGCGTGAGGCCTGCAGGTCCGTCAGAGTACAACTGCTCCAGGATGGTCATGCAGGGACCCGTTTCATTTAACGCAACGCGCGACGCTCAGAAGCGCCTCTTTCCCACACCAGACAAAAAGAAGACGATGGAAACCAATTTGCCCGCAAACGTCTCCGAATTGTCCACAAAGAAACAAATTGTCGGTGCAGCCCAGGCTCCGACATGCAAGGCCGAAGATGAGGCTGAACGAAAGGACCTGCAAGTGGGTGCCTGCTACGGGGGTGCATCGAACAACCCAACAAAAGAAGGAGGTGCAGACCCTGAGGCTACGCCTGCCGCACACAAGGACGACTCAGAAGCTGCAGTCCAAACAGACAACAAAACCCTGGAGATTTCAAAGATGAGAGAGACAAGGCAGGACCACCACCGTGCGAGATCGAGTGTGTCTTCCTTTCAGACAAAGTGAAGAGCAAACGATTAATGGAAGTAATGAAAATTCGACGAACTCTAACCAACGAAGCATTGCTACACGTTGTACCCAGGCACGAATCTGAGGTGTTCCAGCTCAAAGAAGTTGGGATAGCCGAGAAACCCTGGCGTGTCACGTCTGCCCCATGCGAGGAGGCGAGGCCCGGTGGAGAACCATCCGAACCGTACATTGAGCTGACAAGAAGCAGGAAAACGATCTCGTCAGGAGAGGAAAAACAAACGGAAGGCAAGCACAAAGCCGACAGAAGTACACCACTAGACTCCTTGAGGAACAGCTATCGTTTCACCAAAATATTAGGACTTGCAAAACACCGACGTCACCACAATAACTGCAAGGCTAAAGGACTGCAACCTTCTGAGGCAGCTGGACACACATTCTGGTTGTCGTCCGCATTATCTTGGCGGCCCTTGGCTGTCGTGAGATCTGCACGACGGCGCAAGCACCGGTGGAGACGAAAGAGGGGATAGCATTCCCCGACCGCGTCGCAAGGATTGACCTTATGGACAGAAAAAACAAAATGTTGGGATTACAGATTTATTGTGCACCCATCGATTATCTCGGGCGCGGGAGGATGCTAAATCTCCCGCTAGGTATGCGCCATTCATCATAATCATCATAAGAGCACCCCTGTCATTAAAGTGATCGTCCCCGCGAAGGGCAGCCATGGCCCAGGTCTGCCTTGCGTCGTTGTTCCGTTAACATGTCCTATTCTACCAGCTGAACGAATGTCCGCAAAGTGACTGCCGATTTCATGGAAGAGCGTACAAAGCCATGTGATAATTACTTGTTTTTCTATTTATTAATAACAGCCGTTTCTAAGCCAGTTTTTTTTAGTACCAGCCGTCTATTACTCTATAAAATACGATTTCTTCTCCAACTTGGCATTACAGCCGTTTTCTTCCCACTTACCAACCTCGGACGCCAGTATGGTACAAAAGAGTGAGTGCACGTACCACCGGTCTTGCTGCCTTCTTCAGCCATGTTGCACACCCCGGATGTGGTGCTTCCGTTTCGCTGGTAAAGTTTTCAGAGACAGTTTGTGCGCCACTGCATTACGGTTCAAGAAATTTTGCTTTAGAGCTGAAGCTATTGTGTTTGTACCCGTGCCAGTCATATGGACGATAGACATGCGCTCTTTCAGCAATTTCTTTATTGTACCACCAAAATTAAACGAAGTTTTTGTACTGCCCCAAGGGGGTCGCTGAAGGGTGTTGCAATCAAGACGACACCTGAAGGTCCTGGGATGCACGTGTAATCTTCCCATCTTGCCTTCACACGCCCTTCCACGTCAAGTATACATGGCAAGAAGATACTGAGGAAGATGAGAAATAAAGGTCATGATGATAAAAAAACCCTACGCAAGTAATAAAGTTAGAAAGCACAAAGAACTATGTGAGCTGTTTTATGGTAATGGTGGTTGTAAACAGCGACTGGAAAGAGTATGAGAAGCGATTACAACAGAAGCGCTGAGTAATGACAGTGGTTTTTATGAGGCATCAAAAAACGTTCAAGCAAAAACCTTCATTGCCGTTTTCGAGCGGTTAGTTGGTATATAACTTACACCACGTGCAAAGTACAACCTCCAGTGCAGCTCAGTAATTCAGTGTAGCGATAGTATGGCCGATTTATGGTTTGGAGGTACGATAGAAGGCGACAAAAATGGCGCACGGCTGAGAAGGTCGATAGCGCGGTAGTGCTTACTGTGAAATTGTGCGCAAACTTCTGCGGTTCTAACGTGGAGAAAAAAGGTATAAAACACGCATAGAAAAGTATTCTAATGGTGGCTGTTCTATTAGAAGTACTGTCGCACGCTTCCTATAATCAATCCGTTATGCGAAGCTCCTGAATTTCGTCAGTGGTAGTAACGTCGGCCCTTTTCGACTCAGCGCAGCATTTTACCACGGGATATTTAAGTGACACAGAAGTTCAGTGTACAGTTGCCACGGTTACACAACGGGCGCCATCTTAGCCTTGGAGGGCCGTGGCAAGGCCGCCCTCATGTAGAGCCAGGAGTCGTAATTGATGTGGCCGCACTCCGAGGGGGCACTACCGTGGAGGAGAAGGTGTCGCCGTTTTCTACTGTCGTCCCTCCGCTTCTCTCCGCCACTCTGTCAGCATTTAAACTCCTCAAGCCTTGCAAAGATGGTCGCGCAGCCATGCAGGCGTTTGTTGCTCGCACAGTTAGGACAGAATGAGAAATCGCAACTCAACACTATTCGTGTTGCGAAAAGGCTACTAAGAAGGAAGGCGCCGGGAGGCGCGAAACAACCATGTACACTCAGAATTACACATCGTTTTCCAATACCGTGCGCCGTTGAATGTTCACGTTTAAATCTCGCAGCACCCCAAAAGACATGTCGCCCATCAGTATGGGCATCAAACCTATGCCGGCGCATGCACGCTTCCCCTCCTTCCTCCCACTACACTCAACTACAAACCTGCGAACGCTTAATTCGGCAAGCGCTCATGTGCGCATGCTTAGAAGTGACAGTCGCCGTAAAAAGTATCCCCTCAAAGCTCTCCGAAGAAGTGATATTGGATCACGGTCGCGTTCCAAGCGGAACATTTTGTGTTCATCCTGGGGGGATTCATTGCTATTCCACGAGCTGAACTTGAGGCGGTACGGCAACAACGGTGCCAGCAGCTTGCCGTTGTTTTTGCACCCATTCGCGCTTGTTGTCCAGCCAAAGCTTCGATTCCTGCTCTTCTCCAAACGAACGGCAGGCATCCGTTTCATAACGATTTAAAGCCTGGAAACCCTTGAGCTTTATTATCCTATACAAACATGTGGCTGTCCGTTTTCCTTCCCCCTCGTATGCATTGTACTGTGTGTGTAAAATGTATGTGTACTACATCAACCCAAACCCGAAACACTCAATGAGGACAGCCAATTAAGCGCACCGAGCCATGTAATTTCGACATCCAATTACCAGCACAACTGGCATATTGTCGGTAGCGGCGTGAGACTAGCTGTGCGTGCACGCCCCCATTTTTTTATCTGCAAATCGTGCACGCATAAATCGGCAACCGGCGATGGCGCGTACTTAGTCGTGAAAGGCACCGGCGAAAATGTAGCTGAGAAGGCCTTCCAAGCTGAAAAAAGCATGGGCTCTAGCCGGCGTTCCAACTGGAGAAGCTTCTCTTCTACCGGGAGGGATTGCGTGGGATTTTTTTAAAAGTGGGATTTCATAAAACAAGATTTCTGCTGAGCCATAAAACATTTCATTTTTAGATATTTTAGTTTGCGAAACAGCCTTTTCGGCGGGTTGTTTATCAACTCTCTATACACATTCTGAACCAGAATAAGCTGGTGTCCCTAAATTTGGCTTTTTATTCAAACTTCTTGCTGCCGAAAAAGATAACAATGTGTGTTCCTTCTAATTAAGTATTTTGTCTTGAAGATCAACTGATATTGCTAACGTTATTATTCTGAATCCGAAGAAATCCTTTGTCATTTCAGAGATATCGAAGATATTTCACCCCATCCCTGTAAAACCATTTCTGAAAATGTTCCTTTAGCTGACAAAAAAAGCTAAAAATCTCAAAACGTGTACTTTAAAACCCGATAGCTATTTTTGTATAAATATTCGCACATGGCTAGTGGACTTGCAAAATTTATTCCCTCTGACGGCTGAAGTTGATTGTTCAACGCCAAGCATAGTTACAAGCAAAATCAGCTGTACACCTACGTCCTCTATCTATCCTCATTAAAACGCCTAGCTGCTGCTGGTGGCCGTAATGTGTCTCGTGTAACATGGTAAAATACAAAAAAAATTCCGAGCGCTTCTGGCGCGTGCCTCGCAGAGACCGTTGAAAAATCATTACTCGTGCAGTGGCTTTATTAAAAAATATCTCAAATAGCAACCAGCAATGACACAGCTGGTGCAACACCTGCTCTACGCAACCTTCGCAACACCCCAGCAACGCCGCGCAAGATTCGTGCTCGTAGGTGCAGGCGCAACAGCACAGTTGTAGCTCGGCTCTAGCGCCACGGAGGGAAGGTTCTCTCCGGCATGGCTAGCGGACATGGAATGCTTGGTGTAAGGAACACGAGGATATTAATGTATATGACGATGACTTCTGCTAGCACACAAAAAAGCCACGATGGAACATGTGAATAAAATATTCCAAACTTCTACAAATGCATGGCGATGTGTCATCCAGTGCCTAGGCAGAAATAAATCCTGGAGTTTCTGTAAGGTTCAAGCCTTCCGGGTCTTAGTGCAAGCTTCGCAAAAAGTTAGGAGTGAGTGACCTGTAACGCTAAAAAAATTAGTATGCAACCAAAACGTGCTAGCGCTGATGACACGTCAAGGAAACCAAGGGTGTTTCCAACCACATGGAAGCAAAGCATGCATCGTTTAAACGAAGCATAGACGGGTAACACTTACGGACAGGAAACGATCGTCCTGGCTCAGGGAAAAGACTCTAGTAACAGGTATGGCAGTTCATATAAAGACATACTGCAAATAAAGCAGAAATGGACTTCAGATCGCTATTTAGTGAGACGACATGACGACTGGTAGACCACCAGGGTAATATAGCGGCAATGAGGTGGCGGGACGGCAAGTGAAGGAAGGCCATCAAGGCGAGGGAGTGAAGAAATAATAAATTGCGGAATGGAAAAATGTACTCACGCAGCGCGGTACTCACATGAGCTGTTGAAGGTACATAGGAGAGGTCCCTGTGTTGGAGTGGACGTAATAGGCTGATGGGGATAGTGGTCGTGGTTTTAATTTAATATAGTTTCTCAAACATTTCTAACAATTGCTGTAATTAATCTCTTGAGGTGAAACATTGTTAGTAAAACCGGCTTGAATTCTGTAAATTTCACAAAGCGCATATTGAAACTTATTGGCAAAACACTGCGTTTTGTGCAAAACCCTCTATGATGCAGTACGCGATGATTGCATAGCTGAGTTTTCTTTTTTTTGTGCGAAACATCGACACCAAACAGCTCGTCCTGGGCATATATAAAGTGACGCTTAGACTTCCTGGTAAAGACATTTTTGATAAAGAAACTTTTTTCAAGAAAAAAAAACTGAGCTTTCTGTTTCATTTAAATTTTTTTTATGTAACCGATAATTTGTATAGCGGAATCAATATTATTCCATTTATTGCGTCACCTTACGGTGAACGCCCCGTTGCGTTTATCACCAGTGGTACACAATAGATTATAAACGAAGGTCGCTGAGGAGTTTATCGTTGTGCTAACATTTTAAAAGAGCGCAGTAATGAATGAGGTGTAACTATCCTGACAAGTTACTTTGACAAAAAGACTAAAGGCGAAAGATAACTAGTCATCTACTTAGTGCCGCTGTTATGACCTATTGCTTGCTGTACTAGTTCTTTGATTGTGAATTAGGGCTAGTAAGAAATCTTCGACTTCTTTGAAAATACGACACACATTTCGAAGAGGATGTGTAAACACAAAACATGTTTTAGAGTACATCGTCAAAAATCATAATATTAAAAAAACTGTTACCGTACGTTGTTTCCTTTCTCGCTAGTCAAGGTAAAACGTAAAAACACCATATGTTCGTTTTTGTAAGACGCAAGAATATTTAATTAATCTGGCAACTAACGACATGGAAATCCCCCAGTGTATACCCATTCCCAAAGTGATTGTTCTGTGTTCCAACGAATCTTCGTATCGGCAAGGGGGGCGTATGAACGCACAAGATTATATATATGGGCATGTCCTACGAAGTGTCGGGGGTATTCATACTGTTCCGCCTAGGAGAAAACGTAAACATATATTTAAAGCCACATTTGAAGGTATCTACAGCCAGAAGGTTATTATCACATATCTAAAGCCAGAATGTAATGATAACACAATTATGCCACCTTCCAAATTGAGAGGGCGAAGTGGAGCTTCGGGCATTCACTAGGCTCAACTTGGATTTACTTAGCTCTGGTGATCTTATCGGCAAATTGGACACTGATGTTACTGACCCCACACTGACGCTCTCAGCCAGAACAGCGGCACGCCCTAGCTTACATAATCACTAGGCGCGACCAATCTCCGACGCAGGCCTCCACACCCGAACACCTGCGCAGCGACGCGAACAGCGCACACCAGATCGTCGACTGCGTGCCTCCTCGCCACTTTGCCAGAAACGTCTTGGCCGAAAGAGAATTTATTACCTCTAGTAACAGCTTGGACCAGCTGTAGTTATCTAATGCATAGGTCCGCAGGATACCTGATATACGCAACGTGTTCATGAAGAAAAAAATAAACGGCAAACAAGACATCGCAAAACAATCAACGTGAACGCCTCCAATGGCTCTGTACTCGGATATTCAGTGTTGAAAATTCACGAGTCGTCACGTAGAGCTCCTTAACGCCACCCAGCGTTTATCAGAGACTGCGCAAAAACGCTTGTGGGTAGCCAGGTTTAAACGGAATGTAAATTCTCTTTTTCTACGTAAAAAATAAAAATTCATTCGATTTCTCTGTTACTTCAAATAAATACGTTAACAGTTTTTGCTTTATTACCAAATCGTGACAGCTGCACAACAATTTTATTTACCGTATACTATTTACTATATACAATTTTCGCAGCTTTTTATAAATTAAAAAGGGTTCTGCGTTTGAATTTTTTTTATGTATCGTAGCTTGTTTGGTTTTTGACATTGCTGTCTTTTCTCCTGTCAGCTGCGAGTGGCCTAGCCAGGCGGCTATTACGGTGGCGTTTTCTGAGTCAGCGACCTTGAAAATTCGGATGGTCCTATGTTCAATAAAAATCCTCAGGCATAGATGGAACTTCAACCGGTGCGTGTGTAAACACCACGAAGACGGCGACGATCCCTTTGAATGCCATAGAACCCACCTTTCTCTCTGTTGGTCTGTTACACCCATAGAGTTTCTTTTTTGCATAAAATGTATATAAACTATGTCATCACAACCAACGTTCCGGAGTTATATGGTGGAGACCCTCGTCAAAGAATGCCGTAGCAGCGGACGGACTTCGCTGCCTCGGCGCACGCTATGGCGCTATTACGTCAACAGAGAGACAGTCAGCGTTACGAGCCCCGCCACGGTGCTTTTGTAACCGCGTCATTGTATGGCGGACAAACTGAATGCAGAAGGCTGCGCCCACTTGTATGGTCGTTCAAGCTGCCACAATTGGTCAGATGCATCACTGACGCTGGCCAACACCATATCGGCCTGCACAAGTTGTGCCCTTGGTTCAGAAGAAGATGTATTGTGAGATCAATGTAAGCCAAAGAGGGTAAACTATTTCTAAGCATGTGAGATTTGACCTACCAATGGTCATCAAATCGATACTAAAAATACTATGGCTTACCTCAGCTCTCCCTAGTTATATAAAGCGAAATCTTGGATAAGCCTGGATAATGTTCGTCTTACTTCGTGAACCTTTCATTTACGTGTATATATTGTCACGAAGACAAGGACGAAGCTGTTGTCTTGATTGAGAAATACGTTTATTGGAGCGAACTTGTGCTCCCCTAACAACTCAAAAAAATACAGAGGCGGCGAAGCAGCGGTCAACAAAGTGACTTGCACAGGCGAGTGTCGTCGAATCGAATGCCCCGGCGTCCGCACTGCAGGCTTTTTTATCTTTCGGCGCGCGTGGTTCTCGAAACGTCGATTCGCATCGAGAACACAGTAGATCCAAGAAGATTATTCTGGGCTGTTCACGTTAGATCGGAATGCTCTCCCTATCACAACAGATAACACATGCGTCACAGAAAGAAAGAATGGAACAAGCGCTTCCCTTGGCGCAGAGATAACGCAGACCGGCGCAGCCGGGCGGTAAAAGCAAAACACAAATAAACAAACCCAATGTATGGTTCAATGCATTACCCCCCCCCCCCTCTAAGAGTGCATCGACCCCATGCTAACATAGGCGACAGTCCGAACAAATGAAAATAAAAGTTCGTCATCGTCCGTAGAAAGGTTTTAGGAGAACCACGTGGACGACTTCAGGCCGCCTGCGTTGTCGTGATGTGCCGGAGTCACCATCAGGGATCACTTCGTAGGTAAGTTGGCCAACACGTCGTAGAATCTGGTAGGGTCCGAAATAGCGTCGCAGGAGCTTCTCACTGAGTCCGCGTCGTCGGATGGGAGTCCAAACCCACACACGATCCCCTGGTTGGTACTCGGCGTCTCGGCGTCGGAGGTTGTAGCGGCCCGCATCCACCAGCGGCTGGTCCGTTATACAAACTCGAGCGAGCTGGCGGGCCTCCTCCGCACGTTGAAGATATCCGTGGATGTCGGCGTTGAGGTCGTCGTCTTCTACGTGCGGAAGCATGGCGTCGAGCATCGTAGTCGGCCTTCTACCGTAGACAAGCTCGAACGGCGTCAGCTGCGTTGTCTCCTGGATAGCCGTGTTGTACGCAAACGTGACATACGGGAGCACTTCGTCCCAAGTCTTATGTTCAACGTCAACGTACATTGACAGCATATCTGCGATTGTCTTGTTCGACGTTCTGTTAGTCCGTTCGTTTGGGGGTGGTACGCCGTCGTTCTTCTGTGATCCGTGTTGCTGTAGCGTAATATTCATTGCATCAGCTCCGCAGTAAAGGCCGTTCCGCGGTCCGTGATTAGGACTTCCGGGGCTCCATGTCGCAGCACAACTTGGCTTATGAAGAACTTTGCGACTTCCTGTGCAGTGCCCCTCGGAAGAGCGGCGGTCTCTTCGTAGCGCGTCATGTAGTCTGTTGCCACGACAATCCACTTGTTCTGTGATTGTGACGTAGGGAACGGGCCTAGAAGGTCCATTCCAATCTGTTGAAATCGCCTCGACGGAACGGCGATCGGTTTCAAAAGTCCGGCGGGTCTTGTCGGCGGCGTTTTTCGTCACTGGCAGTCATGGCAACTCCGAACGTAGTGGGTGACATCGGATGTAAGGCGGGGCCAGAAGTACTTTGTCTTGATTTTTGCAATAGTGCGAGCTGTGCCGAGATATCCGGAAGACGGGTCGTCGTGGCACGCTTCGAAAATTTCGTCACGGAGCTGTGCAGGGATGACAAGTAGGTAATGCGTTCCTTTGCCTATAGGTGTTTCGCTTTCTCTCGCGTAAAGCAGCTCCCCAAGCAATATCTGCTTGGTGCCGGACTCACAGCCGTTCCGTCAGTGTAACGCTCGCAAAAGGATGCCGGACATCGCTTTCATTCATGGCAAACCTGGCGTTCCTCTTCCTCGCGTGTAAAATAACTCACGTAGCCCGAGACAAGCCTGCGGCGCGTGCGTGTGACAGCCGCTGCGGGGCATCGAGGCAGCGGGGAAGTGGGCTCCCTATCGTAAGTGCTGCCGCTCTGACCGCAGCCGCCACCGCTCGGTTGAGCAGAACTGACTGAAAAGGGCATCATTGTCGGAGCCCTTAAGCGGGCCGGGCGAGTCGCCAGCTGCTAGTGGGCGAGGCTAGTGCGGCAAGGGGTAGTCGCACCTGCGTTTAAACGAAGGTCAACTTGCGTACATTAGCGAAACCACTGGACGAGATTAGTAAAACATTGTTTTAAAGGGCCGGCCTCGCTTTTTATGGGCGAGCAGCTTAAGAGCTCGGTATGTCGGCGTCTCCTGTAGTGGTTTCCTGTAGTCATGGTACTAAAACACAGGGACACTTTTTTTCTAACGCCTTGCATTAGAACGTTTCGCCTCGGTTGCAGAAACGCGTAAAAAAGAGCACACCGGGACACTTGTTTTGCAACGCCTCGCGCTAGAACGCTTAGTGTTTCAAAGATGTGAGACTTCTACAGAAAAGCTGCATACCCCTTCACCCAACGGTTTCATCTCTGTAGACATACACTCTCTCATTTACGGCCCATCTTTCTCTCATTTATTTGCTCAAATCCGGTTCAACGCTATAGAGGCCACCACCGTCTGAGAAAGCCCGCAATACCTCCTACCAGCAGCGCTTCTCCGACGCCCAATCAGCGCTTGCCTTGTTGCACGAGAGCGACTTACAATCTTTGAATATATTTATACCCTGCAGATTTTCGGGCGAATAAAAAAACTACCACTTATCTCTCTAAATGGTACATCCAAGGTAAAAAAACAGGGCGTTTAGTCAGCACTACTGGATTGCAGTTCGACCCAAACAATATGCGCGCGAAAAGCTGCGGAGTGTACTGAGTTTCCAAAAGCTTTTCGCCGCTTTGTGCACGACTTTATGGGCATGACAGGCGCGTTGACAGACTTTTCTAGGTACGGCATGTCCAGATGGCCGAACAAACCGCAGGAACCACAATCTCCTGGCTCACTAACGCTTGGAGAGAACACAAACTACCGTCGCCTGGGAGAACAAACCTTTTCCTCTTCTCTCGCCGTCAGGCATTGTTACGGGTGATATCTTATTACGTGCACATCACCACGCATCGTCATATCAAGTGCGCTATGAAAAACATTTGCTAATCTTGACGTAGACGTAGCTACTGACATGGGGGCTACGACTTGCGGTTCCCTTCTTCTGTGTGCAAAGGTTTGTAGTCCACAAAGGACTCAGTGCAAATGCAAGCTCTCTACAGAAACCTCTTGAACATCGCTTTCTAGATCGCTTAATGAAGTCAAAGCCTTCAGTTAGTCTAAACGTCAATACATTATTTAATAAAAACATCCACATTAAAGCTAAAAGAATATCAGAGCTTACACAGCAAATATGGGCGCGTACACTGAGCCATCTGGCGGGACTCTGAAGCTTAACAAGCGTTAAGTCTCCACCACGATGGTCGTACTGTCGGCGGTTTATTGCATAAAAGCTATGAAAGCGGGAATACATACAGCTTTAGCACAGTGTTGCGTGGTAGCCACAGCTGTAACATCTGAAATTTTTAGAACTAAGGCTTGTCCACCGAAAACAACTAATATTGGCCTAGAATTTAACAAAATTATCTTCTTCGATACCAAGTTTGCTAATATTTTATTCTGTCTTGCTGCACCTGCGAAAAAAGTACGCGCCACGTCGTAGCAATTAACTTTATTGTATAAAACGCGATGTCCTAAGTTGATGTTTTTTTGGAAAGAAAACATTTTTACCTAGAAGCTCTGACCTGATGTACCTTGCTGGCTGAAAATTTGGACGTAGAAAATTTTCTTCTATCGGGCCACAACATATAAACAGAAATTCTCAATCACTGCGAACTCTAAGGGAACCGCACTGCTGATAAGGGAAGTTTTGGTGCAAAATACAGCTGTTATAAACTGCGACTTGCAGGTTCCTTGATTGAGAAGTCTCCATTTACTACTTTAACTCCATTGAATCGAGACCTCAGTGTCGGTAACAAGAGAAAGTCCACGAATGACAGGCCCCACTTTGGAAATGATGGCGTGGAGTAACGAAATGCTTGTATATGCTTCTCTGCCGTCCGGTGGGGAAGAGCGTAGAGAGGTTCAAACCTGACCTGTGTATATTCCGCTTTTGTATTTAGGGTAACTTTTAGTGGGTGTTTTCCACCTTCTTTGACGTCAGCTCTCGCGTTCATATATTTCAGGGCAACTGTCCTTATTTGCTCCTGTCAGTGTGTGCTTGTTTTGTTTTAAGTGTTGTGTGAGCATTCTCGTGAGTAGCTTGAAAGACTTTAGAACTCTTAGTTTATTAGTTTTCTGACACCGCATTCCGCTTGGGAACATAAGATATTCATTCAGTGTCATACACGTGTTTTTACTATTGAGATATAGGCACACTTCTGTGGTTAGAAATCTGCCTAGTGATTCATTCTGTCTATGCGGTTGTAGATTACGATAGTGGGGATGCAAAGCGCTATAACACGTAAAGAGCTTAAGTGTGTTTACCGAATATATTGGAGAAATCGTTTGTATATAAAAACGTTCGCAATCGAACGACCATTGAGAGTCCTTAATGATTGCTAAAAATCTTTTAAATGTGATGCTATGAATAATACACGTCAATGATTCGGGTATGAGCTGCACCAAGTATGTTTGCGGAAAAGTCGACAACTTATACGTTATTCGCATTCGAATACCCCGTTAAAACAGCTATACTAATTATGTTAGTCTTTCTTGTACTAGAAGCCAAGAATTGTTAAAGTAATCAGGTTGTGCGCGCGCGTGCGCGTGCGCACTAAATTAGGAATCCATCATCTCTACACACCGATGCAAGTTGTGGACACATTGTCGCCTTTTCTAAATCGACGCCTTTTACTTCTGCCATCCAACGGTTCCTTCGTGGCGTGCGGGACAAGAACCTAAGAACGCGGCTGGAGAACGAGTGGGCGGTTTTCATTCACGGAGGCGAGTGCCGATGGCACGCCGAATGGTTACCCAGCGTTCCCTGTGCGCTGCTCACACACGCGGGTGGGTCTATGGGACGTCCTTTGTCGTCTGCTTTAGACACGGTAGTTCTAGGGCTGTTTTGGCGCTTCTTCGCGTCCGTTGTGTGCTTCCTTTGCACGTCTTGATAAACTTTTTCGACAGCACCTTCTGATTAGCCCGGACACGGCGGAATGAAGTGGTTCGGAAAAGATACGTTAAGGATTGGTTTGCGCGGATGGAAAGCAAAATGTAGAGACAACATAGAGACATCTGGCCGTTCGAGAACCGCCACCTTTTCCGCACTCCTTGCCATGAATTTGACTCCGTATTTTTAAATTGGTGACTATCGATTCGGTTGTGCTTTTAGAGTTATTACCAAAGGAGAATGGCTAAACTGGTATTGATTGAAGCAATTATAAATGTTCTCTGGGCTTTCTCGCCATTCTCCAAAATACTAAACTAACTAGCTTAAATTAGTGTAAATGGGAATCACTCAGCTCACATGCCGAATCGTTTTGGTGTCTGCGCGGCTGTGGGGAGTTGGTGTAGCCCCAAACTAGCACTTCAGGATGGCTAGGTTCCCCTATCTCACTATTCAGGAGACACTCCTCTCCGTTTTCTTTCTGCCGAAGCACGGCAGGGCTACAACGGCGGCGCCTGGCGCTTGAACCAGTCCGTGGCCGGCGCTGCAGCGTTCTGGACACCGCCCCCGCGAATTCCAGGCAACAGCTGGTAGAATCACTTGTTTTATTCTTTGCAGAACCCCATGTGTGAATTCAAGTTACCTCGAATTGGCACTTGAATTGTTGTGGATGTCATTTAAAGGTTTGCTTTCCAACCACCATCAAAGCATGGAGTAGAGCCAATGTTTTAGGGAATCAAATTTGCCGGTCAGCGAACACGGATTCCCTGACTTCAGTGCTGAAGTTGAAGATCAAAATGCAGTGCGGATACGCACTCCCTTTTTACTACTATCGTCGCTGACGTCCTTGTGGTGATTAGTAAGCTCCGAGCTATACGTTTCCCGGGCGATGAATAAATACCGCTGTTCATCTTAAAGTGAGGTTGCGGTGTTTATCACCAGTGCCCACGGGCATGCTTTAATCTATCACTCATTGCGGGAATCATTCCAGAACTTTGAAAACAAGCGCAGTGGTCAACTTCTTTAAAACAGGTGCTTCTTGTAACCCATTCAAATTCCGGGCAATTTTTTGCTTTGTGGATTTTCATAGCTGATTGAAAGAATTGTGTGCAAGTGGTTCTCTGCACATATAGGTACATGATCGTTAGCAGGATTCTCTTTTCAAAGAGGCCACACTTTCGGCCCTCCGTACCGAAAAAAAAAACGCAAGCCAGGCAAACGAAAACAAAGTAAAATACAGTAATACCTCGTTAACTCGAACTCACATATCTCTTAATACCGGCTACGTCAAAATTATCCGTGGCACCGAGCCATTTCTCAAACGTGCCATATATTTGTTGTCATTTATTTCGAAGTATTTTTGGGCCGAACTGCGGATATCTGGAAATCTCGACTGAGAGCAGAACGAAAAGTTCGCCGCAGGGACCGTTTCCCAAATTCGCGCCGTGCTGCCGCGCCTAAGTTCCTCGATTTTTTTGTCGCTTAGCAGCGCCTACCATAGAGCCGATGTTTATCGCCTACTGGAATTCTTCAAGAGGTGATAAAGGTTGCCGACAACAAAGTCACCGTAAGCGACGTGACCTTTCAGGAGTACGCGCTAAGCGAGAAGGATGTGGCCGTTACAGGAGTACTTACGAAATGGTCACAAAAAAGGGGGCGGCGAAGACAGAAGCGACACTGTCTTCTGCGAGAGCTGTCAACATCTGCCGAAACGACGAATTTGCGGCGCTTGCTGCGTAATAACGTTGAGTGCAGCGGCGGGGAAGGTCGGCTCGTGAAATGCGGCAAGCAGCTAGAGGACTCCTTACTAGTCCCGAGAGTGACCGCAAATCAGATCACCATTATGCACTAATATTCTGCAAACGAAAATTGTAGGGCCACAGAAGCCAGCCGGTGAACGTCTTTTGAATGTTTCTTTTTCTTGTCTTCGCAACCTTTATGAAAAGCAAGATAGAAAGCTGCTGTTCAAGAGCTGGTTAGTAGTAGCGCATTATTTTGCCAAGAACTCCATATTTAATGAGGATTCGTGTTTACAGGCTTGAGAAATTAGCGAAGAGTACCCAGGGACGCTGCTTTCTTCTTTTTGTTTTCTGTTCGCAGCAGCCGCTCACAGCTGCGCATGTTCACACCGCCGAACGGGGAAGGAATCCAGTTTGTGGCATACATGCATCTGAATAATGCGTACGGCGGGGCCGTACTGCGAGAATTCGAGTAGTCTTCGCGATTTTTCTCGGTCGCATGTCACCATTCGGTCAACTAAAGCCATGAAAGAGTTTATGCCATCTATTTGGAAGTTACCAAATGTTTTAGTGACCGACGTTATCTTCGGTGCAAGTGGCTGTAGCGACACTAAGTGCTTCATGCCCAGGGACTAAAAATGATTTGTCGATCTAAGACAAACTGTATGAGAGTCGCCGCTAAGTTACAATCACTTTCCGTTCCTACCGCCACCCATAACTAAAGGCCTATAAACGGTACCTCCGGCAAGGTCGTTCCGTTCCGGCCAAAATTATTCCGGCGCCGGAACGCGGCGCCTTCCGGCCGAAAATTGCTTTCCGCCAGAAGTTGGCAAACTTGAACTTTTTGCCGGTTCGCGAGGATGACGCGTTTTGCCAGCCATCATACGACGCCCTGATTTGTTCCTACCGACCTCCTACTGGCCAATCAGGGCTATCTGAAGGTTGCAGGCTAAACAACATGGTGGTAGTGCTCAATCGAAGCGATGCGGAGGAAAATAGTCGCACCGGCTTATACTACGTCGCGACTATTTTGTGACTGCTTGAATCGAGGTATAAATCCACGAAGCATTGATTTGTGCCTACGGAAGCATGCCTGCACGGCGCTTAGTTTGAGATCCGCTGTGCTGCGATATTACGGCAGCAACCATATCGCGATGTTTATGTTGGTGACGGCTGGCCTGTCCTTGTTTTTTGGTGTGCGTGAGTCTGTTTGAAAAAGTTGACAGCGTCAGTTGTGCTCGCCATCGTCCAAAATGGACCAAGGAGTGACAAACCAGCAAGCGGTCAGTTCTGTGTTCGTCCGTTAGAGTTCGCGGCGCGGCAACGACTACGGCCAGGGCCTCGCGCCGAAGCGCTGTGTACGGGCGACTTTTCTGTGCACTGGTTTCTAAAAGTTCCAACCGTGGTCCGTGGGAGTTCGCGGTGCCGCAACGACTACGGCCAGGGTCTCGCGCCGATGCGCTGTGTACGGGCGACTTTTGTGTGCCACTGGTTTCGAAAAGTTCCGACCGTGATACACCGTGAAGCGAACGAAAGAAATCATTGCGGTGGACGTTGTATGTGATGTGCTGCCGTGATGTCGTTCACAGCAGTGACCGCAACATTTCGTGTAAGCGGGCGCACGATTTTAATTTTATTGCAGTAAGCTAGACATCCACGAAGATTGCTGCAGACCGCAGCCGGAAGCATTTATTTACGCTGACAGCGCCATGTGCACTGCGCAAGTGCTCAACAGCACGCTTGCGCCGAAGTCTGTTTTTGACGCCACCAGGGGTTCTGTTTTGCGTGCGGGTGCTGGCGGTGTAATCCTAAGGGCAGAGCTTTTCATAAGCAGGGATATGCTTTGTAGCAACACCATGCAGTTGTATAAGTACACGCAAAACCTCTCCTAACAGCTGACAATAGTAGTTCCGAGAGCCGTATTTTGAAACATTAGTGAGTGACCCAGTCTACTTATTTGTCTGGGTTGGGTGCTGGCTAGGCTGATTGAGTGTGCTCTTGTTTGTGTCAGGAGTGTTCAATCAGTCAGTGTGCACGCTCGTTGGGGTAAAGCAGATATGCTGTTCTGTGTTGCTTCTTGGGTACACGCACTGTATACAACAGGCTCGTCACCTGCTGAGTATACTGGTGTTTGTGGGAAACTGATTCATTATTTGAAATCAATCGATAACCATTCCACATGGCCGAATGTGTACTGTCGGGAGCTAAAGTCTGGATACCACGCAAGCACCAACCAAAACACACTGTAGTGCAACCTTGCGGAAGGGTGACTGCTGCTGAGATAAAGGCTGTGTCGCTTATTTTAACTGCACGCATCATAGTTTCCACCTATGCGTTGATGCAGTGTTGGTAAGCAGAGTGACTGAACAGTGTTGCTTCAGCTGCACATGCTGTGTCTCTTTTCAAAGGTGGCCCTAGTGAGTGGCTGAATTTGCAGTTGCTATATGTGTGCGCATTAATTGTCATCTGTGTTTTTGTTCTTTATTGTTACTCCGTCTTCTTCAGTCATCGTTGCACTTCCTTTACAATCTGGGACTCAAGAGCAAAATGATGCATACTCTGGCCTTGTATGAATGACGCATGTCGTGTGCTTGAGTTCGTGATAAGGAGTAGCAAGAGCGGCGCACTGGATCAGCATAGCATTCTACGCTAATTACATCGTTCATCATTGCTCAGCGAGAACCCTTAAGGAAGGTGTGACACTTGGGCAACCGAAGAGAAACAGCTCAGCCTCAGCCTCAGCCTCAGCTCAGCGTATCAACTTAGGAGAGCCAACGAAGGTGCACGCTGTTACATGGGACGCACAACCAGTGTGTCGACAGCAGAAGCTCTTTCGCATGATGTCCCTGCAATACATTTTGGCCGCAACTTGTGTGGACTCCATACTTTTGCTCCCGACATTAATGAAATGAAAAAAAGTTGGCTTGTTGCCATTTAGGAATCGTCTTAGCACAGCTGCAACCTCGTGTAGTCTTCAGTGTTCCAGCTTTGTGTCTCAGTTGGGATTGCTGTGCTTAATTGAAGGATTGGTCACTTTGGCTTCTTTCTGTGACTTCAAAAACGGCCGTTATACACAAAGAAGCCATGAAGACTGAATAAAAGTTCGTTTTATTCGAAAGATTTTGCGTTTTATAGTGCCCCCAGCGCTTGCCCGGCATCAAATGATGCCGTATTCACTGAGACATTGATCAATTTAGTTTACAATTTTGATTCTCCCGCCAAATAGTAGGTTTTCGTAATTTCAGCAACGACGTCATAAGCGCGTGTATTCAAGCAAAATTCCACTGCGTCATTCGGGTTTGCGGCCTTGCGGGTTTGCGGCCAGGTGGCACTACTATAGTCATTCACGAATGGTTGTCCGCCGTTGCTTTGTTTCTGAGCGTATTTGCACCTGGCTCGTTTTTGTTACTGTAAAAAGTGATCGTCTCGTGAAAACTGGGGTATCCTCCACAAACAGGGTCACGTAAGACAACGCCGCTTACCCCAATCGGCCAGTGTCTTGTAAGACAACCTAAAACAAGCATAGTGCGCCCAGTACCAACAGCAGTGCGTATCGGTACTTCTATGCTTACGTGCGTTTTCGTAACTTCCATTGTTTACCGCACCATTATTACTGCTGTAAAATGAATATGCATTACACTTGAGCGCAAATAGTTCGTTCGGAAAGCCGATAAGCCGTGCCTAATTTGCATTTGCTTTGTCCGTCCTCAGCCAATCGCACAGCTGGGTTCATATGAAATCATAGGTTCTGTTGAGGGAAATGAGCTAGTGGGTCGCATGGCCATTCCGTTTTTTCCTAATTATGTAGCCTATTTAGGCGAAGTGTGCATTAACAGGGTTGGCATTATGATTCTAACGCGGCAATCTTTCGAATGAATCGAACTTGTGTTCTGTCCTCATGACTCCTTTAACTAGGGTCATGATTGCTCGGCTGCCTTATGGCCGTCATGTCTTAACACACGCCTACTGAGAAACATTTTTAGGCAAAAGTGGTTTCCTCCTAGGTTTCCCCCCGTACATTATTCAGTGTTACAAGTGTGTAAGCAGTGCCGACAACCTGATAAAAGCAGACTTGAATTTGGAGTTCTCAACTTTCCATGTGATGTGAGTGGTGGTGGCACAATGCACTTCTGACAGATGTAACAGCAATAGCTATGCTGATGTAACGGCAATAGCTATACTGTCGCTCATGAATATAAAGCTCTGGTTCGGTATGTCAATCAAACACTGCTGATTGCACTTGGCAGTTGCATGGTAAATTGCGATAATGAAGCTTTAGGCCGTATTTATTGTTTAAACTCGGTGAGTGATATGTTGAGGATGGCCCTCACATCGACTGTTGTACCCAGCTGTTCGAGGAGAAACAATTATCGATTTCAGCATAACTGTTAAGAGTGGAATACTGTCTCGGCTAGGGCTTGGTGCGAAGCTGGATCATTCTTGCTTGCCCAAGACCACTTGTCAAAGCCTGCTTCAGCCACCACGATGTCATTACAGCGAAAAACTCATTTATTTACAAAGGGGTGGCGAGCCAAGATGGCGGACTGGGCTACCAGCCAGCTTCATCTTCTTCCTCCTCAGTATTGTAACGTTACATATTTCTCGCTGGTGTCAAAATTTAAGGTGGCCAATATCGCACGGCCCTGGAGGCCAAAACATTTCCACCATCGAAGATGCATCCCTCTCTGCAAGTCAGTGAGCCTCAGGTGATTCAAAGCGTTTCAAGCAAGGTACGCGAGCCACTTGAGTTCTGCGATTACGCTGTCCTCACGCAGTAAGCTGAACATGACATAGTTCAGACAACTAAGTCAGTCAAGGACCACGAATGGGCTGACTTAACGTGATAGCAGTTTTTTGCACAGTTCATGCTGTCGCTGAGGTGTCCAGAGCAAAACCAGTTCCCCCGCGAGTACGAATTTCCTGATGTCAGCTGTTGTAGCGGAGATTCGAGCGGTCTTGTGACGGCAGTATGTGGAGACTAGTGAGTTTCCGAGCTTCTTCACTAACGCAGATGGTGTTTGATAGGCTGGCCTTATCATGAAAGAAAGGGGAAGATGGTGTTGAGGTAGTTGAGGGAACACCTGTGTCAACTGGGTAGAATGGGCTATAACCCATTGTGTCATGCTTGGCAGTGTGGTAAGCATGGGTAATAAACTGCAAGATGTCGTCCCAGTTGTGGTCGGAAGCAACAGGCATGGCATTCATGTTAGTGAGTGTCCAGATGGTCCGCTCAGTGAGACCGTTTGTTTGTGATATGGCACTGAATGGCAGAATTGGTAATCGGACAGATGAAGTAGCTCTTTAACGACGTCACCAGTGAACTGGCGCCCACGGTCACTGGTGAGGACATGAGGTGGGCCATGTTGAAGTATAGGGCGAATGAGAATGAAGTTCGTCACTTTGGCAGCTGTTGCAGATTACAATGCAGCTCTCACTATGGCGTGAAAGGTAGTCGATGCACACGAGCATCCAATAGTTCCCATTCTTTGACGGAGGTAAAGGGACCATCAAATCTATACCCACTTGTTAAACTGGTAAGGGGGAGGGGGATTCGCAGGTGGAGTCTTCCCGGCTGAGCAGTCGTGGGGCATATGTTGCGTTGACACTGGGGGCAAATCACCACATACAGCTCGGTCGACTGTCACATTTTCGGGCAAAACTAATGCTGTTGTGTGCGGTGAAGAGTGCATGCACAGTACCGATGCCGAGCTGTGGCGTAGTCGTGCATAGCATGAATTATAGAAGAAATATTTCTCTCGCACCATTAGGAGGTGCCATGATCCCGTCGGCCAGTAGCTCTTCTTGTGTCGCAGGCCATTGTGAACCCAGGAGGATTGGGTCTGACCGTGCAGCTGTAAACACTGCTTTCACTGAACCTAACTCAAGTGTTTTCCAGCATGCCGAACCCGAACTGGAACTAAACCAAAAAAAGAGAATACCACTTACTGGCTCACGACAAAGGCGTTAGAATATTTGTTGTTGGTAATCTGCAGGCAATATCATTTGGTGGCCTCACTTTGGTAATCTTCCATGCACTTTTCCACTTCAGAGCAATCACAACACTACAAGCCCGCTATCTATGGTCGCTAATTGTCACATTTGTGGTCTTAATAGTTCTTGTGTGTTACTAAGCATGAAGCCGAATGAAGTCTTAAATAGTCATACATACATTTTTCAATGGTTTGATACAGTTTCAATGGTTTGATAGTCAGCTGCGCACCACCAGATATAGGCCTGTGAATTTCCCCAAAACAAGTACCCTGGGGTAAACATGTATGTGCAAATAGCACTGTTACTAGTAGTGATGCGACAGGTTAGCTACACTTTGCCCTGTAAGTATATGTCAATGAAGAAAAATTTTGTTTCGCTTAAATGTGTTAAAGTGTGCACACCTATTGTGTAAGTGACAGGAGAAGACGTTCGAGGACACCGAAGCATTTCTTATGGGTTTGGAATGCAAAAGCACTAGTGTACTATTGCACGCATGGTTTTCTCCACAAGCAGCTGTTGGAATTTCTTGCCGAGACTGGCCTATACACTACTCTGTAGGTCATGAAGCCGCTTGCACCCCCTAACTTTCCTTTTTTATTCCTCTGTTATTTTGATATCCTGTGGCAAAATTGTGCAATAAATAACTAAAAAGAGTGCCACAGAGTGTTCCTTCAAGTGGGTATGTTAACATCACAGCCAATAGAAACTGGTGAATTCGCTGTGAATTTTGGCAGCACCTTTCTTCATCAGTCGCCAGTCCCACTCTGTCGGTATGTGAGAATTGGGTTTGTTATGAGAGTAAGGGAATTGGCCATGAGCTTATAACAGCGGTCATTGTAATTGTCACTTTTTTAGAGAGAGAGAGAGTAAATGTTTATTGAAAGGGAGAAAAGGCCGGCCTGAGAAAGTGTACTTGGGCCTGCTATTTCCCATTGGGGGAATGGAACTGGGGACAAAAAGAGAACGGAATGAATATGGAAGGTATGAGGAATGACAGTGATATCGACAAATGAACTATGTACAAGCAGTACAACCAACAAACGCCTCACGTACAATGTGACGCTGAATCAGATTATTATAGTCCACTTTTACCATATAATTATCCTCCATAAAAATGAGACGTTATTCTGTAGTCAAATTTTGTAGCAACCTAAAGCCGAGAATCCACAGAGGAGTCACTAAGAAATATAAGCAGGGCTTTAACGACTAGGCTTTGTTACCTGTTCCCAACCCACGTGCCCAAAATCTTTTGTTCTGACAAAGGGCGAATGTCCAAGCGTAGTATTAATGCTGACTCAAGGATCTTTCGCTCACTAGAGTACTTCGGGCAAGTGCTAAGCAAATGTTCGATAGTTTCAGGACAACCACAGAGATGGCAGTCGTGGCAGTCCTCGCTTCCGATTGTGTGGATATATTTTCAGGTCAATGCTACTTCAAGACGCAGCCGCTGTAGCAATGTCTCTTGACTTGTGTGAAGCTGAGGAATGTGAGCAAGCTAGAACTTTTGCTCTGTATCGAGCCTGTGAAGCCGTTCATGTCGATTCTGCGGGCCAAACGAATGCAAGGCTGTAGCTTGTTTACGTGCTCAGTAGAGTATCGTGTTAGCATCTTGCCGTGTGATGGGTATAGCCAAGAGAGTTCTGTTGTGGTGTGTCTGCTGGGCTTCTGCATCTACCAATGTGTTTGTGAGAATTAGGCGTGGGTACAGGAAGTTGCAGCCAAATGCGATCTGGCGAAACATCCAGTTGGTTGTGATGGCAGCTGTAGTCGTTGCTGGCTAATCCACCTGAGTTGATATGTCGTCATGCCAATATTCATTTTACCCTGTCGTTACTACCGTAATGTCGACCCTCTTTACGTGCCAAGCAATGTCAAAATCACTGTACATTTAGCTGCATGTACCAGTTGTCCGCGTCTTCTAAGTAGAAAGCCACAACACATTCACAAGGCCCACCTTCACCTGGAACCATAAAACACACTGGCGACGGGGATGCGTACTGGGATCGTATTTTAGACGTGTGTTATTCCCATCCAATCCTAAATTTTAATAAAAAAATTTGATAGCTGACAATATAGCTGATTAGCGATCGCAGTGGCATAGTTTGTCTCGGGTGATAGATAGAAGTCAATCTCGCATAAAGCATGTAGAGATATACAGATGTCCATTTAATGTTGAGTTTTGGTGCAAGGAAAATCAACCTTTGTCAGCCTGCAACCTTCAGTTGTTAAAATTTTGGGAAATACGTAAGCCTAAACTTGTTAAGTTGAATGAAAAGTAGTAGAACTTACACTGATTGTTGCCTTGAAAACTGTGTTTGCTCCTTCTGCTAGTTTCTACCTTTATTTTGTGCGTGGTGAACAAAACTTCATGTAAAGTTCATTTCAGTAGCCAACACGTCCCTTCACCATGTGTGTAATCATTTCCTTAGCGGGTGCAGTATTGCATTCTGGGTCAATTTTCCTGCTTGGAACTTCTGATTATGCTAGGTGGGAAGTTGAAGGTGAACTTGAGTGAGTTTGTGTTGTGGGTGCCCAAGAGTTTTTGTGAGGGTGTAAAGGTGGGCAGGTGAAGGGCCGTTTTGTAGGCTTTCCATTAAGGAAACACACTGGTTCCAGAAACATTTTTTTTCCTTTCAAGCTCACTCTGATGAAACTTCATAGGCTTGTTCAGTTTTTTTAGCTGATTTCAAATATCTAATTAGTTTTGCTGTGAGGCAATTAGTTTCTGTGGTAATTTAAAACTCCTTGATTGTTTTTGAGAACAGTAGAAAAAAAACTATTCAACAAAAGATTGCCACCAACACATGAACATATACCAGAATTTGTGTAGAATGAAACATGTGAAGCAGTTTTTGTTTTGCAATCACGTACAAGTTTACACCAATTCTAACTTCTAGGTTTGAACACACTACTGCTAACCAATTAAAAATAATGCTAATTAAACAACTCCTGAAACACAAAATGCAAAATCTGCTTCCCATATCGCATGGTTTACACATTCAGCTTCAAAGTTCGAAAGAAATTATAATTTCTAACTGCACGACATGCTGGGATGAACTATCGGCGGTCAAATGAACCGCGAACATGAAAATATGAACCAGAACGTGCACAATTGAAAAGTTCGGTTCTAAGAGTTCATATAATGGCTTGCTGTTGGTATGTTTGGAAATCCCCTTTTTACAACTGTGTTTTTGTAACTAAGCGACGCCTCATTTTAACTTGCATTGAAAGAAATCGGGCTATTGGTGTATTCAGGTTCATATTTTCGTGTTCGCGTTTCATTTGACGCCGATAGTACCTCCCGAGAATTTCGTATCACTGCGATACCACTCGAGGCGAAATGTGTGGAATTACGGGAAAATAATTATTTCTTCATTAAAATCGGGCCTCTGTGGCTTTTCTAAGTCGGTCGCACTGTTCCACAAACGGAATTCTTGGAGGACAAACTGGAAATCAAGAGAAAAGCGATACCTAAAAAATGCTTTTTTGTGCATTTAACATATAAAATTTTCTTAATTCAGGGAGTTCGACTGGAGTATAAGTCATCCTGAAGGTGATGCGACTAAGAAGCAGGGCATGGTTGAGCTTGCCTGCAAGATTTGTCCTCTCTGAGTACTGCGTGTTGGTGTCTGAGAAGTTGAGTGAAACAAGTAAGTTGCGAACATGCTTTAGTGAGTTAGAGGCTAAGGGCAGTACTCGGGCCATCGTGATGCAAAGGAACACCAAGATTACACAGAGCAGCAAATTCGGGGATAGGAGTGTCTTGAATCACCAGGGTAGAATTTGATGGAGTTTCAGCAGGTCTTTCTCGCGTGCGTAAGCGAAGCATCAGTAGTGCAGGATTCTCGGCTTGGCAGCGTAGCCTTTTTGGTATGAGATACGGGTTGATTGTATCTATAGCTTGCTGTAGGGTGTCGTGTCGGCTCCAACTGACCGTGAATTGTCCACAGTATGATGTTGTCGGCATAGAGAGTGTAATGAAGGTCTGAGATTTGCTGAAGTATTATGCGTAAGTGGAGTAATTAGCATTGCAAATGAGAGGTGATGTAACGGAGCCTCCAGAATTTTTTCTTCGCCTTTTTCGGCTGTAACAGCGCGTGTTGAGCGAACAGTCCAGTTCAATACCCAATTTTAAACCAAGGTTTTCAATGCGCTACTGATGGCCTTGACATGCGTGTAATACTTACTGCCGGGAAGACAACTTCAAAAATTGATTTCACAGAGGGTACATCAAGCACACCCACATAGCATAGCTTCCATGTCTTTGCACGCATAACTGACCTCCCGTAATACGCACTATATTGTTTTGGCTGCACACATTATTAGCAATGATAACTTTGGCTATCACTTGCGCTGCATAGGAGAAAGTCAGCGTCCTAACGATCAGTGCCTTTAAAAAGGGGAGTTGCTTTCTTCTACATCAGATGTGCAACCTCAGCATTAGGGTTGTCTGCACTGTTGACATTGTCCACAGACAGACAAAAAAACTCAATTTCTGTAAATATCATTCAGGTCACCCTTGTAGCCGGTGGCACCCACTGACAAGCAGCCTCCTCAGTCCTATAGATTAGATGGACCTCCAGGTCCGGCTCCTGCAGATGGACAAAGGTCAGGGGCCCCATGCACATGTAAAGACAGCCTTCCAGACGCTAATTTCCCTTTCAGCGGTCCGCACTCGACCAGGGACGCCCGACCCATTAAAGAAATCGGTGGGTTCCCGGGGGTACACGGATTCGAATCCGGTTCCTCCCGCACTCGAGTGGAGTGCTCTACCTCGTGCAGTCTTTGATTTTGAGCGGCCAGTGCTCTGCCCAAAAGGCCACACGGCTGGCTGAAGACACTCTGTGTCGGAACATTTCTTAGCATGTCATGGCAAGCGGTGACTGTGGAAACCGAACAATATCAACATAAACGACTTATTGTTTAGCTACGACGTATGACCTTTATCAGAAATCCCCGCAATGACGCTGAACGCATCGACATATCTACTTTATCCACCGTCTTATGTACCACTATCACTCGGATTTTACTGTCTCTCACATGCTGTTCCAGTTAAGAAGACAAATTTTTATCGCCTTTGAAGACCTCTCTGTGTCGGCGGCTGCCATGTTGACGTCTTTAGGAAACGACATGTGTAGCCCGCATCTTGGCTTGCACGGCCCCTCAATACGACCACTTTATCTCGATTCGCATTTCTGGGCTGCGCTGCTACAGAGAATATTTGGCCTAAACAAGTGATGTCGTCGTCACTGACCGTGAAATGAACGTAGACCGAATGTTACTGCATCATCTCTCGTGCCATGTCATCACTCTGAACCATTAGGCATGTATGCAGCGTACTGCGCTTTAGGTGTCAGCGCCGGGTTGTGTAGGGTGTTGTTCACGGCGAAGGGGCATTCCTGTTATCTTTCGAGTTCCCGTCCATAATTGCCGATGTATAGTAGCCAGTCGCTTGTGTATAACGCTCGAGGGGTGTTCTCCGGACTGCGTGGAAGACACTTATAATACGGCTTGTTTGAGACCAGGTAGAATTTGAGCATGCGCAGCCCGTATCACCGCGATCCCAGGCAGCACAGGAAGTCCGATTCTTGACCGGCCAACCTACGGCTGTTCTCCTAAATGCTCGGCCGTCGGCAACAAACTGGCCAGCGTTGAACATAAGATAAACTGTTTGAATATGGCCACCATCCTCAGCGCGCGTTTTCGGCAGCCAATGTTCTTAAGTAGGGCAGCTTTCGCTCGTTAACCGTCAACACGGTTTCCCCTCGGCGAAAGTTACTCAGAAGTTCAGGCGGATCAACCACCGGCGATGAACGGCACTTGCTCCAGCAAAGTTCAATGAAATAACAGGTGGCATGTTTTCCGCCACCGAGTACCCGCTTGTTGCTTGAAAGCGGTTTACAAAATATAATCTGCTTGGGCATGACCACCAGGCGACCGCTTTATTTCCGCTTGCAGGGGAACACATGATGAATGGCTGTTGTCCAGTTCTAGATTATTCGTGTTTCGTAGGCGGCCGTGGTTCGAAAGTTGTTTTGGAAACGTACGTTATCCGGTCCACTTATGAATCTGCATGCTTCTGCCCTTCAAAATATGAACGGCTGACGTCTTTCGCATGTCTAGCACCGCCCGTGGCCAATCACCGAATGGCGAAGGTCATGCGTGGACACGCGCCCAGCCACCAAACAGTGTGCCGTATATACATGTGCACGCATGGACAAATCCACGAGGACACAAAAATATTAACCAGATACGCTAAATCAAAGATAATGGAGAGTGAAGACAAAATATTGGCTTGCGAGTGGTATATTTGGAAAGGCACACTTTCATTCTTGTGTTGTGACATGTGTTCGCGCTTTGTGGATATCCTGCTTGCCAGTTTGGAAGCACGTGAGGCTAAGGATAAGCTGAAATGCTGCTGCAAACGATCGACGAACGGCGGCGTTGTCCAGTGCCCTTACAAAGAAAGTTCTGTAAGTTCATTTTTGCTGGCCATTTTCTTGCGCGAATGAGGTTCGGTGCAGAAACGTGTTACGGCTCGATTTCCCACTTCCGCTTCATTCTCACGATGCGGTTCGCGGAAGCTAAATACAATTTACGGATGGTGACGACGCCCGATATGTCAAGCGTTGCTGATGGACAGGTGGCAGGCGCAGCGGAAGGTGCTAGGATGTCTGAAATAAGTACCGGTGTTTTTGGTGACATCGTGAGGAATGGAGGTGTTTTGTACCATATGCAGGTTTTTATCGCACGAGCTCCGTTTATACAGGGTGATCGAAGTTAGGTGGACATGTTTTTTTTTTAAATAGGCGCTTATATTTGCGCGAAGACCACCTCTACAGTGAGGTTATGCTCCCAGGGGGACACATAATTAGGAGGTAATTATTTATGTAGGTGGTTCAATTAACTAAAATTGATTAATTACCTTTTTAGTGGCTGCAGTAACCAGACATGCTTGTATTGGAAAGTTAGACCCAATCGTGTTTCCACGCAGTTTCAATTGGCTGAATTCTTCTAGCGCACCTGTAGTCCGAGATACGAAACGGCGAAGTTTAATTGCCGTTCGCATGATTACGCATGCTACCAGTCAAGACCGGCGCCTAGCTCCTCGCTTTCATTCTGTGTTTCGATAGCGGTTCCAAGTACTGAAGATTGCGATAACGCCAGCCAAGAATGAATAGGCGCCAGTTATCACTTCTTCCTGTGCCTCCACCCGTTTGTCGAACTAAACACCGTACGCAGCAGACACGTCACAGAAGGGAGGAGCTTAGCGGCGGTGCAGACTGTCTTGCACGCATAATTATGCGACGGCAATTAAATTTAACCGTTTGATATCTCGGGGTATGGATGCACCAGAATAATTTGGCCAATTTAAACTGCCTAGAAACATGATTGCATCTAACTTCCCAATATGAACATGTCTGGTCACTGCAGCCACTAAAAAGTTAATTAGTCAATTTTAGTTAATTAAGCCTCCGAAATCAATATTTACCTCCTATTTATGCTTCCCACTGGGCGCATTACCTCACTGTAGAGGTCGGCTGTGCGTAAATCTAAGTGTCTATTTTTAAAAAAACCTGTTGACTTAACGTTGATCACCCTGTATATGCGGCTGCGCGGTTTCACCGCGTTATCGTGTGAACTCGATAGCTGGGCCATTTTGAACGAGTCAAAACACAATATGCGACTGCTCAACTTTTCGGAGCTAAAACTTCCCTTGAGAAAAAAAGGAAACACGGGATAGTTTAGAAATCTGAGCTTTGCAATAAAAGTTTTCCCTTTCTTATTTTTATCTGATTCCTGACTGAAAACCTTTCCTAATGCTTTCTCTGGTTCTGTTTCGTTGGAAACTATTTCTTTTCTTTAACCAATTTGTAGTTCAGGAGCACCTCTGCTTAATGCACGAAAGTTGTGCGCTCTCACCTTGAGTGGGGTAAGGCTCACGGTGTTCTCTTTGGGGGCCTCCGCTATATCACAGGCCGGAAAGCTTTTTTTAAAGTGCGAATGCACTTCTTAAGCGAGCCTGAAGCGTCCGCCGCCGTCCGCATAGCAACAGCTGCGGGTGCGCGCGCTCCTCGTCTTCCTTGGCAACGGGGGGAGATGGGCGCGCGCTGCCTGGCCGCTGACATGGCACATACCCACGTGGGGCATTGGCCAGGAATCTCCTCGTCTTCCTTGGCAACGGGGGGAGATGGGCGCGCGCTGCCTGGCCGCTGACATGGCACATACCCACGTGGGGGATTGGCCAAGAATCGGGCGTGAGAAAAGCTAATGCACCCGCTTAAAGGAGTACTGACACCAAATTTCAAAGCTGAGATCCGCTCTAGCAATCAAGTACAACGACAACACAAATAGGTGTCTGTGAATAAATGCATCTTTCTTTCTTTGCAGTTGTGTGTGTGTGTGGGATCTCTCTTTCGCGAACATTACCGAACCGCGCAAATTCAACTCGTGCATTCGCACTTTCACATTCTTCCCCTCGGGCAAATGCGGGAATGTTTTTCTTTTCTGCGCAACGTGGAGTTGTCTATTTCCCTTCTGGTGCTAGAAAAAAGCAGGCATCGCTGCCTACTCGCAAGCGCGTGCTCAGTGTGGTAGGGCGTTTTCACAGTAATGAACGTTTGTTGTAGATTGATCTCATTGAACGGGGACTATTTAGAAGGTCACTCAAACTCCTTGCGCACTCAAATCACAACAGATCCCCCAAAACTCTACGTACAGGTTCACGCTTAGAAGAAGTTGGTACACAGCGCCGACGAACAGGAAATGCAAGAAATAATCCGCGAAGTTGACCAGCGACAGCAAATAGGACCGCCATGGCCGTATTGACGTTGTTTAGGCCATGCCAGGGGTGTATAATCAGAAAAACTAAAGAGAGCGCGGTTGGTTTTTCCGCATCTTTCACAGTGATTAGCGCGTCCACCGCTTCACGTGCACGTGTAATATTTGGCTCAGGTATTCCTGGCAGAGTAATTTAAACGTCATGCAGGTTTACTTCCACTGCTCCAAGAGTGTTGTAGGGTCCCTTTAAAGCAAGGTGCTTTGCACATTAGAAGTGTAAATATCTGTAGGTGCCTCGAACTGCCTTTCTTTGTTTGGTGACACTGTGAGCTGTGCCGAGTGGTAACCTGTCTTTTTTTCGTTATGTTTTGTGCTGTCGGTGCTCCTGAGCATGGAAATTGTGGTTTGCATTCGAACTCTGTCCATGACCACAGTAGCGGTTGCATCAAATGGAAGAGCATCACTGTAGGAGAAGCAAATGAAAAAATAAATCTGCACCACATTTTGTGATGAAAAGTTTTTGTCAGTTGCTGAATTTAATTGTTTCCTTAAAGGCACGAATGATTGCTGTTACGAGGTTATAAATTCTGCACTTGGCTGTAGTGCAGAATTTATAACCTCAGAATTTCTAGGGATAGATGAGTGCTGCAGCACCACAAGGAATATGCCTCCTGCAGCAGAACGGCCGGAAGAGTATGTTGCATGACTAAAGTTCAACCATAGCTGAGCGGCTCTGGTTCAACAGCTGGCCCCCAAGCAAAGGTGAATAGCCGTCGTCTGTAAAATTTGAATGGGCGTTGGTTGTTACAGGTTGGTCGGCCGCCGGCCAATAAAAGAACGGCAAGATGACGGCAAAGTCTGGCGGCCGAAGGGAGGTGTTAGGACCCTTGGCGATGTATTGGTCAATGGTGAGCAGCTGTTAAGCTAACACCAGGGAACTTTCAGCACACGGCCAAGGCCCACTTTTGAGTATGGGCTGATGGTGCAACGGCCGAGCAGAAATTACTCGGCCAGAGATGGACAGCTCATACTTAGCCGTACATGCTTGTGCTGCTTGGTATCGCTGTGTCGCGTGTCGCTGCGCCTGCCGCCTTGGCCTCTGCACCTTCTTTGACCGTGATAGGCTCTGCGTGCCTGCGCTGCAGGCCGGGAAACAACAATGAACATTACCCGCCTTAGAGCGCGCTGTGCGAGTTTTATGCCTGCATTAGCTTTCCCACACAGCTATTCATTGTGTCATCGTTCTGCCATAGCGCTGGATGAGTACCGCGTTCACCAATATCCCATTTCTGTGCTCAACTTTGCACGTAAATGCCGTCGGGCTAGCGCCATAATACCACTGTGGGAGCGACAATGAACCGATATGTAGTCATTCTGGAAGACCGACCGCGGGGTGCTTTCGGGGATCGTTGTTCGTTTCCTCGCATACAGAAAAAATTTAAGCAGTGTAAATCGCTTTGGAGGCCGCAAAAATTAAGCGTCGCATGTTTTTAAACGCAGCCAACGCTGTACTAACACTCGCTAACCTCCACGTTTTCTTCCAGACCTGGAACCTCAGGCAGCGCTTATCACGGCGACGGAAGGTGCAAAGGCAAGGCCAGGGGGATGCAACTCGGCCGTTTTTCTGTCCCGTGACTGCAGCGATCCTAACGTTTGGGGGCTGTACTACATACGAGTATAAATGAATGTTGTTGTTGCATTTTATATTTATTACCAGGTTACTTATTAATTACTTAATTACGGAGTTTTTAATATTCAAGTGAACTTAAAGTTGCAGTTCAAGATTGCGAAAATACGAGCGCCACCAGGAGTGGAAAACGGGAACCGCGCCTTTATACTTCGCACCGCTGAAAAGAGGTGTTTCTTGTCGCACCCACAGGTATGCTACGATTCATGGTGTTCCGCGGAACACCGTGAAGTCCGTTTCATCGAAACACACGTATGAATGAATTCGCGCCGTCATCACAGATCGTGCTGTACTGAGTGGTGTCGGAATTCTTCACGCCAGGCCGCATAAAATTCGTTTGGATCCCGGCGGACGAAAGGTACGATCTGCATGCTGCTCGTTTGGCTTTTCTACGCTGGCACGAGATAGCACGATGCGGTTGCAGCAGTAGCTTTATAATTTAAGTGAGCATACACATGCATTATTTATTTATTACATTCTCATTGTATTCTTTGACTCTTGAATTACGCATGAAATGCGGGGCAGAGCATTTGGTAATTTATCCAATGTCTACATTAGCTACATACGTTTATTTATACGGTGCGTTATTGATTTAATGCGTTTCGATCGTGTGTTTTGCATTTTAGCGCAAGTGAATGCACGGTGTGCAGCAAAATGTATATGAGGAAACATATGCAAAAACTAATCGAACAGTGTGAGCCTATCTGCACTTTTTATTAGCTTTTAATTGCCTGCGTTTAGTTTGTTTTCGTAGCATGTGTTGCTGTTGTTATTATATTAATAATACTAGTGTGATTATTATAATTATTATCAGTATTATTGTTATCGTTATTATTATCAGCCTATTTATGTCTACAGCTGGAAGAAGGCATCTCCCATACACTTATGGCTCAAAGGGTGGGTCCCTAGGTTCATATCGTTTTGTTAGCACTATGTTAACTAAGTAGTGACTACATAAATAATTCATTGCGTTTCAATTCTGTGTTCTGCATTTTCTCTTCACGTGAATCAAAGAAGCATAGCAGAATGAATTTGGAGCAATAAATACACAAACTAGGCAATACACAAACTATGTTTATAATACAATCATAACCACAATTCTGCCACTTAATTTATAATTTATGCTTGAGTTCCGTGCTTCGAGTTTCAGCTTTAAATACAAGAACGATATATTCACAAAAACGAAGTTACAGCTATAAGCCGATAAGTAATTAGACAATACATAGTGCGCGAAAGTATAAATGCATGAATAATTGCTTAGCGATTCTGGTGTGGGATGGCTGCTTTTGTCTGCACAAATGTATTTTGGATTAGGAGGAAAGGTGGGTCGTTGCCACAGAGCATTATGATCGCACAAACAGAAAAACGTATCCGCGTCTCCTAATAATAAAGGATGATTGTAATTTAAAATTTGCCTTTACGATAGGTGTTGTCAAAAGTCGTCTTCGTAGCCAAAATCAATTTAAGAAAGAAAGATTCCTAACACATCAGATAACATTTATTTCGAAAACATATGCCAGTTTTCACCCAAAACTATGTGCACCCGAAAGCCGCATTACCGCTAGTATTGATTCTAACCCAAATTACAAACGTGCTTGTTGATGTTCCAGATCTCGCGTTTGGCTCCAGTGTTGAGAAGGCAGGACCTGGCTCATTTACCACCTCGACAGATCTACAGCAGCTACCGGCTGTGTCCTGCCCATTTCACCAACAGAGACTACGCGGACAAGGCACTAGACACATATGGACTGGCTGGATACCTAGTTATTGGCATGCGGTCATGTGCCATACTTTTTTTGTTTGCGACTATAAAAGCGCAAAATATCCAAGTTGTGTTTTTACTGTATGGATAGTACATTTAGGCAATAAAAATATAAATAACTGTATTCTTTATTGTTGTCTAGATTGTGTGTACTAATAAATCAAACCAACGTCGTACTTATAAGGGCTGCAAAAAGAAGTGGACGCGCAAAATTTCATCGATCAGAAAAAAAAAATTGCCCTTTTGATAATGTGACGGGTTGCGCAACAAGAACAAGGTCGTGCGCTGGCCATCTGAATATCTTCCACTCGCTCAATTTACCTTGCATGTGCGTCCCAATTGTATTTGCCGCTAAATTGCCTCTCCCTCCCACCAACTCGGCTTTTAAGATGGCGTTTCCCAGTGCATGTCTGCAACGCACTGCCATGTTTTTAGTACCGCCCCCAAACACCAGGGGTTTGTCCGGCGCTGCGAGCGAATTTCGCGTCCCATGCAAGGTATAGGAATTTTCACTCCCCTGGCAAAGCGACGAACACAGCGGCAAGGGAAACAGCTTTCGCGCCGATGCGGGTCGCGCATGCTTACATTCTAGCAGTCTCAATCCAGGCGTTATCACTAGATGTCTCCCGCGAAATCTGGAGCACGCCGCGCGAGCGTTATAGACAAGCGTTTTGCTGACTGTGCACCCTGAACAGCTGGGGACAACGTGGTTGGGCGTGATTATAGTTGTTATATTCTAGAACACAGTAAATGTCCGCTGGAGCACATTGGAAATGCTTTGACGTTATCCAATCAAATTGTCCTTTTCTAACAAACTGGGAATAAAAAGTGCTGAAAAAATGAAAATTTCCCGAAATTTTAGGTAGCCTCAATGATTTTTACTAGAAAGGATTTCCTCTTTACTGAAACAATGTTTCACTTTCAAAGGTAAGCAAACACGCCCGTGCGTGCTAGACTTAGACGCACGGACAAGATCTCCAGGTGGTTAAAATTCATCTGGAGCCCTCCACTGCGGCACACCTAATCGCCTGCGTTGCGTCCGCGCGTTAAACCCTACAATCAATCAATCAATCAATCAATCAATCAATCAATCAATCAATCAATCAATCAATCAATCAATCAATCAATCAATCAATCAATCAATCAATCAATCAATCAATCAATCAATCAATCAGTCAATCAATCAATCAATTAATTAATCAATCAATCAATCAATCAATCACTTTCAAAGGTAGACAGCCATTTCTTAAACTAAATTTTATGTAAAATGCCCAGGACCAATTCATCACGCACAAAACAGAAAATATTTTTAGTAGGCAAATTCGAATTGTTGCGAGTCCGATGTGTCGATACGCAGGAAATGGTAGAATTTACCTGGTGAAATATAGTGTAGAAAGAGAAAAAAGAAGATGGGTAGCCAACGGTAATTATTGGGAATAATACGTTTGCTGAAAGAAAAGCCCTGTTTCTGTCGTCATGCCCACTTGATCTTTCATCACTTGCTTCATAAAAGCATGCACGAATGTTGGAATAACAGATAATGGAGCGCAGTGTGTAAAGGAACCCAAGCAGGTGTATTAGGTATGAGCAGAGCGCGATATACTACCACCATAGGGTAATTACAAATAATTACAAGCCGCGAATATTCTGAACCTCTAAATAGCAAAACAACTACACTCACTCTCGTACAATAATTTTCTACAGCTGTGTCGGCCTTTTGAGCTCTAACTCGGAGACGCCACTACAGGATGGCATGAACGTTAAACTGCCCCGACTTCCCATTTTTTTTCTACAAATGCTTACTAGCTTAAGTGCCACAGCTGCAA